>NC_135492.1:20751956-21951956 GCF_052094955.1 Ictidomys tridecemlineatus | reverse complement strand
AATTTGTGTAAGTAACAGTGCTGGAACACATTAAATAGAGTTTTGTCTGATGTTATAAACAGAGCTGTCAATGAAAAGAGTAACTGATATTTGGCATTGGGGCAGCCCCACATTTTTTTTCTCCATTTTTTAAATAACATAACCCTTCCACCTGTGGGAGATAAATTTTTGGACTTTAGTAGTAACTGACACTATCAACCAGAAGCATGGATCAGGGCCTGTGAATCAATTCTGTCCCAATAGGTGGACACACCCATGGCTAGTTTTGAGCTTCCCCTATATTAGTTAGCCAAAGTTAACAGCAATGACATTTCCTTTTACAGAGACTAAAGTGAGAAGGAGAGAGTACTCTTGGACTGAAATCCAAGGTTCTCACATCACCTGGTCTTGGCTAAGCTACAATCTACAGAAGCTACAGAAATTACCTTCAAGGAAGCCATGGCCTGTGTAGCTTTTGTGATAGAATTGAGTACAATAAAAAGAACAAATCTGAAAATTCACGCTTTACTTGAATGAGAAAAGTGAAGAAATGGACTAAAATGGTAGAATAACGAAGGACCCACAGTTATTAAGGTAAATTACAATCACCTCAGTGCAGAGAAACATGGCTCCCTCATAGGAAGGAGGTCTCTTTACCCTGTCTTCATGCCAGAATATCAAAATACCATTGGTCATGAATTCCTTCCTTTTTTCTTAATTTTCTTTCCTCTTATCTGTTTTTCTCCTACCTATTAACTCCTTTCATTTCATTCTAGAAGTAGTTGTCCCAATCCAGTCTCTATATTTTCTTCTCACAACCAAAGCATTTAGAATTTAAATCTCACTGTGAGGTATATAAATTGATAATGGGTGTCTTACTCTGAGCTGTTTTTTTTTAAATTTTATTTATTTATTTATTTATTTTAGGAGACACATGTGATGACTTCAATTGGTTTGTTATGATTAGTACCCACATTAAAAACCTGGGGTCACTTACCTTGGAAAATGAAAAGTGCAATCAAAATTTTTATTCAGATGGTGCTTGTTTATAACAGAATGAAAAAAAAGTTTTCTCTTTTCCACTAGGGACTCCCTCTCTGTCTACAGTAAGACAGGTATTCTCAAACTAAGATTTCCAATCTACTGAGATGAGCTAAAGCTATTGGTCCCATGTAACCCCATCCCGAAAGCCTCAGCTACAAATCTGGACAGAGGGGAAACAGAGAAGGCTCCTGGGTAGGTGCTAGAGGAAGACATTTTCAAGTCTATTACTACATCTTATCCAGAACACAAGTATTTATTCCCAACATGCTACAAAATTTATTTGAATTAAAACTTATTCCATGTTTTATAGAATTACTTTTGTTATTACTATAATGTATAACATGAAAATATTATATTATATAATTAAATTATCTTACAGAATTGTTTTATCCTAATGACTCACAAGTAATAGAAATTCAAATGGCCAGTATATCTAGACTTATATAATTATCTATAACTTGAGATGTTCTGGGCTCAGGTTGTATCTCAGTGGCAGAGTGCTTGCCTAGCACCTGTGAGGCACTGGGTTTGATCCTCAGCACCACATAAAAATAAATAAATAAAATAAAGGCATTCTGTCCATCAAAAAGATGTTCAAAGTACTTATTCATATTGAAATGGTGAATTCAATAACAAAACATATGAGAGCAGATTCAGAAAATAGACTTATTTTATAAACTGAATTGTACAGAAACTCTGTGTAGAAAAATGGTGTGGTCCATATGAAGTGTGCTGTGTGTAGAAAAGAAAATTACATGCATGCAGGGCACCACTGAAGTTTCAATGCACTAGCAGCATGTTGGACCATCAGATCAAGATAAAATCCAGCATGTAGTATGTTTTAGCAAATCAAGTGCTTCTGTTGTTTTGTTATGAAGTGTTGATATGTGACCTCAGGCTTTATACATGCTGGGCTATACCCCCTTCTCCTGAAAAAATATAGTTTTATTGGAATTCCAACAGGCATTAAATTATTATATTTTGCAGATTTTAGGCTATGACTGCATCGAACTTCTGATCCACACAGCCTAAAATCTTTATGATGTGGTCCTCTGAAGAAATATTTTGGAAAATCCACTGATATAATTTTAATACCACCAAATATATTGACAAGTTTTTGGAATATGGATCCTGATGTGCAATCCCCAGCAGCATTCTAGTTAAATTGGGAGTCAAATATTTCAGCATTTATCTGCTAGTAATAAAAATCTAAATCTAATTATGAGTAAAATTGAGGTAACCAGGTAGAGTGTTAGTGTAGCAGGAAGCTTCTTTCTGCATCTTGGCAAGTTTTTAGAAATATTAGAATAAAATAAATTTAAGATGTGTTATCACACTCAGTGTTTTATTTTATTTTATTTTTATTTTATTAGTTAATTTAATCATTTCAACAAAATCTAGAATTGAGCAGAATTCATTCCCATGTACCTAAGAAACTTGCCATTTGCAAGCCCAAGTGTATTGCCAGAATTGGAGCTACATTTCCAGTTTTCTGGAGTTTTAGCTCAGTACATCATATAGGTAGTATGCACAAGGATACCCAGCACCAGGGTAAAAAGAGAAATTCAGCCCTGTCTTAGACCAGCTGAAAGAGTACTGATAATTCACTAATGTTCCTTGCTGGTAAATTATGGGTCACTGCGGGTGGCCACTGAGGCCTATATGAAAATAGACAAAAAAGTTGAAGTTTCTTGTATCTCTTTTTTTTCTTTTAGTTGTAGAACTTCGTTTTCTTTATGTTGCTGAGGATTAAACCCAGTGTCTCACACGAGTGCTCTACACCACTTTCTTACAAAAGCACTCTACCACTGAGCCACAACCCTAGCTCGCCTTGTACATTTTAAAGACCTCTCTATTCACTCCCCATGTATAGGCTTGCTTCAGTTAGGTTAACATTTGTTAAGCACTTAGAATAAGTGTCAGGAACTTGTATTGTCTCATTACCTTCAATATGTCCCACTTAAGACAGGTCCTTTAACTGTGATGTAAAAGTTAATTTTAACTTGACTGCTATATGGAAAGAAATATTTTTCATTAAGTTCTCAGCAGTGTCTGTAACCAAAAAAATACTAAATAAATGGCAATTTTCAGCAGGAGCCTGGCTTGATGATATAACTCAGAAGGCAGAGGATCACAATTCAAGGCCAGCCTCAGCATCTGAGTCCCCTCTGAATACAAAAGGGTTGGGGATGTAGCTTATTAATGGATTGTTCCTGGGTTCAATCCCCAAACCAGAGGCTTGGGGCTGGGTCTTGCTTATGTCATAGCATTCAATTTTTGGTGAATAAAGAACTGGGGATTCCAGCCTTATTTTGCACCTTTTCCATTTAACCACCAGGAGGCAGCAACAGGTCTTTTCCAATGCATGCTTTGGTTCCCCCTGGTACCCACCAGGGGGCGACCCAGCGGGCAGCTGATCTTGGGGTCATAGTGTCAGCACTTCTTCTCTCAGTGGTCCTTTGCATAGTTAGCCCCAACCTCCCAGGGCCTTGACTAACTTGGAGGAGACAGGCATGAACAAAGTTAATAAATACAATTCAAAATTTATTAAAAATCACGAATCCCCTGTTGTGCCTTCCTGTCGCTAAGGAATAAATAAACAGAAAGGACACAGCTGGGGAAAGAAAAATCAATCTCAAGACAGATTTTTTTAACTACCCCTTACTTTTCCAACCCCTCCCCCTATGGCTCTTGGGACATAGCACATGAGCAGGTACCTCAGTCCATGTAGAATGTGGCCGGCACCAAGGCAAACCTGCCCTGCCCAGGAGAGGAGACAGGTCCTGGGATCATTTGTTTTCAGCCCTTGATAACCCAGAGACCTGCTCCCTGCAGAGGCCAGGGCTGAAGCACCAATTGGAGGTACCTGAGGGTAGTAGTGGTAGGGGGAGAACAGGGTAACAACCCCGGCAGCATAAGTAGCTGAAAGGGGGTCCAGTCCCCTTTCCAGGTTCAACCAATGCCTGATAAATTATGTCCCATTCATTCCCCCTTCTTTCCTTTAGCTTGCAAGCTCTGCACTCAGCTGAGGATCTTCCTGAGCAGTTCAACAGAGGCACCAATGAAAACTGCATCAGGTCGTACATAGTTTCTCTTTTGGATATTCTGGTGGGAGATGAACTTGGGGTATCCAAAGCCGAGATAACTCTCATCCAAGGAGCCTCACCACGTGCCTGGCTTTGGGAAATTTTTCCAATTTGGGTCAGAGTGGAAAGTCTCAATGACATACTATGGCTTAGCAAGCCCTGGGTCGCTCTGATCTAGCAGGGAGAAAGTGACACGACGATAAAAAGGCCACTCAAGGAGATAATCAAAAGTGCCTGGTAGCACACGAATGTACAGACACAGATGTGTGCTCTCACCACTGCCATTGCCAATGAGGAGTGCAGACACTTGTAGCTTGTAACCATACTTATGTATATAGAAGTCTGGGCTGTAGCACTCGAGTTGGGCTTGGCCTTGGCCTCTTGTAGCCTCTGACCATAGCGGTCATTCTTCCAGATGAACACGCCATCACTGCCTATTGATAGTCCCTACAGCTCTCTATGCAGATCCTGCAGCTCCTGCCACTGCCGGCTCACCAGGGCACACATCATAGCCAGATGTGGCTTCACACTCTCAGCCATGTACTGCACCATTGCCAGCTTAGGGCACTGTTGGCAAAGCCCCAGGATATGAGGGAAGGGAGGACTGTTACCAAAAGGGGAAAGCTCAGAGGTAGCAGGCGCCAAACTCTGCATGAGGAAGACAGGGTGCTAGGAAGAACCTGCAGCTGAACAGCAGGGGGAATGACTCAAAGAACTAAACTGCCAGGAAACCTAGCCTTCATCTAGGACTTAATGGGCTAAAGAGGGGTTGACAGGAAAAAGGGGCATCTCACCTTGTGCTTGCAACTGGAGTCTTTGAACAGGCATAGCACCAAGGCAGTGCTACCTCTGTCCTTCAGATGATTTTGCAGATCCTCCCGAGCCACAGTGCCCACACCACACTGGTTAGGCAGGGAACAGGCAGCCTAGGGCACTGTACTGGTGACTCTGGATGGTGTTAAAGACAAATTTCTTTGTGCAATAAGTACAAGGCTGGGTGCACTTGAGGCACTCAGAAGTGGCATCTCGGACCAGCAGTCGCTGTATCATGTGGGCACCACACTTGCTCTCACAGTACACACTCTCTTGGGGGCACATACCCTCATGGCTCTCATAGTCTTCCCCACTGAAGTCACAGCCACAGAACTTGCACTTGAGGTGCCGCTTGGGCCAGTCGTATTGCAAGTGTGCAGGCAGATCACAGAGACTCAGCTTGGCAAGACAGCCATTGGGGCAGGGAACTACATTGAAGCTGCAAGTAGTTAGGTGTCCCTGTAAATGACGAAGTGGTCCACTCCAGCGGCAGCCCTCCTCACTGTGGATGCAGCAGATGGGCACACCTAGCACCTGGACCTTCAGCTCTGGGACTGGGTAGATCTTGGCATAGTTCAGGGGAAATTGGTCCTCAGGACATTTGAATTCTCCTTCACTGAGGAACTCCTGCAGGCTGGTGTTACAGAAGTGGTTGCCCCAGGTAGAAACCTACAGGGGCTCGCACATTGGTTTCCAGCACAGCGGGCACAGCCTTCTGGAACTTGTAGTTGAAGCCAGACATGGCAGGAGAGTGGCGGGCATGGACAAGTGGTGCTGGGCACATAGTTGCCCCGCAGCCTGTACCTCGCCCCAGCCGCACTCTCGACTCTGGGCAGCTCCAACTGGCAGCCCCAGCCAAAGCCACTAAGTATTTTAAATATGCTTTATATTTGAAATAGTATATACTCTATAAATCTCTCTTCATTTAAAAAATGATTGCATCATATGTTATTTTACAGATATAAAAACAGAATTCTTAAAGTGTATTTGGACTATTTCTAATTCATAAGAAAATTCTGTAACGAATATTCTTTACATTTACATATGTAATATATCAGTATAAATCATATTATATATAAATATTTATATGCAAAAGCAGGATATATACAAGAGATTCTTTATGCATGTTTTCTATATGAAATATGCACATTTTGGACTGGGGTTGTGGCTCAGTGGCAGAGCACTTGCCTAGCATGTTTGAGGCACTGGGTTTGTTTCTCAGTACCATACATCAATAAAGAAAATAAAGGGTCATTAGCAACTAAAAAATATTAAGAAGAAAAAATATACACATTTTTATGTTATATATATATATGATAATTGTCCTTAACATAAAAACCCCAAATGCAATTATGATAACCATCACAAATACTGGTCAGACACTTCTCCTCAAACAGAGAAGGGAGCTTCTAGGATAAATGGTTAATTACAGGTCTGGAACAAGAAAATAAATGATGTGCTTGAAACATCTTTTTTTGTGAGAAAGTGAAAAGTAGTCCAGGATGAATGGGAACAAATCCAAAAGATGTGTAATCATCTTTAAATGGCAGCTGATGTTTATATCTGGGGTATGTGAGTACCAAAATGAAAAACTTCATCTTCTTGCCCACTTATAGTTGTTTTTGCTATATTTGTTTTTGTAGAATCAATGAAAATATCATCATTTGGCCACCACATAGTAATAATTTGACACAAGGAGAAATCATCTATAAAATATTAATTCTAGTGGGTGAAAATTTAAGGACCAACCAGATATTTTAAAAAGTCACAAATATCACCACCCCAAATATTTATGAATTATAAAGGGAAAACAAATACTACGTTTATAATGGAGCAACCTAGCAAATACTTCTTAACCAAATAATTAGGCAACACTAACCAGTGATGGAACAAAGTGACATTACATACTTCCACAGTCTCTTGTGCCTGTGTTATTGAGGCCCCAGATATTTGCTTACTCTTAAGTGGAGGCTAACTCTAGATCCTAGAATTTTTCCACCATTAATAGAGGCTGACCATAGCTTGTTACCATGTCTGTCAGTGCTGCCAGAATATGCTCTAGTGTAAGAACTAGGCATTGTATGAATGATGGTCTTCCTCTAATGGCATAATCTGAATCCACTGATGAGAAAACATTGTATGATTCTAAACTGAAAGAAAATTTACAAAACTACTACTGATGTACACCATTCAAATCATAGATATCATAAATAGCCCAGAAAAACTTAGTAATTGTCTCAGATTAAAAGAGACAGAAAAAAATGAGACTACTGGACACAGTGAATAATTGATATTAAAATTTCCCAAAATTGGATTTATTTTGGTTCAAAGACAATTGTTGAAATAACTGTCAAATTTGGAATAAGGTTTGTAGAGTAGATATTCATAATTTAATTTTCTTATTATGTACCTTTTTTTGAAATGGAGAAAAAGAGATAAAACAAGTTAATAAAATAGTAACATTTGAGAGATTCCGGATAGGGGAGGAAGATGGCGGCGAAGGGAATGCATTATCCCAGTGCGCCGTGTCACTGAGTGGGAGAAAGACAAGGTGAAACGGCTGAAGGCTAGCGTGTTGGGAATTTCCAGTGAAATTGAGGTGCTCTAGAATCTAGTGGATGGATTTCCATCGTGTGAGGTTCGGCTGCAGGAGCCCGGTCGAGGGCGATTTCTCCGCAATTTCTCCACACAGAGGGTCGCATTGCCTGATCGGGGGAACGCCCCGAAGCTCGAGTCTGCGGCGCATGTGGGGAATCGGCGAGGTGCCAGAGCAGGGGTGCAGCTCCCGCCAGTGGTACAATGGCCACGCTTAGTGCTGAGTTCCGGCTTTGAGACAGAGGAGAGAAGTGGTCCAGTTCGGTTCCCGACACCGGTCGGACCACGGAGGAGGACAGCAACCGCCATCTTGGAGAAATGATGTAATCATCCCTGTTTTCTACTGACCTCAACGCATTCAGCTACAGAACAGGTGATTTCAGGCTGGTATTTGCCTGCGTCTCCCAGACAGATCGCTCAGGCTTGGGGCTGGAGAACCTGTAGAGAATACTCCTGGGGGCTCGTTCCTGGTAAGGCGTGCACCGGGCTCTGAGTGGCCGGATTCTGGTCCCCAGGGCTGCCTTGGCTCAGGGTTAGGGAACCTGCGGAGACTGCGTGTGGAGGCCAGCTCCAAGTGGAGTGTGCGCTGAGCTTGGGGCGGCTGGGTTCTGACTCCCAGAACAGTTTTGGCCAGGGGCTGGGGAGCCCGCGGGGACTGTGTCTTTGAGCCTGTGCCCAGCGGAGCGTGCACCGAGTTTGGAGAGCTTGGAGCGGCCGGGCTCTGGCTCCCGGAGCTGCTTTGGCCTGGGGCTGGAGAACCTGCGGTGACTGCTTCTCGGTCAGGGTCCTGCTGGGTGCTGTGGGGGCCGGGGGGGCAGAGTGGAGCTGCCGCAGAGTAGGCCAAGTGACCCACCGGCGTGGTATCACGACACCCCAACTGCAGCTGGGGCCAAAGAGATTAGCCGCCCACGCCTAGAATAGGACCAGCGACCCGACGGCGCGGTAGCCAAGTAACTCTATTTGGCGTACGGGCTGTGCAGAGCCGCCATTTGAGTCTGCAAGGTAGGCAGACCTGCGACCCACTGGCAGGACAGGCCTGGTAGCCTGCCAACGTGGAGGACACGCAGCACCAAGGCAGTCACGTCACACTGGTTGAAGTGGAGGTGGAATAGGGCCGCCGCCCGTGTCCGGAGGGGGCTCAGCGACCAGTTGGAGAGGCAGTCAGGTACCCCCATTGGGAGTGGGGGCTGTGCAGAACTGCTGCCCGAGCCCACAGGGTGGGCAGACCTGCGACCCACCGGTGGAACAGGTATAGAGGCCTGCCAGCGTGATAGACACGTCACACCAATTGGAGTGGGGATAGAGCAGAGCCGCCACCCACATCTGGATCAGGACCAACGACCCGAGGGTGTGGTAGTTACGTCACCACAATTGGAGTGGGTGAGAGCAGAGCCGCCACCCGCGCCCGCAGGGTGGTGGCAGACCTGCGACCAACCAGCGTGGTAGACAGACCACCCTAATTAGAGGAGAAGCACAGCCACTGCTCACCCTGCAAGAGAGACTTCCCAGCTATACAAGAGCAATATAAATAAATAGGGGGTAAATTTCAAAAATACAACAGTTTTACCAAGCAGAAAAAAACGTGAGCAGTATGAAAAGACAAGGAAAGAAAGGACCACAAGCAATGCAGGTCAACTCAACTTTAGAAGAGGTAATAGCTGCAACAGATGGAATGTCAGATAAAGAGTTCAGGATATACATGCTTCAGATGATCTGGAGTCTCAAGGAAGACATGAGACAGCAAAATCAGACAATGAAAGATCACATTGACAAGGAACTACATAAACAAATCCAGGAAGTAAAAGATCAATTTCACAGTAAGATAGAGGTAATAAAAAACAAACAAATAGAAATCCTAGAAATCCAGGAAGCAATAAACCAACTTAAAAACTCAATTGAGAATACTACCAGCAGAGTAGATCACTTAGAAGATAGAACAACAGACAATGAAGACAAAGTATTTCAACTTGAAAAGAACATAGACAGCTCAGCAAGTCTGCTAAGAAACCATGAGCAGAACATCCAAGAATTATGGGATAATATTAAAAGACCAAACTTAAGAGTCATTGGGATACAGGAAGGCACAGAGCTCCCAACCAAAGGAATAAACAATTATTCAGTGAAATAATATGAGAAAACTTCCCAGACTTGAAGAATGAGACAGAATCCCAAATCCTAGAAGCCTACAGGACACCGAATGTGCAAAATCATAAGAGATCCACACCTAGACACATTATAATGAAGATGTCCAACATACAGAATAAGGAGAGAATTTTAAAAGCTACAAGAGAAAGGAAGCAGATTACATTTAGGGGTAAACCAATCAGGATAACAGCTGATCTCTCAACACACTCTGAAAGCTAGAAGATCCTGGAATAACATATTTCAAACACTGAAAGAAATGGGTTCCAACCAAGAATCGTGTATCCGGCGAAATTAAGCTTCAGGATGGAAGATGAAATTAAAACCTTCCATGATAAACAGAAGTTAAAAGAATTTGCAGCTAGAAAACCATCTCTTCAAAAAATACTTGGCAAAACATTACAGAAAGAGAAAATGAAAAATAACATTGAAAACCAACAGTGGGAGGTAGGACAGTAAAGGGGGGAAAGTAATCAAAGAGGAAAACAAATCAGGTTTAGTAACATTAATAAACAAATATGGCTGGAAGAACAAAACCATATCTCAATAATAATCCTAAATGTGAATGGCTTAAACTCACCAATTAAGAGACACAGGCTAGTTGAATGGATCACAAAACAAAACCAACAATATGCTGCCTACAGGAGACGCATCTGATAGGAAAAGATATACATAGACTGAAGGTGAAAGGTTGGAAAAAATTATACCACTTATATGGACTGTGGAAACAAGCAGGAGTGTCCATACTCATATCTAATAAAGTAGATTTCAAGCCAAAGTTAATCAAAAGGGATAAAGAAGGACACTTCATACTGCTCAAGGGAACCATACACCAACAAGACATAACAATCATAAATATATATATGCCCCAAATAATGGTGCAGCTATGTTTGTCAAGCAAACTCGTCTCAAGTTCAAGAGTCTAATAGACCATCATACAAAAATCATGGGAGACTTCAACACACCTTTCTCACCACTGGACAGATCGTCCAAACAAAAGTTGAATAAGGAAACTATAGAACTCAATAACACAATTAACAACCTAGACTTAATTGACATATATAGACTATACCACCCAACATCAAGTAGCTACACTTTTTTCTCAGCAGCACATGAAACCTTCTCAAAAATAGATCATATATTATGTCACAGGGCAACTCTTAGACAATATAAAAGAGTAGAGATAATACCATGCATCTTATCTGATCATAATGGAATGAAACTGAAAATCAATGAAAAAAAAAGGAAGGAAAAATCACGTGTCACTTGGAGAATGAACAATAGATTACTGAATGATCAATGGGTTTTAGAAGACATCAAGGAGGAAATTAAAAACTTCTTAGAGTTAAATAAAAACACAGACACAACATGTCGAAACCTATGGGACACACTGAAAGCAGTTCTAAGAGGAAAACTCATTGCTTGGAGTTTATTCCTCAAAAAAAGAAAAAACCAACAAATAAATGATCTCATACTTCATCTCAAAATCCTAGAAAAAGAAGAGCAAAACAACAGCAAAAGAAGTAGAAGGCAAGAAATAATTAAAATCAGAGGTGAAATTAATGAAATCAAAACAAAAGAAACAATTAAAAAAATGACAAAACTAAAAGTTGGTTCTTTGAAAAAATAAATAAAATTGACAGACCCTTAGCCATGCTAACAAAGAGAAGAAGAGAGAGAACCCAAATTACTAGTATACAGGATGAAAAAGGCAATATTACAACAGACACTTCAGAAACACAGAAGATAATCAGAAATTATTTTGAATCTTTATACTACAATAAAATAGAAGATAGTGAAGGCATAGATAAATTTCTTAAGTCTTAAGATCTGCCCAGATTGAGTCAGGAGGATATAGACAATCTAAACAGACCAATAACAATAGAGGAAATAGAAGAAACCATCAAAAGACTACCAACTAAGAAAAGCCCAGGACTGGATGGGTATACAGCAGAGTTTTACAAAACCTTTAAAGAGGAACTAACACCAATACTTTTAAAGCTATTTCAGAAAATAGAAAAAGAGGGAGAACTTCCAAATACATTCTACGAGGCCAACATCACCCTGATGCCCAAACCAGACAAAGACACTTCAAAGAAAGAAAACTACAGACCAATATCTCTAATGGACCTAGATGCAAAAATCCTCAATAAAATTTTGGTGAATCGATTCAAAAACATGATCAAGTAGGATTCATTCCTGGGATGAAAGGGTGGTTCAATATAAGGAAATCAATAAATGTGATTCACCACATCAATAGACTTAAAAATAAGAATCATATGATCATCTCAATAGATGCAGAAAAAGCATTTGACAAAGTACAGCATCCCTTTATGTTTAAAACTGTAGAAAAATTAGGGATAACAGGATCATACATTGTAAAAGCAATCTATGATAAGCCACAGGCCAGCATCATTCTGAATGGAGAAAAATTGAAGGCATTCCCTCTAAGATCTCGTACAAGACAGGGATGCCCTCTCTCACCACTTCTGTTCAACATAGTCCTCGAAACACTGGCCAGAGCAATTAGACAGATGAAAGAAATTAAAGGCATAAAAATAGGAAAAGAAGAACTTAAATTATCACTATTTGCAGATGACATGATTCTATACCTAGCAGACCCAAAAGGGTCTACAAAGAAACTACTAGAGCTAATAAATGAATTCAGCAAAGTGGCAGGATATAAGATCAACACACATAAATCAAAGGCATTCCTGTATATCAGCGACAAATCCTCTGAAATGGAAATGAGGACAACTACTCCATTCAGAATATCCCTCCAAAAAATAAAATACTTGGGAATCAACCTAACAAAAGAGGTGAAAGACTTATACAATGAAAACTACAGAACCCTAAAGAGAGATATAGAAGAAGACCTTAGAAGATGGAAAAATATACCCTGTTCATGGATAGGCAGAACTAACATTATCAAAATGGAGATATTACCAAAAGTCCTCTATAAGTTCAATGCAATGCCAATCAAAATCCCAACAGCATTCCTTGTAAAAATAGATAAAACAATCATTAAATTCATATGGAATAATAAAAGACCCAGAATAGCAAAAACAATGCTAAGCAGGAAGTGTGAATCAGGCGGTATAGCGATACCAAACTTCAAACTGTATTACAGAGCAATAATAACAAAAACAGCATTGTACTGATACCAAAACAGGCAGGTGGACCAATGGTACAGAATAGAGGACACAGTAACCAATTCACAAAACTACAACTATCTTATATTTGATAAAGGGGCTAAAAGCATGCAATAGAGGAAGGATAGCATCTTCAACAAATGGTGCTGGGAAAACTGGAAATCCATTTGCATCAAAATGAATCTGAATCCCTTTCTCTCGCCATGCACAAAAGTTAACTCAAAATGGATCAAGGAGCTTGATATTAAATCAGAGACATGGCATCTGATAGAAGAAAAAGTTGGCTATGATCTACATACTGTGGGGTCGGGATCCAAATTTCTTAAGAGGACACCCATAGCACAAGAGTTAAGTAGAATCAATAAATGGGACTTACTCAAACTGAAAAGTTTTTTCTCAGCAAAAGAAACAATAAGAGAGATAAACAGGGAGCCTACATCCTGGGAACAAATCTTTACTCCACACACTTCAGATAGATCCCTAATATCCAGAGTATACAAAGAACTCAAAAAATTAGACCATAAGATAACAAATAACCCAATCAATAAATGGGCCAAGGACCTGAACAGACACTTCTCAGAGGAAGACATACAATCAATCAATAAGTACATGGAAACATGCTCACCATCTCTAGCAGTCAGAGAAATGCAAATCAAAACCACCCTAAGATACCATCTCACTCCAGTAAGATTGGCAGCCATCATGAAGTCCAACAACAACAAGTGCTGGAGAGGATGCGGGGAAAAGGGTACACTTGTTCATTGTTGGTGGGACTGCAAATTGGTGCAGCCAATTTGGAAAGCAGTATGGAGATTTCTTGGAAAGCTGGGAATGGAACCACCATTTGACCCAGCTATTCCCCTTCTCGGTCTATTCCCTAAAGACCTAATAAGAGCATGCTACAGGGACACTGCTACATTGATGTTCATAGCAGCACAATTCACGATAGCAAGATTGTGGAACCAACCTTGAGGCCCTTCAATAGATAAATGGATAAAAAAATGTGGCATTTATACACAATGGAGTATTACTCTGCATTAAAAAATGACAAAATCATAGAATTTGGAGGGAAATGGATTACATTAGAGCAGATTATGCTAAGTGAAGCTAGCCAATCTTTAAAAAACAAACACCAAATGACTCCTTTGATATAAGGGGAGTAACCAAGGACAGGGTAGGGACGAAGAGCTTGAGAAGAAGATTAACATTAAACAGGGATGAGAGGTGGGAGGGAAGGGAAATCACATGGAAATGGAAGGTGATCCTCAGGGTTATACAAAATTACATATAAGAGGAAAGGAGGGGTAAAACAAGATAATACAAGTGAGGAAGAAATGATTTACAGTAGAGGGGGTAGAGAGAGAAAAGGGGAGGGAAGGGGAAGGGAGGGGGGATAGTAGAGTATAGGATAGACAGCAAAATACATCAGTCACTATAACGGCAATATGTAAATCAATGGAAGGGTAACTGATGTGATACAGCAATCTTTATACCGGGTAAAATTGGGAGTTCATAACCCACTTGAATCAAACTGTGAAATATGATATATTAAGAACTATGTAATGTTTTGAACGACCAACAATAAAAAAAAAGAAAAGAAAAACATTTGAGAAATGTTTCCTAGGGATTTTTTGCACTACTATTATAAATTTTCTATAAATCTGAAACTGTCAAAAGAGAATATTTGTGAAAGAAAAATATTTCTTTAAAATGTTAAAAAGTAAAGGATACTCAATAAAATAAACTGTGGATCTCTACAGGTATAATTAAATAAAAAATTTAGTGGTGGATGATTACAAAGATATTGATAGTCTCAAACTCTCTCCCTACAAAAAATTTAATTACAAAGTAAAATACTGCAAATATCACCTTAATAACCAATATTAACATCAGCAGTAATGAGGATATTATATGTCACATGATGTGACTCAAACAGAAAATAAGAGAATTGATTTTGTGATACACTTGACAAAAAACGTGTAATCTAGATTCAATCATAAAGAAATCAGAAAATCTATTTTAAGCACATTCTACATGCTTTCTTCCTGAAAAGATTCAAAGGTAAAGAAGAGACTAAGAACCATTTGAATCTGAAGGCATTTCTAAAATACAACAATAAATTTCATTTCATGCCTCTGAATAAAATATTTTGCCATAAAGGACAATATCAGGTTACTAGCAATGAATGAAAATGATTTGAGGATTAAGTGGTTGAAGGCATTGTGATAGAATGTATTATTATTGATTTGAGAAAAAGCAATTGCTTAATGTTTTTTGCCTTTTTTCTTCATATAATCTTGAAATATAATAGTAAATTTGAAGGTTCTAATAAAAGTACTTTTGTCCACTGAAACATTTTAAAGTGAATTGCTGACATATGAAATCATCCATGATACATTTAGTTTTTACTACAATCAGATCATGCTAGATAACTACAATACAGCATTTTTTTTATAAAACTGATATGATTAACAAGTATTCTGTTACTTGGTAACATTTGAAAAACACATTCATAAGAAATGAAGGTTGTATTGTAGTTATGTAGCATGTTCTGACCTATAGAAAATACTAAAAATATCATGAATGACAGCATATGTCAACAATTCACTTTAAAATTATTCAGTGAAGAAAAGTACTTTATATTAGAAACTGAAACTTCACTATTATTTTCCAAGATTGTATAAACAACGAGAAAAGAAAAAAAGTATTAAGCAAACACTGATTTTATTAGAAACAAGTCTTAAGTCAATGCTTCAAATTAATGCTAAAAATTGAAAGGCTGTGTGTTTGATGGCAGTATAATAATTCTAATAAATTAACACATTAGTGAATATAGTAATGGAATACCAAAGTAATGTTTCCTAAATTTTTGGATCCATATTCAGGGATACATTTTATAAAATACAAATAATCTATCATTAATGTGATATTTAGATTCACCAAATTAGTGTTGACCATTTGCTTGTTGAATGAAGTTTAAATGTTAGCATTTAGACAGTTTGAAAACATCTCAATAAAAACTGAATCATAGAAAATGGGTGATGCTGTTGTTTTCCACAGAAGAATTTCAGCATGCAGGGTGAGAGTTTCATAGTGGGGCAGAAGTGAAAAAAGAGGGAGTTTCAAACTTACGATCTTTTATACATTGATTTTCAGACTTGGAAAAAATACATAGATCTTTAATTGTAATTGATTTCTTCTCAGAAGTTATGACCAAAATTTTTGAAGCATTTGGTTCATTATAGGTGTGCACTTGATGAGAAATGTGTGAAAATATGTCAACTCTTGTATAAGTGTCATTATGTAGAGTGTTCTTTGTATAAAAGTTGTTCACTTATTAATTCCCCAAACAGGGTCAGAAATAGATTACTGATCATAGTATTATATTGTAGTGATAATAATAATGTTATACCCAATTCCTTTACACATGAATGAAAACAAATGATTTTTATTGACAGAATTCCCATTCTTGTTTTTCTTTTTTTTTTCTTTTTTTAAAGTGAAATTATTTTAAACAAAATGCTTACTGGTGCATTTAATTATACATAATAGTGGAATTAATTATTAAATATTCACAGATTCACTTAAAAATAATTTGATCTTTATCTCTAGTACATTTTTTCCCTCTCTTCCTCTCCCTTTACCTTTGAAGGCATTCTACAGTGATTAAGAAGACATATTATTGTATCTTGATAGAACAGTGTTTTTTACACTCTCTTATTAAGGCTAGCATGGTATGGACAATTAATGTTCCATAAGAAAATCTAGAAACTATTAAATTAATTTTTAAGTAAACTAGTTTATTAATAAGTAAAAAAAATAAACATCACTTTCTCTCAGAAATTATTAGACAATAATTGATCTCCCTTTGCATTGTTTCTACATTTACACACATTGTTTTGTAAAATAATCAATTATCTCATTTTTCTGGTAAGGACTAATAAGAAAAACTTATACTTTGTAGCCTGCATAACAACTGAATTTTATTGTCTTTTTGTACATGGTCATTCAATTTCATGAATCTCAAGCACTTCAAATCAGATTCTTTCATTTTTTCTGAAATATATTTATTTATTTTTTTTTTAATTTTTTATTGGTTGTTCACAACATTACAAAGCTCTTGACATATCATATTTCATACATTAGATTGAAGTGGGTTATGAACTCCCAATTTTACCCCAAATGCAGATTGCAGAATCACATCGGTTATACATCCACAGTTTTACATAATGCCCAATTAGTAATTGTTGTATTTTGCTACCTTTCCTATCCCGTACTATCCCCCCTCCCCTCCCCTCCCTTCTTCTCTCTCTACCCCATCTACTGTAATTCATTACTCTCCTTGTTTATTTTCCCATTCCCCTCACAACCTCTTATATGTAATTTTGTATAGCAATGAGGGTCTCCCTTCATTTCCATGCAATTTCCCTTTTCTCTCCCTTTCCCTCCCATCTCATGACTCTGTTAAATGTTAGTCTTTTCTTCCTGCTCTTCCTCCTTGCTCTGTTCATGGTTGCTCTCATTATATCAAAGAAGACATTTGGTATTTGTTTTTTAGGGATTGACTAGCTTCACTAAGCATAATCTGCTCTAGTGCCATCCATTTCCCTGCAAATTCTATGATTTTGTCATTTTTTATTGCTGCATAGTACTCCATTGTGTAAAGATGCCACATTTTTTTTATCCATTCATCTATTGAAGGGCATCTGGGTTGGTTCCACAGTCTAGCTATTGTGAATTGTGCTGCTATGAACATCGATGTGGCAGTATCCCTGTAGTATGCTCTTTTAAGGTCTTCAGGGAATAGTCCAAGAAGGGCAATAGCAGGGTCAAATGGTGGTTCCATTCCCAGCTTTCCCAGGAATCTCCAAACTGCTTTCCAAATTGGCCGCACCAATTTGCAGTCCCACCAGCAATGTACAAGAGTACCCTTTTCTCCACATCCTCGCCAGCATTTGTTGTTGTTTGACTTCATAGTGGCTGCCAATCTTACTGGAGTGAGATGGTATCGTAGGGTGGTTTTGATTTGCATTTCTCTGACTGCTAGAGATGGTGAGCATTTTTTCATGTACTTGTTGATTGATTGTATGTCCTCCTCTGAGAAGTGTCTGTTCAGATCCTTGGCCCATTTGTTGATTGGGTTATTTGTTATCTTATTGTCTAATTTTTTGAGTTCTTTGTATACTCTGGATATTAGGGCTCTATCTGAAGTGTGAGGAGTAAAAATTTGTTCCCAGGATGTAGGCTCCCTATTTACCTCTCTTATTGTTTCTCTTGCTGAGAAAAAACTTTTTAGTTTAAGTAAGTCCCATTTGTTGATTCTTGTTATTAACTCTTGTGCTATGGGTGTTCTATTAAGGAATTTGGAGCCCGACCCCACAATATGTAGATCGGAGCCAACTTTTTCTTCTATCAGACGCAGAGTCTCTGATTTGATATCAAGCTCCTTGATCCATTTAGAGTTAACTTTAGTGCATGGCGAGAGGAAGGGATTCAGTTTCATTTTGTTGCATATGGATTTCCAGTTTTCCCAACACCATTTGTTGAAGATGCTATCCTTCCTCCATTGCATGCTTTTAGCCCCTTTATCAAATATAAGATAGTTGTAACTTTGTGGATTAGTCTCTGTGTCCTCTATTCTATACCATTGGTCCACTCGCCTGTTTTGGTACCAGTACCATGCTGTTTTTGTCACTATTGCTCTGTAATATAGTTTGAAATCTGGTATCGCTATACCGCCTGATTCACACTTCCTGCTTAAAATTGCTTTTGCTATTCTGGGTCTTTTATTTTTCCATATGAATTTCATGATTGCTTTATCTATTTCTACAATAAATGCCATTGGGATTTTGATTGGCATTGCATTAAACCTATAGAGAACTTTTGGTAATATCGCCATTTTGATAATGTTAGTTCTGCCTATCCATGAACAGGGTATATTTTTCCATCTTCTAAGATCTTCTTCTACTTCTCTTTTAAGGGTTCTGTAGTTTTCATTGTATAAATCTTTTACCTCTTTTGTTAGGTTGATTCCCAAGTATTTTATTTTTTTGGAGGATATTGTGAATGGGGTAGTTTTCCTCATTTCCGTTTCAGAGGTTTTGTCGCTGATATACAGAAATGCCTTTTATTTATGCGTGTTGATTTTATATCCTGCCACTTTGCTGAATTCATTTATTAGTTCTAGTAGTTTCTTTGTAGACCCTTTTGGGTCTTCTAAGTATAGTATCATGTCATCTGCAAATAGTGATAATTTAAGTTCTTCTTTTCCTATTTTTATGCCTTTAATTTCTTTCGTCTGTCTAATTGCTCTGGCAAGTGTTTCGAGAACTATATTGAATAGAAGTGGTGATAGAGGGCATCCCTGTCTTGTTCCAGATTTTAGAGGGAATGCCTTCAACTTTTGTCCATTCAGAATGATGCTAGCCTGAGGCTTAGCATAGATAGCTTTTACAATGTCAAGGTACATTCCTGTTATCCCTAGTTTTTCAAGTGTTTTGAACATAAAGGGATGCTGTACTTTGTCGAATGCTTTCTCTGCGTCTATTGAGATGATCATATGGTTCTTATCTTTAAGTCTATTGATGTGGTGAATAACATTTATTGATTTCCGTATATTGAACCAGCCTTGCATACCAGGGATGAATCCTACTTGATCATGGTGCACAATTTTTTTGATGTGTTTTTGTATTCGATTTGCCAGAATTTTATTGAGGATTTTTGCATCTAGGTTCATTAGAGATATTGGTCTGTAGTTTTCTTTCTTTGAGGAGTCTTTGTCTGGTTTCGGAATCAGGGTGATGTTGGCCTCATAGAATGAATTTGGAAGAGCTCCCTCTTTTTCTATTTCCTGAAATAACTTGAAAAGTATTGGTATTAATTCTTCTTTAAAGGTTTTGTAAAACTCTGCTGTATACCCATCCGGTCCTGGGCTTTTCTTGGTTGGTAGTCTTTTGATGGCTTCTTCAATTTCATCCATTGATATTGGTCTGTTCAAATTGTGTGTATCCTCCTGACTCAGTCTAGGCAAATCATATGACTTAAGAAATTTATCGATGTCTTCACTATCTTCTATTTTATTGGAATATAGGTTTTCAAAATAATTTCTAATTGTCTTCTGTATTTCTGTAGCATCTGTTGTGATATTGCCTTTTTCATCCTGTATGTTAGTAATTTGAGTTCTCTCTCTTCTTCTCTTTGTTAGCATGGCTAAAGGTCTGTCGATCTTATTTATTTTTTCAAAGAACCAACTTTTAGTTTTGTTAATTTTTTCAATAGTTTCTTTTGTTTCAATTTCATTAATTTCCGCTCTGATTTTAATTATTTCTTGCCTTCTGCTACATTTGCTGTTGTTTTGCTCTTCCTTTTCTAGGGCTTTGAGATGAAGTGTGAGCTCATTTATTTGTTGGTTTTTTCTTTTTTTGAGGAATGACCACCAGGCGATGAATTTTCCTCTTAAAACTGCTTTCATTTTGTCCCATAGATTCCGATATGTTGTGTCCGTATTTTCATTTATCTCTAAGAATTTTTTGATTTCCTCCTTTATGTCTTCTGTAACCCATTGATCATTCAGTAACATATTGTTCATTTTCCATGCGATGTAGGATTTTTCCTTCCTTCTTTTATCATTGATTTCCAGTTTCATTCCATTATGATCAGATAAAATGCATGGTATTATCTCCACCGCTTTATATTTACTGAGGGTTGCCCTGTGGCATAATATATGGTCTATTTTTGAGAAGGATCCATGTGCTGCTGAGAAAAATGTATATCCATTTGATGATGGTTGATATATTCTATATATGTCAGTTAAGTCTAGGTTATTGATTGTGGTATTGAGTTCTATAGTTTCCTTGTTCAACTTTTGTTTGGAGGATCTGTCCAATGGTGAGAGAGGTGTGTTGAAGTCACCCATAATTATTGTGTTGTGGTCTATTTGATTCTTGAACTTGAGGAGAATTTGTTTTATGAATGTCGCAGCGCCATTATTTGGTGCATAAATATTGATAATTGTTATGTCTTGTTGGTGAATGGTTCCTTTTAACAGTATATAATGTCCTTCTTTATCCCTTTTGATTAACTTAGTCTTGAAGTCGATTTTATTCGATATGAGGATGGCCACCCCTGCTTGCTTACGAGGACCGTGTGCGTGGTATATTTTTTCCCATCCTTTCACCTTCAGCCTGTGTATGTCTTTTCCAATCAGATGTGTCTCCTGGAGGCAGCATATTGTTGGATTTGTTTTTTTAATCCATGATATCAGCCTATGTCGCTTTATTGGAGAGTTTAAGCCATTAACATTCAGAGTTACTATTGATATATGGTTTGTACTTCCATCCATGTTTGATTATTTATCGTTTTTTTTTAAAAAAAAAAATTAGTTTGTTTTTCCATGATTATTTTTCCCCCTCGCCCTCTGTCTTTACCGAGGCACTTCCCTCTGATGGTTTTGGTTATTGTTTTTCATTTCTTCCTCGTGTAGTGTTTTGCTCAAAATGCTTTGCAATGCTGGTTTTCTGGCTGCAAATTCTTTTAACTTTTGTTTATCATGAAAGATTTTTATTTCGTTGTCATACCTGAAGCTTAATTTTGCTGGATACAGAATTCTTGGTTGGCATCCATTGTCTTTCAGTGTTTGAAATACATTGTTCCATGACCTTCTTGCTTTCAGTGTCTCTGATGAAAAATCCGTTGTTAACCTTATTGGTTTACCCCTGAATGTAATCTGTCTCCTTTCTCTTGTAGCTTTTAATATTTTCTCTTTGTTCTGTATATTGGATATCTTCATAACAATGTGTCTTGGCGTTGGTCTACTGTGATTTTGTGTGCTCGGTGTCCTGTATGCATCTTCAATTTGTATATCTGTTTCCTTTTTTATTTCTGGAAAGTTTTCTGTAATTATTTCATTCAGCAGGTTACTCATTCCCTTGGTTTGAATCTCTGTACCTTCTTCTATCCCGATGACTCGTAAGTTTGGCTTTTTTATGTTATCCCATAACTCTTGGATGTTTTTCTCGTGATTTTTTACCAGCCTTTCTGAGTTGGCTAGACTCTTTTCAAGATGAAATAATTTGTCTTCATTATCTGACGTTCTGGTTTCTACTTGCTCCACTCTGTTAGTGATACTCTCAATTGAGTTTTTAATTTGGTTTATAGTTTCCTTCATTTCCAAGATTATGTTTTGATTCTTTTTTATAATCTCTATCTCCTGATAAAGGTGCTTAACTTCTTCTTTTATCTGTTTGTGTAATACATTCTCAATGTGTTCTTTTGCTGCTTGAATTTGCTGTCTCGTATCCTCTTTAAGGTTCCATTCCATCTGTCTAAGGTGTTCCTTGAGTTCTTTATATGACCATTTTTCTGATGACTCTAGGTCCTCCTGAATATTTAGGCTGTCCTGCATTGTTTGTACTCCTTTTCTTCCTTGCTTTTTGAAGCTGCTCATGTTACTTCTTGTTCTGTTTGACTGCTGAGTTACTGTTTACTCCTATAAATTTATTTGATGCTTGGGAGGAAAGGTATTAGAAGGGAATGGAAAAAGTCACTAAAGAGAATGAGAGTAAGCAGGTAGAATTCAAGGAAGGGGGGATCAGATAATTGAAAAGAAATGAAAAGACAAAAGAAGAAAAAAATAGGAAATAAAAAAAGAAAAAAAAATTTTTTAAATAATAAAAAAAATTAAAATTGGAAGAAAAAAAAATTAAAAAAAAAATTGTAAAAAAAAAATTAAAAAAACAAGAAAAATGAAACTGAAAGAAAACCCCAAATCAAAATTAAAAAAACAACATCAACAACAACAATAACGACAACAAAAAACAAGAACAACAACAAAAAAAAAAACTAATAAATGCAGTCTTAGAGTTTGATTAACTTCTCTTCCAGTAGGTGGCGCTGTGACCACCAGGCCAAGTTTCTCCTATCAATACGTGGAAACCAATCACTGTGCAGCAGCTCCTCCTCCCAGACTGGGCGAGTCTCCAATCCTGGGTGCCTAGGGCGTCCTCTTGTGTCTAGTCACTTCCCCACTTTTCCTCTAGCCAGGCCCCTCTCACGGGTGCTGCTCACCACAATACTGGGTACACACCAGGTCTGCTGCTCCTGGGAGCCCTGTTGTCATGAATGACTGGGCACACTCTTCCAGTTTGCCATTCCCTCAGACCCTAAGTTTGTAGAGCTTGGGGCTGAGAATCCTCAGCGAATTTTACTGCCCCTCCGGTAGCCACACCCCCAGTAGCTGGTGCAAGAGACCTCAGCTGTCTGCACTGGTGGGAGCGGTAGTCCCACGCCGGCGGGTCCGGCGCTGGCGGGTCCCGCGCCGGCGGGTCGCGCGCCACCTCTAATTCCCTCGGTCTGGCTACCGTGCTCACGGGAGAGCTGGGAGAGGCCCTTACAGGAGAGCTGAGATTGGCCCTTAAGGTTTCCCCGATGTGTGGAGAGGGAAGGCTAGCGAATTACACACCTGTAGCCGCAGGTTTCAATGAAGTTATCTCCTCAGCTGCAGTCTGATGACGTCAGTTGTCTGCCATGGTGGTATCTCTTGCAAATGGCGACAGTTTGTTTCCCTTTGCCGGGTGACCAATGCAACGGGTGGGTCCTTACTGTCTCTCCCAAGCCCCGTTTCAAACCTGTGGCCACTACCTATGAAGGCTCGGTTGGCATTTACCTCCGTAGGATCAGAAGGGCTGACCGGTTGTTTCAGCCGGATGGATTAGTGCTGAGTCACAGCTGTTTGTCTTCGGGAAGCAGGCGAACGGGAGCTTGAATTCAGCTGATCCAGGTTCAGTGTGAGTCTTCAAACTTTTTAGCTGCAGAAACCTTTCCTGAAATTTTATGTGAACCCTCAGTACATAAACATTGCCCTGGTCAAAATATATGTAGGAAGCCCTGCCCTACCTGCTGCCCTGTTCTTTGTCCCCCTGGGGCAGCCTCTGAGCCCACCTAATCACACCCGAATGGTCAGAAAAATTCACTGTCTCAGTTTCACTTTTAACCACTGCATTCTGGTTCGCGAGTGACCCACAATTTCTCTAACAGTGATGAAAAGAGCCACGCCTGAGTATTCAGACTTTTCTTTCCACCCACAAAGGAAATTCTGCAGTTGTCTGATGAGAATTGACCCCGTTCATCATTAGATCATCCCAAATATTCCTCAGAAAAGATTGTGTTGTCCAATCCAGTCAGAAGTACTCTTTCAGGTCGACCTGAAATATATTTATGTAAACAAGATAACACATATATGTTATTAAATTACATTCTTTTTTTGTATTAAAACTTAATTCTTTCTGTCAAACCTATTTGAATGCAGCACTTTCTTTATAAAATTTAGATTTGTTCTGTGATTTTTTTTAGGTCAACAATCCAAATAAGTGATTAAGGTTGAGGCTATATTTAAAATAGACATGCATGGCTTCACTGTGTTTTATGAAGACCATCAAAATGCCATGGAAGCAGGGTGTGCTATTGATCACCTGTAATCCCAGTGGCTGAAGAGGCTGATACAGGAGGATCTTGAGTTCATGCCAGCCTTAGCAACTGTGGGGCTCTAAGTAACTCAGTGAGACCCTGTCTCTAAATAAACACAAAATAGTTCTGGGAATATGGCTTGGAGGTCAAGTGCCCCTGAATTCAATCCCTGGTACTAAAACAAACAAACACACAACATCAAAAACATCATGGAAACTCTAAATGAAGAAGCCATAAAATGGGTATTATAACAATAATAACACACAATGAAAGCAAGAGGCTTTTATTTTTTATTTTCAAATAGATATTTTATTATTGTAATATTTGTCCTGCTTAAAAAATGATTAAATATTATGGAAGTATCTTTAAATGGGTTCAACATAATTGAACATTGTTTTTCTTGTCAGCTTTTAAAAAAATAGCCCATCATTGTTGATATAAGATTTGACATCCCCACATGAAATCTTAAAATCAAGACAATCCCATAGATATACTGAAGGGCTTCTGTTAAAAAATGCAACCCTAACTCTAACCCTAATCCTTACCCCAAACCAACCCAGAAATTTGGGGAAAGAACTCAATGTTGAATAGTGGAATGAATCTAATAATTTTTTTTTCTTTGTATGCATATGAACATACAACACTAAATTTCATCTTCATGTATATCGATAATCCACTAAAAATGCAAATATCTATAGGATAGATCAGAAGAAGAAAGAGATAGAGAAAAAGAAAGAGAACACATGGGAAGCAGGGACGATAAAGTGGAAATACTGGTCATTGAATTAGAGCACTTTATAGTTTTTGCTTGTTAAATTATGTCAAAATTAACCTCAATATTATGTGTATCTAAATACACTATTAAAATTTTCATCAAAAAAAGAATAATTTAAAAGTTGCCAGAAGAGTTAGTGAAAGTATTGTGGTGCAGTTTTAGAGTACATGCCTAAACCTGTGAGGCATTGGATTCAATCCTAGCACCACATAAAATAAATAATCAAAATAAAAGTATTGTGTTTATTTACAACTAAATAAAATATCTTTAAAAAAAGCAGGTGGAGGGATTTCAACATGGCGGCGGGCATGGAGAGATCAAGTCTCTGACCTCTTCAGCTGTGCAGGCATAGGGAGTCGTAAACAGCCTAAATCTGTTTGCTCAAGATCACTAGGCAATGCTGAGCTGACGTGGATCTGGGGCGAGCAGTCTAGGCCTCTCAGAACACACACTGAACCCGGATCGGCTAAATTCAAGCTCCCGATTGCCTGCTTCCCGCAGACAAACAGCTGTGACTCAGCACTAATCCATCCAGCTGAAACAACCGGTCAGCCCTTCTGATCCTACGGAGGTAAATGCCAACCGAGCCTTCATAGGTAGTGGCCACAGGTTTGAAACGGGGCTTGGGAGAGACAGTAAGGACCCACCTGTTGCATTGGTCACCCGGCAAAGGGAAACAAACTGTCGCCATTTGCAAGAGATACCACCATGGCAGAGAACTGACGTCATCAGACTGCAGCTGAGGAGATAACTTCATTAAAACCTGCGGCTACAGGTGTGTAATTCCCTAGCCTTCCCTCTCCACACATCGGGGAAACCTTAAGGGCCAATTCTAGCTCTCCCGTAAGGGCCCCTCCCAGTTCTCCCGTGAGCACGGTAGCAAGACCGAGGGAATTAGAGGTGGCGCGGGACCCGCGGCTCGGAACTACCACTCCCACCAGTGCTGATAGCTGAGGTCTCTTGCACCAGCTACCGGGGGTGTGGCTACCGGAGGGGCAGTAAAATTCGCTGAGGATTCTCAGCCCCAAGCTCTACAAACTTAGGGTCTGAGGGAATGGCAAACTGCAAGAGTGTGCCCAGTCATTTATGACAACAGGGCTCCCGGAAGCAACAGACCTGGCGTGTAGCCAGTATTGTGGGGAGCAGCACCGGTGAGAGGGGCCTGGCTGGAGGAAAAGTGGGGAAGTGACTACACACAAGAGGAGGCCCTACGCACCCAGGATTGGAGATTCGCCCAGTCTGGAAGGAGGAGCTGCTGCACAGTGATTGGTTCCCACGTATTGATAGGAGAAACTTGGCCTGGTGGGCACAGAGCCACCTACTGAAAGAGAAGTTAATCAAACTCTAAGACTGCATTTATTAGTTTTTTTTGTTGTTGTTGTTGTTTTAATTTTGATTTGGGGTTTTCTTTCATTCTTATTTTTATTTTTTGTTTTTTAAATTTTTTAAAATTTTTTTTCTTCCAATTTTAATTTTAATTTTTTTTAATTATTTAAATTTTTTTTTTCTTTTTCTATTTCCTATTTTTTTCTTCTTTTGTCTTTTCATTTCTTTTCAATTATCTTATCCCCCCTTCCTTGAATTCTACCTGCTTACTCTCGTACTCTTTAGTGACTTCTTCCCTTCCCTTCTAATACCTTTCCTCCCAAGCATCAAATAAATTTATAGGAGTAAACAGTAACTCAGCAGTCAAACAGAACAGGAAGTAACATGAGCAGCTTTAAAAACCAATGAAGAAAAGGAGTACAAACAATGCAGGACAGCCTAAATATTCAGGAAAACCTAGAGTCATCAGAAAAATGGTCATATAAATAACTCAAGGAACACCTTAGACAGATGGAATGGAACCTTAAAGAGGATACGAGACAGCAAATTCAAGCAGCAAAAGAACACATTGAGAATGAATTACATAAACAGATAAAAGAAGAAGTTAAGCATCTTTATCAGGAGATAGAGATTATAAAAAAATAATCAAACAATAATTCTAGAAATGAATGAAATGATAAACCAGATTAAAAACTCAATTGAGAGTATCACTAACAGAGTGAAGCAAGTAGAAGCCAGAACGTAAGATAATGAAGACAAAATATATCATCTTAAAAGAGTCTAGCCAACTCAGAAAGGCTGGTAAAAAATCACGAGAAAAACATCCAAGAGTTATGGGATAACATAAAATAAACAAACTTATGAGTCATCGGGATAGAAGAAGGTACAGAAATTCAAACCAAGGGAATGAGTAACCTGCTGAATGAAATAATTACAGAAAACTTTCCAGAAATATAAAAGGAAACAGATATACAAATTGAAGATGCATACAGGACACCGAGCACACAAAATCACAGTAGACCAACGCCAAGACACATTGTTATGAAGATATCCAATATACAGAACAAAGAGAAAATATTAAAAGCTACAAGAGAAAGGAGACAGATTACATTCAGGGGTAAACCAATAAGGTTAACAACGGATTTTTCATCAGAGACACTGAAAGCAAGAAGGTCATGGAACAATGTATTTCAAACACTGAAAGACAATGGATGCCAACCAAGAATTCTGTATCCAGCAAAATTAAGCTTCAGGTATGACAACGAAATAAAAATCTTTCATGATAAACAAAAGTTAAAAGAATTTGCAGCCAGAAAACCAGCATTGCAAAGCATTTTGAGCAAAACACTACACGAGGAAGAAATGAAAAACAATAACCAAAACCATCAGAGGGAAGTGCCTCGGTAAAGACAGAGAGTGAGGGGAAAGATAATCATGGAGAAACAAACTAAATTTTTTAAAGAAATAATAAATAATCAAACATGGATGGAAGTACAAACCATATATCAATAGTAACTCTGAATGTTAATGGCTTAAACTCTCCAATAAAGTGACATAGGCTGGTATCATGGATTAAAAAAACAAATCCAACAATATGTTGCCTCCAGGAGACACATCTGATTGGAAAAGACATACACAGACTGAAGGTTAAAAGATGGGAAAAAATATACCACGCACACGGTCGTCGTAAGCAAGCAGGGGTGGCCATCCTCATATCGAATAAAATTGACTTCAAGACTAAGTTAATCAAAAGGGATAAAAAAGGACATTATATACTGTTAAAAGAAACCATTCACCAACAAGACATAACAATTATCAATATTTATGCACCAAATAATGGCGCTGCGACATTCATAAAACAAATTCCCCTCAAGCTCAAGAATCAAATAGACCACAACACAATAATTATGGGTTACTTCAACACACCTCTCTCACCATTGGACAGATCCTCCAAACAAAAGTTGAATAAAAAAACTATAGAACTCAATACCACAATCAATAACCTAGACTTAACCGACATATATAGAATA
This sequence comes from Ictidomys tridecemlineatus, assembly GCF_052094955.1. Lineage (NCBI taxonomy): Eukaryota > Metazoa > Chordata > Mammalia > Rodentia > Sciuridae > Ictidomys > Ictidomys tridecemlineatus. The sequence goes on along the minus strand of NC_135492.1, from coordinate 21,923,551 downwards.
TATCAACCATCATCAAATGAATATACTTTTTCCTCAGCAGCACATGGATCCTTCTCAAAAATAGACCATATATTATGCCATAGGGCAACCCTCAGTAAATATAAATGGGTGGAGATAATACCATGCATTTTATCTGATCATAATGGAATGAAACTGGAAATCAATGATAAAAAAAGGAAGGAAAAATCCTACATCACATGTAAAATGAACAATATGTTACTTAATGATCAATGGGTTACAGAAGACATAAAAAAGAAAATAAAAAAATTCTTAGAGACAAATGAAAATACAGACACAACATATTGGAATCTATGGGACACAATGAAAGCAGTTTTAAAAGGAAAATTCATTGCCTGGTGGTCATTCCTCAATAAAAGAAAAAACCAACAAATAAATGAGCTCACACTTAATCTCAAAGCCCTAGAAAAGGAAGAGCAAAACAACAGCAAATGTAGCAGAAGGCAAGAAATAATTAAAATCAGAGCGGAAATCAATGAAATTGAAACAAAAGAAACTATTGAAAAAATTAAAAAACTAAAAGTTGGTTCTTCGAAAAAATAAATATGATCAACAGACCTTTAGCCATGCTAACAAAGAGAAGAAGAGAGAGAACTCAAATTACTAACATACGGGATGAAAAAGGCAATATCACAACAGATGCTACAGAAATACAGAAGACAATTAGAAATTATTTTGAAAACCTATATTCCAATAAAATAGAAGATAGTGAAGACATCGATAAATTTCTTAAGTCATAGGATTTGCCCAGACTGAGTCAGGAGGATACACACAATTTGAACAGACCAATATCAATGGATAAAATTGAAGAAGCCATCAAAAACTAACAACCAAGAAAAGCCCAGGACCAGGTGGGTATACAGCGGAGTTTTACAAAACCTTTAAAGAAGAATTAATACCAATACTTTTCAAGTTATTTCAGGAAATAGAAAAAGAGGGAGCTCTTCCAAATTCATTCTATGAGGCCAACATCACCCTGATTCCGAAACCAGACAAAGACACCTCAAAGAAAGAAAAGTACAGACCAATATCTCTAATGAACCTAGATGCAAAAATTCTCAATAATCTTCTGGCGAATCAAATACAAAAACCCATCAAAAAAATTGTGCACCATAATCAAGTAGGATTCATCCCTGGGATGCAAGGATGGTTCAATATACGGAAATCAATAAATGTTATTAACTACATCAATAGACTTAAAGATAAGAACCATATGATTATCTCAATAGACGCAGAGAAATCATTCGACAAAGTACAGCATCCCTTAAAGTTCAAAACACTTGAAAAACTGGGGATAATAGGAAGTACCTTGACATTGTAAAAGGTTTTTATGCTAAGCCTCAGGCTAGCATCATTCTGAATGGACAAAAGTTGAAGGGATTCCCTCTAAAATCTGGAACAAGACAGGGATGCCCTCTATCACAACTTCTATTCAATATAGTTCTCGAAACACTGGCCAGAGCAATTAGACAGCCAAAAGAAATTAAAGGCATAAAAATAGGAAAAGAAGAACTTAAATTATCACTATTTGCAGATGACATGATTCTATACTTAGAAGACCCAAAAGGGTCTACAAAAAAAACTACTAGAACTAATAAATGAATTCAGCAAAGTGGCAGGATATAAAATCAACACGCATAAATCAAAGGCATTTCTGTATATCAGCGACAAATCTTCTGAAACGGAAATGAGGAAAAACACTCCATTCACAATATCCTCCAAAAAAATAAAATACTTGGGAATCAACCTAACAAAAGAGGTGAAATATTTATACAATGAAAACTAAAGAACCCTAAAGAGAGAAGTAGAAGAAGATCTTAGAAGATGGAAAAATATACCCTGTTCATGGATAGGCAGAACTAACATTATCAAAATGGCGATATTACCAAAAGTTCTCTATAGGTTTAATGCAATGCCAATCAAAATCCCAATGGCATTTCTTGTAGAAATAGATAAATCAACCATGAAATTCATATGGAAAAATAAAAGACCCAGAATAGCAAAAGCAATTCTAAGCAGGAAGTGTGAATCAGGTGGTATAGCGATACCAGATTTCAAACTATATTACAGAGCAATAGTGACAAAAACAGCATGGTACTGGTACCAAAACAGGTGGGTGGACCAATGGTATAGAATAGAGGACATAGAGACTAATCCACAAAGTTACAACTATCTTATATTTGATAAAGGGGCTAAAAGCATGCAATGGAGGAAGGATAGCATCTTCAACAAATGGTGTTGGGAAAACTGGAAATCCATATGCAACAAAATGAAACTGAATCCCTTCCTCTCGCCATGCACAAAAGTTAACTCTAAATGGATCAAGGAACTTGATATCAAATCAGAGACTCTGCGTCTGATAGAAGAAAAAGTTGGCTCCGATCTATACATTGTGGGGTCTGGCTCCAAATTCCTTAATAGGACACCCATAGCGCAAGAGTTAATAACAAGAATCAACAAATGGGACTTACTTAAACTAAAAAGTTTTTTCTCAGCAAGAGAAACAATAAGAGAGGTAAATAGGGAGCCTACATCTGGGAACAAATTTTTACTCCTCACACTTCAGATAGAGCCCTAATATTCAGAGTATAGAAAGAACACAAAAAATTAGACAATAAGATAACAAATAACCCAATCAACAAATGGCCCAAGGACCTGAACAGACACTTCTCAGAGGAGGATATACAATCAATCAACAAGTACATGAAAAAATGCTCACCATCTCTAGCAGTCAGAGAAATGCAAATCAAAACCACCCTAAGATACCATCTCACTCCAGTAAGATTGGCAGCCACTATGAAGTCAAACAACAACAAGTGCTGGCGAGGATGTGGAGAAAAGGGTACTCTTGTACATTGCTGGTTGGACTGCAAATTGGTGCGGCCAATTTGGAAAGCAGTTTGGAGATTCCTGGGAAAGCTGGGAATGGAACCACCATTTAACCCTGCTATTGCCCTTCTCAGACTATTCCCTGAAGACCTTAAAAGAGCATGCTACAGAGATGCTGCCATATCAATGTTTATAGCAGAACAATTCACAATAGCTAGACTATGGAACCAACCCAGATGCCCTTCAATAAATGAATGGATAAAAAAAATGTGGCATCTATACACAATGGAGTACTATGCAGCAATAAAAAATGACAAAATAATAGAATTTGCAGGGAAATGGATGGCACTAGAGCAGATTATGCTTAGTGAAGCCAGTCAATCCCTAAAAAACAAATACCAAATGTCTTCTTTGATATAATGAGAGCAACTATGAACAGAGCAGGGAGGAAGAGCAGGAAGAAAAGACTAACATTAAACAGAGACATGAGATGGGAGGGAAAGGGAGAGAAAAGGGAAATTGCATGGAAATGAAGGGAGACCCTCATTGCTAAACAAAATTACATATAAGAGGTTGTGAGGGGAATGGGAAAATAAACAAGGAGAGTAATGAATTACAGTAGATGGGGTAGAGAGAGAAGATGGGAGGGGAGGGGAGGGGGGATAGTAGGGGATAGGAAAGGTAGTAGAATACAACAATTACTAATTGGGCATTATGTAAAATTGTGGATGTGTAACCGACGTGATTCTGCAATCTGCATTTGGGGTAAAATTGGGAGTTCATAACCCACTTCAATCTAATGTATGAAATATGATATGTCAAGGCTTTGTAATGTTGTGAACAACCAATAAAAAAATAAGAATAAATTTAAAAAAAAGAGCAGGTGGAAATTCTAAGTAGACACTGAGATTACAGTAAGGTTACACACAATATAAAGAGTGAGAGAAGAGGTAATGCATGCAATTATATGTTTTTACTTACTCAAAAGAATTGTACATAATTCTAGGAAGGCTTCAAACTTGTAAGTAAAGCAATGTAGGTGGATGAGAGACAGCAATCAGAGATGTATGATTTTGCAAGTAACAATACTGCCTCCTTGAAAGACTCTCTTTGGAAGATTCTTGAGGATGCCATTAGAAATAATGGTATTTTAAAGATAAATAGAGCAGATGATCTATACCATAGTTTATTTGAATACCAAAGCCATTTTAATATGTTGAAAGTGTATTAAATTATCATGGTTTTCTTAAAAATATGCAACCAGAAAATTTTAGTAAAGCTAGAAACTTCATATTTAGAGAAACAGTTCAAGGACTTAAAGATGTTTTTAAGCATTTACTACTGCCATATGTACATTCTACCCATTACCTAGATAAATTAAGCATTTGGCACTGAGCCAATTCAGAGCAAAAATCACTGGTGCAGAACAAGATAGTTGGGTTGGTGATCAAGATAGATTAAAGCTGCTGCCAAGAAAGTAGGCTCAGGAATTTGTTACCAGGGGTTTAAGAGACTCCTGCCTATTTATTCTGTAATTTACAAGACCCAAAACTGACTATGAGAATATTTTTAACCACTTTTTAATTTATATTTCCCTTTATCCTGTGATTATCTTTCCCTTTTTCACCAGTATGACAATGTAGAGAGGAAAAAACTATATAGAATATTTTGTTTCTAGGTATCACCTAAGGATAATATCAAAGATTAAAATAAAAGCAGTAAATCGATCAGGTGTCAGAATTTGCACAGAGTGTAGTTATAGCCACACTGGAAACTAAGGGTTTATGTTATAATCATTTTAAAATCATTAAACTTGTTCATGTTTCCATGTAATGGAATACTTAGAAAAATTTTGGTCAAAATATAACCATCTGAATTAGAAAACTTCAAAAAGTAGACCAGATTTCACATAGGAGAAAACTAAGGAAAAAAGGTTGATAGTTCACTTAAAAATGTATAATGCAAAGTGGGGTGAGAGATAAACTTTCTATACAAATATTTCAAAAATACACTCATTTCCTAACATTGCTTCAACAAATTATATGGTCTAGTTAGCTTTTGTATGCTACTGATCTCAGGAACCTGTCTCAAAGTTATGCACTAGAGACAAATTAATGAGATTAGGTTGCTATCTTTTATTCTAGGTTTTGAGATACTTATAAAATTTGGATTTTTCTATACAAATGTGCCTATATTCTTTCAGTTGTATTTCTTAGAATTTTCCTTCAGATTCCAGATTGCTAATTCTGATGTGCATCTAACTTTTTATTGAAGCAAAATTAGTCTTTCTTAACTACTCTGTAACTTCTGCAGCTGCTGCTTGTGTCTATAGAAAATAAAAATAATATATTTTAAAATCAATTAGAATCCAAATAATTATTATGTGTTTGTTTCATTTAGTTCTGAGTCAAAAATTCAGACAGCAATTTTAAATGTGAAGAAAAAAACATGCTAGACTTTAAACTTCTGTCATCAGTATCAATTACACTAAATCTGAACTAATAATAATTGAGTTCTTCCTCTCCTCCTTTTCTTCTTTAACCCCTGCCCCCCTCCTCCTCCCCATCCTCTCTCCCCCTCTTGTCTTCTCCACCTCCATTCTATTGTGAATGGAACCCAAGGCCTGGCACAGGCTAGGCTAGGTATCTACCATGAAGTGTGCTCTCAGTCATGAATCATTCTCATGTAAGTACTGAGATCATCTGACAATTTAAAAAATAATAGAATTATTTCAAAATATAAAAGTTGAAAAATTTAATCTAACAATTTAAAAGTATATTATATTTCTATATCACATTTTTTCTTTTCTCATCATAGTCTTATTTATGCCCACTATTATCTAATATCACATGATTATTTTAAGAAAATCATTACTCAGTTAAAATTAGCTATAAGAATAATGTAAACTGAGATATTAGAAGGGGGCATCAAATGTATTCTTCCTTTTAGAAATCTACAAAACATCTTTCCTCAAGAGGTATAGAGTATATATATATAATGTATATATCCAAAATACAATTTAAAGTGAAATGAATTAAAGCACATTACAGATAAATAAGATAGCCTGTAAAACCGGAAGTACTCATTTTGGCTTCTCCTCTAAATTCCACCTCACTTGTTTTAAAAATCACATATGCATGGTACTCTGACATCATTCTACTATTCTGCTCCCTTTGTGCCTTGGGAAGTTTCCGACATTTTCTTTCAACTTGTTTTGATTTCTGTCTATCTTTTTCAAACATATGTTGTATATTTTAAAAAATTCAAAATCAGAAATATACGATTTTTTTTCTACATGAGGTGGGGTCTGTGGCCTGTAGGTGCCTTAGTTTTTTTCCTCTTCCTGAGTTTTCTTATTCTTTTTGGGAGATCATGGTATTGTATATTGAATCTAGATTACCTTTACCACTTAGCTACACTCCTGGTACTTTTTGATTTTTTTTTTTTAATCTTGAGACTATTGATGAGTGTGATATTGAATTTGTGCCCCAGTCTCCTGAGTTTCTGGTGCTATAGGTTTGTGTCACAATGCTTGCATACTCTTGAATGTTCTAAATTGATGAGAAGCAAAATTTCAAATCTAGAACACTGTCTTCCAGACTAAATATTGTGTGTGTGTGTTTGTGTGTGTGTGTGTGTGTGTGTGTGTGTGTGTGTGTGTATGCGTGTGCCCACATTCCCAATGACAACTTCACATTTTCCGGGTATTATCAATTACTTTTTACATATTAAATACAAAATGAGCCCAGTATTTTTATTTGTTTTTACTAAAAGCTGCATGAAATGTTTTATTTTATTTTATTTTTTTTAAGAGAGAGTGAGAGACAGAGGGGGACAGAGAGAGAGAGAGAATTTTAACATTTATTCATTTTTTTTCTTAGTTCTTGGTGGACACAACATCTTTGTTGGTATGTGGTGCTGCTGAGGATTGAACCCGGGCCGCACGCATGCTAGGCGAGCGCGCTACCACTTGAGCCACATCCCCAGCCCCTGCATGAAATGTTTTAAAGGATTGATTTCCTTGTGGGGTGCAATGACAAATGCATATAATTGCACAGATTACATTTTCAAGGTCAACATGAGAAAGTTAGACAATGGGAAAGTTAGAAAGACTTTTCTCAAATTTTAAAACAAGGACAAGATATGTACCTCAGACTTACCATGCTTCTATTTCAAATTCCCAGTATCCTGGAAAAACTCAACATCAAATGTTTGATTTTTTGTTTATGAACATTTTACATGATAGAAAATTGGAGAAGAATCACTTAACCTTTGAAAAAAATGTGTCTCTTTGTTTTTTCTTTGTCTCTCCAAAAGCAGTCACATTGTCAAAGTGTCTTTGTTCAGAGAATCCCTCTTGTGAAATTTATGTCAGAGTGTTCTCATTCCCCATTCTGGTATTTTCTTGGTACTGTATTTCAGAACTTTCTGATATGAGGATCCCACAGCTGGAATATTTTATGTCTTTTGAGAGTCTTGTTCATGTCAATATTTGGATCTTTTCTTGTTAAAGATAAGTCTAAATATAATAGGTATATTTTCTCAGAAAAGTAGCTGAAAGAAAATTTCAAATTCCACTGCTTTAAAAAAATGTCTCCACTAAATTACTATTCTCGTATATTGTGAAAGTGTTACCTTCTTCCACATTCATATAATTGTTTAACTTTTATATAGTAGCCATTCTAACAGCTGTGCTTTGGCTACAGAAGATCTTACACTTGGCTGGTGCACTAAAAATTTGTTGCTCTTAAAAATAAAAGTGTGATTTATATGCATATGAGTTTATCTATGGTGATTTCTAATTTTATAACATATATTAGTGTCAGGTAAAGACAGCTGGTACTTTTGCTCTTATATATCAGAAAGTCCTTGACAAATTTTATATACATTTAACCTTTTAAGAGAATTTTAAAATTTTTGTTTTGACTTTTTTTTTAACAAAAAGCAAAGTATGGTAAAATTTTGATGAGGTATTATAGGTTAACCTGGGGAAAATGGTCTTCTTTATAATGACAGTTTTATCATCTATAAATAGGGTGTACATTGAGTCTTTTGTGTGCTTTCTGTATTTTGATTTTCTCAAACTGTGCACATTTCCTTTTATAATATGCTTACATATAAAATGCAACATTCATGTGACATCTATAAAAAATGTACCTGGTTTTTCATATTTTTTGTTAAACTAAATGAAATATGATAAAAGTATCTGGCTTCTATAGTCATTATTTTCCCCAATATATTATTTATTTCTTCCTAAATGTACATTCACATTAAACATGCCCTGGGTTTGAAATCTGAAGGAATATAACTGTATCCTCATATGTGCAAGTTTTATAAATTTAGTTTCTGTATGTGGTAGGAGTGTATCATGTATGTTTAATAACAAAAATTTTCTAAAAGTTGATAATAAGAGTTTAAACTCTATATTCTTTTTTTGAGAATGCATTTATTTCATATGTTAATCAATAATATTTGTGTAAATGATGTGATTTTATTTTTTATTATTTTTTGTGATATTGGGGATTAAATCCAGGGTGTCCTATTAATGAGCTATATACTGAACTATTTTTAAAATTTTATTATGAGATGAGGTTTTGCTCAGTCGTGTGGTTTTACTTTAGAATTGTGATGCTCTTGCTATTGGTTTCAGAGTACAGAATATTTCAGGTGTGCACAAAATATAAATTGTATGTCTCTCTTATTTATGTTAACTTATGAATTCTTTGTGTTTTCTTTTCTATTAAAGAATATTTATTATTAATTCTTATATTCAATATTTAGTATGTGAAAATAAGCTGTTATGTGGTATTAGTGAAGGGCACAATAGCATTATGTTATCACACAGATGTCTCAATACTCTAACATCTTCTTTTGGAATGAATGCCATTTTTCTTCTTCCATACACTATAACATCTATGAGGTACCACTGCCTAAATAGCAAGAAAGGGTTTTGTCGGGAGTTCTCCACTTATCTATTTTATTATGAAGTCTACACTTAAAAAATGAGTCACATCCCCAGCACTTTATTGTATTTTATTTAGAGAAGAGATCTTGCTGAATTTCTAAGTGCCTCACTGAGTTTCTGAGACAGGCTTTGAAATGATTATCCTTCTGCCTCAGATTTCTGAGTCATTGAAATTAAAAGATTTGACCACTACTGTGGCTTATTTGCTTTTTAATTTTTTTAGCTGTTGATACAGCTTTATTATATTTATTTTTATGTGGTGCTGTGAACTGAACCCATTACCTCACACATGCCTGGCAAGTGTGCTTCTACTGAGGCGCAGGCTCAGCCCTGCTTATTTGCATTTTAAAAGAACCAACATTGACATTCTTCTCATGTATGTTAATTTTCAATAGCTTCTAATTTTGCTCTATTGTTTAGATTTTCTTTCCCCTTAGTTTTTTAAAATGTACTTTTCCAAATATTTAGATAAATAATTTACTAACAAATTCCTAGTCATTTTATGGCTTACTAATTTATGTTTTTTTTAAACTTGACTTTAGAGGCATGCCACTTTTGACAGCCTTATGGAGGTTTAATTGGCACATATTTGTCTGTATATATCTTATGTGTATATTTTTATCTTATTGTATATGTACAAACCCATGAAACCAGCATCAAAATCAACAAAATTATCATGTCCATTACTATGTCTCCTAGAGTTACTTTAAATCCCACATTTTAATCTCCTTTACAATATTTTACCTAATAAATCTGATATTCTTGAACACAGTAAGAATAGGCAAACATAAAACTGATAGGGATCCTGGAATTATCACAAATTAAACAAACCATGTATTATTCTCTACATCAAGAAATTGAACATTAATGATGTTCTGAAAATCACTTCATTCTCTCTTCCTCTTAAAACCCCTCCATAATCCCCAATGGTGATTACTCTTTTTGTTTTCTATATAGGGCTATTCATTTCTTTCAAAAAATCAAATAATAAAAAAGAAGGGTTACTCCTTTTTTACTCAATATAAAAAGAGGTAATCTGTTTGGTTCTTTTGAACCCTGACCTCACATCAGCCCACTGTTCTCTGATAGAAGAGGATTGAGGTAAATCCTGATATGTAGAAGGAGGAGGCTAAGGTAGGACATAATGCTGGGGCCTGCTAAGAGAGGATCCAAAAGAATAAGTGGTAGGATGCAGAAAAAGAGAAAAGAAGAGGAGAAAGGAAATTGGAAACCAGGGTAAAGCTCAAATGGAACAGGTCAGCTGGTGTAACAATGGTAGGGCAAGCAGGTCAGCATTTAGATAGGTGAAAATAAAAAGCCTGAATTTTAAAAAGTGTCATCTCTGGAGCAGCTATCCAAGCTACAAGCAGGTAAAATGTTCACACTTTTTTTTTCACTCTCATTACCCAAGAGGAACCTATTCCCAAACCCACTGGAAGGGTTCTACTACTGTCACCACAGTTTCTAATTTATGCCAACTGGGCTTCAATTTATCTTCTTCCTCACCTTCTGTATCCTATTTATTCCCTTCTAAATCCTTATCAGACAATTTTTTTCTCCTCATTCTCATTCTCATTCTTTATTTTGGTCTTTCCTGCTTGCATTATTCTTCATTTTCTTATTCTTCAGGTCCCTGGTATTAAAAGAGCACTACCTGTTGACCTTCTCTGACATTGTGCTAAAGTGGTGTTTAGATTTGTTTGAAAACTAGGTCTCAGTGTCCAGGTTGGAGAATCCTAGACAGAAGAGTGTGGTGGAAGCTGGCAGATTAGTTCCCAGTGGTAAAGGCAACAGTGATGGGGGTCAGTTAGAGCATTTCTATAGAATGCTTGTTCCACTTCAGTTCTGTGTGGGATTAGAATTAATGGTCCATAGTATATGCCTTAGTAGATAGTTTACCACCCCATTTTCAAAGTGTCATTAACTTTTACCTTGCCAGAGCAGACTAGACAATTCCAATCACTTAACATGTCTGTTACAATTAGTCTCTTCTGTGTGTTTTCTTCTTTTTTTTTTCTTTCTGGTAAGTGTACAATAGTCTCTCTGTTGGCTTAAATTTTAGCTCCTCAAATAGTGTTGCTTTGTACTCGTGTTCATATATTTATGTATCAATTGAATATTTCCTCCTATGTGATTTTTAAAAAATTATCATTTCTACAGTACTCTGTTGATATGTATTTTACCCCAAAGAAGTAATTGAGAGTGGGTTTCTCAATATTTTGTGCTATTAAAAATGTGACAACTATACCCCAAATTAAGGAAAACCCTTTTTAACTGTATGGTCAAGGTCTTCTGACACATAGGTTACTGATCACAGTATGTCTTTAATGTTTGTATGAGATCTTCAAAAAGTATACATTGTTTCTCATATGTATATAGCCTTACCATTTTATATGTGCCAGACTAGCCTATGGCAGGTCCTGTCATGATGCTATTTTAACTTTTCAAAGGAATTTTGAAATTCTGATGCAGAGTCAACACTTTATCTGAACTTTGTAAGGCCTTGCATATATTGCCTATTAGTCTAAAATTAGGTACCCAAATATGGAAGCATCTTACTGTTTTATTTAGCTTTTATATGGCTGTGACTAAAATTAAGTACAAGAAAAATTTTAGAGGAGGAAGAGTTTATTTTGGGGCTCAAAGTTTCAGAGGTCTCAGTGCAGACATGGCTAACTTCATTCCTCAGGGTCTGGAATGAGAAAAAATACAATGGCAGTAGAGGGTGGTGGAAAAAAGAAGCTGAAAAGATGTTGCCAAGAAACAGACAGTATTTGGCTCATTCGAGAGAAAATATAAACCCCAAAGACCTGACACCATGGACAATTCTCCTTTTGCTATTCCGTTCTTGCCTCTAGCTACCACTCAATCCTTATCAGAAGATTAATTTACTGAATAGGTAAAACTCTCATGAACTTATCATTTCACATCTAAACCTTCTTGCATTGTCTCTTACATAAGCTTCTGGGGGAAAATTAATATCTAAATCATAACACTTATATTTCCAAGAAGCCACGTACCTATCTCTGTTTCCTGAATTTTATGAGGCTTGAGATAGCCTGCTTAAAATATGACATTATAATTGAGATTCATTGGCCAATTTGAAATCCCAGATAGGTGACTTGGTTAGAAAACTAAGTCATTTTATGGACATCTCATGCCTGCATGACATGAGGTGGTTTAATGCAGCAATACATTATTTGAATATCTTTATTCCTAGTTGGGGTTGGGTATAAACAGATCATCTGAATATTGTGAAAAAAATTCTTTACAGCTAACAATTTAGATATACTTGTATTAAAATAATTATAATTTTTTTTCAAATCCCTGATGTAATACAACTCAGGAAAAAATATATGGCTACTTTTGTATTAAAGTCCTCCCAGTCAAAAGCAGTAATTGTGAATTCTTTATCATAGGAATACTAAGGAACACATCTCTTGAATTTTGTACTTTCAAATAGCCATCATTACATGGCATTGCCATTAACAAGTTTTATGGATTAAGTACCATGAAATAAATATCTAAAACAATGTTATATTTAGATCTCAGATCCTGCCCAAATTAGTATCCATCATTTTTTTATTACTAATATCATTTATTTTTTAAAAAGAAAAAAATTTTGATATTGTTTTCTGTTATAAATTGTAAACATTACATAATAGCATAAATGACATTTGAATGCTTGCTTGAGACAATATTCTAAAAAATGGATGCATATGTTTTCTAAAACATTCAGCAAAAATATTTGTAGCTCAACTCAAATACAAAACATTTATTTCCACAGAGATGATCAAATTAACTACATCTACAGAGGAAATATTTTCTTGTTTGCAGCTAAAATACATGTTCTGGTTGTCAAATCATTTCTAAATAAAGGTACTTAATTTGGTGAATATATGCCCACATAGACATAGACTCAAAGAAATTTAAAATAATGTATAGACTTATTAGGAAATAAAAATAATAACTTCCAATTACTTGCTTACTTCACAAAAAATAACTGAGACAAAGCTTTATATTGATAACCTATCATCATAATTATTATTAAAATGAGAAGCAGATAGATAATCTGAAGGTTAGAGAAGTCAAACAATTTTTTCACAATTTTACTAATAAGACTATATATTATGTCTGTTTCATCTAGTCACAGGCAACAACAACCAATGGTTTTAAAAGTGTTACAAAAATATTATATATATATATATATATATATATATATATATATATATATATATATATATATATATAAAATAAAACACTTAATATAGGTAGCCTAGGAGCAAGAAAGCAGCTGTGGCATGGCTGTGGAGAATTCTGCCTTGCCCTCCTTCTGCTCCACTTCACCTAGCCTGTCCACATGCTCACTGCTATATCATTATGGAGGGTTATCACACCAAAAACATCTCACCTTAAAACAATTTAATACAACTCAACCAGAAAATGGAGGAGGAAAACACATGCCACAAATCCTCAGGTGGAATGCAAACCAAGAAACTGAAGGATGTGTCTGTCATAACTTTCTTAGATGAGGGTCAGCAAATATGTTTCACAAAGAACCAAAGAGTAAAGAGCTATAATTTTCAGACTCTATGGTTTCTTCCACTTACCCAACTCTAACCACAGGGCTGAAAAAGAAGGAAAGCCAAGGTGTAAAGAATCAGTAAATGCAGTCAAAAATAATGCAGAAGGTGGTGGCAATGGTAAATTTGCCTATTGGGTAATAGTTTGAGTAGAGAATGAGTAGTGATATTAGAGGTAGAACTGTAGGAGTAATTGTGATTTTCACCTGGGGTGGGTTGATTACAGTTCTGTTCTGGAAAAGAAAATTGCAGTCTTATAGAAAAGCAGAGGGAAAAGATATGGATAAGCAGTGAGATATATGTGCCTTGAAACTGAGGCAGAGGCAAGATACAAATTGAAGCCTGTGAGACTCTAGCCTGTGCTTTCAGTCATGGCTTTATTGCCTCTAGAAAGTTCACCTTATAATCCAAGCATTTGGAACCAAGAAACCTGTTGACTTTTCATGTACTAAGACATTATGAGATTCCACAGAAGAAAACAAAGTTATGGAAGGCTAAGAGACTTTCTACAAATCACAGTTATTGAAATGAAAGAAGAACTATATTTCTTGGTTTTCCTGCACCACTACTATAACTGCTTCAAATAATAACTGAATAAAAGTTGGCATCTACAAAGCACTCATAGAATGCATTTATTGTCTCAATTATTCTTCACATTACCCTGTAGAGACACAACTGACTTTTCTGATCTCGTGCTACATTTAAGAATCAATGCCAAAAACCATAACTGATTTGCCAAAGATTATACTACCCAGAGGAAATAGAGCTAAGGCATGAACCCTGGTGTGGTGTCTGAGCCCAGGCTCTGCACCACCAGACTGTACTGACCACAGATTCCTTTTCACTCCACTGCTCTTTGGGGCAATGAGACAGCATATCACATTTCTAAGAAATACTTAGAAGCCTCTACATTTTGAAAGAGTACTAATATGCTAAACATGGTATGTACAGCATCAAACAAAAAATTAAGCAGTAGCTGTGCTATCACCACAATGAGTATCCATGGTCTCAAAGTTCTTAATACACTGCCTGTCAAGGAACAGCTATAAAGAATTTCTAAAGGAGTTTCCTTATGGAAACCATCCAGACTTTGGTAATGAAACATTTTCCTTATTTTTTTGTAGTTTTAGATGGACAGAATGCCTTTATTTTATTGCTTATTCATGTATTTGGTGCTAAGGATCAAACCCAGTGCCCCACACATATTAGGCAAGCTATTTTGCCACTAAGCCACTGACCAAACCTGGAAATAAAACCTTGCATAATACTGATAGCAGCTTTAATATTTCTCTTCCCATTCCCTGTGTCTAAGCTCTTGACATAATGACAGATTCACAGGTTTTTTTAAGAAATAATAATTCACAGATGATGCATCCCCTTTACCAAATTTCCTGAAATGCGAACATCCTGAAAAATAATAACCAGACACCTGACCAGAATGCTGCTGTGAAACAGTCAATGCAGAGTATTTCCATGGCCATAAGGCTCCATTGGGCTCTTATTCTCTAGTCCACTAACCTTTGGCTCTCCCCTACTTCACTAACCCCCAACAGCCTGTCATCTTCTAATTTTAATAATGTTATATAAGTGGAATTTATAGTAAGTTCTACTGTAGGGATAATGGTACATTACTAAGAATAATACTTTGGAAATAAATTCAGTTTTATTCACAAAATATTTCAGCCTTGCTTAGCATTGAACTTTCTATAGTTCCTTGGAAATATAGAAACTTTGACAGTAGTAAATAAAAGACAAATACAATAGGGCAAGTTATATAACCCAAGAAACAGTGAACAAGAAGTGTGGCCAACCACCTTGACATTCCCAGGGACTAAAAAAATATTAACCACTGAAACAGGGACAATGTAGGGCAAAATAAATTGATCCGGTTACCCTACACTCACATGTGCAACTTCTAGACATATGGTCTAAATGGTCTCTCTCTCTTCAAGATATCCTTTGTGGTAATATAACAATGCTCAATATCAGCAGAAACTTCTAAGAGAACAGCTTCAAAGAAAGTAGAGCAACAAACCGTGAGACCAAAGAAATATATTCTGAACCTAAATCCTACTTCCATGAACGTTTTTAGTTAAAAATGTTAATAGGATGATCGGTATGTATGAAACGAGATTCTGCTTTTATTCTTCAACTGAAACTACAACACTTGGAAAAAAAAACATGTATGTTCACTTTTCTGATGTGAGATATTTTATTTTAATTACAAATCTTTCTCTAGCTGGGGATATAGCTCAGTTGGTAGAGTGCTTGCCTTGCATGCAAAAGGCCTTGTGTTCAATCCCCAGCACCAAAATAATAATAATAATAATAAAAATCTTAGTCTAAAAATTAATATAATTATTTTACTTGAAACATGGACAAGAATCAAAGCTTTTTACCCTGTAATAAGTTAAATATATGGAAATGAAATAATCTGATTATTTAATCATCAAATTGAAATTATCAAGTCTAATTATCAAAGTTCAGAATGAAATAAAATGGATATACTGGCTGTCTGATACACATATGCACATCTGTGCAAACACACACACACTTGAAGATACATTACATAGTTTTACCATGTAAAATGAGATGCATTTGGAGGATGCAGAGGGCAAAATATCTGTCATTGTTACTGTGCACCTCCTTCTCTGACCTAGACTGTGAGGGCGGGACCCTCCCTTCAGCAGGCATTTTAAGCAACATTTTTTTTTCCTCAGAATAACAAGAAATAAGGTCTGGATCACCAGCACCTTCTCTGTCTGCTAAAACAGGGTCTTGAATGATGGACAGCACCTTTGAAGGGTTGTCCACAGAATGGGTTTTACTTTCAGGGTTAATGTGTAAGGTGAGAAAAGGAAGCAAAGAGAAGATGTGCTTTTCACTTCCAGTTTCATACGAAGAATCAAGCCAAGAATTTTCTGTAACCAAGAACAATGTTGTTTGAAAAGCACTGTGAGAAATTTGGATAGTAACTTTAAAACCTGCATAACTAGTGAGCAGGGAGGTATGCACCGCCTGGTAGAATCCCAGCTGCAGCCACACATCTCTCTACAGCCCAAGTAGCTTAGCATCCATGCCAGGGTACCCAGTCGCTCACTGCCAGCTCCTTTCTCTGCCACTCCTCTGGGCCCAGACCATGCGCTCCTTTGGGCGCCTCTGGAACAGCTCGCTCCCTGCTTCCCAGGGGCATGGACTGTTTGACAGACACAAAGGCCCTTGGGCTGGGATGGCGGGCCTGAAAGGCCGGGGAGGCTCTGCTCCTGGCACTCCTGCTGACCCTGATGGTGCCCCAGGCAGGCAGAGGGGGCGCTGCAGGAACCACCTCACTGCAGCACGCTGGAGGCGGAGCTGGAGCACCTCTGGGAGAGCCTGCTGGCGCGCTTGTTGGTTGCCTCACAGCACATAGAGGCTGCCATCCAGAGTGGCACCAGCAATTACCTGCTAGGCATCAAGCGGCTACATCAGCTATACTACAACGTGGGAATTGGCTTCCACATACAGGTGCTCCCAGACGGTCCCATAGGTGGCTTGCATGCAAACACCAGCAACAATCTGCTGGAGCTCTCCCCAGTGAATCAGGGCATTATGAGCATCTTCAGAGTGGCCAGCAGATTATTCCTCAATGGGAAGGATCAATATTTCATCACTATACTCAGAATAGCACATATTTAAAACTCATGAATTCTTTATTTCTGGAATTTTCCATGCAACAACTTAGACCTGCAGCTGACCTAGTAACTAAAATTATGGAAAGGAAACTGAATAAGAGGGACCTCCTGTGATAAGAAAAAAAAAAGAAAAAGAAAGAAAGAAAGAAAAGTTATGATGGTCTTTTCTATGACCTACTTAAGGCCCAAAGATTTACATATTTCTACACATTTTTCAACAGGTATCCTACAGCAATCCTGACACAGGCATTATTATTATGCCATCTTTACAGAAAAGGAAAGAAAAATCCTGAGATGTTGAGTAGTGTGCCCAGGCTACGTGGCTGTGCCATGGCAGAGCCAGAATTTGAGCCCAGGCAGTCAGTCAGATTTCTAAGTTCACATTCTTACCTAACATTTTGCATTACCTCTTTTCAATTTGTAACTATTATATATTCCTAAAGACGTTAATAGTAACAACACAAAATTGTATTAAATAAAGGATGTTTTCAATGAAGAATTCAGAATTCTTTTATATTTTAATTACTAAATGCTTTTCAAAATTACCTGACAGTGAATATTCTTTATTTCATCACAAAATCAGATAAATTATTAATTTGTACCCATGGCATTTACAATTTTTCAAATTCATAAACAGTCTGGTAGCTGAAGGCCAAGCTCTAAATAACTAGATAGTCCACTCACAAACAAGGATCAGAGATCAGCCAAAGGCAGGTTGCCAATATCTTTTTTCACTTCAAATTGAATTGACACAAGTACATTTCAAATTCATTTCTACAAAATTCTTAAATTTAGCTATAATTTCACTAAGTAACTTTAGTCCAAATATGGCAGCTTCTATCCAGACTGAAATTAAGAAAAAAAATGTTAATAAATGTATCAGGAGTGAATTACTTTTCCAAAGTTCTTGGAATGATGTAGATTTCAAAATTTGCAAAATTCTAAAAAGCACTGGTAAATGATAATTTAGAGTACTAAATTAGGCAATAATGGGATGTCAATGATTTTTATAGACTCAAAAAACCAAAATCAACACTGTGACTCCAAGATAAGAGCTTGCCTAATGCAATGGGAGTCTCTGAGCTGGACCTATTGCCTCACATGTTTTAAAGGTTTGTAAAAAAACTTTAAATTTTATTAACATGCCAAAATTAACCTAGATACCTTTGCTTACTTTGGATTCAATACATACAACTCTCTAAACATTCACTAAGAAATATATATTTCAAATTTCAAATGTCCAAAATAAACTGCATACACAACCATCAATACACACACACACACACACACACACACACACACACACACACACACACAAACTTGCATCTCAAAATAATTAAACAAACAAACAAACAAACAAATAAATAAATAAATATAAAAAGGGTCTCATCATTTCAGAAAAAGATCTATCCTATCAGTTGATCAGGCCAGAAATCCTAAGTGTTATCCATGGCTGCTTGCCAATACCATATCAAAAAATATTATTGATTATAGTTTTGAATTACAGAAATAACTGACACTGCTAAACAAACTGAGGTTAGTCTAAATAAAACCTACATAACAAGCATAAAATTGTTTTATTTTGCACAATGAACTTTTGGTCAAATGTTTCAGAGTTTTTAAAAAAATATCTAGTGGTGCAGAACACAGCTGAAGCCATCTGATTTTTGCCTGCAAACCATTTGGGCAACAGTAAAAGTAAAATGCCTTTCCATCTTTAGCCAAAAGTGAAATTTTTTTTTCAAGTTGAAAGCCAATCTTCTACACAAAAGAAGAAAAAGAAAAACAATATGAGAAAAAATTATCAAGAGCATGAAAAAAGTTCAGCGAGAAAATTGTAAAGAAGAATTAGGCTGATGCAGAAGAGAGCATGGTGTGTAGACCTGGGTTGGAATCCTAGCTCATCCTTTGTGCTCTTGGGTAAGTTATCAGCTCTAATCTGCAGTTGTGAGGATTCTAAGTGAAACTAATTATACTTGCCTCAGAATCCAATTGGAGGAAGTAAAAAAGATGTTTCAAGAGGTCCTCAATATATAATAGCCACTAAAACTATTAGTAGGCTATATAAGTAATTTTTCAAGTTGGAAAATAAGACTTATGGTTTCCCTTTAAACTGAAAAAAAATTACATGTAAGCATAAAAGCTCAACATGAGATAACATTAACAAGTAGTAGGAGTGGAGAAGAGGTTCCTCTTTCTCGATAAAAATCTCTCACTCTTGTTGTGTCTGCAAACTGAGGAAATTTAAAGCTGATGCAATCTTTTAATGTGTAGGATGCTTCCAGACAAATATTCCTATTGCCATGCAATGGAGCTGGTGACGTATGCTGTGTTCACAACTCTGACTATTTCAAAAAGTAAGAAAATGGTAAAAGAAGCACATAAGACAAAAAAAGGTACCATTATACACTTTGGGATGGCTCTCCAACCTTTAGTTTCCATGGAAAGAGAAAGAGCCACTTGAAATTTTTATTCTTTTATAGGGGACACACAAGGGGAAGTTCCATGGAGCATTTTATCCCAAAAAGTGCAAAGGGATAGGATTCCTAAGGAACAGGAGTGTGTAACTCAACCTCACTGAGTGATTTCCAAAATTGGAACCACACCTTATTATTGGAGTGAGGGTAAAAATCAAATATATTGTGGGGTGCAATAATCATTCAGTACCCCTTACTCAGAACTTAAATGTGTGTACTGTCCAGAGAGGTTCCCAACATCTTTCAGGCTAAAAAGCACCTCTGCTGGTACAGAACACATCTGATGACATATGATTTTTCCTGTCAACAATATGGGCAGGAGCAATGCAGGACTGTCTTTCCATCTTCAACTAAAAGTAGAATTTCATTAGAAACAAAAAACTATACATCTTTGAGTAACACATAAACTTGTAAAAAATGTCTTGCATATACTGATTTATAATATCATACACAGCTAGCCATGTGGAGCATGCCTTTAATCCCAGTGGCTCAGGAGGCTTAGATAGGAGGATCACAATTTCAATGTCACCCTCAGGAATTACAAGGCACTGAGCTACTCAGTGAGACCCTATTTCTATATAAAATATAAAAATGGGGTTGGTTGTAACTCAGTGAACCCTGAGTTCAATCTTCAGTAACTCTGAGTGATATTTGCTAGAATATTTCTATAAAACTCTGCACTGCCATTTGCTCAGCCTAACAATTTTCTAAGGCAATGAGATATTGAGTCTTTCTTCCTTCCTTCCTTCCTTCCTTCCTTCCTTCCTTCCTTCCTTCCTTCCTTCCTTCCTTCCTTTCTTTCTTCTTTCTTTCTTTCTTTCTTTCTTTCTTTCTTTCTTTCTTTCTTTCTTCCTTCCTTCCTTCCTTCCTTCCTTCCTTCCTTCCTTCCTTCCTTCCTTCCTTCCTTCTTTCTTTCTTTCTTTCTTTCTTTCTTCTTTCTTTCTTTCTTTCTTTCTTCCTTCCTTCCTTCCTTCCTTCCTTCCTTCCTTCCTTCCTTTCCTCTTTCTTTCTTTCTTTCTTTCTTTCTTTCTTTCTTTCTTTCTTTCTTTCTTTCTTTCTTTTTTGTTTCACCCAAACAAAAAAGGCATCTCTTATGATTGAATTTGATATAAAGTTTATATCTAAATTACTTTTCATAAAAAATAAAAATGATAGCAGTTACCACATTTTCTAAGGTAATTAATACTTTTAGAATTTTTAAATATGACTTTTACATATATTTCAGGATTGTTTTCCTGTTTCAATAACCAAAATGGAAATATTTGCTAAATAAGCTTAAAAATACTATAGATTCAAACAGTCTTTGGAGGCCAAGGTGGACAAATGACCAAACTGGGCTTAAAGAGAAGATTTCATTGGTGATTCATTATGGGAGAATAAAAGTTTATACCACAGTTACTTTCATAATTTTAATAAAATCTATTCAGAAATTTGTCTTAGGAATATCTGCTTTCAACAACAAAGCACAACAAAATCTTTTTACACTTACATAAAATTTCTTCATTTAAGTGAAGCCACTTGGCTGCATAAATATATTTTAATCCAAGCTTTCATGATTCTTTTGAAAATTATTATTTTTAAAAACCTTTATAGTCAGAATATTGTCTTTAGATTAAAAATACAATCTTTTAAAATGTATACCAAATATTGTTGTTAACAACTTAAATCTCAAAATAAAAAAAACCTGTCTGGCATTATAAAAATATCTTGAATTAGAGATAGGAAAGAAAACCTTGAAATAATGCTTAACCAATCACAAAGAGACTATTCTGTAATAGATTGCCTTTAATTAGACAAAAGTAAATAAAATTGATAAGATAAAATTGATAAGATTGATAAGATAGAGAAAGTGATATCAAATGCAGCTCAATAAAAAAAAAAAAAAAAACGAGGGAAAGTCCACAGCTGTACAAGTAAACAATAGGCCTGGCCAAATTAATACTAGAAGCTGGACAAAATTCAGGGGTAAGAGTGACACCTAAACATCTATTGAAGAACAGAACTATGAGCTGCAAAGAATAATGTTACATGGGCACTGGCTGAAAAATAACAAAGCTATTCTCAAAATAGCTGTTCAATAAAGACTGAGTTACGACTCTTAAATGAGGATATTCTTTTCAAATTATTGGTAATTTATTTGGTTCACTTAATATGCAAATGGTGCCAGGAGGTATGATCAATTGTATTTGAAGCTTTAATGTTTAGAGCAACCTACTTTCTAAGGACACAGAGAAGCCCAGAAAAATGTCTTGCAAACATGGAGACAGAAGATGGCAATCTACATCTCAAAAAGTTGGTCTCAAAGGAAATCATTCCAGCAAGTATCTCGATATAAAAATTCAAGAATTAGGACAAATAAATATCTGTGTAACTCAATCTATTCATTGTCTAATGAGATCCCTGTGACACTGATGCAGCCCATTAGGATACACATATACTGTCCCTGCCCCTTGGTTGAATGAATGTACAATTGGATCAAATCACATTCCAACAGCATTGAAAGGCTGACCTGCTGCAAAAATAAATAAATAAATAAATTTCTTACTAGAATATTCTAAAGGCATTCAAGGACATAGCTTCTTACCGGATGGGGCTATAGAGACTTGTTTTCTGGTATGGCACATCCATAAAACAATATAGACTACATTTACCTTCTTTGTTTGTGTAACTCCCACTTCTCTTTGTGTCAAAACTTTCCTAGTAAGGATGTTCATATATAAGTTTCATAAAGAATTAGAAGGTGAGTGGAGTTGACTGGTACATGGGCTACCTGGGGCAGGTAGTTAAAACAAAAACAGTAGCAACAGAAAAGAAATATAAGTGCCCAATAAACACTGACAACAAAGTGAAAATGATTTCTCTGTTATTTCTCCACGTATATAATCTGAAGATTTACATGTATTATGTTGTAAGGGAGAATAATACAATCTAGAATTCTTTTGAAATGGGCATGTAGACTATTCAAGTGGAAAAATTCTTAGAGTTTAGGAGATTCCTCATCATGGGTATTTGTTCTGCATATTCTGGCCATCTCCAGCTTTTTTTTTTTTTTTTCTCTTGAAGAGAAAATTCTCCAGAAGGCTTAGCTAACCTTGCAACACAGATATCACTGTGAGTTTTCTGGTGCACTTCCTCTTTCCCCAGGAGACAGAATTAACAAGTAGCTTCATTATGGTCTACAAGGAGCTTGGCAAAAATTTTGTTCTACATGTAGGACAATAATTAATACTGGCTGTTTCCAAAGATGACATTCCTACCGAAAAATTTTTTAGACAGATTATAAATAGATGAATATATGCATAGACCTCCACACATTGGATTACAGAATAAGGTCTTTGAATAGTAATTTCAGTAAAAAAAAAAAAAAAAACTAGGACCCAATATTTATATATCCACCTTATCACCCATGTCCTGATATAACCTAATTCTTCCCTCAATTACTCCCCCCCCACACACACAAAGGGAATGTCAAAAAACTTACCAGCTGTGATCCCAGATGAGGACTTATCTGGATTGGTCTTCTCTGAACTTCTCTCTTTTACCCATAAATGCCTTCTGATAAATAGTCATAGGTCCTGCTGTGACGGCTGAGCCAACGTGCAAATGTGGTTTGGACATATTTCGGCCTAGAACCCTGAAAGGTTTGAATACATCATGAAAACATCTCTTTATCTTGTTCATCTCCCTTTACATGAGATAAATAATGCACCCTCTATGGAATGTGTGTGCCTGGTTACCAGAGTTCTAAGTTCTATTTGGTTCTAATGCTAAAAAATTGAGGTTGATTTGAAAGCTTCATTACCTGGGCCACTTCCTATAATAAGACTATCACAAAGCATTCTTTGGAGTGCTGACGTTTCATCTTTTATATATTTAAACATATGTAAATGAATATGGCCTTTCATTTTGTTGGAAAGTTGTCAGTACATCTTGTAAAATTACTGGAAGGCCAGTAGAATTGACTGATACATGGGCTACCTGGGGCAGGTAGCTAAAACAAAAACAGTAGAAACAGAAAAGAAATATTCATTGCCAAATAAACACATTGCCTTTTGCCCACATTGGTGAGTGCTTCCAGCAGCCTTTACAGGTGCCCTGTAGTAGACTTGGATGTGGATGTCAGAATTAGAGCCTGGTTTTTCTCTAAGTGGTTTATTCTGGAGGCAGAATAAGAAGATTAGCAAAGAAGAGACATCGGAGAGCACAGACGTGTAAAATCCAGCTGTCCCTGGGCTCCCTTGGTCACTGGTGAGACATTTTTTGAAAGAAATACCTATGGTGGCCACATGATGGCAGCTTTCCACAGAACAAGGCAAACCTGGGCAATCTTTCTGCCTCCCACCACTCACCTTGATTCTGGGACCTGGGTGCTCACCTGCCTTCTTACAACAGTCAAAAAAGCCCTGCCAAGGGGTGCATCCTTAATTGCATCTGGACACTCTGTACTTTACAAAGAAAAAAAAAAACAGCATTACTTCTCACCTCTGCCTGCTTGTTTTGATAAGATTCAAAAAAGAGATCTGTATCTTTCTCCCCAAATATCAGGGGTGCAAAAAGTCATATAATATAGATAAGACTTAGTGTTAAAAGAGGGTCAAGGATCTCTTTTTTCAAGGAAAAAACATTTGGCTTTCATTTGTAAATCCAGGAAAACTAATTTCAGATTTTTATAATTCTATATATATCTCCATGTATGTGCCATTAAATAAACATATAATCAAGCACCTTGCTCCTCTCTGCCCTAGTTAAACATGGGGGACCTTGAGATTATCTTCTCATTTGGATGCCTTCACCTGTATATCAATGCAGCAGGGGTGCAGTCCCTTCTTCTTCTCTTTGCAGCATCCTGAACTTCTACCTTTCTTTCAGTCCTGAATACCTTTGGCAGACTCCACATAGGGAGAGATTCAGAAAATTCTGAAATGAACCTAAAGACATTTAATCATCAGACTTTTATTCTATCAATTTTGTTTCATGTTCCTATTTCCTAGTTTTAAATTTATTTTAGTTGTTATTCATAAGTTTACATGGCACAGAATCCATTTTGATAAAATTATACAAGCATAGAAACTCTCATTTATAATTCATAATTTTTTCGACCTGGGAATATAGTACATTGGTAAAGTGCTTGCCTCACATGTAAAGATCTGGTTCAATCCTCAGCACCATAAAAATAAATAATGATATCTTGTCCAGTTAAAAAAATACTTCATAATTATTTTAATTATTCCTTTTAATGTCTTTCCTATTTCTATCTATTTTATCTTTCTTGAAGGTTTCTTTGGATAATTTACTGAACTTCTCCCATTTTCCTCTCTCATTTATTGTGGTTTAGCCTCCAATTATCAGCAAAAACATTCCACCTATGTTTTTTTTCTTCTTTTGCTCACAATGAGTCTCCATATCCATTTAATTACTGGGATAAGTAATAGAGTCATTCTTCTTTATGGGTGAGTGATATTTTATTGTTTATATATACAACAATGTTTCTATCCATTTATTAGTTGATGAGCATCTAGCTTTGTCCCATAGCTCAACTCTTGTTAATTGTTTTGCTATAAATATTGATGTGACTTTGTAACACTGTATTATGCTGATACCAAGTCATATATATATATATGTGATATTTGGTTCAAAGTCGGGGAGTTAAATACTAGATATTTGTTTTTTTGAATCTCCACAATGCATTCCAGAGAGTTTACACAAATTTGCAGTCTCACCACAATGTTTGAGTGTTTCCTTTTGTTTTCCATATCCTCACCAAAATCTGCTTTTACTTATATTCCTGATAATTGGCATTATAATTGGAATGAGATGGTAGCTCAGTGTAGTTTTAATTTGCATTTCTCTAAATGCTAGAGGCGCTGCCTTCTCAGTGTTTTTGACTTTTGTTTCTTGGTAGCAGCATCTATGGCATTTTGGGAACCAGTTTTGCTTTATTTATGAAGTGTGAACAAGATTTCACTTGAAGGAATGACTCTGAAGCTTAATACACATGACCATGAGTCCATGGATGACTTTTACACTGTTGTCATGACCATGATTATGGAAAAAATGAATATAGGGTGAGAAGAGGGAAAAAAGTAGGGAGCAAGAAAGAGTTTAAACATATTGGGGACAAAGAAATATATCTTCCTCAATTAAGTGTAAGTGAATCCAAACCAGGCCTGGTCCTCAGATGTATAGGAGAGGGATGGGCCATTTCTCCAAAGACCAGTTGCTTAGCTAAGCCAACCTGAGATTGGTAGCAATGTTCCCAAGATGCTCCCAGCTATGGTGTGCCATGTATCTCTGGAAGTTACAACTTGAGGTAACTATCCTCTTGAATTTTCAAGGTTTAATTAATGCAGACACCCCTTTTGGGCACATTGGTCCAAGAGCTGAGATTAATGCTGGCACAGACTCTTGGTAATGGCAGACATGACCCACACTCCCCTTGTATTTTCTGACCAGTAGAGGTAGTAGCCCCAACAAGGAAGCTCTAGTTTCATCCCAGTGTTAACATGAAACATGCCAAATATGGCTTTACATAGTGCTGATGAAGAAACTTCCTGTGGGATCCTGTTGAAAAAAATGGGCAGCAAGAAGAGACAGAGAAACAGACATGGAGAACTGTGGTCATGGTACTTGACAGGTACTAGTGACCTTGAGTTCTCTTACAATACTGGAGAATGAGCAAGACCTGTGAATAGTCATCTTGAATTGTAAACCCCCTGAGTTAAGGGTCAGGGCTCAACCCCCAAGCAACACTGACACAAACATTCTCATAGGAATGTCCATTCCAAGCCTTAAATTAAAAAAAAAATTCCTCAAGACCACATGCACTCTGCAAAATACATTGTCATGCTTCTTTGTGTGGCACCTCCTATGAAGCAGGACAGGTTTGGTACCTGGATGAGCTTCCTAGCATAAATTCTAAGGGACAGCTGTACAGGGCATGCAGGCCAGAGTTGGGTATCCCAGGTCACTCTGAGGCACTGAGTGGAAACAGAAATTATACTTCAGTCATGTATTTCTATATTTGTATGCACTAGCACGAAGTTCACTAGGACCACTATAGTTGTATATGGGTTGAAATAATTTGCTCAAGAAATGCAGCGTCAACTAGCACAGTAGTAATCTCATCACACACACAATTAACTATTTGTTTTTACATATGAACATTATCTGAAATAAATCATCCATACTTTTAAACCATCATTCTTAGGTCTGCATAAGAGCTTGTAGAATAGTTGCACCATAGATACCCAGCCATATTACTATTTGGGTGATTGGGTTTCTTATAGTTTTTAGCCATTCTAAAAATAATCATAATAAACATCTTATGCCAAATAATAAAACAAGAAGTGAGTGTAGAGAAAATATTCTTGGTTATGGAATTATTTCTTTCCTCTCCCTTCCCTTTTTAACAAGACCAGACTTTATTGGAAGTCTAGGCTTTTGGGATAATATCTGTCCTTAAATTGTTTGGACCTCTACTCCTTAGACTCTTTGTGTCTCTTACCCATACTCTTCTTTCTTTCTGGTTTAGTTGTACTGATTTTGAGCAGATGGGATGTATTGACCTCCTAAGGATGACCCTTACCAGCACTGAGAGAGTAGCCAGACTGAAACCCAGTTGTGAAACATGGTTGAGCAGAAGGGAGCTGAGTGGCCAACTGTGAGAGAAAAGAGTTCAAGCTACAATGACTTCATATTGCTTTCTGAGACAGAGGAAATGTACTTTATGTGCAGCCTTCTGGTTTATGCAATCACATGAAGCCTTCTCCATACACAGGATAAAATGTCTTGGAGTCTTCAGGATGAGGGCAAGGTGTGGTGGGGCTCTCTATATCCTTTTGTTTTTCCAAGTTTTTTTTTTTAATTTCTATTTCTATAGGATCATTAGCTTCTAGGAGGTCACATGGTTCATCTCCTAAGTGAGAGAAAGTCATTATGACTACATGGCTGTTCCACAGAGACTAGTCAATTTTAAAATGAGAAGTTTGCACACTCTCTTCTCAGAGAAAGGAGATCAATGTCATTCGTGATAGAAATAATGTCAGTTGAATAAAAGAAATCCTTGTGCAAGGAATCAGGGGATATTGATCAAATACAGCTCTGTCCTAGTGGTTTGTGCAAGATTGTTAGACCAGGTCCCTGAGGACTGACTTTTTTTCTCTTCATATTGACTGGTATTTGTTCTTACTCTCAAAGGCTCTTCTTTATTCTGAGGTAGGTAGCCTCTCTGTCTTCTCCTGAAAATTCGTCTAAGACAGACATTTGTGCAAAAGATAGGCAGAAAAAAAGTGGAAAAAGATGTGCAAGGCCTAGCACGGCCTGGCTTCCTGGATACACAATGCAATCCTGTTGACTTCTTCCAAGGGCACTTAAGCAATAATCACACTAAAGGTAAAATGGGAGTTACAACATGATAGTATTCACACAAAATAATGCTGGAAGAAACCAAGGCCCCTGAATAAAATTATTAACCTATAAACTATGTGTTGAGAAACTAGGGAGTGCAGTGGCCAGGATCTAGTGCCTGAGGAAATGTGTGGAGACTTGGCCACATTTGGAGTAGGGTAACCTGGAATCTTGGTTTAGAGGACCTGGTACTTCCTTAGACTTGCTCTTAAGAATGCAGAGGATAATACAGGAATGGAAAACTGCATGTGGAGGAGAAGCATAGTGGTCATCTGTGTTCTGGTGTGACCTGGTAGCTCTAATTATTCAAATTGATTCAGAAGACCCTACCTCAGTTGTGGGATGATATTAAAAGGTGAACAGATGGCTAGCCTTTTATTTAATTCTTTCATGGAATTTTAATGTAATTTTTATTTGAGGCAAGCATTACTCATTTTGATTTAAAACTGCCACAAACACTTAAGGTTTTGAGGACATTTCTGTAAGTATACCAGACAAGTTGACTTAAGAAAAATAAGTGAACAAAAAAACAATATGAATGCCAAAACTGGAAAGGTGATGTGGAAATATATATGTTTATCAACCACTACAAGATATTAGTAGGCAGGAAACCTCCCAAACTCAAGAACAAACTTACCAGTACAGGGTCTATGTGAAGTTCTATCAGGGGATCTTTATCTTTCCTGCCTCCCCTCTTCCTCCTCTATGTCAATGATAATCATCTTGTACTTGATGGAGAGTACAGCCTTGAGCAGGGATTTCAACACTGATTCAAAACAGTCTG
Source organism: Ictidomys tridecemlineatus (assembly GCF_052094955.1). NCBI lineage: Eukaryota > Metazoa > Chordata > Mammalia > Rodentia > Sciuridae > Ictidomys > Ictidomys tridecemlineatus. Next base: position 21,894,818 of record NC_135492.1, on the reverse strand, counting down.
GATTTGTCTTCATATTCAGGTCTACAACTTTCAAGGCCAGTGGCATTTGACAGAAAGTTTAAACTCCCTGTGAGCTCTAGTCTCCTCATCTATAAAATAGAGATGTTCTGAGCCCTGAGTGCTTAAACAGTGTCATGAACTAAAATAGATTCTCAGCTTTACAGTATAGACAATGGCTTTCCTGGAGATCAGAAGGGAGTCTGATTTGTTATTTATCACCAGTGACTCTTTTCTCTTCTTCCAGAAGTTGCTTGTGTTTTTTTTCTGGGAATCCCCTTCTGCTGTCCACTCCATGTGGGGTGAGTCAGACAGGTTACTCAGACCAGGAAGTCATAGCATGAAGCCCCCTGAACAAGATGCTCTTAACCTGCAAAGTGGGTTTGAGCTGGCCTGAACATACTCATCCAGAGGGCCACAAATAAAAATAGAAAGTTAGCATGGAAAGCTTATTGCCAACTATGACTACAGGGCCAGAAAATAAAATGGGAAGTGAGAGATGAAAAGACACAGATTCCTGATGTCAGCTGTGCCTCAGTCAGAACTACCCACAGATATTTTACGTGTAAAAGAAAACAAATTTGTGGCCAGGTGCAGTAGCACATGCCTGTAATCCGAGTGGCTCTGGAGGCTGAGGAAGGAGCATCCTGAGTTCAAGGCCAGCCTCAGCAATAACAAGGTATTAAGCAACTCTGTCTCTAAATAAAATACAAAATAGGGTTGGGGATGTTGCTCAGTGAATAAACTAACTCTGAAAGTGTTGTTTATATATATATATATATATATATATATATATATATATATATATATATATATATATATATATATATACATACATTCATAACCAATAATTTGTTTCTAGTTTCAGGTACATTTTTTTTTTACTAGTTCTGCAATGCATATTAAAACCATATCAACTGAGATACATTTCTTGAGTGAGTAGAACAGGTAGAGCCATGTTATGGATTCCAGTTTCTTGAGTGTCCCTTGAGCAGGGATAACTTCTGATTGGCTACATGTACTAGTGGTTTGAATAGGCTGAGAAGAATTTGTGGGTGAAGATCAGACTATTGCTTATTTCTAAACTAAGAGTGGTTTATTGAGCCAAGCATTTACCAGAGCCCTTTATGCTGGAGATACAGGATGGAACTGATCTTCTGATGAAATTCTTCTGGTTCCCCAGTGCACAGGCTTACCATTTGTTTTGGTGAGTTTCTAGCATAAAACACCTCACGTGCAAATCTTTATATGAAAGTAATGAAAATGCACATGTATCTTGTGAAAACATCTCATATCTGGCCTCACATACTGTGGATGATGACCATTCTAACCTCATTGGTAATTTGGATGCAGAAGTGGGAAACAAAGGTCTTTGTTGCACAGGAACTGGGCTCAACCTTATCTCCTGGTGGTCCTAACCACTAGAGTGTGAGGAAAAAGACAGTCACACCATTTAAAAATGGTAAAAGAAAGAGCTGGAGACTACAACTTTGTAAATCTTGAAAATGTAGCTGGAGCAAGCTTAATGTATATCATGAGAACTTTGTAAATGTTTAATTATACAAGGTTCGTGACTTCAAATAAACTGAGAGAGTAAGAAGGCCCCCTTTCAAACTCTAATTCTTGTAACTAAGTCAGAAAGATTTCAGACATTTCACTCAGAATAACAGGCATGCGTTTATTAAATAGATAAACAAGGAAAGGGGACACTGTCATAGTAGATCATGGGTCCTCTGAGAGGGGAGAGAGACACTGTGCCTTTCATGCAATCCACTTTTGTTGGGTATCCCAGAGAAGTTTCCAAAGAGTCCCACACAGGCCTACTACTTAACTTTGAACTGACTGCTGGATGGCATCTCACTGTCAAGTCCCCACTGCTAAGATAACGTTAAGTCACCTTGGCCAATGCAAGTGATTCGAATTGGATTCTTAACTATAAATTCTTGTAGATTTTAGAGCTAGAAAAAATATTTTTATCTCTCTGAGTTTCAGAAGCTGGTATATGGAAAGAATCAAAAAAGTTTCCTTCTTAAAGGTAACATGGCTTCCTATTATGGACATTTATTTTATACCTGTCTTTCTCCTGCAGATAACAGACAGTTTACTGATAAATGTGATATACCCTGTCCACTTAAGGCAGGCAGGGTAGCAGGTTAATTTCTTCATGAAAAGAAAAGCATGGGGGGGGTGAGCACAGTGACCCCCACTTTATAGAATTATTCTCTGAACCTCATGCTCTCACCACTAACATCTGTCCCCTATCATTTGGCAAGAAGTAGTTTTGCCTAACTCATACTGTTGTTGATCCTACATCACAAAGATTGGGCCCCAGACAAACATCAGTTTTATCAGAGTACTGGATAGAAATGTGGGTTCTCAGGTTGCAGCTCAGCTTTATTATATGAGACTCACAGTGGCTCACAAATCTTAATTTTTATGATCTATTCAGTTGCCTGGTTGGGGCTTACAATCTATGCCCTGATTTGGTCTCTCTTCCAAGAACAATTTTTTTTTCTCCACTTTACAAAAAAAAGTTATTCTGACCTCACTAACTTATACCTTAATGACATGAATCCAAAATTGTATAGTTTCAGCCCTGGTGGAGCGACCCTGAGATGCAAGGGCCTGGGTGCATGGATCTCTACTGCTGAGATGTTCACAGAATACTGTTGCAATAACCTTATTAAGACCTTCAACCACAACACCCAGAGCTAAGAGTAAATCCCTGTAAACATTTTAACCTTTACTTCTCTTCCAGAGATTAAAGTGATACCTAATCTCGTGTTTAAAAACTAAAGGGGGCTGGACTCAGTGGAAGAGTGTTCTCATAGCATGCATGAGGCACTGGATTTGATCCTCAGCACCACATAAAATAAAATTAAAAAAAAAATACATCCACCTCAAACTAAAAACAATTTTTTAATTGGTTGTTCAAAACATTACAAAGCTCTTGACATATCATATTTCATACATTAGATTCAAGTGGGTTATGAACTCCCCTTTTTACCCCATATACAGATTGCAGAATCACTTCAGTTACACATCCACATTTTTACATAATGCCATATTAGTAACTGCTGTATTCTTCTACCTTTCCTATCCTCTACTATCCCCCCTCCCCTTGCCTCCCATCTTCTCTCTCTACCCCATCTACTGTAATTCATTTCTCTCCTTGTTTTTTCCCATTCCCCTCACAACCTCTTATACGTAATTTTGTATAACAATGAGGGTCTCCTTTCATTTCCTTGAAATTTCCCTTTTTTCTCCCTTTCCCTCCCATCTCATGTCTCTGTTTAATGTTAATCTTTTCCTCCTGCTCTTCCTCCCTGCTCTGTTCTTAGTTGCTCTCATTATATCAAAGAAGACATTTGGCATTTGTTTTTTAGAAATTGGCTAGCTTCACTTAGCATTGTCTGCTCTAATGCCATCCATTTCCCTTCACATTCCATGACTTTGTCATTTTTTAGTGCTGTGTAATACTCCATTGTGTATAAATGCCACATTTTTTATCCATTCATCTATTGAAGGGCAGCTGGGTTGGTTCCACAGTATAGCTATTGTGAATTGTGCTGCTATGAACATCAATGTGGCAGTATCCCTGTAGTAAACTCTTTAAGGTCTTCAGGAAATAGTCAGAGTAGGGCAATAGCTGGGTCAAATGGTGGTTCCATTCCCAGCTTTTTCAGGAATCTTCATACTGCTTTCGAAATTGGCCGCACCAATTTATAGTCCCACCAACAATGTACAAAAGTACCCTTTTCCCCACATCCTCACCAACACTTGTTTTTGACTTTATAATGCCTGCCAATCTTACTGGAGTGAGATGGTATCTTACGGTGGTTTTGATTTGCATTTTTCTGACTGCTAGAGATGGTGAGCATTTTTTCATGTACTTGTTGACTGATTGTATGTCCTCCTCTGAGAAGTGTCTGTTCAGGTCCTTGACCCATTTGTTGATTGGGTTATTTGTTATCTTATTGTTTAATTTTTTGAGTTCTTTGTATACTCTGGATATTAGGGCTCTATCTGAAGTATGAGGAGTAAAAATTTGTTCCCAGGATGTAGGCTCCCTATCTACCTCTCTTATTGTTTCTCTTGCTGAGAGAAAACTTTTTAGTTTAAGTAAGTCCCATTTGTTGATTCTTGTTATTGACTCTTGTGCTATGGGTGTTCTATTAAAAAATTTGGAGCCCGACCCCACAATATGTAGATCGGAGCTTCAGGTATGACAAGAAAATAAAAATCTTTCATGATAAAAAAAGTTAAAAGAAATTTCAGCCAGAAAACCAGCATTGCAAAGCATCTTGAGCAAAACACTACATGAGGAAGAATTGAAAAACAACAACCAAAACCAACAGTGGGAAATACCTCAATAAAGACAGAGGGTGGGGGGAAAGATAATCATGGAGAAGCAAATTAAATTAAAAAAAAAGATAAATAATCAAACATGGCTGGAAGTACAAACCATATATCAATAGAAACTCTAAACGTTAATGGCTTAAACTCTCCAATAAAGTGACATAGGCTGGTCACATGGATTAAAGACACAAATCCAATAATATGCTGCCTCCAGGAGACACATCTGATTGGAAAAGACATACACAGGCTGAAGGTAAAAGATTGGGAAAAAAATATACCACAAACACGCTCCTTGTAAACAAGCAGGGGTGGCCATCCTCATATCAAATAAAATCGACTTCAAGACTAAGTTAATCAAAATGAATAAAGAAGGACATTATATACTGTTAAAAGGAACCATTCACCAACAAGACAGAACAATTATCATTATTTATGCACCAAATAATGGTGCTGCGACATTCATAAAACAAACTCTCCTCAAGTTCAAGAATCAAATAGACCACAACACAATAATTATGGGTTACTTCAACACACCTCTCTCACCATTGGACAGATCCTCCAAACAAAAGTTGAATAAAGAAACTATAGAACTCAATACCACAATCAATAACCTAGACTTAACTGACATATATAGAATATATCAACCATCATCAAGTGGATACATGTTTTTCTCAGTAGCACATGGATCCTTCTCAAAAATAGACCATATATTATGCCACAGGGCAACCCTCAGTAAATATAAAGGGGTGAAGCTGATACAATGCATTTTATCTAATCATAATGGAATGAAACTGGAAATCAACGATAAAAGAAAGAAGGAAAAATCATACATCTCATGGAAAATGAACAATATGTTACTGAATGATCAAAGGGTTACAGAAGACATAAAGGAGGAAATCAAAAAATTCTTAGAGATAAATGAAAATACAGACACAACATATCGGAATCTATGGGACACAATGAAAGCAGTTTTAAGAGGGAAATTTATTGCCTGGAGGTCATTTCTCACAAAAAGAAAAAACCAAAAAATAAATGACCTCATACTTCATCTCAAAGCCCTAGAAAAGGAAGAGCAAAACAACAGCAAATATCAGAAAGCAAGAAATAATTAAGATCAGAGCAGAAATTAATGAAATTGAAACAAAATAAACTATTGAAAAAATTGACAAAACTAAAAGTTGGTTCTTCGAAAAAATAAATAAGATCGACAGACCCTTAGCCATGCTAATGAAGAGAAGAGAGAGAACTCAAATTACTAACATACAGGATGAAAGAGCCAATATCACAACAGATGCTACAGAAATACAGAAGATAATTAGGAATTATTTTGAAAACCTATATTCCAATAAAATATAAGATAGTGAAGACATTGATAAATTTTTTAAGTAATATGATTTGCCCAGACTGAGTCAGGAGGATACACACAATTTGAACTGACCAATATCAATGGATGAAATAGAAGAAGCAATCAAAAGACTGCAAACCAAGAAAAGCCCAGGACTGGATGGTATACAGCGGAGTTTTACAAAGCCTTTAAAGAAGAATTAATACCAATACTTTTCAAATTATTTCAGGAAATAGAAAAAGAGGGAGCGCTTTCAAATTCATTGTATGAGGCCAACATCACCCTGATTCTGAAACCAGACAAAGATACCTCAAAGAAAGAAAACTACAGACAAATGTCTCTAATGAACACAAGAATGCAGGTGAAGTCCTCAATGACTCACTATTCATTCTTGGAAAAGAAGACGTGGAAAGACTGCTTATTGAATGGGGTTTCTGCTAAGGAGAATCTTGCCTGTTGTTCAAGTAGGGGCATCTGGCTTGATACTGACAACTGACGCAAGACTGGTAAGTTTTAGAAGGTTGGTAGAACTCTTTGACAGAGTTAGTAGCAACACAATCAGGCCCAAATTAATAATTCTCCTGCCTGCAGGCTTTATGTTTCTTCTTATAATATGCTGTGTGTTTCCTTCTGCTCCTTCTTTTGTTTCTTTCTTCCCTTCATCACTACTGGGAGACAATCATTGTGCTTAAAGCACTGGGAGAAAAAATAAATTAGAGAAATATCAGTTCTTTTTTCAGCATGTATGATCTACCCTGAGCCTCAGCATGGTAATACTTAGAGACCAAAGCTTGTTTTTGGTAAGGGGCTTGCCCATCATGATGATGTTTAGTAATCCTATTCCCTACTTGAAAATAAAAAATGCCTCTAGAATGCCCAATATCCACTTGGTGTAACCATTGCCATGGCTGAGAACTACTTAGCAGTGAGGCACAAAAACTAAGTTCACACCTGCAGTGGAGTTTGCATGGGTGTCTTTGTGCCTTCTTGGAGTCTGCTTTATTTAGCTTCATAAGTTTCTAAGCTTTGCCACATCATTGATATTTGAATGGTTTCTTCCCAGTTTGAGTTTTCTGGTGTTGAGTAAAGCATAATATTTTCTTAAAAGCTTTCCCACCTTCTTTACATTTGTATGGGTTTTTTTCCAGTATGAATTCTCTGGTATTGAGTAAGGCATGATTTTTGAGTCTAAATTACTGAAACTTTCAGGGATTTAGTGCACACCTGTTGTGAGAGAGTAATTGAACAGATGAATCGCTCCATCAACAGAGGTACCATATTAATATTTGGGATTATCATGGAGGTATTTCTGTGACAGTAAAAGTTAGTGGAGGTATCTCTGCTTTATAGTACTATGGTGATCACTAAGTAACTATAGTTAGTACATTTTTTTTAAAAAAAGTTTTTAAATAATGCAATTGTTCAGACTTATGTACAGCAAAAACTGAGTCTGATGACCACAAGACCTGAGCATCTTTGTCTTTTTTATTTTTTTTTGTACTTGGGATCAAACCAAAGTGCTCTCTACCTCTAAGCCACATCCCAAAATCTTTTTATTTAGGGTTAGGATCTTCCTAAGTTGCTTAGATTCATGTGAAATTGCTGAGGCTGGTTTTGAAACTGTGATTCTCCTTCCTTGAACTCCCCTGCTGCTTGGATGAAAAGTGTGCCCAGCCTTCCAGAATCCTGAGAGGACCTGAAGTACTTCAGTGGAAGAGATTTTCTCATACTCTATTAACTGTTAAAAACATCATTTACTTGGAAGAAGCAATTTGAAGAGCCAAGGATGGGTCCAGGAAAAGATGTAACTTTCTGAGCTTTCACTGTGTGGCTTGGGACAGACTTTTTTCTGAGTGACAGAGCTGTATCCTTGTAAGTATTACTGGAAGGATGGACTCACTAGTTCAAATGCTTTTCATTGACACCATTTTTAACCATTATTATTATTATTTTTCAACTGTAACAAAATTATTGATTTAAAAAATTTGCAGGGCTGTGGTTTTCTATTAAGAGAAAAAAGGGCAACTATGTTTTATCAGGTACTGTCTCAGTGTTCTCTAAAACAGATGTCATATATATGCAAGCAGAGCCACACTTTGCTACAAAGACACACAGTGCTTTCCCTGGTCTGTCTAGTAAAAGCTATAGTATGTCTAGAGGTGGGAAAATGTAGTGTGCTTCTTTCTCATTTTTGCAGACTCTCTGGAGGCTCAGGATCCTCAGGGGTCATAGACAGGCCTCTTGATGTCTATTTAGTGTGAGCATTCATACCCACTACATGTGTGGATTTAACCACAACATATGTTGCATTTTACTGTTCAATATCTTTGTTTCTCAGCCACCTGGTTTCAAATTTGTGATCTCTGCATTTGATGTAGAAAGCTAAGATGTTTCATGCAGGACATTTCAAAAGCCAGAATCTGATGCCTGAAGTGTGACAAAACCATCTTTTTATGGACATAAAATCCTGAGTAAAATTTTTTAACTAACTACAAAGCAAAAGACATTGATTTCTGGGTGCAGGGATGCATGCCTTGTATCCAAGCAGTGAATGAGCCTGAAGCAGGATAATCACAAGTTTAAATCCAATCTTAGTAGTAAAAGTTAGACCCTAAGAAACTCAGTGAAATTGTGTCTCTAAATAAGTACAAAATAGGGCTGGGATGTGGCTTAGGGGTTAAATGCCCCTGAATTCAATCCTCGGTATACAACCAAAACAAAATTAAATAAATAAAATAAGACATCGACATGGGACCATGCTGTCCAGCTGAGATTATGGGGAATAAATTGATGTGACCATAGACTTCAGGCATAAGATAATTTTATTAATGTGTTGGTTTGGTACAAATAGGCCTGTAAGTCCAGATATAGCTTTTGAAAAAAAAAATGATTTGATTTCAATCAATACAGAGAAACTGAGGAAAGGACAATTGAACCTGGAGAGGTCCACAAAAGGAAAGAAGGTGAAGCATCCAATCATGCTTCCTGCCCACTTCCATGGGCTAATGAGTAATGGCCATTTGGGCAAGGGTTGCAATTTTATGGAGTCAATGCTACAGAGCTATTTCTGGGCAATTGTAATTGTTCTTCCCAGTATGAAGTTTCTGGTGACCAATGAGGTTTGATATTACAGGAAATGACTTTTAAGTCTATGGCTTTTCTCGAGTATAAAGTCTCTGGTGTTCAGTAAGGTGTGATTTTCGATTAAAAGCTTTTTCACATGCTTTACATTTATATGGCTTTTCTCCAGTATGAATTTTCTGGTGTCTAGTAAGTTGTGATTTTTGATTAAAGGCTTTGCCACATTCTTCACATTTGTATGGCATTTCTCCAGTATGAAGTCTCTGGTGTTGAGTAAGTTTTGATATTTGATTAAAAGTGTTGCCACATTCTTTACATTTTTATGGCTTTTCTCCTGTATGAAGTCTCTGGTGTTGAGTAAGGGATGATTTTGTATTAAAAGCTTTGCCACATTCATTGCATTTGTATGGCATTTCTCCAGTATGAAGACTCTGGTGTTGAGTAAGTTTTGATTTTTGATTAAAAGTGTTGCCACATTCTTTACATTTGTATGGCTTTTCTCCAGTATGAAGTCTCTGATGTTCAATAAGGTGTGATTTTTTCTTAAAAGCTTTGCCACATTCTTTACATTTGTATGGCTTTTCTCCAGTATGAAGTCTCTGGTGTTCTGTCAGGTGTGATTTTCGATTAAAAGCTTTTTTAACATGCTTTACATTTATATGGCTTTTCTCCAGGATGAATTTTTCTGGTGTCTAGTAAGTTGTGATTTTTGATTAAAAGCTTTGCCACATTCTTCACATTTGTATGGCATTTCTCCAGTATGAAGTCTCTGGTGTTGAGTAAGTTTTGATTTTTGATTAAAAGTGTTGCCACATTCTTTACATTTGTATGGCTTTTCTCCAGTATGAAGTCTCTGGTGTTCAGTAAGGTGTGATTTTTTCTTAAAAGCTTTGCCACATTCTTTACATTTGTATGGCTTTTCTCCAGTATGAAGTCTCTGGTGTTCAGTCAGGTGTGATTTTCGATTAAAAGCTTTTTCACATGCTTTACATTTATATGGCTTTTCTCCAGTATGAATTTTCTGGTGTCTAGTAAGTTGTAATTTTTGATTAAAGGCTTTGCCACATTCTTCACATTTGTATGGCATTTCTCCAGTATGAAGTCTCTGGTGTTGAGTAAGTTTTGATTTTTGATTAAAAGTGTTGCCACATTCTTTACATTTGTATGGCTTTTCTCCAGTATGAAGTCTCTGATGTTCAGTAAGGTGTGATTTTTTATTAAAAGCTTTGCCACATGATTTACATTTGTATGGCTTTTCTCCAGTATGAAGTCTCTGGTGTTCAGTCAGGTGTGATTTTCGATTAAAAGCTTTTTCACATGCTTTACATTTATATGGCTTTTCTCCAGGATGAATTTTCTGGTGTCTAGTAAGTTGTGATTTTTGGTTAAAAGCTTTGCCACATGCTTTACATTTATATGGCTTTTCTCCAGGATGAATTTTCTGGTGTCTAGTAAGTTGTGATTTTTGGTTAAAAGCTTTGCCACATTCTTCACATTTGTATGGCTTTTCTCCAGTATGAAGTCTCTGGTGTTCAGTCAGGTGTGATTTTCGATTAAAAGCTTTTTCACATGATTTACATTTGTATGGCTTTTCTCCAGTATGAATTTTCTGGTGTCGAATAAGGTTTGATTTTGTATTAAAAGATTTGCCACATTCTTTGCATTTGTATGGCTTTTCTCCAGTATGAATTTTCTGGTGTCCAGTAAGGTGTGATTTTTTATTAAAAGCTTTGCCACATTCTTTACATTTGTATGACATTTCTCCAGTATGAAGTCTCTGGTGTTGAGTAAGTTTTGATTTTTTATTAAAAGTGTTGCTACATTCTTTACATTTGTATGGCTTTTCTCCAGTATGAATATTCTGGTGTTGAGTAAGGCAATATTTTTGATTAAAAGCTTTGCCACATTCTTTACATCTGTCTGGCTTTTTTCCGATATGAAGTCGTTGGTGTTCAGTAAGGTGTGATTTTCGATTAAAAGCTCTGCCACATTCTTTATATTTGTTTGGCTTTTCTCCAGTATGAAGTCTCTGGTGTCCAGTAAGGTGTGAACTTTGATAAAAAGCTTTGCCACATTCTTCACATTTGTATAGCTTTTCTCCTGTATGAAGTTTCTGGTGTTCAGTAAGGTGTGATTTTTGATTAAAAGCATTGACACTTTTTTTACATTTCCAGATTTTCTCTCCAGTATGATTACTATAGTGTTTAAAGAGGTTTGACCAACACTTAAAGACATTTCCACATTTCTTTAATTTGTAAGGTTTATCTCCTTTGTAAAACCTATTGTTTTTAGTAACAAATAGAATTTGATTAAAATATTTTTTACATTCTTTACTTATGGAGGATTTATCACTGCTCTGATAAAGAATTGAGGAATTTTTAAATGATTTTACATATTTTTTTAACTTGTAGAGCTTCCCACCAATATTAATTTTCTGGAGTTCAGGAATTCTTCTAGTTTTATTAAAAATGCTTTCACATACCTTATATCTGTAATTTGTCTCTTGATTATAAAAGCTTGAATAAATAAATTTTGGGTATGGATTAAAAAAATTTACACTTTTCTCATTGTAAAGCTCTTTTAAACCATGATATGGGTGATTTCTAGAATTAAAAAAAAAGAAAATTTTAATTACTTTCACAGAATTTACATTGTTTTACACCAAATCTATTATATTGCTAATTACCTAGGGTAGAGACTGTCTATAGGTCCTAAAAGATTTATCGTAAATATAGGTCTTTCTGAGTATCTACGTCTACTTTTAAATTAAGCAATATTAGGTAAGTACAAATACTCTCACATTCATTATAATTTCATGCATTGCCACAAGGAGAAACTGTTCATTTCATCATTTTTGTAAAGTAACAGTCAGACAAACTAATAAAACTCAGAATTTTTTTTTTCTTCTTCTTCTCCTTCTTTTTCTTCTATCCTGTCTAAAGAAATATTTGTGGATATTTACTCAATAGTGCATTTTTAATTATTCCAGTGACTAAAAAGCATGAAATAGACTCCATAGGAAATGTTTCATTTTCTAGAGGAAGGGTATAATTACAAAATGCTGTGCAAATATATTTAAAAGCACACAAATGTCCTCAAATTGTACTGCCATATGTGTTGTTGTCTCTCTCCAGCTTAGCCAATGCCCCACATCCCTAGAGTTCCACCTTGCCTCCAACACACTATTGTCTAGTTTTAATTTGCTGGGAATCCTGCAGGCACTGGGACATAATCATGGCCCTGATGTGCCAGAGCATTCTTCATTAAGCCAAAGAGCAAACTCCATGTGAGCTGAGCTGCTCAACTTTCCAACAAAAATATCTATCACTGAGGGTGTTTTTAAAATTCTTTCTATGTAACTAGCTTACTGAAATTAATTAGAGAATACTTTTGATTTGTTGAAAACATATTCCTTGAGATGCACAGATAAGTAGTGCTTGGCCTCAGAAAAATCTAATGGCAACAGGATTTAGTTCATTAGGGACATGTATAGGATCCAGAAAGTCTCTGTTTCTCACACTTGGAATGCTTTTTCCATTCCACCCAAAACCACAAAGTCCAAAGATCTTTTGGAATATTCACTTGGAGTCTTGTCAAAATCCCTGTTAATATAAAAGATGAAGCAGTGCATGTCAGATGGAGCTGCTGAAAGATATCTATAAACTGCATGAAATTTTTTTAAAAAGCATGGAAGCCTTTAGGGAAAAAAATCTGGTATCTGAGAACTCATAGTTGAAATCCAGCTGGTTTAAGACTATCCAGTACATGTTATGTACTACCTAGTTTTGTCTAAATTCAGCATGGCATTGGAAATGGTATCATCCATTGGAGCCACATAGCATCACAGAGATGGTGAGACATGTCAGAATGCGAATCAACCTGTCTCAAGAAATACTCTTCCTTTTGAAATCTTATTCCTACTTTGATGCACACTTCCTTAAATAAAGAACCGGAAAAATTATCTAGAAATTATTTTTCAGAACTTATGTGGTCTAGGGAATCTATAAGATGTTTTACCTCTTTTAACATAAGTTCTTGCCTGGTCTTATATTCCTTTACTAATTATTTCAGATATATATTTTTTCAGATGGCTCATAACCTTCTAAAAAAGAAATTTCTCAGGTGGGATGCTTGATGTCCCATGACATGGAGTTATTATGCTAACTTATGAGCCATAAATATATTGGTAACTACACAAAGACTGCTTCAAGTTGAATTAAAATTATAAATAATTATTTACAAGCACCTTTGACTCAAATCAAGTTTCATGGAGAAGGGTCTACAAAAGTGGGCTTCTGCAATGATAGACAGAATCATGAAATGACAAAGAAATTATAGATCTTTTTTTTTCTTACAGAGGTTAAGTTTCTAGTAAGCCATTTCTCATTCAAAGGTGGTCTTACCTCACCACTGTGGCTGCTTTACTTTTCTCAAAGAGTTTTACAATTATTAGCTTATGCCCTTCATTGTTCTTCATTTGCCCCACACCGGCCCTAGTACTTCTGTCCCAGGCATGTTTTCTACCTCTTAGCACGAGCCCAGAAAAGTGTCAGAAGTCTTCCACAATTCTCACAAGACCCTCATCTCTGCTTTTGGGGTGTGATGCATTCCTGCAAGCCATTTGGGCTGTGGGTTTTCTGGGAGACTGTGCTAGAAGGTCCTGAGACTTTCCTGTGTTTCGATTGTCATACATGATAGATGAGCTGTATGCTTATTTGATGTGTTTTAGAAAGATTAAACTGTTTATCTTCTTCTTCTCTTTTGCTTAATTATTACTGCATTTAAACACAATACCTACCAAACTTTCCCTGTAAGCACATTTAATTACTGAATTGTTCTTTTCAACAGAAATGTCTTAGTAAGACTTGTTTCAGCATTTCCTTAATCAGCATGTATTTCTTTTAAGTAGAAATACTATGCATGTGTTTAAATTAGACAATCTGTCTATACTGTGTAGAAAATCTTTTTATTACTTTATAAGAAAGACAGATTAGAATGCTGCAACTTTAAAATAATGATCTGTACACTTTTCTCTATCCTGCGCTTATGTCGAGATTATTAAAAGTTTTTAAAACATAACTGACTATAAGCATTTTATAACTTTTTGAGTTTTTTTAATTAAAATGCCTATTTCTATTCTAATCTTATTTCTAAAGCTGAGCAAACTGGTTGTCTTTATTTTTCTAAAGGTATTTTTAAGATACAGCTTCATAATGCCCTGTAAACATTGTGTAAATGTAATTTGATACATGTTTTTGCAATTTAAAATATTGTGTATTGCAAGTGGTTTTACAAAAAATACTGAGTAGTAAAAATTTTACAATTACAATAATGTAATTTAAAGTTTTAACCAAAGAAAACTGAATGGCACTAGTTGAGCAGTCAGTCTTCTGAGATGTTTGTAATAATATAACCTGATGAACTTGTAATTTTCTGAATAAATAATTTTCATGTATTTTTTCCATTCATTAAGACAAATTTTATGAACTTCCCTCTCTTTCAATTTCAATTTCTTGTTTAAAACCAAGTATTAACTGTCCTGCTTTCCATACCTTTGCTTTTTCAAGTTTTGCAAAAAATATTGTATTTCTTGCTCTCCTGAAAATTCTTGGTTTTGATTAGAAGACATACCTAAAAAATAACAGGAAGTTATTTCACTTACTATGGTGAATAACTCTGCAATTATATAAAACTTTATCAAAGTGAGGCGAAATAGCCACAGAACAGTATGATTCAAGGATATTATTACTCAAGAAACATATAGAATTTACTACAACATGATGACAAAAGCCTTGAGAACTTTGAAAATTATCTTAAGAAATTATAGCACCACAGATGAGGACAAAATGCAAACTGACTAATATTGCTACAACAATGTCAAATCATAGCCCTTCACTTCAACATATTCAGACTCCACCTGTGACTCAAATATTTCAGGAAATGAATATCTCTTATTTTTTTATTTATATTTTATCTTTGGGGGGATTATTTCATAAGAGAACACAGGGGTATTCTATCACCAAACTAGATCCACAGGCATTTCTATGTTTCTATATCTATTTCTATATTTCTATATCTATATACTTTTTTAAAGACAGTTTATCAAAAAGATGCTAAAAATTATTTTAAACTGGCATTCCACTGTCTCAGCTTTCCAGTTATATGGAATTAAATTTATATATCATTGCACATCACCTTTTTTGTTTACTTTGTAACTTCCAAATATTTTCCAAAATGACTATAATGATCTAGTTGAACAGATTTTAAATAGAAAAATCCCAATGAAAATAATAGCTCACACAATAAAAAGTATAATCAACTCAAGCAAACAAACAATGTAATACTAGTAATTGAGATTTCAAAAATTGATGTTGTTAATTATCTAACTAATGCCAGAAATCCACCTGAAATGTATTTAATAAACTATCAATGTAGAAAATTTAAAAAAATAGAAAAAATAGCAACATAAAAGTTAGAAATTATATACTAAAATATTTTTTAAAAACAATGTCTCAGGCTGGGGACACAGCTCACATGTTTGAATTCTTGCCCCACATGCAAAAGAATAGGCTTAGTCCCCAGCAGCGCACACTGTAACTTCAATCATATTTTTTATATATATAAAGAAATCACAGGAAAAAATTCAACAGCATAAAAAGAAACACAGTAATAGTAGGATACATCAATCTCCAGTTGATTCAAATTAAAAAAATATATATCACTTCATTAGTACCCAGAAAATAGAAAATCTTCAAAAAGCATTAAAAAATAATTAGGTTTAAAGAGACAATCTTCTTTATAGTGTATGGAATATTGTTCCAAAGAGATCGGGTTAAAAATACAAAACAAATGTTAAATATATTAAAATATTGAAGTTGCTTTATAACATAAAATAATAAGTTGGAAAGCAAAAGTGAAAGTGATATTCAAAATTTATGAATAGGAGTTTAAAGCCAAATTCAGCAATTAAGCAAGGCCCTAAGCAACTTACCTAGGCACTGTCACAAAATAAAATATAAAAACAGCTGCCAGCTGGGCACAGTAATATACAACTGTAATTCAAGCAGCTTGGGAGACTGAAACAGCAGGATTGTGTTCAAAGCCAGCCTCATAAACAGCAATGTGCTAAGCAAATGAAGGAGACCATGATTCTATTTAAAATTTAAAAATTGGGCTTGAGATGTAGCTCAATGGACAAGTGCCCCTGAGGTCAATTCCCAGTACCCTTCCCCAAAAAGAGCTATTGATGTGGCTCAGTGGTTAAGCACCTATTTTAAAAAGAAGTGCAAGTAGCACCCAAAAAAATCTAAGAAGACTATGTAATACCAAACAATCAATATTATTTTGTGTAATCCAAATAAGTTATTTGAACAATTCTTTGGAATATTCTTGGTACATCAATAACTACACATAATAAAAAAATTAAAAGTACTTCCTGATATAAAATAATAAAAGCTACAATATTCAATGGAATGAAGTTAAGTGAGAAAGCAATGAGTAATAAAATTGAAAGTATATCAATTAGCCCTCAACTAGATGGTCAAAATATATTTACAGACCTATTCTCATTAAACAACATTCAAAAGAGAAAAATGTGGCAACTTATTCAAATATCATTTCAAATGACTATATGAAGGCAATTTGGAATGAAAAAGTTAGAAATCTTTTCAAATATAATAAATTATATAATATCTACAATGATCAACATTCAGGAGAGTATGTTAAGTAAAATAATAATTCACCCCCCAAAAAAAAATAAAATAAAAAATAAAATAAAACAAATACCAGGTAATTCTACTTCTGAGAGATATCTGCTGTAGCCAAATATACAGACCAAAAGGAATGGCATTAGGGATGAAAAAGTAAGACAAAGGAGCACTTGTTTGAAGAAAAAATGTGATACAAATTTTCTAGAAAAAAAAAGTTACAAAAAAATTGAATGAACAGAACTGACCAGTAAATTTAAAATATATGAGACAATAAGTTCAGAAAAGATATACAGTTTTGACCACAATTACAAATTTGACAAATATATAAAAAACAAAATAATTGTAAAATATTCATGGTACCTTTAAAAAGCTCAAGTCTTACTCCTAGACAAAAGAACAGATGCATATATGGAGAGATGATGAATATACCATTAATTCTAGCTACTTGGAAGGCTGAAACATGGAAATACAATTCCAACTTTAGCCACTTAGCAAGAGTCTATTTTAAACTAAAAGTCAAAAGGGGTGATGATGTAGCTCAATATTATAAGAACCTCTGAGTTCAATCTGCTGTTTGTGTGTGTGTGTGTGTGTGTGTGTGTGTGTGTGTGTATATAAACAAAATTTAGATACATTACATGATTAAGCACAAAAGCAGAGTAAATAATCAAAGCACTATATACAATTATATATAAAACAGAGGAAATATTTATACATGTAAGTAAAAGCATAGAAAACTTGATTGAGAATTAGCAGATGGGTCACGTGCAGTTTAATTTTACCTAATGTTGTCCTAAAGTGACAAGTCATAATAATTTCTATTTAATTATTACATATAGATATAAAAACAAAAACAGTATCACTAATGTGATAAAACATAATGAACACTAAAGCTTTCTAAAGAGTGAGATTCAAGAAAGATACAAGAATTAGAGAAATGTTGCCTACAATAATATGAATAATTGTATTATAATATAAATCTTTCCTTTAATTTTTTTGTAGCTATAGATGGATAGAATGCATTTATTTTATTCATTTATTTTTAGGTAGTGCTAAAGATGTGTGAGGCAAGCCTTCTGCCACTAAACTACAGCCCTAGCCCTGAAAATTCTTCTTTGAACCACATTGATCAGCTATACTTACATAACCACTAGGAGCAGGTATTGTGAAATACTGCTATTCATTACATGGCAGAAAAACTTCACAGAATATTCAATATAAGCATTCATATAAAGTTCTGATGAGAAAAATTTGAATAAATAAATATTTAAATTATATTAAAGACACTCTCCTGTAATATTAATATCTTACAATGGTTTAACCTAGAGATATTTGGAAATGAGCAGATTTTCTAGGGACCCCCCAAATGCAAATAAATGCCAGGTTATGCATATCCTCACAGTCATTGTGGAATAATTTGTAGGGATTCTGACTGTGGAAATATGCAGAGAAGCATTCCTCTGGTGAGAAAACTCCCAAGGGTAACAGTACTTTGTTTCCCTGCCTTAGAATTCCCTTCAATTTTCCCTAGGAACTAGTCAAGTAATTAAATACATGTGCAATGTCAAGCTGCTATGGCAGTGCCATGCTTGAAAAGGTTCTGCACTAGAATGTTATCAGCCTCAAACATAATCTCTGGCACACAACTTCTTGGAATAAAGAAACTCTGTTTTTTACAAGCACAATGTTTCACTGAGCCTAAACCTGTCCACAAAACAGTAAGTTTATAAAATGGAATTTCTTGAGAGCTACACAAAACTCCTAACACTGCACTTTGCAACTTAGTATATAACTGAGAAATAAGCTGCATAATGTTGCTAAGTTTGTAACTTGCCTAGTAATAAAATAAACAGTATGTACTAGTGATGCCAATGACCTAAATTAACCTGTTGATATAAATAAAGCTTGGCAGTTTGGCCTCTCTGTACTATGTCACATTTCCTGTCTCTTGTCTGTGTCTTCTTTTGATTTTCTTTTTTTTAAAGAGAGACAGGGAGAGGGAGAGAGGGAGAGGGAGAGAAAGGGAGAGATGGAGAGAGGGAGAGAGGGAGAGAGGTAGAGAGGGAGAGAGGGGAGGAGAGGGAGAGGGAGAAGGAGAGGGAGAGGGAGAGGGAGAGAATTTTAATATTTTTTTTCCGGCAGACACAACATCTTTGTTGTATGTGGTGCTGAGGATCGAACCCAGGCTGCAGGAAATCATGCTACCACTTAAGCCACATCCCCAGCCCCTCTTCTTTTGATTTTCCTACAATATGTTAATTTAAATGTAGGGAGATCACTGAAGAACAAGAAGGAGCAAAGGAGCTTAAATAATTGATATGCATGGTAAATGGAGAGAATGAAATGCTCTTTAATGATTGCAACTGAAACAAACCTAGGCTTGAAAAAATATTTTCTGTCAGATTTTAGCTTATCAATTAACATTTTTAAATGTGAATTCCTCTTTAATTTTGGACCTTTTATCTGTAATCTTTGCTTCATTGATTTCTACCCAATTTGATATGTCTACTGTCACTTTTCTCTTCAAATCCCAAGGTTATTTCATTGGAGATCAAATGGTGACCAAAGATTACATAGAGACATCAATATTTTTTGATGTAATATGTCACGTTTTGTTATTTTCTTGGAAACTAAAGAAGTCTTTTTAATGTTACCCTTATTAGGAATAAAAAGAAAGAGAAAATATCCTATAAGAGTCTATAAAATTATTTTCTTAAACATTTTTTTTCTAGACAAAAACTCTAAAATACTTTGAAACCATTTTCATTCTCTACATTGTGAGCACTACTTAGAAAAGATAAGTTAAACATAAAAAGAAAAAAAAATCTTTAATATTTCCTTTTCTACATAAACAAATTCCCAATCTTTGTACTAAAAACAAGAAACAAACTTTTTAATGCAGAATAAAATCTATCATAAGATACTGTATAAAGTTAGAAAAATAAATATTGGTTTTGAATTAAAAATTCTGAATGAAATTTAGGCTTACCAATAAAGAGTAGGTTTTTATAGATCTCTAACATCACATCTCCATATAAAGTCTGCTGAGAAGAGTCCAGGAATTTCCATTCCTCTTCAGAAAATTCAATGACCACATCCCTTAATGTCAATGGTTCCTGAAATAAAAATGAAGAAATACATAATACATAAATCATAAGATTAATGACATAGTATTTAATTTCATACAAATTTTAATGAGAGTTAAAAGAGGTGGGTTTCACAAATGGTAGTGATATCAACCATTCAATAAGATACGTTTTTTGTGGTGCCTGGGATTGATCCCAAGGTCTTTTGCATGAAAGGCAAGCACTCTACCAACTGAGCTATATCCTCAGCCTGAATAATTTAATTTAAGAATTAAAATTGGTGGATAATTTTGTTATAATAAAACCCAGGAAGCAGCACATGTAAAGAAAATCAATGAAGCAAAAAAAGTGGAAAAAAATCCAACAAAATTCCAAAGGATAAATAATAGTTGCAATTAGTTATTGAATATTCAAAAGAAGCACAATGAAACAAATCAATGATACTTTAAATATGCATAGCAAAATTGTAAGTAATAACTATACTCATATGACAGTGGTCACCTTAGTGTATAGAAGACATAAGAGATCACTAAAGACACACCAAAACTTTCAACAGTCCACATAATTATTTGAATGTTTATCACCAAAGTTGTCTATCTTCTCATTATTTAAATAAAACATAAATCTATACTGTATTTAAAAGAATTACTTTTACAAAATCACAACTCACTTCTAATACAAAAGAATAAAATTTTTAACTATCAAACTATTACAAAACACTTAGGTACTTGGGTGAACTTGAATCACATGGCACAAAGTTATAACAAAATATAAAAATAAAAAAGCAAATTAAGTGAATAGACTGTTACTCTCTCAGTTCATAAGGAAACAGACATATCAGGTTTACCATTCCCAGATTTGTAAAACCACTCTCACTGTGAAACTCTATCCTCACTTGGCTCATTTCAAAGTAGAAAGTGAGAGAATAATAAGCAGTTAAAAAAAAATTCTGAATGGTTCTTGTACCCTAAATGCCTCTCTGACAGCTTGGAAATACTCCTTTTACCAGGGTCTCAATTATCACTAGTGAACAAACACATACATGAAGTTAGTTTAACATTCTGATCTGTGATGTCTTTTTTCTGAAGCAGCATGTTTTTCTTTTTTTTTTTTTTTTTAATTTAGAGATTTAATCCAGGGGCACTCTACCCCTGAAATGCATTTCAAGAAGTTTTGTTTTTTTTATTGTGATAAATGGGCTTACAATGTTGCTTAGGGTCTCTGAATTACTGAGTCTTGAATCATATTTACTTTCTTACTACCTTATCTTTCCACATCACTATAATTACAGGTTTGTGCCACCGTTTCTGACTCTGCAACTACTTTTGATACCAAATGTGTAAATTTGCTCAACAACCAATATTTCAACAACTAGTAGTCCAATAATTCAGTTCTGATACCATCTAGTACAGATCCCAAAAGTTTGGTGTTCGCTCCTATCAAATTTTACTAAATGAAGTGCCAGTTTCAAGCCCCAGAATAGAACGATATTCATATTTATAATCAATTTCCTATAAATTAGGGGACTCTACATTTACTCACTCAAGTAATTTATTCTGATAAAAAAATAACACAGTTATGTATACCAGCTTGAGATAAATTATATAAATATGAAAGTTGACAATTGAAACCTTGCATAGAATATAAAAAAAGTCAGAGAAAAATGGGACACTATATAGGCCATTTTAAGAAATAAGTGGTTGAAGATATTACCTCCAATTTTTATGTAGTGCCATAGAAGAGCCCTTTCCCAATGTGATTTAGAAGATCCTAACTATTTTAAATATGCTGATTCAGAT
This sequence comes from Ictidomys tridecemlineatus, assembly GCF_052094955.1. Lineage (NCBI taxonomy): Eukaryota > Metazoa > Chordata > Mammalia > Rodentia > Sciuridae > Ictidomys > Ictidomys tridecemlineatus. The sequence goes on along the minus strand of NC_135492.1, from coordinate 21,873,442 downwards.
ACTCATTCTGAATATTCCCATTGTTTTACATAAAATAATATTTAATTGAACACTTTTACATTCAGTGGTAAGAACAAAATATTTGTTTAAAAAAAAAACAAGTTGATATTCTTTAGATAATTTCCTTTATATGAAACCCTTAGAATACTGAGCCATCTCATGGCAGCCCAAACCAACATACACAGAATTTTCTTAAAACTCCTAAGTATTCATTGGCTTCAGGGAAAAGGATACTTCATTTGGAATTTTGATTTTTTTTGGTACAGGGGTGTTCTACAACTAAGATATATTCTAGGCCTTTTATTTTTATTTTTTGAGATAGTCTCTCACTAAGTTGCTACACTAAGCTTCAGCTTTGATCTTTCTTCTTCAACCTCCAGGTTGTTGTGATTTCTGGCATGTTACAATATGCCCAGAAAAATATGAATGCTCTAACTTTCTTTGGTCCATTTTCATTTCACCTTATTTATTTGCTATTTCTTCTAAAAAGAAAAACTTGACAGCCTAAGATTTTGGATGCATCCATATCTTATATTTGATGAATTTGAAGTATTGCAAAGTAGATTTAAAAAAACAAAAGCTACTTATTACCTATCTCTTAATTTTTTTCCAATCTGACATTCTAGAAATAGCTCCACAGCAAAGAAAATTATAGCCACAGATACAACTAAGATCTTACTTAACCTTCAATGATGTTCTTTTTCAGGCTCAAAAAATTACCTTAGTTTGAGTATAATTTTATTTGAAATTTGCCTGTATATTTTCTCTTTGGCAACTTTTCTTAATCTTTCAAATATTAGTGATAAATTGCATTTTATAGGTAATAAAAATATTAGACTAAGTGAGACATGCTAAATCCACCATCCTATTTATTTAAATATTTAGTTACCACCCCAAACTTGAGGTATTACATTATGTCTTCCAATTAGCATATACTGAGTTTTTCCTTGAAGACGTGTGCACAAAAACACTAGGATGTTGTTTTTTCTAAATTCTTGCTACAGCTTATTCTCATTTCAAATTCTGGCCCCTTATACTCAATCTTCCCTGCATGAGAAAGAAAAAGGAGGATAAAAATCAAATTTCCCTTTCTTTTCAGTTACAGAATCAATAGATCTGAGCAGTAATGTGTTTCTGGGGAGCTGAACCTAACATTTGGGGAAAATAATATTAATATTCCAATATCTGAAGTATTTAGATGAAACCTATAAAGGATATTCCTGTAATCTCTAGAGTATCTAGAGTATCCAGCTAGTCCAACAAGGTGTTCCATTCTCTGACCAAAAGCTGCTCTGTAGGAAGAGAGGATTACACACAGGTTAGCATTCTCTAGGAAATTCAACAAACATGGAACCTGATGAGACCTTGAGTCAGCTTCATGTAATTTTTACCCCAGAGCAACTCAAAGACAAGGCAGATACTGAAGAGACATCATATTCTAAACTTTCTTAAGGGAGACCTAAACTTGCTGTCTATGCTTACGAAAGACAAATAAACAAAAGTTTAAAGATTTTTTTAATTTTAATATCAAGGATTAAATTCAGCAGTGCCTACACACTGAGAAACATTCACCTCTCCTTTATATTTTTTATTCTCAATATATTAATTCTCTCACTTCAGCCTATTAAAATGCTGAGATTATGAACTTGCATCTTCACACCTGACATTAGGTACAAATACTTTTTAAAAGAGTTTCAAGTTATAACCACACGTTCCTCTCATGTAAAAGTACAACCACACAAATGCACACACACACACACACACACACACACACACACACACTCACTCACTTTTTAAAATTCCATACAAAGCTAAGAGAAAAGATGAATTAAAACTCTGTGTAATTTGAAATGTTCCAGGGAACAATACTTCATAATATACAGCAGAGAAAATATGGCATTTAGGAAAATCATGCTTGCCTACATTGGAAGATGCATCTAAAAAAGTGGGTGCCCCCTGATAAAAAAAGAGAAAATGAAAACTCCTTGGACCACAACTCCTCTCAAATATGAATTATTTATATGAGTCAAAATTCTCATGTCCTGATCCTGTATTTAACAACCACTCTGAAGGGGTGTAGGTAAGAAAGTACAGAGCTGGTTTCAGGCCAGACAGAGGTCACCATACAGAGGACAAAAAGTAGAATCCTGACTGTCAACCCCATGGGACAGACATGGCAGTATATTGAGCTCTATCAAATTTAGACTAGGGTTAAAATATTACAAAGGTGACCTCAGGAAAGTGCAGTTCTCACAATTAGTTTTGAATACTTTTACTCAGCCCATTTGTTTTTATTTTATAATGCCCAGCCCTGAAGACTTCTTATTTTTAAATACTCTAGACCCTGAAAGTCAGAAGGAAAGGGTCCATTACAGAGCCATTCATGCATCCAAAAACCTGGAGGTGTATCAAGAGATTTGCCTGAGACAGAGATAAATTGTTTCCCAGATTTTGAAGACTTACCTCTATTCTTTGTTTTTCCCTCTGATTCAATAATTATCACCTCAATAATTTTTATTTTATAATTTTTACCTGAATAGAAAAAAATACCATGCTTGGACCCCTATGCCTCTGAGTGCAAGGTGAATAATTTCAATTCAGGCTGTAGGACCCAAAAATAACAAAATGTTAATTATACTCCTTCTCAGACAGAGCTTTCTATGTGCAAGAATACCTGGCCATAAAAGGGGACATAAGTATTTAATGTTGAATATAATTTTATATCAATTATCAATGACAGTAATACCAATGACTGATTCACAAATGCAAATAATAGAGCGAGAATTACTTTACATTTTTGGATTTCATAACCTTCATACTCTGGCTAAATAAGGCTTTTTGTTTGTTTTTGTTCCAGAGATAGACCCCAGGGATGCATTACTGAGGAACATCTCCAGTTGTTTTCAAAATGTATTTATTTATTTATTTTTTTGCCAGAATCTCACTAAGTGTTTGAGGCTGTCCTTAAGCTTATGATTAACTTTCTTTAGTATCCTGATGCACCAGCATTACAGGTATTCAACAACATGCCCAGCTCATGTTCAGAAATTTTGAAGCAACTAGATTTTATAAAAAGTAGACAATCTTCTACAGCATCATAGTTGGAAGAAATAAAATGATAAATATACGTGTAACTGAACTTTTAGGGTTTGTAAGGAAAACAAAAAATAAATAAATAATTATAAGAATGTATAAATAAATTCCTATAAATTCTTAGAACCTATAGGTTATTACAAATAATTGGTACTTTATAATAATTTAAGTTATAAAATAATTAAACATTACATTATATAATAAAATCATGATTATAATTTCCAAGTAATTTTTTTATATTTTAACCCAAATATTCATAATTTTATCATTCCAATATAGAAACAATGAAAATTGTTTGCTAACTTCATGTATTTTTCATTAATTTTTTCAAATCTCACACTTCTTTCCACTTCTAATACTTCTCAATGAAGATCAACCACATTCCAAGAACTCATTAGCCACATGTGTCAAATGGCTGTCACATCACAAGTGTATATCTGATATGCTGTGATTCCCTGGACTGCAGATAATTGAATGACTAAAACCCTTCTTTCTTATCAGAGGTGAGGAAATGTGTCTTCTTTAACAATATTTCTCCTTTAAACCAAATGAGAAAGAAATGGTATTTTTAGACCCAGGAGTGTGCTATAAGGTGAGAGTTGCCTGAGGCAGGCCATTCTTCCAAACTGAAAACTGTTAAGGTCAGTAGCCTTTTCATATATTAGACAGAAAACAAAGGATGATAAAAATCCAGGGAAAAGTATTCTCATGTCTTGATATCTGTCAAAACCTTGAAACTGAAATTTAGTTGTGAACAAAAAAATCAATTTTTTTTGTTTGTTTTCTCATTGGACCTTCATCCTAGTAATCCAGCTATGGTTGTCTGGTTTATATTTGTTGCAGAGTATGCTGTGAGTTAATGTACTAATAACATTTTCATGTCTACATGAATTTTGGCATTACTCAATATAATTTTATAGGACTTTCAACATTAAATCAAGAAAAATAAATTCAGTGCTTCTTCCAAGCCTAAATCTATGCAGTTAACTTGAAATTAGCATGTGTAAATTCTGGCTTTCTGTTTCTATTAAATGTATTTAAGCTATTAAGTATTACAAAGCTGTTAAGTATCACAAACTACCAGCCAACTAATTCATGATTCAAATGAGCAGTTAATGAGCAAGGCAAATTTGGACTGGGTTTATCTGGGCTATTCTGATTTCAGCAGATACTTTACAAGTGTAAGCTCAGCTACTTGACATGGTTACCCTGTTTCTGGAAGAGAGATGGCTGTCCACTCTGGTCTTTTCATTCTCATTCACATAACCTCTTCTCCTTCATAAGCTTAATATGAGCTTCTTCTTCTTAAGATGATGAAGTTTACAAAGACAAAAACAGGAAGAATTCAAGACACTTTAGATCTAAGCACAATACCAGTACATTTGCATATTCTCTCTCTTCTACTTGGTGTAATATAATAGCTATTTTTAAATTCACATATTGGCAAAGAGATACTGCCTCTTCATAAGGACAGTTATAAAAGAATACTGACAATTGCTGGGATACAGGAAAGGATATGGAACTGGAGATATTTTTGCATTTTATGCTTTTTTCTTTTTTTTCAGAGAATAAGTTTTATGTTTATTCTAAATTAATAAAACTTTACAATGCCACAGGTACTAAAAGGTTATTCAAGTTTTAAACTTAGAATCACAACAGCCTGCCTCAAGAATTCAGATTTTCCCCAGGTCACAATAATCATGAAACTTTTCTAGGGCTCTTGATATAGTTCAATTGAATGCAAAAGACCCTGGGTGTAATTCCCAGCACAAAAAAAATCATAAAAAATTGTTCTAAGAATTAAGAAACTGAAGAATTACACCTATGTTATAGAAGCACAATTTTTTAAGCCTCATATCCTTTACTATTTTTTCCTATTCAAACACTTTTTAGAACATTCAAGTTTGTGTGCATGTGGGTGTGTATGTGTGTGTGTGTGTGTGTGTGTGTGTGTGTGTGTGTGTGTGTTTAGTAGGGAATAATTTGGGTAAATCTATTTGGACTATGTTTTGAAATTAATGCTAAATGATTCATTTTTACTTTTCATCATGAAATAATAGTAAAAATGTGCATAACACATAATGTATCTTCAACTTAGTTTATTCTTTTTTTGGTGTTCATATCTACTTATAATTTTTAACCTAGAATAACCCTAGATATTATTTTTAATTAAAGAGTTTCTTACCATGAAAGCAAGAGAACAAGATAGGTATACTGAAAAAAATATTTCCTCCACAACTAGTTTGACTAAACAACTGAAGACATATATATATAAAATTCTTTGATTTTTTTTCAACATGGCAAATCTATTCTCTATATACCCCCACATGCAAGGCTGAAGTGGGCAACTCTACACAACACACAAGAAAACCACACAGAGCTAATGTGATTTCAACTATAAACCAATGGTTCCTAGTTCTGGCTAAAATGTACAGTCACCTAAAGGGCTCCTTAATTTCCAAAAATAAAAATAAATAAATATTGCATTAAAACAATGTAATCCATATCCCTGGAGAGAAACCCAGGCATGTGTGTCTTTGAAAGATATGAAATAAATTATCATGTGTAGTAAAAACAAAAAACTACTACTTTAAATTAACATCTTTTGATGAATGAGTTGCAAAGACATATAAGATATGTGCTCATTACTCTGGCCACCCAATTTCTCAGTATTTTTTGTTTTTGTGTTTTGTTTTTTTTTTTAAGCTATGAAATATACTTGTGATAATCAACTAACAAATAAAAAATCTTATTTTTAAATCAAAGTTCTGGAGATTATGGTTGATAAATGCTTGGTGTTATTCCTTTATGTTTGAGGTGAGTGAGCACATTATGACAGAAGCCCATGGCAAACAGAAGCACCAGGTATCAACAATTCTTTTCAAGTACATACTGTACAATGAACTAAACAATTTCAAATATGATTTATTTTTGTAAAGTTTCCACTAAATAAAACACCCTTGAAAATAAACCGTAAATATATGGACTATTATTGGGCAATTATTCAAACCAGAGTGCCTATATTATATTATTGATATCCTTTGCATACACGGATCATTGATATTCATTTTGCCAATTCAACTCAGTTAAAAATTACTGGAAATACACCAGGCACAGTTTTAAGTGCCTTGATTATGAACCACATCATTTTATCAAATAATTTAATTGGAGAAAATTATTTTAAAAATGTGTTAAGCCATGTGTTGTGCTGCATGCCAATAATCCTAGCAATAAATGTAACTTATGCTTTTGGATTGCAAGTTCAATGACAGAATTCATAACATAGTATGGTGTCATTTCAAAGGAAAAAAAGTATATTCACAAAGTGAATATTTTACCAGTGAATGAATGAATATATATATTCATATATATATATATATTCATATATATATATATATATATATATATATATATATATATATATATATATATCCACTGGTGTGTGTGTGTGTGTGTGTGTGTGTGTGTGTGTGTGTGTGTGTGTTTGGTGATACTTACTTCCACCCTGTGTACTGTGGAAAAAAGTGAATAAAAAATAATGTTTACCAAATGGTTGCTGAATTAAATAAATAAATAAAGTTACGTCCAAGTGTTAGAACATGAATAAATGCTTGAGAATGATAAAATATTAAATAGAAAGAAAACCAATTTGAGATTTATACCAAATCATAAATTGTTACTAGTATTCTGAGAAACATAATTATTTCAGAAACATAACTTTTAAAATTTTTATTAAAGTATGATGCACATATAAAACCACATAAAGCATTTATGAAAAGATTCAGAAGTTACTCAAAAGTAAACACATTTTGTATCAGCCTTGCTCAGTAAAGTCTAAATAAGTTTTTTCATCTACTATCCCAAAGAGAAAAAAGGTTCTTAATAACTAGCATGGGAATGTCTTATTACATAAATGTAAAATGCATCTTAAAAAAGTAAATATTTTACCAGTTACCCAGATTTAATACCTGTGTATTGTATGCCATTTTTATTTTTTTATGCTTCTACCCATTTCACAACATAGGCCAGCCATCCTCCTTGTATATTTATTTTTCAGTGAGGTCATATGTACAAATCTTGAATGTCATAGAAATACATTATACAGTTTTAACAAATTAGAATGTTAAAAACCTTCACTGCTTTTAAGCACAAAGTATTTACATCATTGCTCCCCCCAAAAAAAAAAAATTTCTTTTACATGCAACTTTGTTTTCCCCAGAATGATGTTACTGTAATGTATTATAAAAACTATAATTTTATTTTGCCTGTCATAATGCAATATAATTTAAATACAGCTGCTGTAAGAGTCAATAATCATGTGTGCATTAGTAAAGTGTTCCTTTTTATTGGTGACTGCTTTTGTATTTTATAGATGCACTACAAATCGTTCATTTCAACATTCAAGAATATTTGAGTTATTTCTTATTTTGGACAATTAGGATGAGTGGGGCCATCAATAATTTTAAACAAATAATTATTCCACTCAGCTTATTCTTTCCTAGTATTTCAATGACACTATATTTTATTTTTACTGGTTGCTAAGAAAATTATAACTCCCATCTTATCATTTCAATTTACTTAGAGCCAATATGAGTTTACTAAATACAAAATAAAAACCTTACCACAGACTATTTATTTTCTCGTACACTTTGTGCAAGTACTATAAATGTTTATGTACACATTATACATCCCAAAATACATTGCATAATTTTTGTACAAAATAACCATAGGTTATTATAAAACAAAGAGAAACAAGTGTCAATCTTAATGTTGCTAATATATGTTAGCCATGGTGGTACACACCTATACTTCCAGTGACTTGGGTGGATGATGCAGTACGATCATAAGGACAAATAGTGCCTCTGCTACTTAGCAAGGCTCTAAGTCACTCAGCAAAACACTATCTCTAATAAAAATATAAAAAGGGCATGGGAGCACAGGATTCGTCTCAGTGCTTAAGTGTACCTAGGTTCAATCAATGGTACCAAAAAAAAAAAAAAGGAGAGAAGATTTCTAATATATTACAAAATTTAGGCAGTGTGGTAAAACTTTGACAATAATGCACCACATACAGAATTTAATAGATAATACTGAGAAATTATAAAATGTTATTAGTGACATTTTGGCTGCAATATTAATAGGTATGTAGTTTTTGGTAAATTTTCTTTGCTATGTGCACATATTTCTAAGTATAGATTTTTAATATCACTATTTATAGGTTGAGATACCATTTAAACAACAGAACTTTTATAATGATTGTTTTATGTTTTACAAGATACTTTTTCTCAGCATTTTAAAGTTTTCAGGAAAGTGAATTCATAAACGATTTCAAAGTCACTAAACACTACCCAATAAGGAGTATAGAGATTCTTTAATACCCCTGGTAAAAACTCTAACACACATTAGAGATGAAAAACACTTCTATGTGACCATTCTGAATTTAAGTCTTCACTCTCAAATTTTTATGTACACAATAACAGCACACTTTAGATAACATTCAGCGAGAAATCTACCAAATTAGTCAGAAGCCCAAGTGCATATGTTTTGTTGACTTTTCCATTTTGTCTAATTTTTTTTTCTATTTTTACACACTTCATTTATGGTGACCTTGAAAATATCTACTTTTTTAGCTCTGTTGTAACTCATTTTGGGAAAAAACAAAATTAAATAGCAAGAGACACAAGTAAGCTACTTGGTATATACCTTACTTTTACCATATTAAAAACGTTGGTTTGAATCTCAAAAATCTACAATTCAGAAACAAAACAAAACAAACAAACAAACAAAAAAAAACAAGACCACCAAAGAGAAACAAATACATCCACTCAGTGAAAGAAGTGAAAGAAACATGAACCTGTAAATTTTCTGTTCTCAATTAAGTAGATGAGAGAAGCAATAAAGAATTCCTCCAATTTTTAAAAATAAAAACATTTTCAGAAAGTTTGTCACAATCAGCCCTACACTTTTGAAAACTGCAAAAATAAAATATATTAAAAAGTATTTTTGAACAAAATATTTTATAAAGAATAAGTAATGAGAAGTTATATAAAAGATAGAGTAACATCTGCAGTAAACAGCAGCTAAGATTTTAAATAAATAAATAAATGAAATACTGAAGAATTTGCCTTACCAAGCTCATTCTGTTTCTGAAAATATGCTAGGCAGCTTTCAATTAAACTTGCAAATATATATAAACAACCTGGAAAACCAGTATTTATATTTGATACCTACCACTATAGGAGGATTCAGTTTGGTTACATTGTCAATTAAACTTGCAAAAAATTCCTAGATTCCTATTGCTACTAAAGGAAATAATCACAAATATAACAGCTTAAAATAATAGAAACTCATTCTTTTATAGTTATGGATGTTTTTATTATCAGGATAGAGGATTAATAACAAATTTTAGCAAAGACACACTCCTTCAGAAACTCTGGAAGAAAATCATTACTGCTTTTAATGGCTATTAGTATTTTTTCTGTGGTTACAAATGTTTCCCTTCTTATAGTACTAATACAGCCTTCAAAAGAATAAAGAGAGACTATACACACACACACAGAGAGAGAGAGAGAGAGAGAGAGAGAGGGAGAGAGAGAGAGAGAGCGAGAGAGCGAGCGCAAGAGGGAATGGTGCTGTCATAACAAGTTACAACATTCAAGCCTCATAGAATCTGAGAATTATAGCAACGTAGATGTTAGATCCTCCATTGAGCTTATTTTTATTCTTGCACAGAGTATTTGACAGAATCACAAAAAATAAAATTTCATGCACAGTGGATGAAGGAAGAGAGGGGACATTTATCCATGAGAACATAGCAAGACAGGTTAATTATGCACAAAATTGACTATGATAGATTAAATTATGACATAATACATTGTCTCCAGATGCAGAGCAGAGGACAGAGCTGTGTACAGAGTGGAAGTCTTATTTTTTTCTTGAAACCCTGTAAACCCTTTCAATTACATGGAGCTTTGGATTATTCCAACTAATACTCTATTTATACTTTCTGCCTGTCCTTGGTCATCCTCTTACAATGAATGTGCATGGTACTTATTTGAATACTGTGAAAAGAGAAACTATATAAGTGACCTATATTACTCAATTTTTAAGACCATTTCCTGTTTATTTTCATGGATTTATGTATGTGAAGGCCAATTTTTAATACTGTAGATGAGGAACACTCAGGTATTCAAGCTAAAATATAAAGTGAGAGAAAATACTTACAAAGTACATATGTAGCAAAAAGTTGATGACAGAATGAAAGTGGTTTATATTTGTGAGGAAAAGAAGGCATACCAAAAGAGTATTGTTTCAGTCAAAATATTTCTAAATTCACTTAATTAAAGAGGAAATATTAAACCATTATGTAAATTTACAAAAAGGAGTATAAATCATGACTATTTAGACAAGTTTACAAAAAAAGCAAATTTACTATTGCATATCAATCAGGAAGGAGAACATGAAATAGAATGGCAAAAAAAAAATGACTGAAATTACAAGCCTTGTGGAAAATTGATTTTATACTGCCTACATAGGTATACCTCAATGAGTCATCAGTTCTACTCTTGGACAATAAAATATTCTGAATTTTCCAACAGGTTACTGTCACTGCTTTTTTCATCATGAAAATACAGTGCTTCTGCCACCATCTTCCACTCACTAAATGAATGAATCTAAGGAGGATGAAGAAACTGCTAACTGTGTATTAGATGAGAAAAGAGTTTGATCCCATGGGGAAAAAGACAGGGAATATTTTGGCAGCCAGATACTTACCCCAGTGGCCTCATATTTGGACATTCCTAAAAACCATAATGCTGTAATCAATCAAGTATTCCACACACCTGGCTTCCTGCTCTTAGAGCTTTACCAGAAATGTCACTCTCATTTTCTTTCAAGACTTCGAATTTATCCCTCTCCAGGCACTGCTCATCCAACTTAAAACTGCTGGTCCTCTACTTCTGAACCTGTTCTGTCTGAGCTCCCTCAGATTGTCTTCAGTAACTCATACCTAATCTTTTTTTTTTCTTTTTCTTCAAACCATCCCACCAATCCTTAAACTCAGGTAACCTCTCATAATTGAACACTTAATGCTCCATCCCTGACATTTTGAGCTACCCCTCTTTTTTATGACTCCTGAATCACCCTCATATTTGCTCCACCAAAAAAGCTTCAGGCATAATTGGTGTAAGATTTTGTTTCCTACACAAATAGATACATATTTTACTCATTTCTTGTACAATTAATAAAATAAATAAATGGTCCCACTTGTTTTTTGTTTGTTTGTTTGTTTGTTTAAAGAATAATACTTTAAAATAACTAGTTGAAACAAAAAAGTTGAAGTTACCACTAGGGTGACTGGAGTGTATAGTGAAAGCAAGAGGACATGAAGCTGTTCTCTGTAGCATCATTAATGTTCTATTTCTTAATAGAAATAGTAGTCATATAGTATGTTCCTCTTGTAATAATTCATTAATCGGTAGAGTGTGATGCTGATCAAGTATTTGCATTTTTAAATATAATCAAATTAATTTCATAAAAGTTGGTGGGGAAGAGCATAAGGGAGACTAAAAAATTAGGCTACTAGAAATTACACTATTAAATGACTAATTCAAAATTAAAGTAAGAATTCATTCACTAAATATCAGTCTCAATATTTTGAGAAAGGGAATTTTTATAGGTAGAGAGTATAGGGAAAATACTAACAAAGGAGTAATACTTGAACATATTAACAGTGAATATAGCATAGAAATTATCAGTAATTCCAAATGTTGCATTGAGAACACAAGTAAAATTAAAAGAGCTCTGGTAAATTTTATAAGTAAAATTTGTATATTATTTATATATTATATACTTATAAAATGTATGGTATGTATAATGATGCCTCATTTAATTATGTGGATACATTATAGGAAACACACCATAAGGGGATTCTGTTATTTTACTAATGATGCAGGGTACTAACATAATTCTACATGCTATATACCACTACACAACTAGGTTATAATTTAGCCATTAGAGTACATAAATTCCATCATTAATGAAAACATTGTGCTACATATGACTATTGGATTTAACATTATAGCAATCAATATAGATATCATGATGAGGTGAGTTATTAGCCCTGTGGAACTAAAGACAGAATACTTAAGAAGACTCTGGCCACTTAGACAATGATATAACACAGAAACAGAACTACCATGAAGGAGAAAAAAAAAAAGAATAAACTTTCCAAAAAATCTGCTTAAACAATGGAGTATCTACATAACAAAAGATGCCATTGTATCATTTCCTGTTATTACTTAATAAATCATTCACTGGTAAAATACACCTTAATATAAAAGAAAAATATAAACTATGCCAAAGTTTTTACAAGAAAGAAATTTATACAGTGTACTTAATGGTTGGTGACTGTAATACCAGCTACTTGGAAGAAAAAGAAAGAAATATTGCAAAATTAAGATCAGCTTAATCATCTTAGTGAGATCCTTACTCAAAATAAACTTTAGAAATGGCTGTGAATGTGTCTGAGTAGTATGACACACCTTTTTTTAATCATGAAGAATGAAAATAATAATAACATTAAGAGACAGAAATATGGTTGTTTATTTTCAAAGTTAAATGATACCTTCATTTATTTATTTATTTTTGAGAGAGAGAGAGAGAGAGAGAATTTTTTAATATTTATTTTTCAGTTTTCAGAGGACACAACATCTTTATTTTATTTTTTTGATGTGGTGCTGAGGATCAAACCCAGCACCCCACAGATGCCAGGTGAGTGCACTATGGCTTGAGCCACATCCCCATCCCCTAAATGATATTTTTATAACAAACCAGGAAAATACTTAAATGAAAATCATATTTATAATATGATACCATTAAAGGGTACAAACTGAAGTAACAAATTGGGGAAAAAACTAATTGCCTCACATATAAAAAAGGAGTAACAGAAGCTAGGACAAGAGTATCCCAAGCCATAGCAACACATCCAAGCCCATAAGCAAATTAGAGACCCTTTCTAAAACTTAAAAAAATAAAATAAAAATATTAGGGGATGTTGCACAGTAGTTAAGAATCCCTGATTTTAAAACTGGGCACTAAAATAGTAAATAAAAACACAGAGACTCCAAAATAGAGAAAGTAAGAGCTATGATTGGTGGCAGATTTTTATATTCCCAGCAGCTCAGGATACAAAGGAAAGAGAATTGTGAGTCCAAACACAGTCTCAGAAGTTTAGTAAGGGCCTAAGCAATCAAGTGAGACCATGTATCAAAAGAAAATATTTTTAAAAATCTAGCATGTTGTTCAGGGGTTAAGTGCCTCTGAATTCAATTCTCCGTGCCAATAAAAGGAAGGGAAAAGACTTCAATAGCCACCTTTTAAAAGGAAACATAGTGTTCAATAAATATAAAATAGCTCAATAGCTTTAGAAATTTGAAAATGACAATTAAAATCATATCTGTGGCACAAAAATTAAATAGTATATATAAAAACATGGAGCAAGAAAATTTTCAGAACTAAAGAGAGAGTAAAAATTGTTATTTCTTTTAAGAAATGGCTATTGAAATACATGTCTATTCCACAGCAGAAGCATATGCTTATTAAAATTACTGCATATCTGAACCATGACAACATATAAGGATATAGCTGTATTGGCCCAAACAGCTGAAATCCAAGACATGGAGAAAAAGCAATGTACACTGAGAAAGATTTAACAAGAATAAGGTTAGAAAGGCAAAGGGAATACAGTGAGAAAAATGATTTTCAAAACCCATTTTCATCATAACATATCCAGTTTGACAAATATGTGAGTCATCACATAATTTTATGTCGTACATGTGTTATTTTGCATTCATGCGTGTATAAAAATATGTAGTTTGAGAAAATAAAAATATACAAAAGAAGATAAAAGACTTTATCATACACATCATTGTGTACATGATAAAACTTATCATTACCAAGATGTAAAATTTCCCCTAAATCTACAATATCACTTAATTAAAATATTAGCATATTTTACTTTTAATGAGAGAAGCGACCAGAGAAAAAATTCTAAAATTCATCTGGAATGTTATATGTTATATATGAAACCAGCAACCCCCAAATTCTGAATTTAAAGAAGAACTTATTTTAAAATAATAAAAAACAAAATCCATAGATGAATGTATATGTATGTAAAACTTTATGTATACTTAATAGAAATTGAAAGGTCAACATAAATCTAAACACCTCAAGAACAACATCACATGTGAATGGTTGACATGGCCAATCTGAAGAAAGATCGACTTGGGAGAAGAATTCACTGGAATAGTTTGTGTACAATCTGCAAAACACAGGATTACAATAATAGCCCAATAATAAAAGGCATACATTAAGTGAGGGCAATGTTGGGAATATAAATAAGTAGTAGCTCCTGACTCACTTTCCATTAATGAGTACATTAAATGGAAATATTATATTTTATGTTCCTCTTAGGCAAAGTAAAAAATGAGTTGAAAGATTTATATAAACTCTACAACTTGGAAAATGTCTACACTTTGATGATTTAAAAAAGCTAGGGTAGGCTGGGATTTTAGTCCAGGCTTAGGCAATGTGCTATGTAAAAGGAACAGAATTACCAACAGCTAGTGAAACCCCAAGAAGAGGAAGATTGGGACCATATATATAACACTCTACCTCTAAACTGTTTTCTGTGCTTTAGATCTTAATTTTGCTTGTGCTGAAGAAGGATGCTCACATTAAAACTACTAAGAATACAGAAAAAAAAATGATAGTTCTTGCAAGGGCATCCATGGGCTTAAGACCCTGGGATTGGAACAGAGAAGTTAAATCACAAATAACTTGGTTTATGCATTTATGGGTGTTCAGCACACAAAGAGCTCCAGTCTTCAGCTTGCCCCTCTAAAAATTCCATGACAGCCAATTTTTCCCAGCAGAAAAAATTTTTTGTACTGACTGATGTATCTCAACATCTTCCATTCAATGGAAGAAACTAGTTTCCTCACATATAAGAAAACACTCTAGAGAAAGAAAAGTAGGAGGCTTAGGCAGAGGACCCCAAATAAAAAGCCATTCCATATGTTCAAGTTCTGGGAATAAAGCTTACTGATCATATGCAAATCTCCCCTAGATCACAAAATATTTTTTTTATTATTGATTTGCAAGCATCTAAATGGGCTTCTAAAATCCCAAGCAGTAGTTCAGATAAGGTGTTTAAAGCACATATATTTGTTAATTCCCAGAAAAGGTTTCCACACACTCTCTCTGTGGATACTTGACAAATTGGACTCCACAATCTTCCCTGACATATTTGATAAACAAGTCAAATAATGGACACTTGTATACTGAACACAGGTGGTAGAGTAGCTTTCGTCACCAGCCACAGTTGCACATGCCTGTAATCCCTGCAGCTTGGAAAGTTGAGGCAGGAGGGCCTCAAGTTCAATGCCCAGACTCAGAAAAAATGAGGCACTAAGCAACTCAGTTAAATTCTGTCTCTAAATAAAATACAAAATAGGGTTGGGGATGTGCCTCTGAGTTAAATCCCGAGTTCCTACCCCCCAAAAAGAAGAATAGTTTTGTCAATAATCTAATACCAAACAAAGAGACAAGAAACTATGGATATGGAAAAAAAGAAAACCCTTGCACTCTGTTGGTGAAAATGTAAGTTTAAAAAAGTCATTTGAAAAAATAATGTAAACTTGAATTATTTAAAACAGAAATAACCTATAACATGGTTAAATTAATTCTGGATATAAATTCAAGGAGTTAAAATGAGTAAGTAAAAGAAATGACTGCATGCCCATTATCATGTAGCAGTATTACCAATAGTCAAAGAAAAAAAAAGACTTAAGCGAAGGTTGTTTCAGGAGATTTATTTCAGGTGCAGGGCATCCAACTACTCTCCAGATAATCTCCACACAATATTTCAGAGTGCTTCTCCCTTTACAGTGTATAGATACAGTCTCAATACACTACACAGTAACTATTGCCTGGCTTTCAGGGTGACTTGCATTTTCCCAATAGATTTTTTTATTATCTAGGTGGAAGCAGAACCTCAGTCTCCTGATCACTGTGAAAAAAGCCTAGAAATTAATCTGAAAGAATGACAAGCTCCAGAAATTAAAACTCGATCAGATAGTGTAAGTCATAGCTTTTGTACTTATCATATGTTGGATTAAACAATTACCATCCAAGAGCACCCGATTGGAAACTGCTGCTCTCCTAGTCTGAATCCACTGAGCCTACTATCTAATAACAGTAGATGGCATCAACTCCAGGAATGAAGGAAGCCAGAATGAGTCAAGAAATGCATGTTCTTGTGTGCATTTACTTCATTTTTTAAAGGTGATTATAATTGTGTACAGACAGCAGCTTTTTTTAAAAGGAGAGTTTATCCAAAAGTTATGGAATCTATCCTGGCAATAGGATATTTACATTAAGCCTTTTATATAGGATAATATCAATGTATGAATTAAATGCATAGATACTGTTAATTACTGAAAACTATATAATGAGCAATAATTTTTTTTTAAATTAAAGTCTCTTGATCTAAGACAGTTAGAGCTCTGAACTGGGAAGCACTCCCCTAATCTCCAACTACAAATAATATGTTAGGCACAGGTGTAGATTTAACTATTTTAGTATATAAAATAAAATAGACATAGTTGAAATTTATTTTAATCACAAAACTGAATATATCTAGAGTATTCTTATTATGAGACAAATATAAAATTACTAATAAAGAATATATATGTATTTAGAACTCCATCCTCACAACTCCCTCAATTTTAATGCTCTAGCACAAATTAATTCATAATGATCACATTCCATTTTGAGAATATGGCTTCCCTGTCCTTGGGGAGTCAAAGGGTGTGGACCCCTGCATTCCATACAAGAGATATGAGAATACACTTTATAATAAATGCTTTTTCACAAAACCAAACATCAGTAGTGACACTGCCCTCAGAAAGAGAAGGAAGACCAAAAGACAAAGTATATAAGATAATGATTTCTTTTTCTATTTGATGCTGGACACAGATTCTTTCTCATTTCAGATGTCAGATAGCAAAACAGAGAGTTCCAAGAGTTGGATGTCTCATTTTGGTATATCTTTTCACAGCCTTGACTCTAAAACTTAAATATATTAAAGACAAATACCTTATTTTGTAACTTAGCCTTTGACCTAATGCCTACCTAGGCTGATATTTTTTCCTCAGTTTGTATGAGGTATTGTGACAGTTTTTGCATCAATCTGATGTATACATGTCTGCATAAGCTAAAAGCACCTCAATAATGGTCCAGACTTTACTTAGGGGAAATAGAAAACACTACCAATAGGCAACTGCTGTTTTCCACAGAATTTTCTCCAAGTATGTGACAGAATCTTGGTTTCCAATTATAAATGGTGAATGATTTATAATTGACTCTAGAGCTTATTAGATTATGATTGGGCTGCTTTATTAATTCAAGCTGGGCTTATCTGGGTTTTTCTGGTAGAAAAAGTTAGCTGATGGCTGGTGAACTTCAGAGGGTTAGCTATCATCCTCAAAAGAAGCACCTTGATTCTCTGGTTTGATAATTCCTCCACTATTGTATTCTTGTTATTTTGAACACAATAGGATTTTAAAAGTAAAATCAAAAGAAATCAAGATCTTCTGAGTGTAGGTACTATACTATTCACTTTCATCTTTACTGGTTCCTATGAGCCACAATAAATTTTAAAAAAATGCAAATAACAGTGGTGCCTGAACTTAATACAAGTGTCTCAATACAAGTGTTAATACTGTGGCTGGAGAATTCTTAAAAACATTTAAACTGAGCCTCAGCAATATTGAGAAACTAAGAAACTCAGGGAGACCCTGTCTATAATAAAATACAAAATAGGGCTGGTGATGTGGCTCAGTACCCAAGTGCCACTGACATCAATTCCTGGTACTCCACCCCCACTCCAATTAAAAAAAAGAAATAAATATTAGATAGACTTAGGAATTTAGATTCTGCATTTTAACAGGTGAAGATGAAAAACACAATACGTACTTTATAAAGGCAGAAAATAAGGAAGAAATGCTGATATCAAGCACTCTATATCATTCAACCCTATTTTATACATGAAGCTTATATAATGGTTTGAAGGAAAAAATGTGTTTGTATATCCATAGCTATTAAGCTTACCAGGTAGAATTCAGAATCAACTATGCATGACTCCAAACCCAAAGATTTTCACTAAACCACATACTACATGCAAATTTGCTAACTCTCTTAGGGTTCGGACAGAGACATACCAAAAAGAGCAGGATCTGTATCCATATTGTGTACATCACTAGTGGGGATAATATACTCAAGAGTGTACTTCTGAGCCTTCTAAAAAGAACTTGGAATAATTTTGAGTAATGACTGATGTCTCAATTAAAAAAAATCATTTATCAACAATATATTCTTAATTTCTTACCATGTGAGAAATATGAAAATGCTACAATGCATCCCACAGTCATGGCATTAAAATATTCTATGGAAATTTTAGAAAAAGAATACATCATCTGTGTCCCAAAATTGCTAAAAATGAAAATTTAAAAACCCATGAAAGTGTGTAGAAGAACACAGCACTTTTAAACAAGATACCACGGAATACACTAGAATCCCTGATGAGATTATTATCTGTGCCTTTCTATATGAGAACATAAAGCTACATGGAACTTGTGTCAATACAAAAGGATTTCAAATAGACATAATTGGGAAATGCATTCCATGATTATGATATATATGCATTGATAGAGCACTATTTTAAATTTAATTGCAAAAATTATTTTAAATATAACAAGAGAAATCCATATATGAGTTAGAGTAAAAAAAATATAAATGAATAGAAACCCAAAAATAATTTAAATAAAAATCAATTCTAAGAGAAACCTGAGGTACGTAAACCCCCCTCTGTCACAAGAGTAATCCCTGGTATACAGATAAAAATTCAGTTCCAGCTATTAACTAAAGAGGCGACATTTATCCTAAAGTTTTCTGATTATTAACACTTCTGTGAGAATGATTTTCAATAATGAAAGTTAACAATATTTCATCTTTATAAAATACAAAAACTAACAAAACATGATGGCACATATCTAAAATCCTAGTGGCTCAAGAGGTAGAGGTAGAAAAATAATAAATTCAAAGTTAGCATCAGCAACTTAGTGAGGCTCTAAGCAACTTTGAGGGGTTCTGTCTCTAAATAAATATGAAAAGGTATGGAGATGTGGATTAGTGGTGAAGTGCCTCTGACTCAATCCAAGGTAAAAAAAAAAAAAGTGTTGTTTATTTTTTCTAAAAATGTTGTGCTTCATTTTTTTCTACTAGTTGTTCTTGTTAATGATACATAAAATTAAGTAAAAATGTTCTGTCATTACATATTATATCTTACTAACATTGACATATCCTATTACCTTAATCATTATAATTATTTGAATATTCAGGGAGTATATATACAAATAAGATTGAACAACACAACAATGGAAGAAAACTAGAAGTCTATAAGTAAACTCCATACCTCTGGTCAATTTAATTTTGACAATTGTGTCAGAAAAATTAAATGGAGAATAAGTAGTCTCTTCTTTAATGTAAATTGAAATAAATGCATGTTTATGATTTAAGTAATGTTATTAGATTTTACATGAAATTATGTACAATATTTAACAAAAATGTGTTTTAATTCTAGAATACAAGAATTAAAACTAAAAAATTAAGAAAAAAAAACAATTACATATTTATAAATCAGATTCAGCTGTGGAGTCTTCATTATGCTTCCAAAGTAAAAATAAAAAATAAGAAATTGGACTTGAAAAAACTTCTGTACAAAAAATAACCTCACCGTGAAAGTGAAGACATAATTATAAAGTTTTCCTTTTTGTTTGCTAAGAACTATCTTTTCCAAGTTTTTAGCCTTGGCTAGAGGGCAGTCATTCCTCCTTATTGAGAGGATGATTGAGCCCAGAGCCCAAATAATTACCTTTTAGACTCTCATACTCCAGTGCCAAAATGCACCCTTCATAATTACCCAACAATAAGGGACTAAACCATTGAAAAAAAATGTTATACATCCCAGAGACCCCCAAATTTTTAAGCTGTTAAGTCAATAAAAATTCCTAAAATCTAGATGACTTCATAGTACATAGTATATAGTACAGAGTACATAGAACTGCTACCACAGTTCTAATATGTCTTTGTTATACCTTTGAGTGAACAACTATGTGTTTATTTTTGACATTATTCTTTTGTTCCTTTTGCCTATCCAAAGCAACTGTTTTATATTATGTAAAAAAAAATTATAAATATTTGCAAAAATACCCTAAAACAAAAAACAATATGGAAAAGAAAAAAATGTAAATATGCAGAATATTGAAAATTCCATGCCTCTCTGATACAAAAGTAAAATTACATTGATGGTTTCTTGGTAAAATAAAGAAGTACTAGATGAAGAAGCATTTATTTCTGAAATATACCAAAAGTAACTGGAAATTATTGAGACTGTCATTCATATAGGAATATTTATAACTGAACTATTCATAAGAACCAATATGTAAAATCAATTCAAGGTAAATAGATAAATGGAAACATGTAAATCCTCACAGTAGACTGTTACTCAGGAATATTATACTCGAGTTGCTAGAAATTGAACTCTGGGCCTCACACAGGCTAGGAAAGCACTCTACCTCTGAGTTATTATCCCAGCCATATTGAGCAAATATGATTCATGAGAGCACTAAATGTTACAATGACTGTGTACATGGAAACCTTTAGGTAATTGAAAGTAAACAGAGAAACTGTAATGTGATTTACAATTAATATTATATTTAATTTTTTGCACAAGTAAATTCATGAATCCAAAACACATATAAGTCATTACCTAGAGCTATGTGAAAAATACAAAAAGGAAAAACTCCTAGTGGGCACTACTTTCTTTTCATCTAAAATAGTTTCTGAAACTAAATTCTGGGGATGGTAAACATGTGAATATACTAAATGATAAAGAATTACACCCTGAAAATATTTATAAAGTTAATTTTAAGTTCACATGTGCTTTCTAGGAATGAAAAGATAAATAATTTATGGAATTCATAAAGCAGCCAAAATTAAAGCCTGTAAAATGGGGAAATAAAATTGTAACTTATTACTGTTAAAAAAAACCACTGAGTTTTCATTATGAGATCCACTTACATTTATGTGAATATACTGTGACTTTTAAAATTTTCATTTTTACTTTATAATTTGTAATAAGTATATAAGAAAACTATGTCTATACATCAACCACTATTGTAAAGTCGTCAGTTTTTAATATTCTTATATGAATTAATATTCATTTTTGTGAGTGTGTGTGTGCATGCACCAATGGAGATCAAACCCAAGATTTTGCACAAGCATGGCAGGTGTTTGACTGTTTTGCCACAACCCATGTAAAATATATATTTTTAATCTTGGTTGTCTCTGTCTCTGTCTGTCTGTCTCTCTCTCTCTCTCCCCCTTTCTTTCTGTCTTTCTTTGTCTCTCTCTTAGCCCGTCACTCTCTATCTTTCTCTCATTCTCTCTGTTTTGTATATTTGATCACAGATGGCACCCTGGGGTCATTTACCACTGAACTACATCCCTAGTCCTTTTGATTTTTTTGGCAGAGAGTTTTTCTAAGTGTATTAGGCTGGCCTCTAATTTATAATCCTCCTGCCTCAGCCCTCAGTCCTGGGATTACAGGCGTGTCTCACTATATCTATTTTCACTTATTGAAAATATATCTAATGCCAATTTTCAACTGTATTATATATATTTCTTATTGCAAAAGTAAACATTTATTATGTTCTAATTAACATTCTGCTAATACTCTGTTGATTGTTGTTGCTGTTTTATGAGAGAGTAAAAATTTCACATGATTAACAAGTATCTTCTAATACTTCACATATATGCTTTCTTGTATTGCCTATTTATTTTATGTTGAATATAAACTTGATCTCCCTGCTGATTAGTGTGCTCAGTCTCACACAATCCTCAGTTCTCTGGGCTCCTCAGCCTCCTCACTCATGCTTTTGTTCTAGTTCAGTGTTAGCAGTCTCTCTTATCTATGCTCTTGCATATGTCATGTGTCTTACTCTAACATAGAAGGAACAAGTCTGCATTAAAACAAACAAAAATCATCCATAATTCATAGCCATGTTTTCAGACAGAAGAAACTATGCATAGGGACAGTCAGATTTATGAAAAAGGAGTCACAAGGCATTTACTAAAAGACAAAATGAAACCTGAGAAATAAGATCCTGAGCATAAAGTTTCTTGACATGTTATTTACACATAAGTTATATGAGTAATTCACAAAGATGCAAATTACACAATTTATCATACATTGGTAAAACTGGCCATTTTGGAGGCTGAGGTCAGAGGATTACAAATACAAAGCAAACTAAGCAAGGTCATTCTATTTCCAATTGTCTTCTCTTAAAATCTAATAACTTTAGGGGGCAGTGGAACACTACTGTAATCACAGAAATGTTGAAGGTTGAGTCAGGAGGATTGCAAGTTGGAGTCCAACTTCAACAACTTAGTGAGATCCTATGCAACACAGAGAGATCATATCTTAAAATTGAAAATTCTCAGGCTGTGACTCATTGGTAAAGTGTCAATGGGGTCAATCACCAAAACCCTTAAAATGACTAATATCTGAAATATACTAAAAATTAATTATCTAATAGTTCTTTAAATTACAAAATTAGCACTTAGGTGAAACAAATATGGCCTAAAAGTTTTTTAGCCTCTACTTTAATTTGTATTTGAAGGAGATAACTAACAGTTGCAAATCAAAGGAACATGATATATATTGTAAATAACTGATGAACTGTAATCTCCTGAGACCAGGACATATACATTACTTTTAGTTCATTATTCAGTTTCATAAAGCTTAATTATAATAGTATGGGTTTAATAACCAGTTTTATTAACAAATATTAATTTAGTAATAAAATAAAAAATAAATGTGAAGTAAGTATCTTGTTGTAGATGGACTTTTAATTTTTATTTACTTATGTATATGTGATGCTTAGAATTGAACCCAGTACCTCAAACTTGCTCAGCAAGCACCAGGCATGACAGTGTACATCTATAATTTAATAAGTTGTGATGGTGAGGCCAACCAAATAAGTACAAGATTCCTCGTTACGATGGTGAACTTCTGTAATACCAGTAGCTCAGAAGGAAAAAGCAAGTAATTCTC
The DNA here is from genome assembly GCF_052094955.1 of Ictidomys tridecemlineatus. Taxonomy (NCBI): domain Eukaryota; kingdom Metazoa; phylum Chordata; class Mammalia; order Rodentia; family Sciuridae; genus Ictidomys; species Ictidomys tridecemlineatus. The sequence goes on along the minus strand of NC_135492.1, from coordinate 21,850,113 downwards.
AAGGTTAAAAGCAACCTCAGAAATTTAACTAAAAAAAAGTTTTTGAAGTAACTCAGTGGTTAAGTTCCTCTGGGTTTAATTCCTGATACTAATGAAAGTACAAACCTAACTGGGCAACGTAGGCAGAGATGATTTTGCTCAATTATAAAGCACTGCTAGATTTTATCCCTAGTACAAAGAAGAACAAAAATAAGAAGAATAAAATAAAGAGCCACACATTTACTTAAGTCAATTCCACAGTAAAATTTAAAAATAAATAATTAATTAATCAGTGCCTTTTGAGGACTGATTTCCATTGGTGAATAACTAATGTGGCACTAAGTACATGCTAGACTAGAAGATACACATCCTGAAATATTTGGTTGCACTCTGAAAAAAAAAGTTCAAATTAGTAGAATTAAACAAGGATTTTTGTACCAAGCCAAATGTATGTGTATGGGTGATGAAAAAAAATGTTAAACACTTCAGTCTGAAGACACTCTCTATTTATTTACATGTTTTTTTTAGAAACCTCAAAATATGTGTCAAACAATATAAAGAAGAATACTAAGAATGCTTACCACATAGTGAAAGGTTTTTTTGTTTTTGTTTTTAGTTTTGAGTGTAGGGTTTTTGAGGAACTAGGGACATATATTCTAAATATGCAGTTTTATATGTTGCTTTTAATATCCATTAAGAAATTAGAAGATGTTTATTTCTATTGCCTTTTATACTTTTGTTTGTACCTTTACTTGTCTATTTTCTTAAGCTACTTTTCTGGACCAGCAATTATAAATAGTTGGATTTTTTTTCCTGTTCACTAGTTCTGCTGGGCTAACTTTTCATGAATATCTTCATGCTGTCATGCTAAAGGTCTCCCAAAATATCATATTTTAATGAATGTACACTGAGTAAATTATGAGCTGTTTTTAATGGACATATTGTGGTAACATATTAATTACTAAAACAACTCACAATCACCTATGAAGTAGTCACACTACTATTTTCTTTATAGGCTTATCAGATGTGATGATAACCTGAATAAATACAATTAAATACTGATTTTTTGAATGAAACTAAATTTTGTCATTGGCATACTCATCATAAAATGAAAAGTTTGAGTACAAACAGTAAAAAGTATGTCTGAAACTAGCTACATTATGGTCATATAAGATTAAAGAAATATGAGCTTATTCATTTTTAGTTACTACATAACTACAAAAATAGTAAATGTTGTAAAACACTGCCAATAACATGACATTAATATGATATATATATTTAATTTAGTAAGTACAACAGAATAATTAGAGAGAAACATTACCCCCCCAAAAAAAATTGCTACCACAATAATAGTTGCATAATGAATGGAAATATATTTCTGTAAGTGCAACATAGTTGTATTTGCAAGTTTAAAATGACATCAAATTAAGACGTGCAGGATCTAGCTGGGTAAGGTGGCTTAAGCCTAGAATCCCAGTAGCTCTGGAGACTGAGGATGGAGGATTTCAACTTCAAAGCTATCCTCAGCAGCAAGGCACTAAGCAAATCTGTGAAGCCCTGCCACTGTATCAAATACAAAAAAGGTCTGGGTATGAGGCTCAGTACTCCAGTAGCCCTGAGTTTAGTTTCTAATTATCCCCACCACCAATCAGAGACTTTGATGGGAAACTTTGAAGAAACCAATATCAATGAGGTAGAAAAGTAGAGAATGGGACCATAAAATTGATCAAACTACATTCACTTGATGAAACAAATGATAGGAAACTAGCCAACAAATTGACCAAGTTTAAATTGAGTAAGTTAAAAAGCTGAAAATAAAACAGCCAATCACCAAAATATAAAACTAGAATGATCAGAGTATATATATATATATATATATATATATATATATATATATATATATATATATATATATATATATAACAGTAGAAAACCTCCTTTTGTGAAAATCATTTTTTAGTTCCAAATAATAAAATGTATCCCTATAAGATTCATAAGAAAATAAAAGTTAAGGCAGAAGTTATCAGAAGTAACTAAAATCAAAGAGAACATGTGAGTATCTAATACGAAGAGAATGGTTTAGCAAAGAATAACAATAAGTTACATCACAAAGAAACAGGTCTTCTCTCCCCCTCTGTGTGTGTGTGTGTGTGTGTGTGTGTGTGTGTGTGTGTGTGCTAGGGATTGAACCCAGGGCCTTATGCATGCAAGGCAAGCACTCTGCCTACTGAGCTATATCCTCAGCACTGGAAACTAGTACTGAAAAATGAATCACAAATAAACTTACATACTATTCAGAAATTTAATGTTGCTTTATCAACCTGCTTCTTACACTCAGAAAAGGCAGGGAAGTTTCAATCATATTTTATAGCAACTTTGTTCAATGTTCTCTTAATTCCTACTTAATTCTGATCATATTATCATGATGAAAATTTGAATACATAGATTTGATTTTCAGTAATTTCTGATTTTTAATATGGCTAAGAAAATTAAGTCACTTACTGGAATGAAATAACCAGAAATTATTACTTACAATTATGGATTATTTAAATACAAGACTTTCACAGTGTTAATGACTGTGAGTATATAAATTTTTATCAAATTGATGAAATAGCCATACTTTCTATAAAAGTCTAAGAGAAAATTATTCCTTGCATTTTCTCAAATCTTATAGCTTCTAGTGTTCTTTAGCTTGTGACCACAAATACTTCTCTTCTGAGTTGGTGGATTACAGTAGATAGATAAGCCTTCTCACAGGGAAGATGATAGTTAAACAGCAGGGAACTACCCTCAATTCCCACAGGGTCTGAGAACCATATTATATGATATGGAAAACCCTCGTATAGACTGACTATTCCAAACATTGTGTGCAAAGATATAAAAAAGTCAGTTCATTGAACAAAATGAGTGAAGTGGGTTTGTGCCTCTGAAGATGAGAATAAGTTGTAAAAAAAAGCAGCAAAAGCGAGTTCAGGACTGGGCATTATAAGACTTAGCTTACAAAATCCTGAAAACAAAAGAAAACAAAAATTCAGAAAGCACTTTACCCACCTAAGCTTATTTGAGAGAATCAAATTCAGATGAAAAGCAGAGGAAAGAGGCATACCCAAAGGGATATAACAGTATCTATTTTTATTAAATTTTTATTATTATTTCCCACAATTATAGAGTTCTGAATCACCTCAATTACTACTTTCTTCATCTTTTAAGTGTTATCATTACCTTGTACATACAACTCATGCTGTTATCACTACCTTGTACATACAACTCATGTACACTGAATTTACCCTTGCATTTATGAGCTTATCATTTATCTTTTTCTCTGTATAACTGTATGTGTATATTTTTATCTAACATTTCCAGGATTCTGCCATTAAAATTTCTTTGATACCACCTCCATGAAATGCATTTTTGTCACTTCAGTTCAGTACATCTAAATGTACTATTCCATGTAGTTGGGAAAGATGGGGCTATTGCAAGGTCTTTCTTATTTTACTAATTATCTGCTAGAATTAAAGATCAATCTTGGTGTCTCCAGAGGATTTAATTCTCATTCACATTTCTTATATATAGTGTTTTATTTTGTATGCAAGCAGCAATAACTGTATTTAAAAGGTGAATAAAAGATTCTAATATGGACATGGTGCTTTAGAGGTCCCCAAATCCCTAGGGTGGTGTTCTGACACCACCTTACCACTGAAGCATCTTGATTGCATTCCACCTTGGACACTGGTACTATGCTTCCACTGAAAGTGATTCATTAGTTATGAATATTGTTCTTTTTCTGCTCTCAATACTCTTGGAAATGTTGGGATTCTTGATAGGTTTAGAATCATAATTTTCAACACACTTATCATAGACCCATTTGATAACAAGAGACCACACATATCTAAGAAGAAGAAAGAAGAGGAAGAAGACCATTTATCAATCCTAAAAAGGTAACAGAATAAATTCTGGGAATAAAATAGTAGTCATCTAATAAATTTGTTTCAAAAAATATTTTAGATGGTAATATATTACTGCATTAGAAAAGAGTGAAGTAAATGCAATTTCAATTATTAGAGTTGTGACTGATTATTTTAAAGAGAGTATCAAAAGCTGTGTGCAGTTGTGCATGCCTGTAATTCTGGAGTCTTCTGAGGTTGTGGTGAAAGATCACTAGTTCAAAGCCAGCCATCCTCAGCAACTTAGTGAGTCTCTAAGAAACTCCACAAAACCCCTTTTCTATATAAAATATTTTATAAAGGGCTGAGGATGTTTCTTAGAAGAAAAGCATTCCTGGGTTCAATCTGTAGTATGAAAGAGAGAGAGAGAGAGATGTGGGGGTAATCAGTGAAACTTTCAGTGTCAAAGATTTAAACAATTTAAAAACAATAGTGGGTTTGTTGATGAAAACTCATCTATATTTATTAAATGCTACATTCAAAAATTAGTATGTTCTCAAACATATACAAGTGAGAGAGGAGTCCTATTTTAAGGTGTAAATAGGAACAAAGAAAATATTTGATACAGCTTTTAATTGACCCAGATGCCCACTTTAGTTTGTGATTGGAATCATGCTCAGGAGATAGATCCTTAAGCTGTTTAAAATAATGTGTTTTTATCAAGTATTTATAAAACAAGATTAAGATCTAATATTAATCAGGCTTGGCAAGGGGGAAATTGTTCAAATAATAAGTATATACCTAAACACATAAACCAATATTAGAGAAGTTAACATTCGGGATATTTATGCCATTATATAATCACTAGTAATATAAAAACAATGACAAGAAAAAGTGAATAAATAAAGAAAAAATAATTTAATGAATGAATGAATAATTTAAAAGTAAAAAGATGTAATGTGACTGCAATTGTAAAGAGAGCTTGTAGCCTTGAAAAAGTGTAAAGGTACTTCGATATGGTGTTCTACTACTTGCTGAGACATACCTAATGAATTGTAAATTCCACTTATAGATGGGAAGAGTTAAAAACAGAACCCACTCAACTGGCTCTCTCACTTGGGAATAGTGCAAGAGTTACCTTTTTGTTTCTTCCCAAATTTTATTTCTGCTTCCAAGAACACTACCCCTCTAACCTCATGATGCCATTGTAGACTTGTTGCATCTGAACCCTTCTGCTGCTCAAGTTTTTTTTTCATTATCTTTTCCTTCCAACCCCCATATATTCCACAATTTTAATGTGTTTATTTTCAGTTGTAGTTGGACACAATATCTTTATTTTATTTATTTATTTTTATGTGGTGCTGATGATCAAACACAGGGCCTCTTATGTACTAGGTCAGAAATCTGGAGCTAAGCCCAGCCCCTCCACTAATACTTAAAAAAAAAAAAAAACCAATGTCACCTACATACTTAGCATCCACCAGTCTTACATTCTGATCCATCCATTTCCTGCTTTTTGCATAAATAATTTTGAGATTTTTTCATTCAGACATCAATAGTCCAGAGTGCTAAGAATTGGGGGTAAATTTTACAGAATATTAGAGGTCAATTACAGAACATTAGAACTTTATATAGTGGGAAGCACCTAAAGCTGAGGATAAAAAGAAAATCTACAGACTTCACTAGTTAAAAGGTCTAAAATTCAGGAAAATGTATAATTTTGAAATGACAATTTCATAAAAAGGAGAGTAAAGGGCAGAACATACTAAGCAAAAGCAAAATTTTCTCACCACAAAAAAATGTACATCTGCATAGAGTGTCATGTATGGGTGTTTCTATAAGACAAATTAAATTGAAAGAGATATGATTAATTTGAGATGTAGCAATAAAATATTAATTGTATATAATAGTAATATATATGTACCTGTACCAAATATGCCTCATTTAATAATAAGTATACATTGCAAGAAATGAACTTTATTTTTTTTAACTTTTTTAAAAAATTTATCTTATTTATTTTTTATATGTCATAGTGAATACTGACATCTAGAATTTTGTATTGCCAAATGTTCAGGCTACATATTATATTTACTTGAAGTACATCACTGAACAACAGATGAATTTTAACACACATTGTTGTACAATATGAACTTATAGAAATAATTACGTACCTTATAATAATATGAATAAATAGATGTAAGTAACAGAGAACCTTTATTAAGAAAAAGAAAATGAAACAAAACAAACAACAAGAAACTTGAAATTTAGAGAAAGTTTGAAGTGCTTTGCACAAATAGAAATATGACATTCTTTCCAAAAAGTCATTGGGTCAAGAAATTATTTTTGGGGAAAACTATATTATACACTTTCTTAATACCAGAAGAAACTCATTTTCAGAAGTATTATATACTTCAATATAAAAATGAAATAGAGCTGTGGATGGTATTACACAAATAATCTCAATGACTTGAGAGGTAGAGGCTGAAGAACCAAAATTTCAAAGAAAGCCTTGTCAACACAGGAAGGTCATGACCACCATGAGGAAGTTTCTGTCTCAAAATAAAATATTGAATAACCGGGGTATATGGCTGTGACTTAAAGGTATACCACCCCTAGATTCAATAACCCATCTATATCTGTCAAAAGTTACTATGACAAGGAATTTATGATAGATGTGGTGGCACATGCCTCCAATTCAAAACTCTGAAGACTGAGGTAGGAGGATTGTGAGTTAAATGCCAGCCACAATAAAAAGAGTCACTAAAAAGCTCAGTGAGACCCTGTCACTACATAATATATAAAATAATCCTGGGAATGTGATTCATTTGTCAGTTGTCCCTGCATTCAATCCCCAGCATGAATAAAAGTGACTTATATTGAAAATGTCATAGTACTTGCCTCTAATGTCATCTATTCGGAAGACTAAGGCAGAAAGGTTAAAATTTCAAGGTTAGCTTGGCCACTTGCCAACAACCTGTCTCTATATAAGACTTTTAAAAAATGCCTGGGGATGTTGATGAGTGTAATGGCAACTTTGGTTTAAATCTCAAGAATCACAAAACAGAGCAGTTATTTATTTTCAGAAAGTTACATAAATATGTTAAAAAAATATAAATTGAGCAACATTAAGAAATAAACTTTTTTTTATTAAGTGGTACAATGATGGGCTGAAGTTCTGGATCAGTAGCAGATCACTCACCTGGCAAATGTGAGGCCCTTGGTTCCATCCTCAACACCACATAGCAATAAATAAATAACATAAGGGTATTATGTCCAGCCACAACTAAATAATAACATAATTTTAAGAAAAGGTATAAAGAGAAGTGAGAGAACTTATGAGCTCACATAAAAGTTAAGAATATTTAATAAAAAAGAAAATGACACTTATGGTAGGAGAAATGTTCAAAAATTAAAACCTCTTAACACCTTAACAAATTATAAAAATGCAAGTGAACATCTGATGCCAAAAAAAAATTACACAGTATTGATGAGGACAAGAAACAATTTCTCTTGAATTAGAGAAAGAATATAAATTGCTATTATTTTTCATGTAAAGTGTTTATTTAATATATATGATATTCCTCAAACAGTAGCAAAGCCTATATAAAATACTGTGTTTCTGATCCTGATAATATGTAGTTATATGATAGCATAAGGCTACAGATATGTTTGTCCATGCTGTTGAAACCAGAAAAAATAGGTGAAAAGAGGAGGTATATTCAAAATAAAATAAATGCTGTAGATTGAAAAAATTGCTTTCTTGGGATCAGATACATTTTTAGTTTCACTTAAGTGGCTCCTGTTTTCTCCAAATTGTCTCAAAATAAAACATAAAAAGGACTGGGGATGTGGCTCTGTGGTTAGAACTCCTGGATTTATCTCCCAGTGCCAAACAAACTAAGGTGTACAATTTCTGAAATATTATAATTATGCCAGTATACATATACATGTAAAAATATTAGTGAAAATTTAAAAATTAATAAATATATTTTTTTAAAAAAGTGTTAAGGTTCTTCCAAAGCTCAAGATAAAAATGACATATAATTCACTAATAATAATTTTGGGTAGCAAAGCAAGGCTGCACATGCCCATGCTCCAGTGGCTCAGGAGTATAAGAAGGGAGAATCTCAAGATTCAAGACCAGTCTCAGCAATTTGGCAAGGTTGTAACCAAATGGGTGAGATGCTGTCTCAAAAAAGGGGTACAGGTTGGTGTATGGCACAGTGAAAAAGTGCCCATGGGTTAATCTATAGTGACTCAAAAATAAAAATAATAATGATAAATCTGGCTAAAAAGTGCCATACAATCTAGTAATAATATTTCTAAATGAATTGGAAAACTTTTCCCAAATAAATAACAGCAATTCCATTTTTATTGTAGCTTTATTCATAGTATCTAATAAAAAAAATGAAATGCCAGTCAGGCATGGTGGGAAATGCCTCTAATCCCAGGGGCTTGGGAGTTTGAGGCAGAGGATGGAGAGTTCAAAGCAGCCTCAGCAATGGTAATGTACTAAGCAACTCTTTCCAAAGAAAATGTAAAATAGGGCTGGGGATGAGCCTATGTCGTGGAGTGCCTCTGAGTTTAATTCCTGGTATGCACCTCTTCAAAAAACATCCTTTTAGATGAAAAAAATATCAAAAGATTTCTTCCAGCTTCACAGCATTGAACTACTCCCCTTAGATGCTACACACTTACAGTTCAAACTGATCTCTAGAAGATAAGACTCAGATAATGATATTTTCTAAATAGGGTTAGAGACATTGATAACAGTGGACACCTTATGTCAGACTGTTCTAAAACTAAGGACTGGGCAAATATGGGACATTGGAATGAGAACACAACACACAGTTAAGTTCTTCAAAGGGGAATCTTAACTCAGACACTGTGATATCTGAAACCACAGTTGGAGATAAAATTAGATTCTTTGCTTCACTGATTTCTGGGTTATTAATTCAATCCAAACAGATATTGAAAAAGTATTAAGGCTACTGGTTAATGTCTATGTAAAACAGGTTATTAAAAATGTACAAAATTAGGGCTGGAGTTTCAGCTCAGTAAAAGAATGCTTGCCTAGCATGGGTGAGGCACTGGGTTCATCCTCAGATCCACATATCAGTAAGTAAAATAAAAGTCCCTTGATAACTATTTTTTTAATGTACCAGGTTTCTCACATGGCTTTTTATGTTCAGATTCACTATGTACTCTAGTCTTTATGATTAAACTTCCTTATAGTTTAAATCAAGTCCAGTCCCATCTTTATTTTCCTCCACACTAGGACAAAGATGTTTCCTGGAAATGTTTGGAATGCTTCTACAGGTCATTTTAATAAAGTGGTCTTACATATATTGAGGGAAAAACATCAACTAAGGTCCCATTACATTTTTAAAAAGTCTTTAATTGGGACCGTGAGGATGGCCTTAGCCCTGAGCTTAAACAACTCCATTTTAAAAACTCCAGTTTTAAACATGCAGTGGCACCAGGCACACACACAGAATACTCCAGTATGGCCTAAAAAAAGTTACTTCCCCTTAACTTTATAAACAGAGTGAAATATCTGGCAGGCTACACTTGCCTGATAAGAGAGAAAGACAAGAAAATCAGAGTGGAGACCACAAGACCAGAAGTTTCTGACCCCAGGATAAATGATGTCATGGAGAAATCCCATGATAGCTAATAAGAATTGAAAGAGAGGTTAAAAGCCCCCAAATTTAGTATAAATAATAGAGCTAATGAGTGGGGATTTAGCCAGCAGAAACTAGCATGCACTCAAGCTGAAGAGCCTGAAGAGGACCTGACATCCCATCACTTCTCATTGTTCTTCTGATCCTCTGCATGAATTTCTCATCTCTCAAACTCTACCACTTCATCTGAACTTTGGTGAAAGCCACAACTTCTCCATAGGTTCTCTCCTCAACCTGTTGTCCACTCTAAGCCAGGAGAAGCCTGCCTTGGTTCTGGACCTGGTCACCATCGTCTGAGTGAGTGTGCATCTGCTGGACTAAAAGCCTAAGGCTTAAAACTTTTGATCTGACATTTAAACTTAGCACACAGAGGAAATGTCTGTCAATAGCCTGTCTTGATTAGGTGAGTTTTTCAGTGTTTAGAATTAATCTAGGATTGTTAGCAGTAAATTAATCAACCTATTTTTTTGCTGTGAATGGATTGTTTATTGCAGTGCCTAGCATGCAGGATTGTTATTTTCTTGAGTAAGAACCTATAGAGTGCAATTTGAGTGAATAAAGCATTGAAAGGGCAGAAGCATGGGGACACATTTTATTTCTCTCCTTGACTGCATATGTCACAATTTTGAACCCTGGAAACTGGGACACATGGACTACATTATTTTATTTAGAAAAAAAGTCATTATTTTTAATGTCATCTAATTTTCCCTGCTTTTTTCTTATGTGAAAGGCTCATAAAGATAAATCAAAATCTTTTAAAACTGCCCTCCAGTTCTTAGAGAAAATATTACAAATAAGGCATCCCTTTAAAACAAAACATGGAAAAAAATAATTATGTTGAAACTGAAGTTTTGAGATAAAACTAAATTTCTCATTTAACCAATTTTCTCTGGGATCTTGTCTCACAAGTTTTGAAGAATCAAATCTATGGACACGCAGGGGAGGTAATAGTAAAATAATAGGATTTATTTTAGCAAGAAGAAATATAACTCCCACAATGTGGTAGAGGGCATGAAAGCAGAAGAACCCCCCCCCCCCGTTTTTTTTCTTTTTGGTGTCAGCTTCAAAGTTTATTTCTGGTTTTTGGCAGACCATGGGGAAAAATATATTTTACATAAGTATTGAAAAAGGCATTCTTATTACCAACTGGGTTCTTGATTGTCCTTTCTGTAACCCATCCTTCTTCCAGTGACTTCCAACTGGCTGCACCCCAAGGACAAAGAATTTGGTTGGATGTATTCCCACAAGTGAGTCTCAAGTGATTTTTAATTTGAATAGGCCTTAATGGTGCTCATTAACATATCTATCCATTATCCTCCAGGTGTGGTTAAATAAGATGTCCATTATGCCGCTGCCTGGTCATTTTACTATCTATTTTATTTTATTTTTTTCTCAATCAAGGTGAGCAGGGAACCCTGCCTTTGAGAATGTGAAGAGAGCTGGAAATTTGAGATTTAATCTCAGACCTATAAATAGCTAAACTATCAGATAGCCATTCTGGATTTTAGATACTTCTTAGTCTGCATATAGAAAGCTCAGGAGGCATGAGGATGTTGAGTTCAAAACCAGCTTGAGCAACTTAGTGAGGTTCTAAGAAACTCAGTGAGTCCCTATCTCTGCATAAAAATATAAAAAGAGGTTGAGAATGTGGGTCAGTAGATAAACATCCCTGGGAATAATTTCTGGTCCAAAATAAACAAACATATAAACAACAACAATAAACAGGAGCAATAAGAACAGGGGTCCTGAAAAACACCACAGCTTCTCTCACACAGGAACACAATGGATGAAGTTGGGGTCCTCTTCTGATGATTATCCCAGACTTCACCACACAATCTAGGGACATGCTGAGCTAATGCCACACAGATGCCCACATAGAAATTCATGAAGGCCCTGAAAACACCATTCAATTATGGAACAAAACACTTGAGGTCTCAAATACAGATCTATGCTTCACTAGACTTGTCAGAGATAACTGAAGCCTGAGCTGCCAAGAGAGACCCTCTAGCCACCAGACTCTGGTGACAATTATGAGGAGTTTCCAGCCATCATTGCAAATCCCACTGGCTTCATAAAGCCTCCCTACCCAGTCTCAAAATAAGAACACACACTTACCATTTCCTGGCTTTCAAGATGCTTAGTGTTCCCCATATATATATATATATTTTTCAGCTCCAGTGTAGCACAGAAACCTGGAAGCAGAGAAATGGATTCAATGAATAGCAGGCTCCAAAAACAAAAGGAATAAAAAACCGGTGGGCTGAAGGGGGAATGGCAGGATGGAGTAGACAAGGACACATTTACAATCTTATAGCTCCCTGTAGGGAGGGGAAATTCCTGAGACAGGTTACCTTGGTAACAGGTTGAAGCGGGGCAGTTTCTAGATAATATCCCTCAGGGGACAGTCTCCAACTTCCCAGATTCACTCAAAATTGGCCTCCTAGATTCATCCTGACTCAATTTACCTATCTACACTGACTGCCTAATTCAGTAGGCCTACTGTTTGAGTAATAGTAAATTTCATCCAGATCACAATCAAATAAGGACTCAAAGACAGGTTTTTGTCTGCTGTTTTATTTCTCAAACACTGGGGATCTACCGCATGCAGGGGTGCATGCCTATAATCCAAGCAACTGGAGAGGCTGAGGCAAGAGGACAGTGAGTTCAAAGCCAGCCTCAGCAATGGTGAGGCACTAAGAACCTCACTGAGATTATGTGTTTAAATAAAATAGAAATGGGGCTGTGAATGTGGTCTCAGTGGTAATGTGCCCCTGAGTTCAATTGCCAGTAGAAAAAAAAAAATACTGGAGATCAGACCCATGGGTATTATTCACTACAGCATCCCAGGACCACAGATGAATGGATTGATGAATTGATAGAAACATACACAGAGTCCTGGGGAAGAGTCACAAATTCTCCTCTGATGGCTTTTCAAGTAACTGATATTACAATATTAGAGGACTGCTCCACAGCCTTGGAATCTTTTTATTTTATTTACTTTTATTTTTATTTTTTTGCTGTGAATTGCATTAAGTGCCTCAGGATAAAATTATTTCATGACAGAGTTTCATCCCAATATTTAGATCTAGTACAGACAGAAGTGCATTTATATAAAAATTAAATATCACAATTACTTTAAATTTTTATTTAATATTTCTGTTCTCTGGCCTTATGAGAAAAGAGCTTGAGACTTCAACTCATAAGTAATTCCCTGAGGCAGCACTGTCCCTACTCCCCTACAAAATCTGGGGCAAAAATAAAATTTTAAAGTTTCTAGCTTAATAAAAATAAACAAGAGGTGAATGGTGCCAGGTCTCTAGATCTCTCAGTATTCCAGAACCTAGAGTATAAGGAATTAAAAAATAAAGTATTTGCAATTTTGCCTTGAGCATAATAATAAATTATGATGTCTGTTTTTTCTTTGGTATGGGGTACTATGAGAATATTAGCACAAATCACAGGCATTATGTCTATATATATATATATATATATATATATATATTTTTATAATTCAATATAGCCCATCAACAGAGTCAACCTCAAATTTAAATGAAGAAAATTTTAATTATTATTGCCAGGGTCCAGCCCTAGCAGGAATCCAGGGGTCCTGAGTATGAATGACATTGGATACTGAAGGATATGTGGTCTCAGCAAAAAAAGAGGAGACAGGATAACAGGTTGCAAATTACAAGCAGCCTTCAGAAGGATCTGATGCCCATAGAGGGGTGTTTATTTTTTTACCCTTTTTAAAGGTATTTATTCATGTGGTTAAAATAGCATCAAAGCCCAAAACTTTTTTCATTTACATAATTTTCAAAAGTTGCAATCTTTTCTGACATATATTAACTTCATAAGATATTGAACAAATTGTTTAAAATATGTTTCTGTAACCTTTGCCAATCATGATTAAGCTTTTACATTTTCACTTCAATCACTAAGTACTAGACTATGCAACTTGACTACCTGTATCATGACCTATTAACTTTTAACTTTAAAGCACACATATGATTATTGGTAAGCTTTTTTGCTTCTAAACTAAAGTCCTAATAATACACACTTAAAACAGTGAAAGCCTATTACTTAAAAGCCTACTCCTCTGAACTGACTCTAAAATATACCTATATAAAATTTTACATTATTCTGTTTTTCCAAAGTAATTTTCTTTTTTCACATGACCCATTTAACTGATTTTTAAAGAGTTTCTTTGATCCTTCATCAAATTATGAATTCTAATGTCTTTATAATTTTTAATTAAAGAGCAGGCTCTGCATTTCAACTCATTTGCTATTAGTATTGACTATGTGTTTCCTATTTTCATCATAAATTCCTGTGTAGGGAAAAGAAGGCTCTGTTAGTAAAGGGAATGTATGTTGCATAGGTTGTGGCTTTAGAATGAGGGGCTTAGTATAAATTGTTAAGCTTTTCTCAGGAACCTTGATTTGCAATCTTTTCCCTGTGAATTTCTTAAAAAAAAAAAAAAAAAAAAACACTATTGTTTGTATTGTCAAAGATACTAAAATACATCTCAGGTCGTATCCTTAATCCTATTCTGGGAATTTTCCTGCAATCTTAGGCAACATGGACTTTTATTATTGATTGTTGTATGCCCTATTATCTATCTCATGAGTATCATAAACAAAACACTTAACATTCCCCATGGTTCTGGGTTCCAGGTTGTGCAGCCCTGCCACAGAATCCCCCACACTGTGACCCTGTCAGACAGGATGTGTAGGAACATCTGATTTGAAATTCCTCCTTTAAGATTTTCCTGTGTGATGTGTCCTCATTCTAACCTCCTACATTGTCCTACCTGTGGGTTTCATAAGTGCTTAACAAAAGGTTTGAAGAGCCACCATGTCTAAATTCTTTTGGAGTGTCTAGTGAATATCATTCCCTGGGTCTCTCCACCATGTCTAAATTCTTTTGGAGTATCTAGTGAATATCATTTCCTGGGTCTCTCCCTCTAGAGAGCAGTATAAACTATGAAGTAAAGACACTCCAGGGAGTCTCTCATAGCCCTTCAGCTGGCAAGGATCTTTTAGTGATACAGGGCTGGGACACTCTGAAAAATTGAGGTAGAATGAAGACCACTCCCTTCAAATGCAAACTTTTTTTTTTTCAATCAAGACATAACTTTCCAAACTTATCAATAAGAGTGGCAGGCAATGAGCTTATTAGAAGTGATGTGAAGGAAGAACAGGGTGACACTGTGACAGAAGAACGTGTGTTCTCTCTGAAAAGATAATAGCATGACTTTCTTGAACTTCAGTTTTTTTGAAGATCTAAAAAAAGATCCCAAAGAGTCCTGACCAGGTACACTTCTTGACTATGGACTGACAGCAGGATAACATCAAACTCTCCAGTATCCTCTGCCATGACAACTTTAGGTTAATTAGGCTCATGTTCACCATTTCTAATTGAATTCTTAAGCATAAACTCTCACAGATTTTATGATTATTAAGAATTATCTTTATTTCTCTGAGTTCCAGAATCTGGCCTATAGCAAGGTCACAAAACTCTTCACTTCAGGGTCACTTAAGTTGCTCTTATAAACATTATTTTGAAACTGCATTTCTTCAGCAGATAACAGTTTGTTAAGGAATGTTACATATCCTGTCCAGTTATGCCAGAACTTTCTTGGAAAATAAAGCATGGGGTCAACATTTTAGGCCTATTTATTTATATTACTACATGTTGAAAACAAAGCTAGTCTACCACTGAGCTACGTCAGTGTCACCCTTGCCAGAAATAAAGTTCCATGGGGATGCAAATCTCTCAATAAGGCAAAGGCAGTATCTAATTGACATCATATTCTGGAGCTAAAAATCATAAAAGAGGGTTCCTTTCAAATGTGCTATGCCACTTTTCATTAGATGTGGTTTAATTACTATTTTCACTAATTCCAGGAATCCACTTTGAAATTACAAATTATATTTACCTTCCAGTCCTCAGAGAGTCATGTTCTCATGTAGATCCTCAGCACCATATAAAAATAAATAAATTAAAGGTACTGTGTCCATCTAAAAAAAAAAATAAAACTAACAGCAGAAAACTGGGCACACAGGTGCAAGCCTATAATCCCAGCTGCTTGGGAGACAGAGGCAATAAAATCATAAGTTCAAGGCCAACTTCAGCAATTGAGAACCTTCCCCAAAATAAAAAAGGCTGGGGATGTAGTTCAGTGGCAGAGCATCCCTGAGTTCAATCCCTGCCACTGCAAAAAAGTAAAAGAAAGTGACAAAAAAAGTAACACTTAGGATTTGTTCTCAGAAATGTTTCCACAGATGTCAACAAAGTAAGGTACCTCAGACATTAGTTTCTCCTAGTTCCTCTTTTTTTTAATCTATATTTATTTATTTTTAATCTTTATTTATTTATTTTTATGTGCTGCTAAGGATCAAACCTAGTGCCTCACATGTGTGAGGAAAGCACTCTACCACTGAGCTACACACTACTCTGTGCCTCAATATTGTTATGTCTCAGGGAGGGAACAATTTAAATCATAATCTTCAAAGAACCATATTTTATGTATAAAAATTTTAAAATATGGCAAAAGAAATAATTAAATTACATGTAGAGAGCAAATGAGGAAGAGAAGTAATGAAGAAAGAGCAGAAAGATGAATAAATAAACAACAAAAAATAGAGAAAATACAGAATAATAAACTAATTAAATGCTGGTTCTTGGGCTGGAGTATATCTCAATAGTACAGTGTGTGCTTACCATGTGTAAGGCCCTGTCTTGATTCCACCCCCCCCAAAAAAAATAAAATAAAATAAAATAAAATAAAAAAACCCAAAAACAACCACTGGTTTTTTGAGAAGACAGAAAAAAAATTGGAAACCTCCAGTTGGGCTAATGAGAAAAAAAAAAAAGAGAGAATATACATATTACTAAAATCAGGAAAGAAAAGATGATATCACCATAGTTTGTAGAGACATGAAAAGGATATATGCCAATAAATCCATCAACCTAAATGAAGAGAACAAATTTTCTAGAAAGATACCACCAAACTCACCTAAAATCAAAATCTGAATTGAATAGTCACAGGTTTATATTTAAGAAAATTTATAGCTTGAAAATCTTCTCTTAATTTTTTTTTCAGATCCAGATAGCTTCACTAGAAAATTCCAATAAATATATAGGGAAAAAAATTATACAAATTCTATAAGAAAACTAAATAGGAGGAAATACTTCCTAACTTATTCTGAGGCCAGCATTAACCTGCTATCAAGGGCAGACAATGACATTACAAGAGGTTCGGATACCCCTCATTAACACAGGTGCAAAATCCTATACAAAATTGTGAGGGGGTGGGTGGTTGTGAAAAGGGATAGAACCCTGAGCTTCACACATGCTAAGCTAATGCTCTAATGTGGCTAGGCTAATGCCACATCCTCAGTCCTTTTTATTTTGATACAGGATCTCACTGAGTTACCCAGCCTATCCTTGAACTTGTGACCCTCCTGCCTCAGAGTACCTGGAATTATAAGTGTATGCCAACACATCCAATTCCCAAGCAAAATTTTAATGAATTAATTATAATAATATATAAAATGAATAATACCTCATGACTAAATGAGATTTATGCTAATATTGTGAAGCTTGTTTTCCATTCAAAACACAATGCACATCATTATATTAGCAAACAAATAATAACAATCCAATACCCATTCTTAGTTCAAAAACAACAACAATAAAAACCTTAGGAATAGAACGAACAGTCTCATTCTGATAAAAGGAATCCAAGGGGGGGGGAACCCTAGAGTTAACAGCACACATAATTAAAAAAGATTGAATGTTTTTCTCTTAATATAAGGAACAAGACAAGGACGACCACTCCCATCATTTCTATCCAACAATATATCAGAGATTAATAAGGCAAGAAAAACTTGACATTCATCATTTTATAAATGATGAGATTATCTATATAGAAAAATCCAATGAAATATGCCCCCAAAAAAGCTAGTGCAAGAAGGTGAGTTTGGCGAAGCTGCATGATACAAGAGCTAGATACAAAACTGAATTCTTGTTCTATGTTAGTAATGAAAAATTTTATATTGAATTTTTAAAACATACTTTAATAACACTAAAAATGTCAAATATTTAAGACAAATTTGAAAGGGATATGCAAAACTTCTACTTTAAAAGATTGCTGTGAGAAATTAAAGAAAATCTAAACAAATGGGAAGAAATAACATGTTCATTTGTTGGAAGACTCAATGATGTTAAGAAGTCAGTTCTCTCCAAGTTGATTCATAGATTCAATATCTCAGAATCCCAGCAGGCTGTTTTGTATAAACAGGTAAGCTGATTATAAACTTCCAATGCATATACAAAGGACCCAGAGCAGTCCAAAAAATGTTGCAAAGAAAAAATCTGGAATAAAACACTATTACAAAGGTAAAGTAATTCAGACAATGTGGTACTGATATAAAGATAAACAAGTAGATCATGATACAAAATAGAGGCCAAAATAGACCCATGTACACAAACAAAACTGATTTTTGGCAATGGTACAAAGGCAATTCAGCAAAGAGACAATGTTCATTTTTAACAAATGGTGCTAGAACTAAATACCCATATACAAAAACTTATGAATTTTGACTGCTGCCTTGCACCACATACAGAAATTAACTCAAAATGGGTCATATACCTAAGTGTAAAACCGAAAACAATAAACCTCCTCAAGGAAACAGGAGCTAACTTCTGTGACTTGGGGTTAGGCAAAGAGTTGTTAGATATGATACCAAAAGTGCATTAAAGAACAATTCATAAATTGAATTTCATCAAAATTAAGAACATCTGTTCTTTGAGAGACACTGCTAGTGGAATGTAAAACATGACAGACTGGGACAAAATATCATAAATCTAATAAAGAATTTGTATCTAGAATATATAAAGAACTCTTAAAACTTAATAAGAAAAACAAATACCTCAATAAATAATAACATACAAGATTTAATACTTTACCAAGGAATGGCAAATAAGCACATGAAAATATGCTCAACATCATAATCAGCCAATAGGAAAATGCAAATTAAAATCACAATGAGAGGCTGGGGTTGTGACTCAGTGGCATAGCACTTGCCTGGCACATATAAGTAACTGGGTTCAATCCTTAGAACTGTATAAATATAAATAAATAAAATAAAGGCATTGTGTATATATCCAACTAAAAAAAAATTTAAAAATCACATTGAGGTAATACTATGTATTTTTTAAAGGACTAAAATTTTAAAAGACTACCACTGTAATATTTAAGATAGAGACTTGGAGCAACTGATTCCTCATTCACTGCTGTTAGGAATGTAAAAGGAAACAATAACTTGGAATATAGTTTGGCAGTTTAAAAAATTAAAAATACACCTAGCACATGGTCTACTCATTTCACTTCTGGGTATTTAACAAAGAGAAAAGAAAGCCTAAGTCCACACAAAGATCTGTAATACAGTTGTTCAGATGGGTTTTAGTTCTAAGAGCCAAATGCTGGAAACACCCAAATGTCTGTCAGTGGTGAACAGGCACATCCATGCAATAGAATACTTTGAGCACTTAAAGGAACAAACTACTGATATAATCAGAAACAGAGACAAATCTCAAAATAATTACACTGAGGGAAAGAGCAGAGAGAGGCAGAGAGAGAGAGAGAGAGAGAGAGAGAGAGAGAGAGAGAGAGAGAGAGAGAGAGAACACATGTTTTATAATTCCATTTACATAAAACCCTAGAATAAGCAAATTAACCTACAGTAATAGTAGATAAGTAGGTTGGTGGTTGCCTGGAGAAAGGGACAGAGGACCTTGAGGATAGAAGAACAAAGAAATTTGGGGTGGTGATGGATCTGTTCATTCTCCTTATTGTGATAATGGTTTCTTGGGTGTGCACATGTGTCAGAACTGATTAAATCATACACTTTAAACACGAAGTTTATTGGATGTCAATTAGACTTCAATAAAACTGTCTTTAAAAAGAGCAACCTGAATTTATAATATAAATTTTAAATTGTCCCTTTTCCATCAGCATACCAAAAATCTTTCACTGTAGCAAACTTACTCATGTAACTGCTTCAAATACACCTTTTCTTTTGACATTTACTCTACATAAACATGATTGTAGAAGTAAATTACTGGCTGGGGATGCGGCTCAAGTGGTAACGTGCTTGCCTGGCATGCGTGAGGCACTGGGTTCAATCCTGAACACCACATAAAAATAAAATAAAGATATTGTGTCTACCAAAAACTAAAAAAAAAAAATATTAAAAAAAATTCTCTCTCTCTCTCTCTCTCTCTCTTTCTCTCTCTCCCCTCTCTCTCTTAAAAAAAAGTAAATTACTATTGGATAGAAAAGTTAACAAATTGGTCTCCCTGGATTGCACAGTTGTCTGTTTACTGGCTTCAAATGAAGTCTGAATGTTTAGCTGAACTACCAGTACTGAAGGCTCAGTGATTGAATACTGACAACATTACTTTTGCAAGCTGCCCTAAAACAATTTATTAATTCAAATAAATGTTTACTGCACATGTGCTCTCTGTATGCCACTGTTGAAAGGGCTGGATTTCATGCAGAATGGACAGTACCGAACTACAAAGTTATTCCATGTCTTCTTTTGAAATAATTTGTAAGATTTAGAAACATTTAAATCACATGATGAAAGAATAGCAATGGAAACAGGCCACAGACAGCCAAGAACAGTGACTCTCCTAATTAAAGGTTAAAATAATAAATTTCAATGATAATATGACTGAAGAACTGTATCCTAACAGCTTAATTCCAAAATTACAAGTATTTCTCATATCTTAAGTGAACTCAGAACAAAGATTACAAATTACTTTCTCACACAGTGAGTATGAAGTCTGCCAGCTCTAAGAGGTCATTCTGGCTTAGAAATATGAAAGTATGTGAAAAGACAGACCCCAAATGATTTTTAACACCAATAACAAATAGGATGTTTTAAGTGAATTCTCTAACAGCTGTATCAAAGATAATACTCTGTAGCAGCATATTTTTCATTACTGAGTTCAGTTAGCAGGACTAAGTATGGAAATTACTATATCTTATAGAAGATACAAGCTTAATTATACATCACAAATAAAATCATCCATAGCTCTGCCACAATATACAAGACATTTTACAGCTTAGCAAGGGAATCCATTTGTAAATCTTCCACTATCTTTTTCCCTTGAAATGATACTATCCTTTAAGGTTGTTTCTCTAAAAGAACCCTACATATGCTCCATTTGTATACAATGAATTTAAGCATTTTCTACTGTCATGTATAACTGATTATAACTAATAAATAATTTTAAAAAAAGAATCCAAAGAACCCATGCCAGGTACACAAAAAATCTATAAAAATCAATTGTTAGCAATAACTATGGATGGCATGTGCTTCTGATTCGCTTAGAAAGTCACTCTTCTAAATTTCTTCAAGTTTTTCAGAATTGTCATGTTTTGTGTTCTCAAAGATAGAGTTTTGCTAAACAATAAGCTTTTAGTAAATTTTGACTGACAGGATTCTTCTGCATGTGTTCTAAACACATCATACCCAAATTCATATCTACATTAAACACTACTAATCCTAAGTGTTCAGTAACCATGGAATGCAGAACATGAGTTCTGAAAGCACAATATTCAAGAATTCTCATCCTCATGGAGAAGCAATATTCACTAAACAAAGATGAAACAAACCATAGTATTCAGTTATTGCATCTTCTAATTATTGATTTTTGGAGTTTTACAAATGTAAATGGTTTGCTTTAGGTAAATTGGTGAAAAAAGCAAAAACATTTAACCAATTTTAATTAAAATTATGAAGCTTTACATCTTACCTCTGATACTTATTTTAATTAAAATTGTGAAATAATACCTGCTACAGCTTGAGTTCCATTGAAGCTAAGAGCCAAATTGTGGTTCCTCATGATACGTCCAATGTCAATTACTGCCCTCATGCTGCATTTTACCTTGAAGAAAAACACTGTTTCTTGGAGTAAGATCTACTTGTAATTTGTAATGTGCTTGGCACTGTGCTTACCAGTTTATATGCAGCAGCTGTGCTCATCCTCAAACCAATGCTACAATGGAGAATATTTTAGAAAGGTAGAGTGTAACTGACCTTAAATAACTTGTCCAAGGTCACTGAGCTACTTCCCATTACTGACAACACAGAGTATATCTTGAACCTTTTAACAAGAGGGCTCCAAATTGGACCAAACCTGCCAGAGAAACTGGATTCATCCCATCATGAGTAACTCCCAATTTAATCTCAGTACAGTTATTTTTCTCGAATTCACCTTAATCTGACCATCTGCCGTGGCATGGAGGAGAAAAAACATAGTGGCAGAGCTGAGTGTGTGCAACAATTTATCTTCCGAGTTTTGGCTTTCAGCTAGCCTTTATTGTTATATCTTGGAAAGTTAGGCAAGATCAAGATCCTTAGTAAAATGACATCTATAGAGTGGCCTTACCAGCATTATTATTATTAATCCTGACCATGTTTAAAGTTACATTATATATTCAAGACAATTCTGATCTTAACTGTAGCAGTGTTTATCACATAAGCAAATGATTCATGTCATGTTATAACAAATAAGATATATAAACGAGTAATTTATACTTCATTCCTCCAAAAATGACTTTGTATTTCATTAATGAAAACATAGAACAGTGATTTGTTTGTGGAACTGAGTATTAAACCCAAGGCCTCACACATGTGAGGGAAGCCACATCCCCAGCCAAGAATGCTTGTTTTTGAATGATGCTGTTGGTGTAACAGTGTAGTGCCAGTCCAGCCTTCCACTGTCCTCTGACAAAAATTTCTATTTAACTGCTAAACACACTGATGTTTCATGGCTAACATCAAGAAAAGTAGTTTACAGAAACCACATAACTTCCACCCTTTTAGAATTGCTGTACAATATTGTGTTCTCTTTGAGATGCATAAAGAAATTTAAATTCACACTTCACTAACATAGGAGCAAGAACCAGTTAAACCGCATCTACTGTTCTTTGTCCATTAAGAAAGATTGTTCAACCAGATTGGTGGAACACACCTGTAATCCCAATGGCTTGCAAACCTGAAGCAGGGGGACTGCAAGTTCAAACACAGCCTTAGCACTTTAGTGGGGCTCTAAGCAACTTAACAAAACTCTGTCTCAAGAGAAAAGAAAAAAGAAAGTTGGGGATGTGGCTCAGTGGTTGAGCACTGTGGGCTCAATTCCTAGTACAAAAAAAGGCAGAAAACAAAAAACTCAATAAGCTGCACTGTATAAAATGAATTAATTTTTCTAGAAGCTGAAAAGGGTACCTCTAAAAATCCATGCTGGAAAGTCATAGTAAAGAAAACAACCAGTCTCTAGAGGGGAATAGTCACAAAAACATAACATCTGGACAGTCACATCCAAAACAAAACTGGTCTAAAGGTAAACTCTGTTTATTTCCTGCATTCTTGTCTACTCACTTGTGAACCTTGTTCTTGCACAGAAATGCTGTAATCGTGGGCTATCCATGTCACAAACTTTTGAACTATTCTCAACTTTCCTCTTCAGATCTCAACAATTGGCCAAGCCAGCTTGAATTACCAAAGAGAAACAGATGGTTCTGTTCCACAATCCTTCCCCTCTTCTTGGAATGCTAGTGATGATGGCAGGAACTCCCATCAAAGCTTCTGCCTGAGCAGGGGCCACAATATCCAAGCTAAGAGTGCTCTTGAGTGCTGTTGTTTTGGCTCAGTGTTAGAGCACTTGCCTAGCATGTATAAGGCACTGGGTTTGATTCTCAGCATCACATAAAAGTAAAAAAAAATAGAGTTCATCAACAAGTAAAGAAAATAATATATATATATATATATATATATATATATTTTTTTTTTTTTTAAAAAAGAGTGCTCTTAGGATTTTAAAAAACACAGATGGGAGGAGACTCTCTTTCATCCCTCTTGTGGGAGAGCCTGAAAATGGCCCCCTGCTATGTCACTTTTTACCCCCAAGGGCCTAAAATCATGCTGGCTTCTGTGGCATTTTATTCCTTTAATCCTTCTTCAGAAATCTTCCTTCTTCAATAATCCTCCTTTTAATTAATGATGGTTGATTGCAGCAAAGCATCCCAAATTGCACCTTCTAAACATTTCCAGTCTGTGTATCCACCTCTATCATCTGTGCCTTAGCTTAGGTCCTCATTGGCTCTCATCTGGACTAGTCCAACAGCCCCACAAATCTCCTATCTCTAGTCCTCAAAACCATCATCTGTGTTACAGTTAACAGGAGAGTCCATGTTCCCCACATATGCCCAAACTCATCAATGGATCTCCATTATTAAAGAAAGATCTAAATTCCTTAACAGGACTCACCCCACTGTCTATACACAATCTTCTCTCCATCCAAATAGCTGTTCCTCCTTGACTCACATTTTAGCTCTGATTACCCAGAACTGCTTGGGTTTGGGCTGGAACTCAGATACACACACACCCCACACTGAATTAATTAGTAACTAGGAAGTTCCCATTCTTGAAAACCTGGAGAAATCAAAGAAAAGTGGCTTTCTTCAGGCTTTCTTCTATGTATCAAAGTCATCATATTGATATTTACATTTTATTACATCAATATCCATAAATATTGCTGTTATATAACTGGCACCAAGGTACACAACACACACAACAGCAAGTGTCTGAAAAAAGAATCGTATACTATAACTAAAGGTTCTGATCACCCACACATCTCTGCAGACAGAATACCAGCACTGAATCCCTGTGAGGCTTTCTCACCCAGACAGTGCCCCTCTTCCTCCACTGGTGCCGCTACACTCCATAGAAATCTGTAGCCTGGCACATGACCTCTTGTTTTTTAAGGACAAGACAATGTTCCCAGCATCCCTGGATCTCCAAGCCCAGTCAAGTCTTCAGAATACATTAGACATTTATAAATGTTTACAGAATAATATGTGCATTCTGAGCTAAGCAGAACACTCAAAGACATTTTCTGATTAAAAAATAAAAAGTACACTGGATATCAGGTTTGAAAACTTGGGCTTCACCCATTAAATTTGAAGAAAATATTTGAAAACACAAAATATTTTCTAATATCTCTAACCTATTTTGTACTTAAAGAAATGATCATAGTTTCTGTAGAAAAAAAATTTTAATAGCAGATGTTGAGAAATAAGGTCTTTTTTTTAACTTATAGAAAATTTCAGAGAAAACTGCATAAGCAGTCAAAAAAAACTGGTAAATTGGACTCCAACAAAAAATATATTTGCTTCATAAGAAGTGAAAAGACTATAGAATAAGAAAAATTTTATACTTCTCATATCTCATAAGAGTACATTTGTGTATATCCAGAATACATAAGAACTATTACAAATGAACAAGAAAAAGACAGCTCAATTTTAAAATGGGCAAAGAATCTGAATAGGCATTTGTCTAACAAAGATAAATAATGGCTAAAAAGTACATGAAGATATTCAATATCATTAGTTATCAGGGAAATGCAAGTCCAAACCACAATGAGATGCCACTTCATACCCATTAAGATGACTACTATGAAAAAAAAATACCATGGCAAACTGTTGGCAAGAATATGGAGAAATGAAATCTTCAAACATTGCTGATGGGAATGTAAAATGGTAGAGTCACTTTATAAAACAGTCTGGTAGAGTTACTTATGATCCATTAATTTCACTCCTAAATATCTACCCAAAGAAAACATAAGTCAACTAAAAAACACAAATATTCACAGTGGCATGATCATAAGAACCACAAAGTGCAAGTCATCCAAATATCCAACAACTGATAAATGGATAAACAAACTGTAGTGTATCCATATAAAAGAACACTATTTAGCAATAAAAAAGGAATAAAATTATGATATGGGCTACCTCAAAAATAGGCTAAGAAGCCAGACACACAGGGCCATATATTGAATGATTACATTTATATAACATATCCAGAACAAGTAAATCTACAAAGAGAAAAAGGAGATTCATAGATACATGAAGCAAGAGTGAGCAGAGAGTGATGACTAAAGGGTATGGGTCTTCTTTGGAGATGACAAAAGTGTTTCAGAATTAGACAGCAAGATAGGCACACAACTATGTGAATATACTAAAACTCAGTGAATTGTACTTTTCAGGAGTGATCTTGATGGCAATGTGAATTATATATCAATAAAACTGTTCTTTTTTAAAATGATTGCACAAAGTCATATAGTAACACCTCTGCATAAGGGTCTGGTTGAATCACTCTGCCTGTGACAGAATATTCTGTCATAAAAACACACAATGTGTTCAAATTGGAAAATAATCTATGTTCCTACCAATAAATTCTTATTGAAACCAACCATAAAACCAGATCCAAAGTAAAAAGAGCAAAGAACAAATGAGCATGCAATTCACAATTAGCTGGCAGGTTACAGAATGAAACTAACCAAACACTACAAAAGAAAAAAATGTTTATTAGGAATGCCCACTTCTTTTCAATTACATCGATTTAAACAAGTCAAAATCCATTACATTTATAAGAAAATCTTCCAGATTCTTTATTAGCACATAGAAAGGAAAAACAAGCATTCTCTCCTATAACCAAATTAACAATCCACAGAACATCTGTTTGTACTTGGCAGCATGAACTTTTCATTTTGGAGTGCTGCTAAATTATACAAGCCTATGAGCCAGACACCCTGGCATGCTCCTAGACTTCATTAGTTGATGTTGAAGAACATTAAAAATAAAGAGGATAGTATTTTTTTAAGAGAGAGTGAGAGAGGAGAGAGAGAGAATTTTTTTTAATATTTATTTTTTAGTTCTCGGCGGACACAACATCTTTTGTTGGTATGTGGCGCTGAGGATCGAACCCAGGCCGCACGCACGCCAGGAGAGCGCGACACCGCTTGAGCCACATCCTCATCCCAAGAGGATAGTATTAATAATGGCAGTGGTGATGACAGAATAAAGTTATTGTCAGTCTTTTCAACACTTCCATCATCTAGACTACAACCATGAAAACATTCAAACAACTTTCTCCTTTTTTTTTTTTTTTTTTTTTTTGTGGAACTGAGGATTGAACCACACAGAGATGTACAACCTCTGGGCTACATCCCCAGACCTTTTTATTTTAATACAGAGTCTCACTAAGTTGCTGAAGATGGCCTTATACTATCTATCTTCCTCTTTCAGCCTCTGAAGTCGCATATAATTTTCTAAGCTTCTACCAATACCCTTTTCTGTATGCATAAGAAAGCACTTGATCTTAGAGATAGAGAGAACTGAATTCAAGTGAAAGTTTTTTGTTTGTTTGTTTTCATTTTTTTTTAAACATGCTTGCTACATGCCCAAGGACAAACTTCACAATTTTACTGAGTCCTTGCTGTATTGAGAACAAAATGAAGTAATGCACACAGAGAGCACAGTGCAATGCTCAATCCACAGCCCACCACAAAAATACTCACTGTTCACAACTCTTCACAGCAAATACTCATTTCAGAACTTATATCAGAGTAGGGATGGATGATTAACATTGGCCATCCTTCTAACTTGTGGACATCTAAATATCTATGAAGATTTCACATTGAATGAATAATCTTTCTCCTTCATCCACCTCCCACATAGGTTTTTGAAAAACCTATCAATAATGTCTCTTTTAAACATATTAAATCAGGGCATGACACAAAGCATTCATTCACCTATGAGGTATTTTCAGAGCACTGAACTGAGAGAGAAAGAGAAAGAGAGACATGGAGAGAAACACTCTCTATTAGAATGAAATGACTATTTTGCAGTGTAATAATTGGTAAACTTTCCATAAAAAATGATACAATCTGATTATAATTCCCAAGTGTCTGTTATCTGCTCTTAAAGTAAAAGAAAAATGAAGTGGGATGGTTTCAAGCACCAAGAGAAGATGTGGGAACATATCCTTTCCCATTGACAGCAGTTAATGTTTGAGTGATGGTTGCTAGAATGTTCATACTGAAAAACTTTCTTATATTAGAAAAGACTGAAATATATCTAAAACAAAATACATGGGGTTTAACATACACAAACAGAAGCTTCACCAAGGTGTCCTCTCTGTACAAACCAAAGAAGGAAAAGCTTGTGTGAAATTTCAATTGCACTGCTATAGATAAGGTGTGGGGAAGGTGATAGTGGTTTGCAGCCATACTCCCATGCTGGATTGCTGGATGTCTATTTAAAGACACCATCTAGACTCTGTAGTAATAGACTCACTCTGCATATCTCCACACAAATTTGCATCATGCCACACACTGGAAAAAACTTTCAGTGTTAGAAGAGAGGAAATTCCTCAGAGGGATGGGAATTCCTAAGAACTTTGGAATATCCCCAAAGAGTTTCACTAAGCTCTGAGCTCATTATGGACCTTGTACCCCAAAGCTACTCCTCTTTCCTCCCTTTTCTAAAACGCCACCCATAAGACTTTGAGTTAACAGTGCCCCTGGGGGAGACCTGGTCAGTAGCAGTGTTTACAGAAGGAAACCCTGAGCAGCTCTCATCTACACTGTACATCAGCACTTGGCATCTCTCCTCCCACTGCAGCTCAGTACTACCACCCTGACTGCCTAGCTGTTCCATCTCAAAGGGTACAAAGTCTTAAATTGTGCACAGGAAGACTGAACTTCTCTGTCTACCCAACTTTCCAATTAAATGATCACTTACTATGCCAGTCTAAACTAAGCTTTATGTCTAATATAGGAAGAAACTGTTCCAAATGCACAAAATCCAACCCATTTAATATGTAATAAAGTCTTTTTTGGTAGTTGTAGATGGACATAATAGCTCTATTGATTGATTGATTGATTGATTGTGGTGCTGAGGATCTAACACAGTGCCTCACACATGCCAAGCACTGAGCCATAATCCCAGCCATGTAATTATGTCTTAATATGTATTTAAATGTAGTATAAAAAAATTTTAACAAATGCAGGTAACAGGAGAAATAAAGGATAAAGAATTAAGGTAGACACAATACCTTTATTTTATTTTTATGTGGTGCTGAGGATCAAACCCAGTGCTTCATACATGTCAGGCTTGTGTGCTATGACTTGAGCCACATCCCCAACCATTAAGTTTTCAAATATTAATAATAAGTTAAAATCAAGGCAAAAGACCTAAAAACAACTCAATATGTTTAAATATTTTCATTACATTTAATACCTAAGAATATATCACAAATAAGCATCACAAGTATGTTCTTAAGGATTAGAATTCTTTATGTTAATAAGAATATTGAATAAAAGAAGTCTTTGAATAATACAATGTTTTCTTCAATAGTTGGGTACAGTGGAACACACCTGTAATCCCAACAACTCAAGAGACTGAGGCAGGAGGATCAAAAGTTCAATGACAGCCTCAGCAACTTAGCAAGGCCCTGTTTCAAAATAAAATAAAACAAAAGGTTCTGGGGATCTAATTTACTGGTGAAGTGCCACTGGGTTCAAACTCCAGTACCAATAAAAAACATGTTACCTCAAAAATGCTCTTTTTTTCCTATTGGATTAGCAAAGATTAAAAAGATTTTAAAAACTTGGTATGAGCAAGGGTTTTGAAAATAGTATTCTCATGAAAATTGAGGGGAATAGTTTTTACAGATAAAAGCTTAGCCATATTTATCAATATTTAAAATGTATAATGTTTGACCTGGCAGTTATACCTCTAAGAAGATAAATAAATAAGTATACTGTCATTAACATACCATTATTCACAAGAAAGAAAAACAAGTAACAATCTAAATGGTTATCAAAGGAGTAGATACATAAAGTATGATGCCTCTAAATGATGGACAGCCAGAGCTAGGGTTGTAGCTCAGTGGTAGGGCACTTTCCTGGCATGTGTGAAGCACAGGGTTTAATTCTCAGCACCATATATGTAAATGAAGATCCATTGACAACTAAAAAAAATTTTAAAAAAAAGAGGCAGCCAGTAAAATGATCACAGATAATTATGCACATCAGTTTCAACTCACAAATAGAGATATATAAAACACATTAAAAATGACCACATAGCTTCATATATATAGAGAGAGAGACTGATTTTTATTTAAAGTTCTATATATACTTTCATATACATCAATAAGTTTCCAAAAGTGTGTTAATGGTGGCCATTTCTTTGTGCAGGAGATGAGGACTTACTTTTGTCATTATGTTGTTTCATATGGGCAGAAATTTTTCTAATTATTATAATAAAAAATCACAACAAACTTTTAAGATAAAGAAGTGCCTCTATATCACCAAAATTACTTCAAATACTTTCAACTTCCTAGTTAAAAGAAAAGAATTCATTGAATGTTGCAAGTAGATGTAATACAGGATCTCCTTCTCAAAACCACACTTTAAAATGACAAGATAATAGAAATTAAAATATTAGAGTCAAAGAG
This sequence comes from Ictidomys tridecemlineatus, assembly GCF_052094955.1. Lineage (NCBI taxonomy): Eukaryota > Metazoa > Chordata > Mammalia > Rodentia > Sciuridae > Ictidomys > Ictidomys tridecemlineatus. The sequence continues at coordinate 21,820,188 of NC_135492.1, read as the reverse complement.
ATAGAGAAAGGCAAACATCATTATTCAAACAGCCCATATTCCTGGCATTCACCATACCACCCATAGGTTCTATAAACTCAAACACTCCTAAAACAATATCCCTTTTACACCTTAACGAACCAGACTAAACAAATAATAATTAAAGAATTTTTAAAATGTAAAATCATAAAATACTTACTAAAGTAAAAATATTTAGTTGTTTTCCGGCCTTACATTCTTTCTTATCACCTTCATTAGGAACCTGAAAATAGAAAAGTAAAGATTATTTTCTATCAAACACATGCCAGCATCCAAGGAAGTTAGAGAAATCCTCCTGGAGAATGTGAACATGTGAGATCAATCAGAACAAAACAGAAGTTAACAGAATAGGACAATTGGGAAGTAAAGTTGGGCACTATTACAAATCTAACCTATGTAAATGATTGCATTCAGTGCATATGTCAGGGGCACCATGGCACGCTTATCTCCTGCACCTGGACCCTGCCTCTCCCACTTGCCTGTGACCAAGGGCAAGTCATGTCAGCCCCCCTCTTTGAGTCTGTTCCTTATATGTATAATAGCAATGCCCATAAGGAAGATTTCTAAGGAATATGAGGGATAATCCACATCAGAGGCTCTAAAATAGTTCTTAGAACAAACTTTCAATGTTTTAACATTATAGCCTCTCACATAATTAAAAAATCTGCCACTCACCACATCCACCCCTATTATTTATTGTATTTCTTATAACTCTTATTGAAAAGAGGCATAGTCTTTGTATTCTACACAGACTAATGTGTAATGGGTGAGAGGAGCTACCCAGACATGTAAGGCTAAAGTCCAAAGTGAATTCTTCATTTGTTCGTTTAACAAACATCTCAATGTGAACATTGTCGGGTATTTTGCTGGGTTCTGGCATTCTCTCCTTTACAGAACAGGCAACAGTTTCTCCCAAGGAGTGTCCTGTCTACCAAGGCTCACACCACAACACAGGAAAGCTGCTTGAAGTGACAGACACTGGTTTTTACTTGGCTGGAAGTATAACATATCTTAAGTGTCAGATAACATATCTTAAGTGGCAGAATTTGGTGTGGAAGATTCTGGGTGAAAAGGATGGCATCATAGGACACATGGGGCCTTTGGGAAATGCTGAGTAGCACTGTTATTAGGGTGCACACAAGAGAGCAATAAACAGGAGGGACTTGAAGACAAGACTGTTTGTTTCCTTTCTGAAAAGCAAGAAGGAAAAACTAGTTAGTTTTTTATTAAAACTTTTATAAAACCAATAATGTGATACTGGTACATGAAGAAAAAGACCAATAGCATACAAACTCAGAGACACTTCAGGACATCCAAAAGTTAAAAATACAATAAGAGTGTTCAAATAAGGGCTCTAAAACCAACAGATGAAAATAACAGGCACACAATAAAAGATAAAGTTGAACCTACACATCATTCTGAACACCAGAATAAATCCTGGTTTGAACATTTAAATGTAAAAATGATGCCATAAAAATACTAAAAGGAACCATGGGAAAATTCTAAAAATCTTGAAAGAGTTTCAGTGACTTAAAATCTAGATACCATAATAAGTAATATATACTGTGAAATTCAAAGAAAAAAATGTAAGACTTCTGTATACTAAAATATGTGAATGTAAATGAAATAAGTGAAAATCTGGGGAAAACTACAATTTATATCACACAAGACTAATCTCTCCAAATTATAAATTTCTAGAAATTGAGAAGGGAAAAAAAGAATCCAAAACAAAAATGTGCAAAACACATGAACAGAGAATTCACAGAAAAAAGAAATACAACTAGTTTTTAATGCTCAGCCTTATTAATAATGATAGCAATGCACATTAAAACTACTCTATATTGATAATTCTCATTTATCAAACTGTTAACAAATTCAAGGGTTGTAAACATAGTACATTGGAAAGGTGCCAGAAAAATAGGAACTCTCTCATACACTACAATCTGCCCTCTTGTATCTGTGGTATCCAGACTGGATTCGATAATCATAGGTGAAAATATTTTTTAAAAAATTGTCATACTGAACACACACCAACTTTTTTCCTTATCATTAGTCCCTAAACAATAACAACTATTTACAAGTCATTTACATTGTATTAGGTATTCTATGAAATCTAAAGATAATTTAAAAGTATGTAGAGGATGTGCATAAGTTACATGCAAATACTAAGCCTTTTTATAAAAGAGACTCAATCATCCTTGAATTTACATATCCACAAACAACCAATACTCCATGGATAACAGGAGAAACTGTTCTTGTGGGAGTTCAAAATGGTGCAATACTTAAGAAAGGAAATATTTAACAAAAGTATAAATGCAATGCCCACTGGTGTAGTGATCCCACTTCTAGGAATGTATCCCACAGATGTACCTGCACATGTATAAAATAATATGTATACAAGCTATTTCACCACAGTATGGTCTGTGATAAACATAGAGATGACCCAAATACACACCAAGGGGGCTGGTGAAATAAACAATGTACTTAATAGATGCTGTTTAAACAAAGCTGTTGTTAAAAAGTGTTTTCTATAAACAAATATTATATTCTTTCTAAATAAATATTAAAAGAAAAATATCTCAAGAGCATATAAAGAAAAAGCCATGGAACAGAATTAGTTACATAGTATGCTACATTTTATATAAAAAGAATATAGTATACTGGCATTTCTCCTACGATAAAAGGAAACAATTGACATCTATGAGAAATAAATTAAAAGAGGTTGTCTAAGAAAGAGGAGTGAAGGGGGGGTGGAAGCTGTTTGAAATCAGATTTTCCCAAGCATGCCTGTGTAATTTTAACTTTTGAACCATAAAAATATGTTATTTATATTAAAAGAATTTTTAAACATTAAAAAGAATACTTACAGAAAGAAGATAAAGAGACACCTATAAATAAGACTTAAAGCCAAGCTTTAAAGAGATTTTCTGTCCCGAAATTAGATGCTGAAAAGTAATCTTGGTATGGTCATCACAAAAAATGTTTTTCCCCCTTTCAATCAAATTAAAGGATATGATAATCTGTTTTTAAAAAGCTATTTGAAGGAGTAAGAAATTAGAAAAGAGGAGAGAAATGTACAATGAGGGCCCTCTAGTATAATGGTTCTTCATGTATCGTTCCTGTACCAGTAGCATCAGCATCATGTGATAACTTGTTAAATTTAAAATTTTCAGGCTCACACCCAGACAACTGAATCAGAAACTTTGTACTAGTCCAGCAATGCTGGTAATACCCTCAAGCATGAGAGTCACATATGTTGTCTGGTGCTTCTCACAGGTTCATAACAGCACCAGTCTGCATTTCAAACAAGCTCCAGGACCTCAGACCACACTTGGATAAGCAAAGCTGAAGTTCTTCTAGGGAAAAAGGTATGTAACCTTCATATGGTTGAGTTTCCTATGAGATCTGTCCTCAGTATCAAATGAAAAAAGTCCTTTTACAGGCTTCCTAGCCAATATATATCATGGAGCTACTTTCCCACATAAACTATGTACTCAGAGAATAAATGTTTTCAAATACATTCTTATAAAATCAATAGCAACTATGAATCATCAAAATCCAACTTAAGGATGTCTTAAAAATATAAGTGAACCTACAAGCTTTCAGAAATAGGAGAAAGAAACAAAAATAATCCATATTTCATAAATTCTGCTTGTGTTTTCTGAGCAACTTTACCTCAAATGAATTAACTGCCCACCATGTGCTCTCCATGAAAAAGCACCAAGAAGTTTGTTTCCCTCAAACACTTTTCAAAATAAAAGGTAGTCATGTTTATGAACACTGGTCTTCCATTTGTTTTACATGAGGACAAAGATCTCTATAGGAATCATCTAAATAAAGAATTCTAGTTTAGACAGAAGTATTTAGAAGTCAAATGTAGTGGCACATGCCTATAATCCCAGCATCTCTGGAGGCTGAGAAAAGAGGATCTCAAATTCAAAGCCAGCCTCAGCATCAGTGAGGCACTAAGTAACTCAGTGAGACCCTATCTCTAAACAAAATATAAAATAGGGCTGGGGATGTGGCTCTATGCCCCTGAGTTCAATCCCTGGTACTCACCACCTCCCCCTCAAAAAAAGAAGGATAAAGAAATGTGTATCTTCATTTTGCAAGTCACCATTGAATAGTTTTTGGTGCTAAAATTAACCAATAAATTGACATTTTTATATATTTCCTATTTCATTGCCTCTGAGATGCCATCACCTTTAAGACACTAAAACATTCTTATTCTATGTACCACTCAGAAGAAAAACTGCCATGTGGTTAAACCATGCCAATTTTAAGATTCCATCAATCTCAGATGGGCATCTTAAAAATCAATGAAATGCCTTAATTATAAACCACAGAATTGTAGGGTAAATTATTTGATTTCCTTCTAGCTAACTCTTATGTCTCTCACATGTAAAACACCATAAAGTCACGCATGTTTTGTCCATTGAAAACACATCCACTATGCTTAGAAACTGAAACATTTTCAAAATCATTGTAATTTGTTATTTATTTAGTTTATGTAGTAACATGTGAATATGAAAAAAAGGAATGATTTTTAACAGTATTTTTAACATTACTGACTTCTTTTACTCTGGAACATTTTACTTCCTCAAAATAATAAAAATAAATTATTTTCAACTTGGCTAACTTTTCATGTTAAAGAGATTCAATATATCTCTAGACAATTGAAAATATATCCTTTTCCAAGAAGTCTTTACTTAAATATTTGTTTTCATAGCACGTTTCAATAGTAATAAGCAAAAGACACCTTACAAGATTTTTTTAAAAATCAAAATATATATCCTTTTTAGACTTAATCAAGTTGAAGAAATTTTTGTTACACTTTAGCTAGTTTAAGCTAAACTTTAATTTTTCTCTATCATAACTAGCAGTGTTTCAAATGAAAAGATAATTTGTAATGAGTCATACCACGAAGACTGGTATATCTACATTTATCTACATTTCCCAAATTTGCTAATATGAACACCAGTAAGTAGAAAGGGTTATTTTAAAAGTGATTACAGCTGGGCATGTTGCTGCTTGCTTGTAATCCCAAAAATCTGGGAGGCTGAAGCGGAAGGATCCCAAGTTTGAGACTGCTTCAATAGCTTCAAAAGATCCCATTTCAAAAAGGGGGAAAAGGGCTGGAATTCAGTGGTAGATTGCCTATGGGTTCAATCCAAACTCTATAAGTAACCCAGCCCCTAAGTGATGACAAAAATGTATATTCTACTAAACTCAGACCTGCTATCATACACAGTGCTGTCACCTCCCAACTCTTTTCTCACATCAAACTGATAAAATTGTTCTAGTGTTTAGTTGTCAACATTTCTAATGTGAATTCTCATCAAATACAGACAAAATTTTATGACAGGAAATAACCTTCCTCCCACGATTCTAGAATAATTGACAAAAGTGTCACAAACCAAGACCATGTCTTTGTTATATGTTAGACACTTCAGAAAAAATGATAATTTCCCAGAAAAAAAAGTTATCAAAGAGTTTGGGGGACACCCTGGGGAATCTAGTGTTTGGGGGCCAGGATCTGGGCTTCACACAATCTTTGGGTAGGATGGATCTGCATCATCAAGATTAATCCTGGTCACAAGAATTTTGATCTTTAAAATGGTTTAATCAAGCCCACTTTAAATGAGCATTTCTTTAAGACACAATATTTAAAAGTTTTCATAAGAAACCCCACAGATTGCCTCAAATTATGTAAGACAAACTAATAAGCGATGCTTCAGGAGAATAAGGAAATTGAAAATTAGTGTTCATTTCTTCACACTACACATTAACTCAACATAAATTTAAAATTATAACAAGTATACATAGACTAGTATATATACTAACAGTATGAGATGGCACATAAGTTGCACCCTAATGAATCCAAAAATTTCAATCTTGTTAATATTTTACTGTTATTACTAGCAATTGAATTCATTACTGTTCCTTCAAGTAGCAGTACCTCAAAGCACAAGACACAAAGGATGTGTTGCAACATGGTGGGAAATAGGATCCATGCAAGGGCCATAGTATGACCTGTGGATAGACTGAGGCAGCCTGTAACTGACCTTGGCATGTCATCCCTACTTCAATCTAGCCTCTGCTTTTTATTAGCATAAATAAGATTATCCCAATGTCAAATGTTTTCTCCCTAGTTTCCATCTTCATCTCCCTCTTTGATTTTTCTAGATCCTAATACTTTTTTTTTAACCAACTCAAATTTCTTCATTAGCAGCAGTTGCAAGCACTTGAATGCATGCTGTCTTCCACCACAGCTGAAATTTCTGGTTATAAGTGAGACAGCACTGCATATCATACATTGTTCTCCCTTTATTTCTCTTCTACATGTAACTGAATGTATCATACCCACTTTCACTTATGTGTGTAGGCAGGTTCTGTTATTTAAAAACCTCACTGCTCAGTAGCAAAGTAGGCTCCTTAAACGTTCAACACCAAGGAGAGGAGCCTTGATTTTGTGGTTGACAACAACCTGTACCAGACTAGAATCACTTGCTTCAAAGGGAATCAAAGATTCCTTTGCCTGAGGCAAGCCTTGGGCTCCAGTGTTCCACTTTCATTGGGCTACTGACCCCACCCCTAGCACACAAAGGTCACTCTAATCCCACCTCTGCTCTCTCACACAGGGCAAAATGATAGTTTAGGGGTGGAAGACCTTCTGGGAATCAGACAAAAGGCATGGAAAATCCTGTCCCAAAAAACTCACATACCATGCTGCATCCAATTTCAGAGTAGGTCCCAGACACACCCTCTGAAGCCCCACCAGGAGCCCAGGGAACCAGCTGCAAGCACTGCTGGGAGTAAAGCCTGATACAAGGAAAGGGCACAAGCCTGCATGGGTGTTGGAAGCCCCATCCCACCACGTCCCAGCAGTGCAACTTTGGGCAGGGTGCTGCACCTCTCTGGGCAGCCAGAGCATGGAAGTGCACAACTGCCCGGCACACAGCAAAGTGGAGCTGCCATAGCCAGCATTGCCTACCAAGCCACCGTGGGAGACTGAGGTGGGACCGGGGTTGCACCAATCCTGAGGTCTGACTGGGCAGGGGGACTGGCCTCTGGCCCAGCTGCCCCACCTCCACAGGTCTGGGATGGTGCAGACCAGGCGGCCGCTGCAGCCGCGGGGCGTGGGGGACTGCCTCCAAAGATGCTGGTCACCCGCCTGCCCAACGGCTCCCCCTCGCCAGGGGCCTTGGTCTCTGCTGCTCTCACCCTCCTCAGCCCCCAAGGGCCACCACGCCACCTAGCAGCCCGCTGCTCACCTCTCATGATGCCTCCTTCGCCGCCACGACCGCCAACGCAGTGAGATCTCGCGAGACTTTGGTCCTCCCCTCACTACCCCGCCCTCACCGCTGAGCAAACCCGGCCTGGAACTAACTTGGCCCCTCCCCTTTCCAGTGCCAATGGCGCCTGATGGTCAGGACTAGCTGTTCTTCTGACCTCCTATCCACAGCCCCGCCCCTGAATCCACTCTGCCCACCCCATAAAGGATTAAAACCCAGGTGGTAGGCAGCTCCTCGGTCTCACATGGCCTCCAGGTGTTTGTGCGCATTTGCCTGTCTAGGCCCTTGACCTGGGAGCCTCAGCCCCAGCTTGGAACACAGTAAAAGTAGTAAAAATAGTAATCATATCAGCTGAGGTCTTTAGACACCCAAGGATCCTCACAACTGCCCTAAGAGGGTATTACCATCCTCCCTATTTTACAGAGGAAAAATTGGAGTGGCAAGATTAAGCAATGGTCTCCAAGTCACAAAGCTAGGAAGTGGCAAGAGACAACATTGGAATCTGGGCTCCTCTGGTGTCCATACCAGTGCCCTCCATGACAACCCCCCAGGCCCTCTCCCTGCTTGCATCAAGGGCACTGCCTCTTAGCCCTAGTCTTTATTCCCCACCCCATCCCTGGCCCCAATGTTCACCAAGGTGAACAGAGACACACCTAGGAGGTCATCTGCTACAATACACCTGGTCTGGATAAAATTGTTATCAATAAAATGTTTCAGCTTCATTGCATGAATTTCCTAAGGCCTCCCTGTGATATTTCTTGGGCAGGATCCAGAAAACGATGAGCTTTAATTTGGTTTAAAATTGGCATCAGTGGTCTTTTCTTTGCATCGTGTGTTCAACAGTAGCACTCTAACCTCATTTCTTTTCCTATTCTCTGCAGCCATCCACCTTTCAACTTCTGTGTCTTCCTATACCAACTGCTCTCATCTCCTGTATATCTCTGCTCAACCTCCTACACATCAACCTGTGTAACCCTCAAACACAATCTCTTACAGGCTACTGTGTAGCCCTCCACCACTGCCTCTCTCTGCTTCTTGTTTATGCATCAACATCCTTCTCCTTCCCCACTCTGTATAACTCTCTACCAACTCTTCTCATCCCTTGTGCAGACCTCCATCATTTCCTCTCATCTTTTCCTTTCATTCCTTTATGATTTCTTCTCATCTGTGTGGCCCTATACCACCTCCTATTATCTCTGTCAGTGTAAGCTCCACAACCTCTCTTCATTCTCTACTGTGGATTATACAACCACTGCCTCACATATATGGCATGCCCTACCCTTTCTTGTCTCACGGCCCCAGTTAACCCCTTTACTACCTCTTCTCACATCTTCCAGCATAGCTCTTCATGGATCCTGTCATCTCCCATGTATCCCTAGACCACTTCTTCTACCTCTTCTTGTTTAGCCACACTACCACAACTCATGGGCCCTAGAAAGATCTCCCCCACCTTCTTTCCCTCTGTGTAATCCTGGTTAGATTACATAAAATACCCAGTAGATCATAACAACATGTAACAGGTTAAAGAGTAATGACAATGAAAATTTATTTTTCACTATTTTCTTTAAATTTTTATAAAAAATTAATGTATTCTCCCATCTTTTTCTCTTTGGCCTAGTAATTCTGCCTACACCACCTCTTCCCAAGGGTGCTGAAATCCCTCCCCTACCTCCTCTTTGTCTTACTGGTTAGCCCTCCACTATGTCCTCTCACAGCCCCTGTGTATTCCTCCACTACACCACCTCCTCCAAACCCCCCCTCCTCCTTCTCTCATGGCCTCCAGTGTACTCATGTGTCATATAATCACATATTCTATGCAGTGCTCCTCATCTCCTTTTGTGTTTCCCTCAACCATTTTTTTTTTGCCTTCATCTTCTGTTTTGCTCTCCATCACCTTATATCATACCCTGTGTAGCCCTCACCTCTTCCTTTTATTTTGTATGTCAATCTCTACCATTTTATTTTTTGGACTTCTATGTAACTGTGTAATTGGCCTAATTATGAAGCCATTACCCACCTCCTCTTGTGACAAAAGTGTCCTAGAAGATCAATCAGCCTCAACTCAGCTTTTTCTGGATTTTGACGTATACTGGAAGATTTTTGTTGTTGTTGTTGTTGTTGTTTTTTACAATTCTTCATGTTTTCTAATGACTTGTCAATGCAAATTGTTTTTCAGTATTTCATTTATTTTTTATAAAAATAATATATTTATAATAATTTGAATTGAATTGTAAAATGAAATTACATAATTATAATTTACCAAATGAAACTACTATTAATGCTCTTAATATCCAACTTGCTAACTAGAATGATTAAGATTAAATCTCTGAAACAGTTTAAACTCACTAGCTTGTATTATTTCCTCTTTGCCAATGAGAATACAAGGGCCAGACTTAGAAGGTATTGCTGGAAGCAGAGTTCACCTAACCTTTTGCAGAGGGTCAGCATCACCAGAAATCTGGCTTTTAACTTCCAGCTTGAATGGGTTCCAGAATCCCCATTGATATCAAAGCCCCAGGGATGCTTAAGTCCTTCATATGAAATGTCATACTAGTTGCATGTACTCTTTGTATATCCTCCTGAATACATTAAAACATATGTAGATTACATAAAATACTCAGTACAACATAAACAACATGTAATAAGTTAAGCAGTAATGACAAGAACAAATTTACATTTATTAGTACATTTTATAATATGTTGCAGCTAAGTTTAATTGAATATGAGAGTGTAACACCTGCAAATATGGAGAACCACCTGATCCCTAAGCTCCTGAGAGAGTAAACAAACATTTAAACCTGGCCAAACCTGGAGGAGTGACCACAGCCTCAGAAAAATGATGGTGACTTCTCTCACATGATGCTTAACTAGCAATAGAGCTGTTGCTGAGTCTTGTCTCACAAAGAATCTGCAAGTTTTAGCTGTGGCTGAGGTGTGTGATGAAGTCAGGTGCACACACCCTCTCATTTTCTAGTGGGATGATTTTTTGCATACCCATGGGCCTTTATGCCACTTGACTGGAAGCTCCTGTACAGGCTCTTACTCCCTTTAGCAAAAAATCCTGGGTTGTTTACAACTCCATAAGAGCTTAGCATTGTTCCACTTCTTTGTGCACCCCTGCTCCTACTCTGTCTCTCCTTCCCTCAGGGTTACTTTGAAATTAACCACCATTTGTAATCTAGTTTACTATCTAGAAGACTGAAATTCAAGCTAGAAGAATGCTCCTAACTATCAGAAAGTTCCAGCCAATAACATCAGGGAGACAAAAAAAAAAAAAAAAGACAAACACCATCTGCAACCTGATAGCTGACTTTGTAACCAATTGGGCTGTTTGTATACTTGCATCTATTTTCTGTCTGAAAGTTCTGCCTGATAGTATGCCCCTACTATGGTATTTTATGAAAATAAAAATCCAAATCCTATGAAGATAAAGATATCACCATTAGGTCTTGCAAACTCTGACTGAAAACTAAGCTTGAACTGGTGGACTAAAAAAAAAATATGGATATTAGCCTCTAGATTTCAAGTTTCTGTTACTGACTTCAGCAATTTTGAAGCCAAATTTCATTAGCACTGCACATTTTATAATTTCTCATATTTTCTTTCAGGGGATTGGACCCAGGGCTACCACAGAGCTACACATCAGCTTCTAACTTTAACTTTTATAAACATTTATGCATTTTGTTAATATTGCTTTCTACATCACTGGTAGTTTCCTGTTTCATATTTTAAGACCTATTTACAGCATGTCAAAAACATGTTTTTATAGGCATATGCACCTGATGTCAAAATTAGACAAGCAGTCAGTGTGGATAGGTGAATCAAGTTAGGTCATTTAACAAGCCAACTTTGAGTGAGTCTGGGAAGTTGGGGACTTGTCCCCTGAGGAATCTTATCAAAAACCTGCCCCTGCTCCATCCTGATGCCAGGAATATCCCCTCCCTACAGGGAGCTATAAGTTTGTTAAGTAACCTTGGTTACTTGTCCTGCTCTTCCCCCTTCAGAACTACACGTGCCCACTTGTTTCCCACCTTTGGGCATCCAACTGAGCATTCCTGCACCTTGTCAAGTAAGCAGAAAGAAGAAAGATAAAGGGGGAAAGCAGGAGAACAAAGGAAGCCTAGGATATATAAAAAGGACAGAACACCTCGATTCTTGGGATATCATGATACCAGCTATGGCCACCTTCTTCCTCGTGGGAGAAGTCTATGTTACCCCTTTTTATATAAATCCTGATTCATATGCTTGCCTCTGCATGTTTCTCTAATATTAAAACTTCAACATGTGGGGAAGCAGAACTCATCACCTATAACTGGCGATATCTCACCTACAATGCAATTGAAATAACTTATAAAATTATGAAGCATAACTGGAAAGAATTGGAGATTACATAAGCAGCTCTGTAAAAGTATTCATTCTTAAATAAGCCTGAGTATTAATTGCATATAATAAGATCACCAAGTTACTGCTCTAATTTTTAAATGTTGGACATAACAGTTTGTGAAAAATCAAGATGAACAATGTACACAAAAAATTTTTTTTTGTGTGTGTGTTTCTTGATCTTGTTGTTTTATTTTATTAGTTTGATCTTGAATCAATTTGCAATTATCTACTCTCTAGGCAAATGATATTTGCAGCAATTCATGTTCCTCTAGGTTGGCTTTTCAGAGTTTCAATGAAATTACAAGAAAAAATTCAATTTTTAAATTCTGTTACATTAGAAAACAGTGATTTTGCTATTTATGTAATTTAATTTAACTGATTAAAACAAATACACCCATGTAAAGTAGATTTAAATATTCTAGACTCATAAATTGACTGTTCTATTTAAAAATATTTTTATTAAGCAATGTCAGAAGACTCAAAATCTTTTTCAAATCACAAATATGTACAAAAATTTTGTAAACTTTGTGATAATATAAAATCAAGAAAAATATGCTTCCAGGAATAGTAATGGCAAGATATTTCAGAAATGTATACAAAAGACCCTTCTTTATGTTTTTTTATATGAAATGTACACATTTTGGCCTGGGATTGTGGCTCAGTGGCAGAGCACTTACCTAGTATGTGTTAGGCAATAGGTTTGATTCTCAGCACTGTGCATTAAAAAATAAAATAAAGGGACATTGACAACTAAAAAACTATTAAAAAGAAAAAAATACACATTTTTATATTATATATATGATAAATGTCCTTAACATGAAAACCCCAAAAGTAATAATGACAACCATCACAAATACTTGTCAGCTATTTTTCCTCTAAGAGAAAACAGAGCTACTAGAAAAAAATGGCTAATTCCAGCTCTATAACAAGAAAATAAACGATGTGCTTGAAACATCTTGTTGTGCAAGAAAGTCAAAAGCACTCCAGGATGAATAGGAACACATAAAAAAATCAGTGTAATCAGCTTGAAATGGCAGTTACTGTCCATATCTGGGGTATGTGAGTACCAAAATGATAAGCTTTTTCTTCTTGCTCACTTTTGGTTGGTTTTGCTATATTTGTTAAAGTAGAATCAATGAAAATAAATTGTTCGTTGGCTACCATCATAGTAATAATTTGACACAAGGAGGAATCATCAATGAAATATATTAATTCTAGTGGGTGAAATCTTAAGGACCAAGCAGATATTTACAAACTCTCAAAGTATCTCCACATAAAATATTTATAAATTATAAACACAAATAAATACTATGATTATCATGGACCAAACTGGCAGATACTACATACCCAAATAATTAGTCAACAATAACCAGTGATGGAGACACTGTATACTTCCATAGTTTCTTGGGCTTATGTGAATGAGACCCCAGATATTTGTTTACTCTTAAGTAGAGGCTAATTCTAAATCTGGGAGGATATGTCCACCATTGCTAGAGGCTAATCATAATTTGTGATCATGTCTGTCAGTGCTGCCAGAATACAATCTAGTGTAAGAACTAGGCATTGTATGCATGATGGTCTTCCTCTAATGGCATAACCTGAATCCACTTATGAGAAAACATATAATTCTAAACTGAAGGAAAATCTACAGAACTACTACTGACAGACATCATTCAAAAATCATAGGTGTTATGAATAGTCCAGAGATACTCAGGAACAATCCCAGTTATAAAAAAAAATAATAAAAAAAGAAACAAGGACACAGTGAATAATTAATACTAAAAATTTCCCAAAATTGAATTTATTTTTGTTTAAAGACAATTGTTGAAATAACTGACGAATTTTGAAAAAGATTTACAGACTATATAGTTATACTTTTCCTATTTTGATCATTGCACCATAGTTATAGAAGATAATTTCTCATTTTTAGAAAATATTAGTATTTAGGAATAAAATACATTGTGTGCATCTTGCATGGTGCAGGGATAAAAACTGTTATGTACCTATACTTATCTAGAAATGGAGAAGAAGAGATACAACAAGATAACAAAAATAGTAACATTCTGGGAATATTTCTTAGAAAATCTTTTCACTACTACTTTCAATGTTTTATCAATCTGAGATTGTAAAAGTAGAATATTTCTGAAAGAAAAATAATTTTTTAAAATATTAACAAGTAACAGCATATTCAATAAAATAAACCATGAATCTGTATAGGTATAATAAATGAATAAATTTAGTGATGAATAATTAACTAAGATATTTATAGTCTCAAACTATCTCCTCAGAAAAAAAATAGAAATAAAAATCTGCAAATACCACCTTAATAACCAATATTAGCATCAGCAGTAATGAGATATTATAGGTCATATGATGTGATTCAAAGAGAAAATCACAGAATTGATTCTATGATACTCTTGCCAAAAAACATGTAATCTAGTTCCAATCATAAAGAAAGCAGAAAATTAATCTTAAGCACATTCTATGAGCTTTCTCCCTTAAAAGATTCAAGGTCATGAAGGTCAAGAAAAGACTAAGGAATATTTAAATCTAAAGGCATCTATAAAATACAGCACTTAAATTCATCTCATGACTCTGAATGATATTTTTTATAAAGAACAATATCAGGCTCCTAGAGAAACATGAAAATAATCTGAGGATTAAGTGGTTGAAGGCATTATGATAGAATGTATTTTTATTCATTTGAGAAACAGTTTTGCTTATTTTTCTTTTACTTTTTTTATCTTTATAAAATCTTGGAAAATAGTAGTGTTAGATGCTATAGTATGGATATAAAATGAATACTAAAATGTACCCAGATGTTAGTATTTTGGTTTCATAAGGTATAAAAAGGATGTTATGTTAATATTAAAAAAATCAGATATCTACTTCATTGGTTTTAGAGCCCATAATATGGATATCATATTAGTACTAAAAGCTAGAGTGGTGATATTATATTAGTTCAACATGCTAGAATATGAGCTTCTCAATAGATTTGAAGTTCACACTACAGTGATTTTATTTATTTTAGGTACTATAATTTGGATATCATATTAGTATTAAAGTTCTCTGAATGCTCTTATTTATGTATTTGATGTTTCAATATAAAAATCACACTAGTAGTAAAAGCCATATGACAGATATTTTATTAGTTTCCCATGCTATAGTATGAATATGGTAGAAATAAAGGCCTCCAAACTGTTATCATATTAGATTTAGAAGCCACAGTATAAATAATATATTAGTACTGAAATCTACAGAGTAGTTATTATATGAGTTTTAGATGCATACTGTGGATAGTATATTTAGATGCATACTATGGATACTATATTTATATTGAAAGGCAAGTGTATCTATTATATTAATTTTACATGGTATATCATGAGTACTACTTTAGCATTAAAGGTAAAGGCCATAGTTAATCTACTATTGTTTTTTCTGCATTTTAAAAATCATATTTCTGCATTGTATAGTATTCCCAATCAACATGGCTTTCAAATAGCATTTGTTTAGAGCAGAGATGATGACTAAAGATGAGAATAATCCAAAGATTCTCTTCATGGCAATTTTGGAGTAGAAAAATGTGAATAAAGTTGAAGAAAGAAATTTCACATGATCTACTCAGTAAGAGGCATGCCTGCTTCCTTCTCTTCCAAACTGCTGCCCAGAGTCTAGAGCAAGAACATTCACTTGAGGGCAATCCTTCTTATCTATCCACTAGTATCTAAATGCTCAAAGAAGCATATTGGAAAACCTAAATATGATGAATTGGAAACAAAAATACCCTTTAAAGAAGCTATGTGAAGTTCTCTCTCTCTCTCTCTCTCTCTCTCTCTCTCTCTATATATATATATATATATATATATATATATATATATATATATTAGTTTATTCGTAAAAGATTTGATTTTATTGGTTAAAACAGGAACTAAATTAATAATAAAATAAAAGTGGATTGTTTCTCTGTGTTGCTGTGGATAATTTGTACAGTTTCCATATCTCAGACTTAATGTAAAATGGATCATTTAAGGTGAAATAGAATGTCAGGTTCTAATGCGGAGAATATCTCAAAGGAATAAGAGTGGTCTGCCATGTGCTTTCTGTAAGTGACCATAATAGGAAAAAAAATTCTCAATGATATGAAGATGCTGGTACAGCTTTTCTATTACACAATTACTTACACAACCACATGCATTGTATTTGTAGGCATATTTAAAAATTTGAAAAAAATTGTGTATTAAAATTATTACTTGTTAAATACAAACTGTAGTTCAACAAGTTATCTGATTCCTCATGCAGCTTATGCATTAATTATCTCCACTGATATGAATCACAAAAACACTTCTGAGCAGATCCTGCCAGATTTGGTTCATCCCATTCCATGCACTCTGTGTGGAGCCTCAGGCCCACTTGAGGGTCATCACAGATCATGAAGCCTTGGGCTTCTGCTCCTTAGTTTTTATAAATCATGTGTCATAATCTTTGTATTCCTCTCTCATCAGTTAGGGATGTACAAGACCAGGTCTACAGTAATAATCAAGCCATTTTTCTGTCATCTTTGTGACCAGGGGTTGATGTAGGCAAAGAGAGCCTTTCTGCAGAGCAACCAGAATGGTGTCTGTGGCCATGCAGCCCCGCCAGTCTCTGAGCAGTCTTTCTTGCTGTTCCTCATCACCTTGCCCAGTATGCGCAAGAACACTTAATTCCATGTTCTTACATTGTGCACATCCCAATGTGAGCTCTTTCAGGCAGACAGCTGGGCTTCTGTTCCAGCTCCTTTCCTCCTCTCTGTCCCCCCCTGCTCCTCACTGTCCACCTTGCTCCAGCATAGCCTGCAGGCAGCCCAATGCAAGGCTTGGTGTCCCTTGGTGAACCTGTCATGGCCCTCTGCTTTCTCTGCTCTCACACCTCATTCAGGTCATGGTCTGCATCTCTGCACCTGCTCCATCCACCTGACTACCCGTGCTGAGGTAAGAAAAGGGGTTGGAGCAGAGACTGGTAGGGCAGAGATCACAGTAAAATAAAACATAAAGACATGGCTCTATTTTCTCAAACACATACTACTTTTAAAATTATTTATACAGTAAATTACTGGTAACTACACACTCAGTTGTCTATTATATTATGAAAATTTATTAAATAAAATCAAATTATCCAATCAAGGGCTAGGTTGAGTGCTTACTTCACCTGCACAAGGCCTTGAGTTCAATCCACAGCACCCCCCCCAAAAAATTAAAAGAATCCAAACTAATATATAATTCAAGATATGTTCCTCTTCTTTTACATGTTTATGTGAAGTCATGACACATATGTAAATTATATATGTTCTGTCACTACATTTTGTGTATGCCTTCTAAGAATATGATCACTGGAATAAAAAAATAACAGTCTATATAAATTTAATGGCTAAATTTTCTTAAAAGAGTGACTTTGTTTAAAAATATAATATATTGCAATGGCAATTTGGCTACTTGTGTCTGAATCACCACTCCCAAAGAAGTGTCTTTAATTTGTTTCTATGCCTATCTTTTAGCACCGATAGATTCAAATATTTGTTACTGTGACCAGTAGTCAAAAAAAATATAAATAGGTTTGGTAATCACAATAAATAAAACCTCCCAACAGAAGTGTTTAATAGAAAATAAATGTTCACCTCCTCTTGCTGCTCTGAAGGAAGTGGTGTGAGGAGAGCAGCATGGATGGCAGCCCAGGTGCTTTCTTATAAAAAATAATTTATGTTTAAAAATCACAAGGAATTACTAGATGCTGTAACTCTTGAATGGTTCAAGACTCAATTGATTCGCACCCACTCAGGGACACTGCCTGATCATTTGGGGAGGGGGAATAGGAAGGGGATAGGAAGGGCAGCATAATACAACAGACACTAGTATGGCAGTATGTATAAATGTGGCTGTATAATCAATGTGGTCCTGTAATCTGTACTCGTGGGAATAATAAGAATTCATACCCCATTTGAAACAAATGTATGATATATGATATGTCAAGATCAATGTAATGTTTTGAGCAACAATAAAGTTCTGATGTTTAATAAATAAATAAATTTTAAAGTAAAAAAAAAAAGCCTTGAAACAAAAATGATCACTTAAGTTTTGGAGACCTAATGTACAGCATGGGGACTATAATTAATACTACATATTGTTAATAGACATAGTTAACAATGCATATTTGAAATTTGCAAAGAGAGTATTATCTTAATAGATATTAATTATATATTAAATGATCTTCCCATTAAAAAGAAAGTTAACTGTGAGATAATGACTATGTTGCCTTATCAGTTGTAGCAATCATTTCATAATGTATAAGGATATGAAAACATCACATGCTATAGCTTGAATATATCATTTTTATTTGTCAATGACACCTTAATAAATCAGGGGAAAAACCTCAATTGAATTTTATTCAATTGAATGTGATTTTATTATCAATCTAACTAGCCAAAAAGGTCATAATAACTAAAAGATTTAGAGAACTGCAGATGGAGCTCAGTAGAAGCATTAAGAATGCACTGGGCTAAACTCCCAGCACATAAAAGGAAAACAAATGGCCTTATTTGTATAATCAAATAAAATAATAATAATCGCTGCTTTTAGGAAAACATGTTGGACCTGAAATACAGTTGATATTATCAGAATCAAAATACTTTCCTCTCATTAAATTGCATAGCTAGACTATGAGAAACTTTCAGTTTAACATTGTAAGTATGTTTACATTAAACACACCACCAAAACAACCAAAAAAGCTTTATTTTTTTACTTTTGGGAAATTAAAATAAATGGGCATAGTATAGCTTAGAAAATTATTAATATACTGGAAACATGATACTGACATAAATACTCCAGGACACACCAGAAACTTTGACACTAGCCTGTCATCCCAGATACTTGGGAAGCTAAGGAATTAGGATTACAAATTTGAGACCTACCTGGTAATTTAGAAATACTTCGTCTCAAAATATACTTTATAAGAGGGCGGGGGATATTTGTACTTCAGTGCTTGCCCTGCATGTGTAAACCAAAGGTCCAATCAACAGTGCAAAAAATTCTCAAGCTCATATATCTGATCACAGACAATCATAGAAGAAGTAGAATAGGGCAGAAGCCACTATGTAAACTTACAAAAAATTATTAAACTACACCTGAACTCACAATACTAACATGTCTAAACTCTGCTTTCAAAAATTCAAAAAAAAGATAACGTTTTAGATATTATAAAAAGTATATGTTGTGGCTTGGGTTTTGGCTTAGTGGTAGAAAACTCACGTAGAATCTGTGAGGTGTTGCGTTCAATCCTCAACACCTAATAAAAATGAATAAATAAAATAAAATTATTGTGTCCATCTATAACTATTAAAAAAGAGAAGTGTGTGTGCTTTTCTAATGAATCCACCAAATACTTTGAATGTACACTTGACTCTGCTCTAAAAGCTACCTTATAAGCACATGGAGGCACCAACATTAAGATAAAATATTATCATGGAACTTTCACAAGAAATAACCCTAATAAAAAAATAATCTCAAAGAAAAAAATTCAAACTTCTAACACCAAAATCACAATTGGTGCATTTTTAAATGATATTTTAAAGAGGAGTGAAGCATAATAGAGTTCTACAACAATTATTCCTGATATCAATAAAGTTTGATGTTTATCAGAAAGCCTGTCCTTTTACTAGCAACCAATAAATAATTAACTTTCTGGTGAATGTATATTTTAATAAGATATAAGGATATGCTTTCTAAATTTTAAAATTATAAAAAATAATTATAAATAGATATAATAAATAGATTATTTAGAAAATGTATTTAAATTACAAAATGCAGCTCATGACTTATCTCTTACATATTGTAATAGTTTGAGTCCTGAGAAATTTTAATCTATAGTGGTTTTAAGTATCATGCATTATAATAGTTGATATGAAAAATATCACCATCCTAGGTCGGAAAGTTGGTGGAATTAGGTGGATATCATTAACCTAGGTACATGTATAATTTCATGAATGTCATGACCATACCTTGTGTACAACCATAGAAGTGAAAAAGTAAGCTCCATTTGTGTACAATAAATTGAAAAGGATTCTGCTGTCATGTATAACTGATTAGAACAAGTACCTAAAAATAAAAAAAGTTAAATTAAAACACACCATCCTGCTTCTATCTTCTAAAACTGATTTTAAAAAACATTGCTTAGAATAATGTCATCCAAATAAGAAAGATGTATTGTGGATTATGAGCACATATATGTATAAGCACATGATCTTTTTAACCATATCTCTGGATACCTCTTATGTTTGAGTCCTTCAAAAACATCTTCTGTGTGGATGTGTGGTGATGGGATCAAACCCAGGACCTCTCACATGCTAGGCAAGTGCTTTGCCATGAGCTTTATACCCAGCCCTTAAAGATGTCTAAATAAGCTCAACTTAATTAAAATAAGTCAACAATACCAAAAGAATCTCCAAAAAGATAAGTCTTTTAATCAAAAATAAAGTAAATTAAAAGTGTGTTTTTTAAATATTGTTGATAAAAAACAGCAAAAGTTCACAAGATTCTGTTGAAAACTATAAAAAGAAAAAAACAAATGCTGAACTAGAAGACAGTTGGACATGAAAGATTTCTGAGTACATACAGACATTATAAAATGACTCTAAAATAAGGAAACTATAAACTGACCAATAAACATAGAAAACATGGACTGATGCTAAGAGATCTTTCACTGAAAAAGACCACAGAATCATCAGGGATCAGCATTTACTGTTAATTAACCTTTGACAAATTATGATTTTATTTTTGTAAAAAAAAAATATATATATATATATATATATATATATTAGCTGTTGATCGACTTTTATTATATTTATTCATTTTTATTGCAATACTGAGAATTGAACTCAGTGCCTCACACATGCTAGGCAAGAGCTCTACCTCTGAGTCACAACCCCAGCTGATTTTATTTTAATGTCTGTGATTAACCAAGTTGCTTGACAAATCAGGAGGAGGAGAATCAGGAATTAAAAGCCAGCCTCATCTAATTAGCAAGACCTTTTCTCAAAATTAAATAAATTAATAAGTAAAAAAGCACAGAGTCAAGGGCTCAGTGGATAGAAACCCCTGGTTTTGATCACTGGCAAATAAATAAATAAATAGATAGACAGACAGACAGACAGACAGACAGACAGACAGATAGATAGATAGATAGATAAATATTTAAAACAGAAGGAGGGGATTTTTTTTAATTTGGTTTAATGCATATGAAAACCTGAGGTACTTCATCCATTGCAGGAGAGATGTTGATAAAATAGGCATTATTTTATGTACCACTGCAAAAACTGCCAATTAGCACACTGAGGAAACACAGTGTGTAGCTGCTTCACCTTTCCCAGCAGGTGGTGCCAGGAGAGAGGTGGGATCTGGAGGGAAGGCAGAGACAGGAGGACTGTGCGTATGGAGGAGAGGTGGGCCTGGGATGGGGTGGAATCTAGAGGGGGCCAGGATTTGGTGGAGTGAGAAAGGGGTTGCTTCTGGAGGAGAGGTTGGGTCTCTAGAATGGCCAGGGCCTGAAAAAGAGTGGGGTCTGAAGAAAGGGCAGAGTCTCGAGGAGGGCAAGGCATGGGAGAGTTGGGGTCTTTAGGAAGGGACATGTCCAGAGGAAGGGTTAGGTTATACAGAAATAGGTTCAATCTGGGTGGGATCTGGAGCTCGGTATCTGGAAAAGGGCTTGATCCTGAAACAGAGAACTTCTCTGAAGTAGGTGTACAGACTTGAGGAGGGCTTGAGACTGGGAGAGGGGCAGGGACTGCAAATTTGACAGGATGATAGTAAAAAGTGGATATGGAAGAGTTGGGGGAATCAGAAGAAGAGATGGTGTATAAAGAAGTATTAGGGTCTGGAGGATGCGGGTGGGGTCTGGAGGAAGAACAGGATATGGAGAAAGGTGAAGATTTGGAGAGGGTATATGGAGGATGGAGAAAGTCATTATGAGGATGTGAGGTCTGGAGAAGGTTCTGAGTGCCTGAAACTGGGAGCAGGAGGGGGCAGGAGGTGATGAGGAGTAGAGGCCTTGGTGGTCACTAACTTTCAGAGCATCTCAATCTTCAAACTTCCTTCCTGAAATCCCAATCTAGGTTATGCTGAGGCTGAGCTGAGCAGAGGCAGTGAGAGTCTGCCATACTCACCACCTTCCATAGTACTAGGTGTCTGCAGACACACTGAATCCAGGCACAGTTTTCCTTGGACCACCAATTAAAACTACCTATACTGTTCTAGCTGTCTAAAGATGCTAAGGAAGTGACAGGGGTTCATTGCATAATGTTAACAGGGGAAGTTGCAGACATGGTGACAAATGCCTGTTTTCCACCTAATAGGGAGGGTGAGACAGGAATATTTCAAGTTTGAGACAAGCATTGAAAACTTAGCAAGAGTGTGTCTCCAAATAAAAAAAGAACTGGGGATATTGTTCAGTAGATAAGCACCTACCTAGGATACATGAGGTCCTGGACTCACTCCCCTGTACTGAAAATGAATGAATGAATGAATGAATAAAAGGAAAAAAGATAAAAAGGGAGAGGAATGCACGGCTATTTTAAAGTCATTTTCTTTTTTCAGCCTTCTTTTTCTTTATTCTTTTCATATATTTTAATACTCATGGACAATGAACTATATGGCAGAAGCTGAAGAGCATTTGAAAAGCAAAACGTAAAGTGCTATTTATTCTGTGTGATTCAATTCAAAATAATGGTGTTCTAAAATAAACATGAAAGTCCGTGGAAAAGGCCATATTGGGCTCATAGAAAACTGATTCTTCAATATATTTTCAAGGCTCCAACTTCCTTGAAAATACCCATAAATTTCAAACAATAAAATTAAGAATAAATAAGTGTCATGAATTTGAAGTAAAAGATTTTGCTCAGCAAAAGAAACAGAAGTATAAAAAAGTCTACAGAATTGGAGATCTTTGGCAGCTTCTCTTCCAACCACATATTAATATCCAGATAAAAGAACTCAAAACACTTAACATCAGTAACAAAAAAACTCAATGAAAATTGGCAAAATAAATAAATAGGCATTTCTCAAAAGAATAAATAAAAATGGCCAAGAAATACATTTAAAAAAGTTTAGTTAAACAGGTAAATGAAAATTGAAACTACACTGAAATTTTATCTCAGTTCAGTTATAATGGCAAACATAAAGAATACAAATAATACTACATGCTGGTGAGCATTGGGGGAGGTACACTTATATGTTGTTGGTAGAAATGCAAATAAGCACAACTCTGGAAAGCTGTATTGAGATTTGTAAAAAAAAAAACATAAAATAAATATATAAATAAATAAAAGCTAGGAATGCAGGCTGGGCTTATCCCGGCCCTGAGATCTGAGGGAAACCTAGCTTGATCCCAGCTCTCTCCTTCACTATTTTGTACAGTATCACTGAAAATAAGTACCGTTTCTTGAGACTGTGACTCTCATCACTAAACACTTTGACCTCACTGGTTTCTGTGAACCTGCAGGGAATAAGCAGGAATGCTGATGGAGGTTCCTGAGCCTGAGGGGATGGGTCCCAAGTGCAATTAATTACTAGTTTTCTTTGATGTATTAATGTTGTTTTTTTTCAGTGTTAAAGTATTAGAAAAAAATATTGAAAAATTGAAAAGTGTGTTAAGATCACTAAGTTATTTGTTACCTTGTGATGACAAAACAGACCTGGTTGGAAAATGAAATTGTAAAAATACTATGGTAATGGGGCTGGGGATGTGGCTCAAGTGGTAGCGCGCTCGCCTGGCATGCGTGCGGCCCGGGTTCGATCCTCAGCACCACATACCAACAAACATGTTGTGTCCGCCGAGAACTAAAAAATAAATATTAAAAATTCTCTCTCTCTCTCCTCTCTCACTCTCTCTTTAAAAACAATACTATGGTAAGAAACCTACTAATAGGTAAGGTGTCAATTTCATTGCCATCTCTCAGTCTTTCTCCAGGAAGCCTGATTGACTGTGGGTCTCTACAACTTGGATTGTAGAGAACTTCTCTTGAGGGTCTGACCACTCCCCTTTGAAGTGTAAATGCACCTGTGCAGGCTTCAGGCCCAAGAACAGATGTTTATCAAAGGTATGGTAAGAATGGCCAGTTATTCCCCTAATCTGTAAAAAAGTTTCCCATTAAAAACTCTGTGCAGAATCATATATCGGGTAGACTAGAAAATTTATGAGGCTTGATAGCCAATAAATGTTGTGAGAAAGTGTGAATGGGTGTGCAGAAATTGGAGTTTTGTTGTCTTTTGGGATCCTCTAGAGTACAATATAATTTGGAGTTCTTCTCCTCACTAGTGCTGCTTGCTGCTCGTTTATCAACCAAGCTTTTCCCCTATGCCCCCCAATATTATCATTCTTAATAATATCAGCATTTATTAAAAACTTATTCCATTTTTTTGGAACTAAACACATCAATTACATTTTTATTTGGTTGAGAAAGTCTCAGTTTAATTGGCAGTGTATATATATTTTTCCTCATTTTAAAAGTTTTATTAGAGGACATTATTATACTTAATAGTGGGGTCCATTTTGACATGCGTACATGCATGGGATATAATTTGCTACATTTTATTCCCAGTACTTTTATTTTGCTTTTTTTCTCTTTCCTTTACTCCATGCCCCTTATTTGTCTTTCTTCCATTTAAATATTGTTTAATAAAATGGTGCTTTATAGATATACATGAAGGTGGAATTTACTGGGGTCTATTCATATATGCACATACATCATTTTGTCAATCTTGTACCTCAGTTCATCCCTTTTCCATCCCTCCTCACTCCTTTGTAATTATGCTACACCCTATTTTGCCAAGGACATGGTATGACTGGCACTGTCACTGATTTACTGACCAACATTGAAAATGTTATAAAATCAAAGACTTGAGGTATTAAGTACAACTGCCATGGGAGTCTCTCTGACTATCATCTTTATTCTGCCATGAGTTCACATGCTTCTATTGGATATTTGTTTTTAACATTTATTTTTTAGTTGTAGGTGGACACACAGTATCTTTATTTTATTGAGAATCAAACCCAGTGCCTCACACATGCTAGGTGAGTACTATACCACTGAGCCCAAAAAAACCAGTCTTAGTGGGTAATTCTTCCGATTCTATGTGTCATAGCTGACTGTGAGTACCTGGGAAAAATAATATGGACTAACTGTACTCGTAATTTGAGATTTCAACAGACAAATGTGTATATAAATCCACGTCATTAAGTCTAAATCCATAATGAAATTTGGCCAAGACTAAAATACATCTTTCTGCACAGTCTCATTTGCTATTCTGCAATGAAAAATAAGTTGACTATCTATCAGTCATATAAAAGCAATTATATTTAATTTGTTCTCTAATTCAGTTTATGATACATAGTATGAATAATTGTGATAAGCCTTTGAATTAAGTGATATATAAAAAAATTCTGATTTACTTACAGGAAGGAATAGAGGCATTATAATAAACATCAAAATAATGTGATCTCACTTTTTATCAGAATTATATTTCTATAAATTGGATTCATGTTCTTATAACTTACATAATGTTTATAAAGTCTGTGTATCATACTAGTTCATTTATAACTTATCCAAAACAGACATGATTCTCACCAAAACAAAAATGTAGTTATTCCATTAATGTACAGAAGAACAAAGAGGATTATTCAAATACTGAGATTTGAGAAAAATTAACTATATTATTTATTAAACTCTAGAAATCCTTCAAGTGGGTGCTGGAGACCAAGACAGCATGTTCTGGCAAGTGTGATGTCTGTCTGTTTGTCTTTCTGGTATCATAAGTTCTGCATTTTTTATTTTTTCTGCTTTGAGAGCAAACACATAGCCATATATTCCCAATAACCCAACATGTACAAGTTTAGGAAGTATTTTCTATCAATCATCTTTAACCTAATAACATTCAAAATACAGATATAATACCAAAAATAAAGTCAACATTTAGAATTGGAGACAAACATAATCTTTAGTGATAAGAATCCCTTAATTTTATACTTTAAAAATAATAACAACCTGTCACAGCGGGGCAAAATTGTGACTTATGAAGTTGAGGGAGAAATAAAGAATGTCCACATGCTTCTGCCCCTTTCAATGCTTTATTCATTCAAATTACTCAATATAATTTTACTCTATAGGTTCTTAATCAAGAAAACAGAAATCCTTATTGCTAGGCACTGCAATAGACATTAATCAATTCACAGCAAACAATTCTAGATTAATACTAAGAATTGCAAAGCACACTTAGTCATGATAGGCTAGTGACAGACATTCTCTCTGCATGCTAAATTCAAAAGTCTCAAGTCTTAGGTATTATGTCTAGCATATGCATACTCACTCAAATCACAGTGATCAGGTCTGGAACCAAGGCAGGCTTTTCCCAGCATAGAGTGGATGATCAGTTGAGGAGAGGGTCATAGGGAGATGTTAAGTCTCTCAACAAGGTCCAGACAAGGCTGTAGAATTTGAGATTGATGAGGATCACACAGAGGATCAGGAGAATGATGACAAGTGCTGGAAGTTCAGGTCCTCATCAGGCTCTCCAGCTCAAGTGCATCCTTGTTTTCATTGGCTGAATCCCTGTCCATTAGCTCTATATTTTACACTATATTTTGAGGCTTTTGACCTTCCCCTAGCAATCCTTATCAGCTACCACTGGATTTCTCCATGGCATCCCTTATCCTGGGGTCAGAAACATCTGGTCTGGTAGTCATTAAAACATCTGTCAAATTCTGATAAATGGTCTAACTTTTTATTGTTCCCAGCTTCTCTTAAATTCTAAATATCTTAATTTTCTAGTGAACCTGTTAGGAATTATCTGCCACAGCAGTTAAACTAAGGTGTGTCTATATAGTACTCCAAATTTTTAAAGCACACAGCAAAGTCTTAACCCTAAATTTAAGATTACTTATAACAATTTTGCAAGAATCATTACGTTATTACAATCAATATATATCAAAATGTTAGCATCAAATGGAAGGCAGAAGTAATTTTCAATCAATGTCATAAAATGGTATTTTCAGTTTCCCAGTCTGTCTCTCAGGAAATCCAGGTGGGTGTTAACACAGATAACTGGGTCCAATTATATCCAAGTGTGCTGTAAAGTGCAGGTATTATTCATATATGTTACATCCACTTCTCCTTATTCAGAGGTGACTGTAGAGTGGTCCCATAGCCATCTAATATTACCTGCATGTGTTTAAAGATCTTTCTGTCTTGTTTTAATTTTTTTATTCCATTTAGCATGCATACTAAAAATTTTAAGGCTATCATGAATATGCATATTAGCAGTGCATAGTGGAGAATTTCTTTTATGTCCTGGAACCATTTTGGAATGTGCCAGCATACTGTGTCAAACTTGAGGAGCTTATAGAGTTAATATGCCCAAGAGCATCATAATCTATTGACTACATTATGTTTGTATGATAAATAATCTGTTTTTATTACATGTACTACTGGTGAGACAATGTGATTTCTGTTATTAAGGTGTGCTATACCCAGTATTATTTGGGCATCCTGTCTTTGTAGTTGTTGTATAATATGTTAAGTCTGGTTTTGAAGTTGCTTCATACATTCCAATTGTATGTCTGGTTTATCCTCTAATTTTCTTCAAATACCATATTAGTTTGTAATGTGTGTTTTATCTGTATCTGTTGATTTGAGAAAGCTGTTATACATTTACCTGATTTAGTGTATAATGTCAACTTCCATGTGCTTCATGGGTTGTTTTACATTTACCAAAACATATATTGGTGTCAGAATATTCAGAGTAATAATAATAATAATCCTCACTATGGGAGTTGCTGTCAGATGTGTTTTGTGTCGTTGTAATTGTTTGTGTTTAGGGTATATGTGTTTACATGGATAGTTATGCTAACGGTATTAGGTGAACAGACAGCAAAAAGATTATTTCTGAATCGTATTACTTCTTCCTGTGCGTCAATTATAGTGACCTTAGATGTATGTAACTCATGATGGTTTATATGATGGTTTATGTATAGGTAAGTTAATGTGTCAATTGGTATCACTGAAACTTCCAGTAAAATTTTTCCATTGAGGCTAATTTCTGATATTAGTGGTTTTATGTGTTTATTTAGTTCATTCTCTTATCCATTTTCTGTATAAAAGCATCATAATATTCTTTATGGGCTGTTAGTGTCTGAACTATAGTTCACCTCTGTAGTTCAGCTTGATGTATAATATCTGTGATTGTATATAAAGATCTGGAAATTATTTTTAGTCTATGAATTTCTTTGTCTCTAATGTGTTCCAGGGCTGTAATTCTAACATCCATGTCGTCTATGTTTTGCACTAAAGATTTATTCCAATGCTATAGCTGTCCAGCTATAGCTATCTATTCTAAAATCTCCCTTGTTTTTCTCATGTGTTGTCTTTGTATTGTTGGAATATGCATTGCTTTTTTTATGGCATCTCTTATATAGCTCCTTAGCATATAGTGTTGTGTCAATAGTTAATGTTATCCTCTGAATTATGGGATTTACAATTATTTGTAAAGGAATTTGTATATTTGGTATTACATAAGGTGATTGTTGTTAGCCTTGGACTTTCTCTATATAATTTCATTCCTGATGGGTAATGTGCTGAAAATAGTTTATGTGTGGCATTAATACCTCTTCTATCAATTATACATGGTTGGTGTTGGTCCCTGATGGAACATCTTTGAAAGGACATGGATAATACAAATAAATACATGTTCCTGTTTCTGCCATGATCTTTTAGCAATTAAAGTTCTTTTAAATAGAGCTGTGTGAGCCACAAAATAATATTGACTTAATTCCCATGGCTTATTCCATTTTTGTAGTAGCATGTAGAAATTGTAAGGCATATTATGATCTACTCTATATTGTGATACTCAATCAAAATTCATGCCTGCTGTTTTCCACCATGATTAAGGCCTTTTGTCTGCTGCTTTTATCTTATACCTCGGGTAGAAGTAGGTGTATTGAATTTTACATTGACTCCAGTGTAGAAATCCTATCAGTATGTCTGGTGTTACATAATCATCTATCCATAGAGCTCCACTTATGTTAAGTTTAGGGTCTTATCCTTTGTCTGGTTATGATATTATGTATGTTTGGTTTTCTGTTTTTATATATAAGGAAATTTCAAAGTCTAATCTGTTGTCCATGTGTATTGCACCTACTTGGTCACCCCAAAAGAATACAGATAATATGGATGTACA
Source organism: Ictidomys tridecemlineatus (assembly GCF_052094955.1). Taxonomy (NCBI): domain Eukaryota; kingdom Metazoa; phylum Chordata; class Mammalia; order Rodentia; family Sciuridae; genus Ictidomys; species Ictidomys tridecemlineatus. Next base: position 21,791,240 of record NC_135492.1, on the reverse strand, counting down.
TTTGTTGTCATCTATACTATGAGATGTATTCATAAATCTTGTTACTCTCATTAGTTCTTATAGAGACATGACCAACATTTTGTTATATGTCTGGGTTTCTGTTTGGAGATCAGATTGTGGACTATATGGTGTTATGAATGATGCAATAGGAAGTGCTCTATAGTCAAATAATGCCACTAGACTCTTTTCTAGAAGCATGAAATGTGGCTTAGTTGAGTTCCAATGTGTCACACTGTGTGTTTATGTGTGTTTCCAATTCCATGAAACATTATAAGTGTTCTCCTATTGTATGGTTTATTAAATTGAATTTTATTCATGCTGATTCTAGTGTATAGTTTTCCTTCTTATTGTTGCAAGATATGATTTATTAGTATAATGTGTGAAATTATTGAAATGTGTGAAGGTGGTATTTTCTGCTATTTTTTTTTGAGAATTTATATTTGGTGTCAATAGCTTCAAGCACATCTCCAACGTTGTTTGTTTTTATGTTCCTATACATAGTTAATTTTTTATGATGGTAGTTAATGCAAGAGTATTCTAAGAATGCTTGTGAGTTTTTTGCCTCAGGATAATGTGGATTGATTATGTAATTGGTTGTGTAGGAGGTTCTTGGGGATTGTCCCCATTGAGGTATGTGTATGGTAAAATGCATTACTAATTAGTGATGCATATGCATGAAGATTGTGGAAACATGGATGAAAATAAGAGTAATAAAAATTTTAATTCTGTAGCCATTTTGTATTTTAATTCTGTAGGCATTTTTTCCCAGGTTCCAGGATGCCAAGCCTACATTCCCCTAGGAGAAAAGCTGATTCTGTCTTATGGTCTGCTCAGGCCATGCCTTGGCCTGGTGTGGGGGCAGAAGGCTGCCTCCTTGTTGTCCCTTTCCACATGTCTTCACACAAAAGGAGCCATATAACTGCCAACAGGACTTTTGGGTGGCTATACTGTGCTATGTGTGGCAGAAATTTGTGGTTGCACAACCCTAGTGGCTCTTATCTCATGGCAATGGAGAGTGCACCACCTCCATACTTCAGCAGGAGACAAGGAATAGGAGGTTGCACATGAATGGTTGTGCTCTGGGACAGACTGGGATCAGCTTGGAGCCAATGTGTGTTTTAGCTTCCTAGGAGTGAAACAGACCTCTGTGTAATGCTGAAATCAGTGGGAGGTTGGCACCAGGAGTGAGACCCAGGCCTGAATGAACCCAGGGAACCTGGGAGCTCAGGAAAGGGGTCTTAAGAGAAGGGTGTCTTGTTATGGTATGGAAGTAGAAGGTCTGTGGTTTATCTTAGAAGGCGATGGTCATATCCACTTCCTAGGCCACAGGGTGAGGGGACTGGGGGGCAAGAAAGTAAATGCTATGGTGCCCAAAAGAATTAGGAGTGATAGGAGAGCTTAACATAATCTTCAATTATGTAAATTCACATCAAAATTTTATTAGGATTTTATTTCACCCCAAGAAGAAGTAGTATTATGAACATTGGTGAAAATTTGGAAAAAATAAAATGTTTCTACAATGTTGGTGGATATATAAATTATTTTAGCCAGTATGGAGAAAAAAATATATATATATATATGTGTGTGTGTGTGTGTGTGTGTGTGTGTTATATGGATGCCACGTATATAACCATATATGCAGAAGGATATATACTGCTGAGTATATATTTTTGGGAAATAAATTCAGCATACAAAGGAGATACCTTCACAACCATGTTTATTTTGGTACTATTCACAGTAAGATATAGAATGAACATAGATGCCTTTCAAAAAATGAATGTAGAAAGAATTGTGGCATATACACATGATGGAATTGTATTTTGTCTTAAAGAAGAATGAAACATCTCATTTCAAGACAATATATGGAATTTTATATTACCGTGTCACATAAAACTAGTCATGGAAACATTTGTACCATACAAATTCTCTCATTTGTGGAAATAAAAGAAAAAGTAATGAGGAGAGAAGGATAAGACAGATTATTTGTAAAACATAATGGGATGAGAGAGAGAGAGAGAGAGAGAGAGAGAGAGAGAGAGAGAGATTGATTCATAAAGACTTAGGTAAGAAAAAATGTTAAAATGTGATATCAATAGTTAAAAATGACATAGAATACTGTTACCCCATTATTTCCACAATAATCAATTCAAGTGCTTTATCTTATTATTGTTGTTGGTGGTGGTGGTATGTGTCTTATTTTAACAGCACCCCTTGCTTGTAACAGAGTTGGCTTGAGTCACATTCTTCTACATCTTATTCTAAAAACAGCCCAATCTCCTAAATATTGGAGTCTGCTGGAGCAGTGATTTCCTAAGTGTGGTTCCAATCCCATCAGTTTCAGACTCATAGAATGGCTATGAATGCCCATTTACAGGACTTATCTGGAGTAGCAGTGGTAGTGGCACTCTGCCTGGCCAGTTTCCTCATTAACCTAGAAGGTAAGAGGCATTCTCACAAAAGACACCTTAGGAGTCACTGACATTTACCTGAATGGGAGGGGGCCTCCCAGGGAGGGGTTTGAAATCCTATAATTGGAAGAGTTCAGGTTCAACCTGGTAGATACTCTGGAAAGAATTCTTAAAAGTAGCACCTAATGGCTGTATATACACCACTCTATTTTATTTATTAATTAATTCTTTCTGGCAAAAATGTATATTGGAACACAGTTACTATCATTTATTTGTGGCAAGGTACTAGATTTTAACTCTAATTAGGTCATATTGTCTGTAATATTTGCACCTGGGAATTTTTAGAATATCATCATTCAATGTTTTTTGCTATTATGGAAATGTCCTCTGTCTATCCTATCTAATCTAGTAGCTTCAAGCACATGATATTTTGGCAAAAGCAGAGGGATGCCCTCTTTCACTATTCTATTTAACATAGTTCTTGAAACACTAGCCAGAGTAATTAGAGATATGAAAGAAATTAAAGGGATATGGGTAGGTAAAGAATAACTCAAATTAGCACTATTTGCTGACAGTATAATTCTATACCTAGAAGACCCAACAAATTCTACCAGAAAACTGCTAGAACTAGTAAATGACATTAGAAAAGAAGCAAGATACAAAATTAATACCAATAAATTAATGGCATTTCTGCATATCAGTTATGTATCCTCTGAAAGGGAAATGAGAAAAACTACCTCATTTACAATAGTATAAAAATAATAATAAAATATTTGGGAATCCACTTAATGCAAGGGGTGAAAGACTTCTACAATAAAAACTAAAGAATCCTAAGAAAACAAACATCAAAGAAAACATAAGAAGATGGAGAGATCTACATGTTTTTAATAGGTAAAATTAAAATTGTCAAAATGACCATACTACCAAAAGCACTATACAGATTTAATGCTATTTAACTCAAAATCCCAATGACATTCCTCAGACATAAAAAAAACAGTCATGAAATTTATCTGGCAAAATAAGAGACCCAGAATAGCTAAAGCAATCCTTAGCAAGAAGATTGAAGAAGAAACCATCATTATAGCACAACTTGAACTATGCTACAGATCAAGAGTAAAAAAATAAATAAATAAATAAATAAATAAATAAATAAATAAATAAATAAATAAATAATAAAAAATAATAATTAAAAAAAACAGTATGGTGTTGACACCAAAATATACTTGTAGACCAATGGTAGAGAATAGATGACACAGAGACTAACCCCCCTAATTATAGTTATCTTATATTTGACAAAGGCATCAAAACTACACATTGGAGGAAAGATAGTCTCTTCAACAGATGATGCTGGGAATATGGGAAATTTATATTCAATAAAATGAAATCAAACCCCTATATCTTACCGTGCAGAAAACTTAACTCAAAATGAATCAAGGACCTAGGAATTAAACCAGAGACACACTGTGTCTGTTAGAAAAAAACATAGGCCCAAATCTCCATCATATCTGATTATTCCACAACTTTCTTAATAAGACTCCATAGCACAATAATTAATATTAATTATCAATAAATAAGATGAATTCAAACTAAAAATGTTCTTCTCATCAAAATAAACAATCAGTGAAGTGAATAGAGAGCCTTCTAATTGGGAACAAATTCTTACCACATGCACATTTGATATAGAATTAATCTCTAAAGAACTCAAAAATCTTAAAACAAAAATAAAAGCAAACAAATAAACAGCAACAACAACAATAACAAAAACAACAACAGCAAAATAACCCAACCAATAAATGAGCCAAGGAACTGAACAGACACTTCTCAGAAGATGATATACAATCAATCGATACATACATGAACAATTTTTCAACATTCCTAGCAATTAGAGAAATGGAAATCAAAAATACTCAGTGATTTCATCTTACTCCAATAATATAAGAATAAGAACACAATGAGTGTTGGCAAAAATGTAGGTAAAATGCACATACTCATACAATGCTGGTGGAACTTCAAATTGGTGCAGAAAATCTGGAAAGCAATATGGAGATTTCTTGGAAAATTTGCAATGGAACTACCATTTGACCAAACTATTCCACTCTTCATTCTGTACCCAAAGGACTTAAAAACAGCATACTACATGGACACAGCCACATCAATGTTTACAGCAGCACAATTCACAATAGCTAAACTGTGGAACCAACCTAGATGTCCTTCAGTAGATGAATGGATGTGGTGAACCGTTCCTGCGGACTGTGGTCGCCATTACATGATGGCGCTGGCTCCGTTGTGGTCTGTGAAGGACAACTCCATATCAAAGAGAGTTGGCGTGTTCCAAGCTCCTTATCAGAGAAAGTTGGCGTGTCATTTTCTAGCACCCTGTGAGAAGGGTACACGTGGCAGCTTTGCATTGGGGTTCGCAGTGCTTTATTAAGGCTGGGAGGGGCATCCGAAGTTTAGTAGTAGAAGAAGTAGTAGAAGAATTATTAGAAGAATATCAAGGGCCTGAATAAACTGCTGAAAGAAGATTCCTGAGTCGCGTCTTCCTTGCGGGCAAGGGGAGTCGCGACAAGTGGTGCCGAAACCCGGGAGAAAAGAAACAAAGAAACACCCAGGAACCAGAACTTTCAGCAGTCAGGGAGGTGCACCGGTAAGTCCCAGGTAACGTGGGACCCGCTGTTAAAAAGCGGGAAGCTCCTCTGTAAAGAGAGGGTGCTACATCTTATAGCAATTGCACTCTGAATTTTTGTTCTCTTTCTGTGTATGTTCGTTTTGTTTTGTGTACTTTCACTTTCGATTTCTGTGTTTTCTTGTGTTGCGTTATGGGTGCCGTGACTTCAAGTCCACTTCTTCTGGCCTTAGATGGCTTTTTACGTTCCAAGGGACTGGAGGTGAAACGCAGTACCTTAGAGAAATTTTTACAGAGGGTAAATACAGCTGCACCGTGGTTTGCATTTTCAGGCAGCCTCACTACACCCAGCTGGGATAAATTAGGCAAAGACCTTGACTTTGCTCGTGAGCAGGGCATGCTAGAGGGTGGGGTGATACCCCTCTGGAAGATGGTCCGTAGTTGCCTTACGGATGGCAGATGCCAAAAAGCGCTTGTTAAAGGGCAAGAAGTTTTAGAACAATTGCATGAAGAAAAATCAGAAACAACAGAGAGCGAAGTGTCTCAGGAAGAGGGGAGTGTGCGGGGCGTGGAGAACGGGAGGAGACTGTATCCAGATCTCAGTGTGCTGCGCACGCCCCCATGCGAAAGTGGGTCAGAGGTAGAAGATAATGAAGAGGAGGAGCTGGAGACACTGTCTCGGCAGCTAGGGAGTTTAGGTACAGGGAACAGAGATAAACAAGGGCTCAAGAATGGACAGCCTCCCGATCCGCCTCCGTATGGCGGGGGTGTTTCAGGCTGCCGCTGCTTTCCTCTGTTCCTCAGGGCTGGCATATCATTGCTATTGACATTAAAGACTGTTTCTTTTCTATTCCTTTGCATCCTAAGGACTCACAGCGTTTTGCCTTAACCCTTCCCTCGTGTAATCACGAGGAACCAGATCAAAGGTTTGAGTGGGTCGTTTTACCACAGGGAATGTCTAACAGTCCTACGATTTGTCAGATGTATGTAGGGAAGGCACTCGCACCTCTCAGACAACAATATCCTTCCATCAAGATTATTCATTGTATGGATGATGTATTATTGGCAGCCAAATTAGAGCAGTCAGTTAATGAGGCCTATAAAGACTTGGTGAAGTTGTTAGCTCAGTATGGATTACATATTGCACCTAAAAAGGTTCAAACAGGGGATTCTATTCAGTATTTGGGAGCGACGATTAAATATGACATGTTAAAACCACAAAAAGTTACTATAAAAACTCAAGATCTCCAAACTTTAAATGATTTTCAAAAACTGTTGGGAGATATTAATTGGATAAGAGGTTATTTACATATTCCTAATATCGTGCTCCAGCCTTTGTATGCTATTCTTAAGGGTGATCCAGATCTTACTTCCCCTCGTACCCTCACTAAAGAGGCCAGAGCGGCCCTTATAAAAGTAAAAAAAGCTATACAACATGCTACTCTATACAGGCTCCAGAGTGATAAACCTTTCCAGTTATATGTGCTTGCCACTATGCGGCAGCCTACTGGAGTACTGTGGCAAGATGGGCCTTTACTATAGATCCACCCACATGTATCCCCAGGAAAATCTTTAAAATACTATCCTGATGCTGTTACAACATTAGCACTTAGAGGGATTCAACAGAGCATTCAATTTTTCGGACAAACACCTTCTTCTCTTATCATACCCTATTCTAAAGTTCAACTTAATGTTTTGTGTGCTACTCTGGACAACTGGGCCATTCTATGTTGCTCGTTTCAGGGGGATATTGATAATCATTACCCTTCTCATCCATTACTCCATTTTGTTAAAGAGCATCCCATCATTTTCCCTAAAGTAACTTCACCCACTCCAATTCCGGGGGCTGTTAACATTTTTACTGATGGCTCTAAGTCTGGAATGGGAGCTTATGTGATTAATGACTCTCCCCCTGTCCAGTATCAATTTGCTCCTGGTAATCCACAATGGGTAGAACTACAAATTGACATTAAAGTTTTTAAACAGTGTTCTTTTCCTCTCAATCTCATTTCGAACTCCATCTATGTGGTGCAGGCGCTCAAAATTCTGGAGGCTGTAGGAGCTATTAGTGACACCCATACTGTGTCTGCTTACTTTAATCAGCTTCAACAGCTTATCCGTAGCCGTACTGCCCCTTTCTATCCAATGCACATTCGGGCTCACACCTCTCTTCCTGGCCCGTTATCACAGGGTAATGCCTGTGCTGACTCGGCAACTAGAAGCCAGTTGGTATGCTTGGCCTCCTCCTTAAAAAAAGCTAAATTGTTTCATCACAACTTTCATGTCAATGCTATGACACTGCGCAGACGTTTTTCCATCTCCAGAACAGATACTCGTCAGATAGTATTACAATGTCCCCATTGTGTCACATTTCTTCATCCTCCTACTTATGGTGTAAACCCACGAGGATTGAAGCCATTGGTCGTCTGGCAAATGGACGTAACTCACGTGCCTAACTTTGGTAACCTCAAATATGTACATGTTTCTATTGACACATACTCTGAAATTATTCATGCTTCTGCTTTATCGGGAAAAAAGACACGTAATGTTATTACTCATTGCTTAGAGGCATGGGCAGCATGGGGTGCACCTGCATCCCTTAAGACTGATAATGGACCTGCTTATACGGACAGACAGTTTACATCTTTTTGTTCTACTATGGGAGTACAACTTGCTCATGGGTTGCCTTACAATCCTCAAGGGCAAGCCATTGTTAAACGTGCCCACCGCACCTTAAAAAAAACCTTAGAAAAACAAAAAGGGGGAATAGGAGTTGACCACACTCCTAAAGAACGCCTGTCCTTAGCTCTTTTTACCATTAATTTTTTGAATTTGGATATTCATGGCCGCTCTGTGGCCGATAAACATGTGTCCCCTCAGCCCTCTGTGACTGGCTATGTTAAGTGGAAGGATGTTCTTACGGGCCAATGGAACGGCCCTGACCCCGTGCTGACATGGGCACGAGGATCTGTATGTGTTTTTCTCCAGGATCGCACGGAGCCGCTGTGGATCCCTGAACGCCTGACAAGAAGAGTCTCGAGATCTACTAACCAGCAGCAGGAGGTGCCACAACAGTCCCATGATGAGGAGCTTCATTCTGATGAGTGCTCTGGCTCTGATGCTGGTGCCAACGGTACAGATGGCACCAATGCAGTGGTGGGCAGTGGCACGGGCATGGCCAATGCCAATGCCAGTTCATAGTAATTCTAGTGTCCTCCCCACTCTTTTTTCTACCTCATGTGAGATGTCTGCTCCTTGTACCTCTCCTAGAGGGGACATGGAAAATATTTTTAATCAGTCTCAAGTTAATCTCACAGGAGTTTTTGTTTCAGCCTTGGGAACACTAATTGTATTAGCCTTAAGACCAAAAATTTGACTAACTGGGAGGACCCATTGCGGTCCAGTCGAGTCTCAGGGAGTATTCTCAGTGCTGTATTGAGCCAAGTAGTTTCAGGGAAGCAATCAGGCTCAGGGACCCCCGCAACTAGCTCTGTTTTAAACATAACTACTTTAGCTATTATCTCCGAGGTATTAATCCCAATGCCTCCTTCTTCTAATAGTACTTGCTATGCCACTCATTTCAAGGCCTCTCCTTACTGTACCCCTAATTTTGGTTTTCCCCCAATATTTACGCCTTGTCAGGATCATTCTTGGGAGAAACATCAAGTTGCTAAAGGTTTCTCCTTTTCCCCCCCTCTGAAGAGATATGTTTATAACTTTAACAACAATGCCAACTCCTCTACAAAAACAGGTTGGTCCTGGTTTCAATGGCTCATTTCCAATGAGAAGGGGGCTTCAGCTGATATTCCCGCATTGGCTCAATTAATAGGAGCCAAAAGTTGGCTGGCTAATGTTTCTGGCACTACTAAGGAGAGTGAACGAGGTAATAGGCTTACATCTGTTTCGTTCAACTCTCTGTTACATTATGCCACATTGCCTCCTGCAATGGTCTGTATACAATCCCCGTTCCTGTTCCTTTTAGCTAATCACACCTCGTCGGGGATACTGGATTGTTCTATTATTACCTGTTTCTTATCTGAGTGTTGGAATGGTTCTTGGACTGTAGCAGTAATTATGAAAATTCCAACTTTTGTCCCAATCCCAGTCACTGCGGATCCAGATAAATTTCCTATTGTAGAGCTACTTAGAGTCTGCAGAGATTTTGGAATCACGGCAGCTATAGTGACAGCCGTGGCGACATCTGCTGCTGCAGCAGTTACGGCCGGAGTAGCCATGGCCAGTCAAGTACAAACTGCTGCCACTATTAATCAAGTTGTTCAACAAACGTCCACTATACTTGAATCGCAAAATGCGATTAATCAACATATTTTGTCAGGGATTTTAGCTACCAACCAGAGAATAGATTTTCTTCAAGCTCAGGTAGAAGAATTGGCTGACCTCGTACTTTTAGGCTACATTGACCAACGTGCACATTTATGTATAACCTCTGTCAGATTTAATGATTCCAGAAATGCTTCCCACATCATTGGTGGATATCTGGCCGGAAATTGGTCCATGGAAGCGAAAGACATGATCCAGTCTCAACTAACCCAGATAGCTGTCTTGAATAGTACCCGTGTCGATCCCGTGACTCTGGGTCAATTCACCAATTGGATATCTTCTGCTTTTTCCTTTTTTAAAGAGTGGGTGGGAGTAGGCATTTTTGGTGCACTGTGTTGTTTTGGTATGTTCCTCTGTTTGTGGTTTCTCTGTCGCCTTAAGGCTCGTAGTGCTCAAGATAAGGCTATGATCATACAAGCTCTTGCTTCTTTAGAAACTGGCAACTCGCCACAGGTCTGGCTTGCGCATCTTAAGCACTAAACTTTTGACATGGTCATTACACCCCAAGTTATTATAACATTGCACTGGGATTGACATGTCTTTCCTCGTTATTCTCTTAGTGTCAAAAAGCCCTTAAACTCTGCCGGTCTTGCTACCATTGCACGCAGATGGGTTTCTACACTAGTGCCTTTGACATGGTCGTTGCACCCCAAGTTATTATAACATTACACTGGGTACGACATGTCCTTCTTTTGTCTTTCTCTTAGTGCTGGAAAGCCCTTACACTCTACGGGTCTTGTTGCCATTGCACGCAAAAGGGTTTCCACACTGGTCTTTATCTATCACTTTAAAGTCCGTGCCTTTCTTTCAGGGTGCTGCCAACTTGTTTGTAGTTGTACTTCTGCATGGCCACAGTTCAACCTCAGCTATTCCCTCTTACTCACCGTCGTCACGATACAGGATGCGAGACAAGGCACTGCACTTGAGTGATCCATTGAGAAGAAGGACCTCAAGGGGAGCATGTCCTATTACATGCGGGTTTGACGTGTCTCCGCCCCGCCCCACAAAAAAAGGCGTCGGCTGATATGGTGTCAGATCTGGGGAAGGCGCCCCCTGGGGCTGGCCCATACTATACAGCCACTTTTGCACAGTGGGATAGGACCTCTACTCTCGCCTGTATTGTCTTAGTGAAACAAAAAGGGGGAGCTGTGGTGAGCCGTTCCTGCGGACAGTGGTCGCCATTACATGATGGCGCTGGCTCCGTTGTGGTCTGTGAAGGACAACTCCATATCAAAGAGAGTTGGTGTGTTCCCAGCTCCTTATCAGAGAAAGTTGGCGTGTCATTTTCTAGCACCCTGTGAGAAGGGTACACGTGACAGCTTTACATTGGGGTTCGCGGTGCTTTATTAAGGCTGGGAGGGGCATCCGAAGTTTAGTAGTAGAAGAAGTAGTAGAAGAATTATTAGAAAAATATCAAGGGCCTGAATAAACTGCTAAAAAAAGATTCCTGAGTCGCGTCTTCCTTGCGGGCAAGGGGAGTCGCGACAAATGGACAAAGAAAATATGGGTATATATACACAATGGAATATTATTGAGCATTACAATAGAATAAAATCATGACATATGCAGGTAAATTGATGGAGCTGGAGAATATAATGCTACGTGAATTTTGCCAGTCCCCAAGAAACAAATGCCAAATGATTTCTCTGATTTAAAGATGCTAATTCATAACATGATGAGGAAGGAGCAGGATGGGAGGGTTAAATAAATTCCAGATAAAGCAAAGGAGAAAAGGGTATGGAAAGAAAGAAAGGAGGTATAGGTGTAAAAAAGAAAGTGGAATGTGATTTTTATCATTACCCTAAGTACATTTATGAAGCCACAAAGGATATTACTTTGTGTACAACCAGATATATAAAAATTTTGTTCTATACATGTAATATGAATTTTAAGGCATTCTGTTCTTATATATAACAAATTAAAAATTTTAATAAAATAAAAAAGAAATGCATACATACAAAAAAAACAGACAATGATTATTAGGTCTTCAAGTGGTATCCTAATTTAAGCCATCCCCAACATCTTATTCATACATATAAATTTTCTTAAAAATGTAATAATTCATCTTAAAAGGAAATTAAACCACTAAATTCAAATATATTATAATTTGTCAGGAATATATTTTGGTGGTTTAATTATTTTCTTGCATTGATAATATGACTTAGTTTGAACATGCAAGTGTTGTCTAGTGAAAGCACTGAGCCTTTACAGGTACTTTTTTTCTGCTAAAAAGTTATTAATTGTGAGTGGGGGATGGGTAGAGACAAATGTGTGGGAGAGTTTGCAGTAAGCTAGCCTAGATGGATGGCAACATTCCTACCCCAAGGCAGACAGAAATTTAAGAATAATGGGAGATTCAAAAAAGGGAGGTGTGTGTAGAGTAGGAATGTACACTGGCATCCATAGTTCAACCCAGAGAAGGTGTACTATGAGTTTTCAAATTGAGTCAAGAGAGAGCCAGGAGACTAAGGACAATATATAAAAGTACAGCTACAGAGGCTGGCAATTTTTAGGTGACTTGGCTTCCATACAAAAAAAGCCTCCCCTACACACAAGAGCATAGGCCAATCCCCTCTGCCTAGTTCCCTACACAAAGGTGTGTTTCCAGCTCTGAGAACCCTCACATATATACCTGCCTTCTGCTATCTATAACCTCTTGTTTCCCATTTCCCCAAACTAGAAAAAACATATCTCAGAGGGATACTATGCCATATTCTCAGAGTGATACTGTGCCATATTCTCAGAGTGATACTGTGCCAGGCTCTAATCACCCACACATGCTGATTTTGTTTTTGTAATTTTTTTAGTGTTGAAAAACTTTTATTTATTTAGGTGGTACTAAGATTAAAACCCAGTACTTCACACATGCTAGGGAAATGTTCTACCATTGAGCCATGATGCCAGCCCACACACGCTGATTTCAATAAGCTGAAGTCTACAGCCAACCCTACACACTACTTTATCTGCCACCTAGTCAACCTGGACCCAAGCCTATCTTATTATCCCCTTTATTTTTTGCATAGTCTAAATGTAGAAAATTATGATATCAACTCAGTTTTAACATGGCACCCAGAAATTTGATGGTTCCACCTGCACATCCCTGAAAACACAGGGTGGGGGACTCTTACCATTCTGTCCCCTGTCAGCTCCAAAGAGCATTATATTAGTTCTATACCCCCATCCCTTTTAAAGAAAACCAAAGCCTACAAAAATGAGAGTTCCACAATCTCAACACATGGAGAACACTAAATTGGCTTTCTTCCAAAAAATAATAAGGAAAGAATAAGTAAATAAGAAAAACCAGTATGACATGCTACCAGTATATTGCTCACCACAATTGCTTCCACAAGAAAACACTCTAAGGTTTTGAAGTAGTGGTGAAGATGGCATTCATAGCTCTGCAAAGAGCTCCAGTCCCTAACTGAGATACCCAGTGTGGTCATTGATTTATCATAAACACAAGGTTTGTAGTGTCCAATTTTTTTAACATTGTTTTTCTCCTTTCTTTTTAGTTAAGTCTAGTGTGGCATGCTCGCAACTTGAGGAAATGTTAAAAGGTAGCTCTTACATTTGTAAGGTAGTAGTTGTCCACTAAGTGAAAAGTTGTTAAAATAACTGAAATGTTCCCATAGCTTCATTGAAGTATACTTAAAAGTATAAGCACCCATTTATTCTATGTAGGGGTATGTTTTGATGTAAATATACCCACATGGATCCATTTCCATATTCTCAGCAACCATGCCTCTTCTCCTGCTGACCTTGTATATTAAATTCAGATCATCAAGAACTTATATAAATCAAACTACTCATTACTTTTTTTGTGTGTGTCTGACTTATTTTATTTAGTATAATTTTTTTGATACTTATTCATCTTCTGAGTATTTCAGTAGACTCATTCAGTCTTCACTTGTGAGGATTCAATATTTTTTATCCAAAATTTTTCAAATGAGAATATCTAAAGTAATTTGGATATCATAAATTTATTTTAAAAGGGAGAGTGAGAGAAGAATGTCTTGTGGATGACATTCTAATTTACAAAAATTTATAATTTGCTGATAGCTTTTACAAATAATGTGAAGGTAATTTTATGAAATATTTTTTCACACCTGTGTTTTGACTGTGACCTGTCACATAAGGCCTGGTGTGGATCTTTCCACATGCAGCATCATGTTACCTCTCTTAGTGATTCATATTCATGAACATTTTTGATTTTTTGATTCACAGTGCTTTTCTTTTAGAACATGGTTTATCATTTAACTTTCATGAGCATTTTGATCATTTCCAATTGATGTTTATTAGTGCAACCTTCTGTGGAATTTACTTAGCTCTGTATAGAATTATGATCCTATATTTTAGTTAGACACTTTTTCTTGAGTGAAATATGAGTCTTATTTTATAAATTTATTTAAATTTTAAAGTATATGTTCAATTGTTTTACTTTAAAATGCTCCAAGATGTATTTATGAACTCTTTACCCTGGCCTGATGTCTATGTTCATATCTCAGCCTTGTTTAATGTTGTAAATCTTAACATGTTTTCCTGATAATTTTTTAGATCTATATTAAGAATGATGTGTGGATGCAGTGACCATTGCCCAGTGTACTTTAATTAACTCTTCTGTGAGAAATTGCCTGTGGGAAATCCATCTGAAATTGTCAATTCTGTAATCTTTTACACTTTAAGGCTTGTATAAGAAAAAAAAGATTTCTTGCAACCACAATTATACTTAAAATACTATCAGAATCATGTGTTTTAACTTGGTAAAGGCATTAAGATTTTTTAAAATTTAAATTTATATATTAGAGCATATCAAATTATAATTTTTAATAAAAATAAAAATAATCTTTATTTGATGTATTTGTCTAAAAAATAAGTATTAGTTTTGAATGCTGAGTATCCTACATTAAAAAAATATAATTCCTACAAGTAAAACTTCACAAGTCACAGAAATCTGAATGGTGATATCATTGCATGCTTCTAAAATGGACATTGTCATGAAGTATTTATCACTCCCTGTGACTTAAGAATTGTTCCATGTCATTGTGTGGTTAAAAGTCTGCAAAAATAAAAATAGATGCTACATGTTCAGATGATTGCTGATAAGTGATAAAACATGGTATGTACAGAAAAATAAATTGTCTCCAGAAAATCTTTTGGATGTCTGAATTCTTTGACAGTTCTGATTCTTCTGTCCAGAGAGTGGTGGCCTTTTTTTTTAACAAAGATATCTTGTTTCTTACAGTACACATACAGCTTATCCATGGCATATGATTATAAAATCTTTCTTTCTTGCAATTTAAATTATCACTAACATTTTATAATTTATGAAGTGTCACAAAGAGGTATATAATATCAAGACTATATATGTATGTGCATTTCTATGAGGCTTGCAGGGAGCATAGCCCTGTTCATTTTATAATTTTATTGCAGTTTTGATTTCTTTATCTAGGACAAGTTTAGATAAGAAACATCCAAATGAAAGTACAAGCAGCCCAATTATAACTGCCTAGACTTGATCTAGTTTTGACAGAAATTTGCAAGTGGCAAAACTTTAATATAAAACCTGTTTTTATATGTCTAGTTGCTTGTGTGTGGCATTTGAAAATAGAATGTATGTATCAACAAAATGATTTTTTAAATGTAAATGCATTTGGTTGTTGTCATTTACATGATATTCAGTTTACCATTGGGGGAGGTCTGGGGTTAAACCCAGGGACAGTTAACTAACTGGGTAACATCCCCAAATTGGTTTATTTATTTATTTAAATTTTTAGAAAGGGTTATCATCAAGTTGCTTAGGGTTATCATGAAGTATGCTAAGTTTCTAAGCCTGGTTTTGAACTTATGATCTTCTTCCCTTGACCTCCCAAGTTGGTAATATAATAGGCATGCACTTGGAACTTTATCAATTTTGAGGGGATGAATAGTAGAGATTGAATGAAAAGGCACTAAACCACTGAGGTATATTTCCAATCCTATTTTGTATTTTATTTAAAACAGGGTTTTACTGAGATGCTTAGTGCCTTGCCATTGCTGATGGTTGCTTTGAACCTGTGATTCTCTTGTTTTATCCTCCAAAGCCACTGAGATTACAGGCATGCACCAACATGCCCAGCCAGTTTACCATTTTTTTAAAGCCTTAGAAATCTTTTATCCAATATAAAATTCATTATTTAAAAATTGATTAAGACATAACCATCAAAAAGTCAGGAATTCTTAAGAATAGTATATAATTCCATACATTTCCCTGCAAATACAATTATCTTAATATTTTAAGTGCTGAGTATTATTCCATTGTGTATATATGTCACTTTTTTATCCATTCATCCACTGAAGGACATCAAGGTTGGCTCCAGAGTCTACCTATTGTGAATTGTGCTGCTATAGACATTAATGTGGCAATGTCCCTGTACTATGCTGTTTTTAGGCTTTTTGGGTATAGTCCAAAAAGAGAAATAGCTGGGTCAAATGGTGGTTCCATTCCCAGCTTTCCAAGGAATCTACATACTGCTTTCCAAATTGGCTGCACCAATTTTCAGTCCCTCCAACAGTGTATGAGTGTACCTTTTTCCCTGCATCCTTGTCAGCATTTGTTGTTGTTTTTCTTTATCATGGCTGCCATTCTTACTGGAGTGAGATGGTATCTTAGAGTAATTTTGGTTTGCATTTCTCTGATTGCTAGGGATGATGAGCATTTTTTTCATATATTTGTTGATTGATAATATATCTTCTTCTGAGAAGTGTCTGTTCAGGTCCTTGGCCCATTTGGTGATTGGGTTATTATTTTATTTTATTTTATTTTATTTTATTTTATTTTTTGGTGTTTAGCTTTTTGAGTTCTTTGTATACCCTAGAGATTAGAGATCTATCTGATGTGTGAGGGGTAAAAATTTGTTCCCAGGATATAGGCTCCTTATTCATCTCACATACTATTACCCTTGCTGAGAAAAAACCTCTATATAGGGAAAAGGGGTGGGAGGAAAAGGGAAGGATAAATGGCATTGCACGGATGATGAAAGGTGACCATCATTGTTATACAAAATACATGTATGAAGATGTGAGGAAAAAAAGAATAGTGGTACCTTAGATTAGGTAGAGAGAAGTGATGGGAGGGAAGGGGACGGGTTGGGGAGATAGGGAGGACAGTAGAATAAAACAGACATCATTATTATTACTGTGTGTATATATGTGAATGCATGACCAATGTGATTCTGCAACCTGTATACTCAGAAAAATGAGATATTGTATCCCATTTGATTCAAATGTATGAAAAAAATAATATAAAGTTAAAAAAAGGATAGTATATAATTACATAGGGAACAATTACTTTTAAGCTAACAAAAATACACTGATTTAAGTTTATCTTCTACTCTTGTAAGACAAAGAATTATAATTCTGTCAGAAGGACTCTGAAATTTTTTTGGTGCTACTATAAGTGTAAATCAAAACTGTCCCATGAAGTCTGTAATATTACATATTTTTTCATAAATCAATAGTCTCTTTTCTTTTGATGTTTGTCATGCATTTTTGATAGGTCTTTATTTATATGTAGTGCTGAGAATCAAACTCAGTTCCTCACACATGATATGTGAGTGCTGTTTCTCTATGCCACAACCCCAACCCCTTTATGGAGTTGTATATAAACAAGAAGTAATCATAAAATGTTATTTTCTGAGTAAAGATCAGTGAGGTTTTAATTTAATTTTTTTAAACATTTATCATTTAGTTATAGGTAAACATAATACATTTTTTAATTTATTTATTTATCTATTCATTTATTTATTTAGTGGAGCCGAGCATTAAATTCAGTGCCTCACACATGCTAGGTGAGTTTTCTTCTTCTGAGCTACAATCCCAGCTCCAAGTATTTTTAGACTTACCTTTGGCTCTCTGATTTTTGCTATAAAGTATCTAAGAAATAATATAGTCCAATTTTTTTTCATTTTATAAGAAATAAAAGAGAAACTCAGAGAAATGGCTTAATTATTTTCAATTGCATATCACATTAATGGAGGATTAAGTTCAAATACAAATAAATAAAAGAACCTCAAATAAAACAACATTCTGTCTGTAATTTGATTATGTTCTCTTCCATATGATTCTGGAAAATGTGGCCTTAATCAGCATTTGAGCATAGTTGTACATCTGGAAAAAGTGCTATGTAGTCACTATGTATATAAATAATCATTTAATAAAAAATATTATTGGATAATTACTTTTCCAGGGAAGTATTGGTGACCCTTCTTTGATTTATTCTCATGTTTTATAGGTATCACTTTCAAAAATTTTCTTACCATGAGGTTGTTTAGATCCCTGTGAGGCATAAATTTCTGAACTCTCTAAAATTATGTGGCAGATTTAGTGAGAAAATTCTCAAAGATCAAATCCTCAAGGTCAAAATGTATTTTTATTCTATGGTTTTTCTCACTATTTTGTTCTTATCTTTTTTGGAAGATGTTTACTTTTCTCCATAAGCTAATGCTGGTGCTACCTTAATTTACAATTAATTATTTATCCAAATAAAAATGTCAGATTGTTTTAACTTTTTTATAGGTTGTTATTTTTTTGTTTCATTTTAGATCGTTTTTACCTATCTATTAAACATTTTTCCAAGTTCTTTATGTACTTGAACACCAAGAAGTCAAAATGAGAAACTGTGTATTAAGGACTATGTAGTTTAGGATCTTGGTTCTGCCGAATGTGGTGTGAAAAGGTTAGGGGAAGCATACCTGAAACTGCCGAGTCCAGTAATAGACACCATGTGAGTTTAGTAGGGCCTCAATGTCAAAGAAGAAAGAGGATAAGAATCTTGTGCAACTAACAATGTGGGTGAAGCAGAAGAATTGCAAGTTCAAAGCCAGCCTCAGCAAAAGTGAGGCACTAAAAGCAAGTCTATAAATAAAATGCAAATAAGGTCTGGGGATGTCACTCAGAGGTTGGGTGTCTTTGAGTTTAACCCTCAATACTAAAATAATAATAATAACAATAATAATAATAATAATATAAATAAATAAATATTCAAAATAATCTAATCCTCGGTAATGGGCATTAATATGTCATTAGTTACAAATGTTTGTGCTTTTGTAGACATATAAATACTGCAAGTATGCTCTGGTAAATCTGAGATATAATAGTCATATAAAAATTGTATCTATTGTTTCAACGTATGGTATGTGTACAAAAATGCCTCATTAAATGACAGACATACACTCCAAAAATGCACTCAAAGTGATTTTGTTCTTTTTGCAAATATAATACTGTAAACTGACACTTAGACTGTATATTACTACAACCCTAAGCTATATAGTGTAGCTCTTGTTGTATATAATGTCCATCACTGACTAAAAGTTTATTATGCTACACATTATTGTATGTTATAAATTTAAAGATGTACACATCACAATGTTATAAATAAATAGATCTGTGAAAATAAAGAGAGAAACTTATTTTTTATTTATTTTTTAGTTGTAGGTTGACTCAATATCTATATTTTATTTCTTTAATGTGGTGCTGAGGATTAAACCCAATGCTTCACATGTGACAAGCAAGCACTCTATCATTGAGCCATAATCCCAGCCCTAAAAAGAAAAAAGAAAAACAACTTTACAATTAGACAATGAAAAATGAAAGTTTCCACTAATGAAGAATAGAAAATATCCATCCTTTCTAAAAAATCTGCTGAAGTTATGGGATATCTGTGTGACACATAACAAAGTGATTATAATCTTTCTTTGCATAACATAATTAATCTTTCAGAGATAATTAACATTTAACGGTAAAACAGTCAATAGTTACTATATAAAAAAGAAAGTTTTATCAGAGTCTGTGTTGGGTCAGCAGGAGACTGCTCCCAGCCACATTTCCACCGCTTCAGGGTGCTGAGTCCAGCCTGGGGATGGCTGGGAAGGCCCAGGGAAAGTAGATCAGGGGCACTAGGCCCTCTCTTTCCCTCTCCCTCCCATCCTCTTTCCTCTGGGGGGGGGAAGTGAGTGCAGGTGGGCGGAGATGGAGGGTTTGAGTTCACCTCCCACTTCCAAAAAAAGGTGACATTTACTGTGAATGTGTTGGTACATGCTCATAATATCAACTGCTTGAGATGTTATGGCAAAACTAATCCCCTCAAAACAAATGCTGAATGTCTTCTTTGATATAAAGAGAAATATTCATAATGGGGTAGGAAGAGGGAGCATGGGAGGAGCAGACAAACTCTAGATAAGGCAGAGGGATGGGGGGAAAGTGAGGGGGCATGGGGATAAAAATGATGGTTCAATATGTTGAATGTCATTACTCAAAGTATATGTATGAATACACAAATTTATGTGAATATACTTTGTATACAGAGTTATAAAAAATCGTGCTCTGCTCTATATATGTAATAAGCATTGTATTGCATTCCACTGTCTCTTATAAATAAAAAAATAATAATAAGGAAAAAAGAAATATCAAGAGGAGGATGAACAACTTACTGAGACTCTGCCTCGTATAACATTAAGACTGGGGTGTAGTTTTGAATAGAAGAGCACCCTTTGTTTCAATCATAAGAACCACACAGAAACATGAAACTTATTTCTTTTCAAAGTTGCACAAAACAAAATGTTACCAAATTAATAAATTGGGCATTAAAATAATTAATCAATGAAGTCATACCATTAAAGTGTAAGATAAATTACTTGGCACATGATGAAATACATTTAATAAGAAAAGACAAGGACACCAAAAGAAGAACAGCCAAGAGACTTGAGTAGCCTCTTTATACAGGTGATATCTAAGTGCTCAGTACTCATAGAAATCTCAGTATTTTAAGAAATTAGAAAAAAGATTAAATATAATAAAACCAAATACATAAAATTAAATAGTATTCATGAAGATGTGGAGTGAAAAGTTCTTATAAATTACAGATGAAGTATAAGTTGCTGTCATTTTGTAAAAATTGTGTGCCTATTGAAGGACATGATTCTTCCCCACCAGTAGCACTAAATTACAGAAATTATTGCCCTTATAAACCATAACAACATAAAAGTAGAGCTGAATGGTCCATACAGTTGAAATCTGTAGGGTGGAGGAAAAGAGAATGTGCATATAAGAAGATACAAATAATAAAGTGCAAGTAAAATTATTTCTAAGGTTGAGACACATTTTAGCCACACTACATTCAGCCTAACCAACAGTACAAAACACCACATCAGTATTATATAAATGTCACATTTGTATACTACTTCACACAGTGTATATTGTTTTAAAAGAAATTTTGTAGTATTTATTGGAAAATAAAAACTTGAACAAGGGCATAAAAGGCCCAATTACACACATGTATTTAGATACTACACATCAATACAAAATTAACAATTTTCCCTGAATGTAATCTGTAATATTTTTCATGAAAATTTTAGCATGTGGGGTAGGGTTGTTGCTCAGTGGTAGAGTGCTAACCTAGCACATGTGAGGCACTGATTTTTACCATCAGCACCCCATAAAAATAAATAAATAAAATGAAGGTGTTATGTATAGCCACAACTAAGAAAAAAAATTAACAAATTTCAGCATACCTTGCTTTTAAAGGAAAGAGGTTAAAGAAAAAAATACCTTGGAAAAAAACTGTATATAAAATACCCCTAAAACCTCTGCTTCAGAGAAGCAAATGAACTAGTAGTATCATTACGTGACACTGATGTATATTATAAAACTATACTACAATGATAAAGAGCAAGGAGTCATAGTATAAACCAAACACAAAGATGAATTCATATGCATGTATTTTTTTGTATTGTTAAGAGCAATTGAATGGTCTAAGCTTACCCATATCCAAAATAACACTAGAAGTAAATGGATAATAAAATACAATCTAAAGTTAGATGTTTGGGCTGGGGTCATAGTTTCCGGAGTGTTTGTGTGCAGAATATGTAAGGTACTTGTTCAAACTCATCACAAAAATTAGATGTTCAGATGAAGTGAAGTTAGAAGTTGTTTTAATCACCCTTTTTTACAACTATGACTATAGAAACTGACCAGAGAAATTATAGAGGAAAAAAGTTTATTTCCAGGCTTTCAGAGGTCTTAGTCTATGGAAGACTTCTCCATTTCTCAGGGCTCAAGGTAAGGCAGAATATCATGGAAGAAGGTTGTGGCAGAGGGAAGAAACTTACATGGTGATCATGAATCAGAGACAGACTCTGTTTTGGGGGAATATACAAATTTATACTCCAAAGCTGAATCTCCAATTTCCACTTTTTACAGTGACACACTATCACTCCAGTAACAACAGTTAATTTATTGAGGGATTAATTTACTGATTAGGTTAAGGCTATGACCAAATAATTTCTCCTTAAAACCTATCTGCATTGTATCACATGTAAGCTTTTGGGGTACATTTACAACTGGACCATAACAGAAATATAGCAGAATTGAGGCTTATAACTCTCCCTTTCTCTACTGATACATTGAATACACTTCTACTCATGTTATGGGTCCTTCATTGACAAAGTCATAAATGAGTTCAGATACATTGGACAACTAAGATTTAGATACATTGGATAATTGAAAAAAACACCTAAAATAAAATGAGTAGAAATAGCTGGGATACACCTGGTCATTTGAGTTGTTGCATGAAGTGCTACATATATGAGAAAAAATCCCCCCAAGTCTGGGGTCACCTTAAATAAGAAGAGATTGAGATCATATATAAGCTGACTTTAAAATTTCTGTGATTTTTCATCTTATATTGGTTAGATCAGTGATATAGAAGTAGGAAAAGAACAGAGTGGACATCCTCTAATACAAAGGCTTTTCATTTGTTTCACAACCTGAAGTCAGGGCAGTGTGGTTAAATCTCAAAGATGTCAGTTTGTCTCCAAAAGAGATTTACCAGTGGTTTTTCTAACTTCTGTTGCTAGAAGAATTGCTTCTCTCTCGATTCAATTATGGGTACAAAAAATAGCAATTAAGCAAACTACTGATGGACTCAATAAGATTTGAGTGCTTTCTGAGTCCTGAACTACTCTTGTTCACCCCAGTAATAATTCCAGGCCTACCAATTGTTTCTAGAAGAAGTTTCTCCATGCACTGAGTGTCTAAAATTAGCAACTTCTGTTCCCAAAAGTGTATCCTAAACTTTCAATTTCTATAATCAATAGAGACTTATCATGTGCAAATTTTCATATATTGCATTAGATTTGCATTGTTTTTAACTACTTCCAAAGACTAAAATTTTCAGCAGTAGTGTTAGAAATGTGTTAGAAATCATAGATCCCTGTTTCATTCCAGAAAATATTTATAGCACACTTTTTCTCTGGCTACTTGACAGCCTGGAATGTAACACACTTGAGTCAGAATTTTAATACTTCCATCAACTGAAAAATTTCTTTCACCCTGTGCAGTGTTGTCAGAATCCCTACGATAAAAATCTGAAAGATAGGGGCTGAGGATCTGGCTTAGTTGTAGAATGCTTGCCCAGCACATGGGAGGTACTGTGTTTAAAAATCAGAACCACATTAAAATAAATAAATAAAATAAAAGTAATTTATCTATGACAGACAAAAAATAAATAAATAAAATATTTAGAAGTAAAAAATAAATATCTGAAAGATAGTAAGTACTCCAGAGCATATGAGCATGGATATCAAGACTCAGTTGTAAAAATGTTAGTGAAAATATAAATGGAATAAAGCTATTTTTGAAAATGGCATTAAGGTTTTTCAATAAGTTAAAATAAAAATGCCATATGATTCAGTAGTAGTAATCCTGGGCATGTATCTAAAAACCTTTGAATAATTAAATCACAGAAAACATTGCATTTCTATTTTAATTGTAGCATTTTTCACAGAAGCTGGTAAAACAACTAAAGTACCTTTAAGGTAAATGGTAGGTTGGGCATGGTGCCACATGCCTGTATTCCAAGAAGCTTGGGCGGAAGGAGAATCATAAATTTAGAGCCAGTCTCAGCAATTTATCAGTGAGACCTTGTCTCTAAATAAAATATAAAAAAATGGCTGATGATGCAGCTCAGAGGTTGACTAGGTCTGGTTTCAACACACAGTACCATAATTAAATAAATAAATAGGACCCCATGCTTTAATTTCCAAGAAGCAATTTAGTTGAACCCTTTCTGGATTAACTGGACAGGATATGTCACATTCCTTAACAAACTATCATCTGCAGGAGAAATTCTGTTTCAAAATAATATTCATAAGAAGAACCCAAGTTACCCTGAAGGGGAGAAGTTTTTGGCCCTGTTACAGACCAGATTCTGGAACTCAGGGAAATAAAGAAAATTCCTCTCATCATAAAATCTGTAAGAGTTTATGCTTAAGAATTCATTTAGAAATTGTTAGTATGAGCCTCATTAACCTAAAGTTGTCATGGCAGTGGATACTTGAGCTTCTGTTATCCTGCTGTCAGTCCAAAGTCAAGAAGTGCACCTGGGCAGGACACTTTGGAATCTTTTCTTAGATTCCCATTAAAACTGGAGCATAAGAGAGCCATGCTATAATCTTTACAGAGAGAACAGACTATATCCCTTCAAAGTGTCACCATTTTTCTTCTTCACATAACTTCTAATAAACTAATTGCTTGTCACACTAATTGATGTTTGAAAATTTTATGTCTTGATTGAAAACAAATCTGCATTTGAAGGGGAGTTATCTTCACACTACCTCCGTTTCACAGAGTCCCAGCCCTGTATCACTAAAATATTCTTGTCAGCTGAAGGGCTTTCAGAGACTCCCTGAGTGCCTTAACTCCATACTTTATGCTGCTATCTAGAAGAAAAAGGCCCAGGAAATGATATTCCCTAGACATTCCAACAGACTTTAGACATGGTGTTAGTTCCCACCTTTTGTTCAGGCAGTTATGAAGCCCACAACTAGGTCATTGTGGGAGGTTAGAATAAAGACATATCACACCAGAAAGTCTTCAAGGAAGAACTTAAAATCAGAAAATATGATAAAGTGTCTGTGCCTGGGAAGACAAAGTGAGGAGAGACACATTGTTCTTCTTTTTCAAATTGTTAAGTTATGGGGCTGGGGTTGTGGCTCAGTGGTAAAGCACTCACATAGCATGTGCAAGGCCCTGAGTTTGATCCTCAGTACCACATAAAAACAAATAAATTAATTAAAGATATTGTATACAAGTACAACTAAATATTAAAAAATTTGTCAAGTTACATTTGTCTGCTTTTCTCTCATGTGAGATGCTCACAAAGAGAAAGAAATATCTTTCAATTGCCATACAGTTCTTAGAGAAAAATTAGAAGTACTGCATCCATTTGAAATATAGCATAAAAAAAATAATTGATAAGGCAAAGAGGTAATGCTGGCATTCAAAATGTGAACAGAGCTGACTGACTGTTCACTGATTCCAGTGTCTTAGAAAACTGAAGCAGGAGGATCATGAGTTTAATGCTACTTCAGCAAGCACTTAGCAAGTGCTAAGCCAATTAGTGAAACTTTTTTAAAAATAAAATACAAAATACTGCTGGGCATTTGGCTCAGGGGTAGAATGAGCCAATAAGATTTAGAATAATTTGTTTTCCAGTGACAGATAACTAATTGACTCACTATAGGCTGAATGCCCAGATCCAATCATAAGTTCCACAGAAGTCATATGGAAAACAGCCAGTTTCTTATAGATAGTTTGGTTCAAGAGTTCCTGCACCCTCTGTCTGATAGGGTCACAGTGTGGGGGATGCTGTTGCAGGGCCACACCATCTGGAAACCAGAACCATGTTGAAATATTAAGTATTTTGTTTATGATACTGATTATATGAATAATAGGACATACATCAATCAATAATAAAAGTATGTGCTGACTGAGATTACAGGAAAATTTTCAAAATGAGACAAAAGAAACAGTTAAGACATGCCTAGATATGTGTTTTGATCTCTCAGGATACTAACAATAGTGTTAATCTTCAAGACATTTATTTAAAAAAGTTTGCAAATCGATGTTCCTGAGAAAAGCTTAACAATTTAAGCTCCATTTTCCAAAGCTGCAACCTGTTCAACATACATCCCCTCCCCCACTAACAGATTCTCTTTTCCTTACATCATGATGAGAATGGGAAACACCTAGTTAATTAATGGCAAATGGGTTGAGGTGCTGAACCTGCTCTTCTGTTAAGGATTACAAAGACATAATAATTATTGTACTTTTACCAAGGATCAAAGAAACTCTTTAAGAAAGCTGTTAAATAGACCATATTAAAAAGGAAATTACCTTAGAAATTAAAAATAAAATAATATAAAATTAATATACATATATTTCAGAGGCACTCAGAGTAGTAGGTTTTTAAGTAATAGGCTTTCACTATTTTAAGTGTGTTTTACTGAGATTTTAGTTTAGAAGTAAGAAAGCTTATCAATAGTCATAGGTATGCTTTAAAGTTAAAGGTTAATTATATAATTATAAGTATGATTTAAAGTTAAAAATTAATAATAGGTGAAGATATATGTAGTCAAGTTGTATAGTCTGACACCTAGTGATTGAGGTGAAAATGTGAAAGCTTAATCATGATTTCCCAAGGTTACAGGAAAATATTTTAAACAATGTACTCAATATCTTAGGTAATTAATATATGTCTTAAAAGATTGTAACTCTTAAAAATTATGTACATCAAAGAAGTTTTGAGCTTTGAAACAATCCATTAACTCCCTAAAAGAAAAATTTTTTAGAAAGAGGTATTAAAGGGCCCTCTAGGAGCAGCTGATACTTCTGAAGCCTGCTTGTAACTTGCAATCTGTAGTCCTGTCTCTTCTTTCATTGAAGCCACTCATCCTTCAGCACCCATGGATTTCTGCTAGAGTTGAACCTAGCAATAGAGATTTAATTTTTTTCATTAAAATTTAAGGTTGACTCTGTTGAGGGGCTGTTTTGAAGTATAGAATATATAAATGCCTATGATTTTTTCTGATATTATCATAGTATCTCATATCAAAGGAGTAGCATAATCCTACCATTAAGCTCAAGGAAAAATTGTTTTTATTTGCTTATACTACAGAGTCAGGGATACTAACAGATCTAAAAAGCTGGCACCCTCCATCTCTTTTTAATTTTTAATGTTAATACTAGAAACTTTAAAATTTTACTTGTGCCTCATTTTTTTGGGGAAATAGTGACATTGCTGCCTCAGGGAACTACTTATGAGTAGAAATCTCAAGCTGTTTTCTTATAAGATCAGAGAACAGAAATGTTAAATAAAATTTTAAAATTGTGATTTCTTTTTTATAAAAATATATACATCTGTATTCACACATTGATTTAACCACATATTCAGTGATAAATTTAAGTGCACTTCTGTCTGGGCTGGGTCTATGTATTGGGAGAAAACACTGCCATGAAACAATTCTATCCTTAATGGAATCTACAGCAAGTCAAAATAATAAATAAATTAAAACTACAGGGCTGTGGAGCATTACTGTAATATCAGTTAGTTGAAAATCAATCTCAGGATAATTAGAGACTTGTCCCAGGAATCTATATATCCATCTATGTTTCTATCCATCCATAAATCTATCCATAAAACTTGGTCATAGTTCTCTGTGCTCTGTAGTGAGAACCCCTGGGTCAGATCCACAGTGGTTTTTTTTTTTTTTTTTTTTTTTTTTTTTTTTTGCTACTGGGGATTGAATTAAGGGGCACATGATCCCTGAGCCACATCCCCAGCCATATTAGTATTTTATTTAGAGAGAGTGTCTTATTGAATTTCTTAGTGCCTAACCATTGCTGAAGCTGGCTTTGAACTCGAAATACTCCTTCCTCAGCCTCTCCAGTTGCTGTGATTACTGGCATGCACCACTGCACATGGTTGATCCTCAGTTTTTTATCAACAAAAAAAGCAGCCAAGTATCTATCTTTCTGTCATTATTTGTTTCTGGATTGAATACAATTTAGTGTAACTCAAACAGTTGGTCTACTAAGCTCTATTTGGAGGAAGTGCCTGAAGATGTTGAGAGCCACAGCCAAAGGGGCCCCAGCAAACTTCCAGCTGCCAACAAACTTCCAGCTGCCAGCTGATGATTGGCTCAAAGCGGCCCCAGCAACTTCTAGCTTCCAACTGATTGGCTCCTTTGCCGTGATGCTCAATGGGCTGTTTCACCACCCTTTCAGACCACGGAGCTGCTATTGGGGGAAAAATAAGCATACTGAAATCCAGGAAATGGTAAGTGTGTGTGTTCATATTTTGAGACTGTGTAGGGAGGCTATTTGAAGCCAATGGGACTGGTAATGGTGGGAACCAGAATTCGTAGTCAGGAAATCCTCATTTTTTTCAACGTCTCCCACTCTCTGTTTAAACAACAAGCATGTGGCTTAGGGACTGTGCCTGCCTTAGGTTGTCCAATGGTACATATGGTTCTTACCTGTCATTGGATGAGCTGACCTCAAGGCGTCAGCCTCCTGTCTTAGGTTGGTACCATTGCAATTGGATCTTACTCGTCATTGACTATCCATCCAGCATACAGCCACATCTCTGGATAGGTCTTTGTACCAGCGGGGGGGGGGGTGAGATTCTTTGCCTCACCTCTGTTGGCCCCCAAATTTTAGCTGAATGACCATGACAAGCAGAAGGGAGGAAGATACACCAAGCCAATTGGCAGCTCCTTTTGGAAAAATTGTACCACCCATGACACTATCAGCAAAAATACCCCAACACTTCCACAAGTCGCTGCACCAACAGATAGTTCACAATGCATACAAGTGAGTTCACAATGCATACAAGTGATACATAGTCCAGGAAAGTTCTGCAAGCAGTTCAGTGATGGCTATTGCAGAAGCTGTAGATTGGTTTTGTCTTTGTCTTCACTGGCACTGGGATGAAGATAGGAATTCTGGCAATAATGGCTAAAGAAGAAATTATGTAACATTCCAGAAGTCACTAAAAGCAAACAATTTTCTTAACAATTTACATTATCTTGAACAGAATTATTAAATATAATGAAAAGGAAAGGTGAAAGCAAACAAACAGATCTGTTAACCTCCTTCTTTGTTCATATTTTAAAACAATCCTCAACAGCTATTTACCCAATTTAAATTAAATAATTTAAATCATGTGAATAATAAAAAAGATATATTTGGATCCATTTTTTCATGAGCGCTCATCATATATGATATATGGACATACATACATACCAACATACAACATAAAACACAAATGTGCACACATAATATAATACATACAACACATAACATAATAGTAAAGGCTTTATAACTTTTACAGGTGAAATCTCCATTGCAATGTTTAAAAACTCTATAGTCAAAAAATAGAACTGATCAGCAAAACATTAATCTAGGTCTGTATGAGCTCAAAAAACAAAATAGAACTTCATGATGTGGGAAAGGGTAATAATAAAATAGATATTGAAAAAAGCATCCTGGTTTTGTTGCAGATGTAAGGATAGCCAAACTGAAGTTTTGGATATCAGATATTATGGATTTGAGCCAAATCATCTTCTTTTTGGTCTGTAGAAATCACTTTAGTTAATCTCTCTAGAATCCAAATTAGCTGCTGTTCTCCCTGTGGAAACATACAAACAGACCCCTGACTCCAGACAATCACTGGGACAGGACCTTAGTTAATCTCTCTGGAATACAAATTGGCTGCTGTTCTCCCTGTGGAAACACACAAACAGAACCCCGACTTCAGAAAATTACTGGGTCAGGACCTTTGCATTGTCCTATTAGAATATCCTTCCAAAGTACCTTGGGCTTATGTACATTTTTTGGACACATATGCCTTTCCGCAGCACTAAGTCCTGATGAATCCAAATTTAAAACGTTTAGAGTAAAAAGGGTTATTTTAAGTTTATCTTTGTATTTGTATTGATGCTGCTATACCTTGTTCTTGTTTTTCTAATCTTTTTTCTTTCCTAAAACCTTGTCTAGCCATAATAGTGGGTGCATTTTGATTGATGTTTTTTGTTAATGTCAAACCTAATTGATCTAGGACATCTCGTCCCCATAAATTTACGGGAAGATGATCCAATACATATGGCTGTATAGTTCCTTCACATCCTTCAGGATCCTTCCCACCTAATACCATTGCACTTCTATGGGGATTAGTCACCACTTCTAGGCTTCGAAGCCTTTGAGTGGCTTGTTGTAATGGCCAATGTTTTGGCCATTCTTGATGAGAGATGATGCTAAGGTCTGCACCTGTATCCATTAGCCTATTAAATTCATGTCCTTGAATATTTAGTTTTAGCATGGGATGAATCAGGACTGAGTGAGCTGCTCTTTAGGGCTGGGGTCAGAGACTATGCCAACCAGAGAGTTTTTCCTACCCACAAATGAGGAATTGGCTCCTAGCTGTATATTCTGCTGGACAAGCAGGGCCAGGCAGGGTACAACCCTAGGTGAAGAAAGACCCTATCAGCAGGAGACAGACTGCTTCACTTTCGTGTAGGACAAGTGGCATAAAACAGACCCAGGAAAGCAAGTTTCCTTTGAACATACTGGTTTCCTAAGTAAATGTTTAAAAGATGATTTCACATTTTTGTGAAAGATGACTTCCAAAACACAGCACTACCACTGGCTTTTCTGGAATGAGTATGTCTAAACCCCACCTCTAGCATATGATAGCAGAGCCCACGCTGTCTGACTCAGGAGGTACCAACAGCTCAGTGTGGATGAAGGGGACATGCCATTTTCATTGCTAGCATTTACTGAGAAAGCTTAAAGGGGATATTTCCTGGGTGTGAGCCTCAAGATATGAATGGTCAACTTACAGCAGATAGCAATCTCTGTCCCTGCTGGGGTTGACCAGCTTGCTGGCCAGTGTGACATCAGAAATCACCTCATAGTCTCCCTTCGTGGTGTAACTTAAAGTCTTATGACCTACTGGAGATTATCAGTGGAAATTTCAAAATGAGGCAGGACATGGTTTGAGCTTATTCCCAGCAAAGTGTAAAAACTACAATTCCCAAATTTACCAGGTGCTAGCTGCTTTCAGCCCACTAATGGTCTTGCAGTGTCCTTCTGGGTAAAGGCTACTTCACCAGGGCTGCATTAGGCCCATATTGAGCAGGACTCACCTTTTGTATCTGTGAGGAACTGGGAATGGACCCAGAGCTCTTTCCCATAGTCCCTGATTCTTCAGCTGAAGGGGACACTGTTGTAAGCACCCTCAGGAAGGATTAATGACATCTCCCTCTTGGATCTGAAGTGAGGTGAGGTGAACTAAGAATCAGTTCCTGATATAGTCCTCCAAACACCAGAGAACATGTGCTTAGAAGGCACTGTGGGCCAGGAGTGGCTCTTCAGTAGGATGCTTGTCTGACATGTGTGAGGCCCTGGGTTCCATCACCTGCACTTAGTTGTACCAAAGCTGCTTACTAGTTCATGCCTTTCATTTGAACCATCCCATCACTCTGGCTAATGGGAACAGACAGCTCTTGGAGCCATGACTGAGTCCAAATCTAGACAATTGGCTAGTTCCAGAAAAATAAAGGGACTCTGACCAGTGAGCCCACTTCCCTCATCCCCTGCTGGCCATCGTCCTCCCCAGGGTGCTCTGGCTGCCCTGGCCATTCACTCTGGCCATTAGTCAGCTCCTGGTTTCTGTGTTTACCTTCCCTTTTCTGGTGATCTGGCTAAGACTGGGCCTACCCCGGCCAGTCACCCAAATGGCCACACCTAAACCCAGGGTTTTCTGGCTCGGCATTGCTGACAACTGGGCCAGACGGTGTTGTGTTGTAGGGGAGTGTGTGGAGCACAGTCAAGTGTGGGGACTGTGATGGTAGCCTTTCTTCTGCCCTAGGCTGTGACAGCTGCAGCTAGGTCCCGGTGCTCCAGACTCTGTGTCAGGGCCTGCATCCTCACCATTCCTCACAGTCAGGCTTTTATACGTCTCCTCTGGCTTCCCAGTGTCTCTGACACCTGGTTCACTGATCCTGCTGCCTGGTCTGAAGCTAAAGCCCACCATCCCCCAGCCACCCAGCACACTTTCCCCAAGTCCTCCTGTATGCACTGCTTCCCTGCCCAGCCTCCAAAGCACACAGCCACAGGGTGGGCTTCACCCTCCACAGGCGGTCGCTGACCTCCAGGAGACCCTGCCGTTCTCACCTGCAACTCCTGCATAGCAAGTGTGTGTCGGCCACTCCCAACAGCCCTGCCTCTCATGCAGGCTCCAAACGCGCCCAGCAGTCTGTCCACATATCCCATCCACCCATCACTGCAGCCAGACCAGGGACAGTGCCTGGATCTGGCTGGCCAGACTCAGCTGCCCACCAGCCTAATAAGCAAGCCAAGGATGTAAAAAGGAAAAGCGAATTTCACACAGCTTGATCAAACCAGGAGAAGCGGCTAAATTTCTCTGCCCGTCCCACAGATTTGGTTCTGTCTCACTGCAACAAAAGCCAGTGACACCCACATTGAGATTCTCCAGGCTGTGCTGGCCAGAGAACATCAAGTTGAGCTTCCCTGGCACCAGGCAGGCCAGAGGGTACTTTTCCCATTTTCATTCTCGGCATGAGGCAATCTGGGATGCAGAAAAGCCCTTCCCAGCCCACTTTCCTCCAAATCTCCACCTCTGCCAGCTTCTCCTTCTTACTACTGACTGACTTCCTGTTTCCCTGAGAAACCGAACACTGGGAAGGGAACTTCTCACACCCCCAAGCCACCTCTGCCCCCACAGCATCTTCCCACAGGTCCTGCCTTCCCTGTAGTAAGGTGATGAGGGAACTCCCTTTAAATTCCAGATCCCAGGGAAAGCATGGAATCCGGCAGCTATGCTCCTCAGAGCTGGGCCACCCTGGGGCTGATGCAGGCTCCTCTCTGCTATTTCTAGCTCCCCAGGTGAATGGCACAAAGTAGGGGAGGCAGCAAAAACACACTCCATCCCATGAGCCCTACACATTAATAAACCAGCTTTTCACTGTCAGGAACACACTCCACTCCACTCTGTCTGAAATTATGCTGTAGGCCCAATCTCCAAGCGACTTCCTCTAGCATTTGCCCTGAGCCCCCACCCTGAGCCCCCCCACATCCTGTCCTCCCCTGTCGACTCACACTCTGCTGGAAGGACCAATGTCTGTGGCCATCAGAATGCAGGGACGGTGTCCCCGTTCACCAGTGTGTAGACCCTTATTGCTGGATGAACACTGGACTTTTGCAATGTGTTCAACAAATATCTGTCTGAATTTTGGGAAAAGTGAATAAAAAATATTAAGGAGAATAAAAACTATCAAACAGCTCAGATAAGCTCAGCCCTAAGATAAGTTGCCACCCCTGAGTGGCTCAAGCCAGTGCCAGGAGCACAGCATTCACAGAAATGCAGCTGTGGGTCTAGGAAGGCAGGGGACTCCCAAAGGGGAGTTCCCGCCTGCAATCTCACAGACAGGGTCACCATGCCAGGCCAATTCCTTCCCCATGATCTATGGCCAGCGGGCCACATCCCCAGCCTCAAAGACCTTTCTGTTTCTGAAATGAGCAATGTCCAAAAGGTCCTGAATCGGGCCAGTCATGGACTAATCAAGGTCCCTGCAAGCCCTGGTGTTCCTTCCTTGCCCTCAACATCTGCTCTGCTCTCTCTGGTGACTGATTCCCTTTCCTCAATCAGCCATTCATTCTTCCCACACAAGCTAGGACTCAGCCTCAGCCCCTGGGTCCTGACAGCCCAATGGGGACAAACACCTCCAGTGCAGCCGCAGCGGCTGGGCCCTGGCCCTGACTGAGGGGCTGTTACGTGGGGTGGGGCTGCATGGAAGACTAGAGTCCACACATCAGTGCCAGAGTCGCTGGTGGTGCGGCCCGACATTCTGCACCAAGTACCTGAACATTTTCTCATCATAGCAGATGAAAATAAGACACTTTGGGTACAAAGTCAGACAATTTTACTTCTAATAAGCTGTAGCAGTCTGTCTTACCATCCGTGTTGAGTGCTCTGGGGCTTGTCTGATATGTGACACATACTCCTACTTCACACTTCCCAGGGCTCGAGGGACTTAAAGACTCCTCAAGCTGAGAACCAATGCTGCACCTTCAACCTATGTCCCTGAGCTCACAGATGGTGGTTCACAGCGTGTTAGAGAGCTCAATACAAAATACCACCGCAGTGACAGAACAAGAGGCCGAAGGACACCTGGGCTGACAGTAACAGGGTTATGCCTCACCCCAAAATATGGCCCAAAAGAGAGGAAAAACCTTCAAACTGAAACCACTGAAAAGTAATGAGCCACTCTATGTGAGACCCCATAATGGCAGAGGCATTGCAACACCACAGACCAAATCCATGAAACACACAGCAGCAAGCGTGACCCCCATGGGGACACCACATTATCTGGGGGGCCTGTGGGCAGGAAACTATGGGTCACCTCTGTGCCTTCCTCTCAATTTTGTTGTAAACTTTAAACTGCTCTAGAAGATAAAGTCTATTAAAAAGATTACTACTGCTGGGTCCCACTGCCACCTCTCCCCACTCTGACTGAATTGGTATGGGGTGTGGCCCGGGCATTTGGACCTTTTAAAGGCCCTGGGGTGATTCGAAACACAGGACCACCCTCCAGCACACCAGTGAGATGTGGGGACCCGAAGCTCCTGCACAAGACGGCGCCTAGTGAGCACGACAGGCTTGGACCTGAACTTCTCGAAGACCAAAGCAGTGCACTATGACCTTCTGAATCAGTAACTGTTTACCAGAGAACTAACAAAACCCTGCCATTTCAGAACTGCACTGGCATGCAGAGTTAGCCCAATGGCCACAGATAGGCTGGTGGCATCCTCCCCACACAGGGAGTGACTCAAATGGAGCTGGTCCATTGCTGGGTTATCCTTGGGCGGGCTCTGGGTAAACCCCAGCTTACTTCTAACCTGTCTGTACCCGTTTCTTATTTAAACCCAGGTGAAAAGCTCCCGCACGCCTTCCAGAACCCATAGTCCTAATCCATCACCAAAAAGCCCCCAGTGTGTGCTCCTCTGGCCGCATGACGCTGGTTTCCACCCATCCCGAGACCAGGCCTGCCTCTGGGACCCTCTGCCTGCCTGCTTGTTGAAGCCCCCAGCGGCCACCCCTTTGCCTCAGTACTCAGCACTCCCTGTACACACCATGGCTACCATCCACTGAAGCAAACTCCCTTTAGTTACCAGCTCCACAGTTAACCCTAACTCCTGTGGGACCCCCATCTCCAGGCAGGAGCCTGACTCGGCCTCTGTACCCCAACAGCAGCTACGAATGACCAGACAGCTGTCAAACATTTAAAACAGATGACAGGCAGATATGAGGTTCCCTATAATGTGAAGCTTCAGTTAATGAAACAGAAGCACCTATTTATGTCTTACTACAATAAACAATTTGCCCTCAAATGAGCCCCAAATCCCAGTGAAGTGCTCCTTCACTCCTAGGAAAATCTAGTAAAGGCATCCAAACTAATCAGCACCAATTTCTCACTGCCAGAAAGGGCTCCAAGTGTAAACACTCACACTTAGACATGAATTAAAACATGAAGAATGGAAACATCTGTCCCCCATCCTGTTGTGAGAAGGCTTCACCAGAACAAAAAGGATAATGAATGGGGGTGTGGTACATGCCTCTAATCCTAGCAACTGGGGAGGCTGAGGCAGGAGGCTCACAACTCCGAGGCCAGCTTCAGCAATTGAGCAAGACCCTGTCTCAAAATTTAAAATAATAATAATAATTTTTAAAAAAGGGCTGGGAATGTTGCTCAATGGTAAAGTATCCCTGGATTCCATCCTCAATACCAAAAAAAAAAGGTTAAAAAAAAGAAGTCAATAAAACACCTCTTTATTGAATAACTAATAAATGCTAGGTTCTATGGGGATGCAGCCTCATTAGCTACCACACATGGACACACACATGGGAATGTGTACTGAAAAGTGCTGTGTGTGTGCTGTGTGCAGTGTCTAGTCAAATGCAGAACACCGGAAAATGGCCTGTGGGAGAGAGGTTATGGACCTCCTGGTCGGTATCTGACATGTCGTTTATACCACTGTTTTCCCTGTGTAAGTCCCTCCTGCATCATCTCCCCTACAGTACCAAACAGACCATGTGCAGTTGAAGTCACATTCAATGGAGAGGTCAGGCTCCCTTTATGGAGATGCCCTTGATTTTATCTGGAATGTGGACAGAATCAAGACAGACTGGAAGGGCACTTTGCAGAAAGAGAAAAACGTAAGTTGGTGTTTGCTTTTTAAAAGCAAATTATGTAGGTTAATTTGGCCAAAGAGAGAAAAGTTCTTAAGTTGAAGGGGAAGGCTTAGATTGGATGAAGAGTTGGAAATGAAACACGGCTGGGGATTTTTAGGTGGGCAATACAGTAAAAGTGGAGTCTTTGGTTGAGATTGGCAGATACACAGAAAAAGGAGAAAAAGAAGAGGCACTTGGAATCAATCTTTTCTAAAAGCATTTTTGTTTATTTTATTACACCCTTGATAGTAGACAAATACAAAAGTGGTGGGAGTAACTCATGTATCAAAGACAACAGCAATCACAAAATCACACCGCATGAGTCGTGAGTCTGAGTCCACCTTAGATATAGGATGTTTTGAAAAAAAAGCATCACAAAGGCCTGAAGTCTTTAATATAGTGAGTACTAAGGAATTCCACCTGATAGTTATCAAATGCTATATAAGTTACATTTTTCAACACCACAATCATTTTGATGGGAATCTTGCTGAGGAGTTTTGCTTTCTTCTGTCTTCATAAAAAGGCGAACCAGTGTGAGTACAATGTTTGGGGAGAAACAAGACATTTACATAGTTTCAAAACATTCCCCAATAGATAGTCAGGAATTCCAAAGGAGAAAAAATAGTGAAGAACGGGACAAGCAGCAGCATGATTCTGAAGGTCATCCTACCCAGGACTCACCCACACAGGACTCACCCACCCAGGACTCACCATGTGGCCTCCTGCCAGTGCGGATAACCCACAGAGCGTCCACACCCACCCAGCATCCACCTACCACATAAAAGTCAATGAAAAATTCTAAAGACAAGGAGGAAGCATCACAGACTAAGGGTGAGGAAAGAGATGGGGGTGGGAGCAGGAGGAGGAGGCACGTGCTCGGGACTTGCTGCTGCCCTAAAGGGCACAGCACCCTGAGCTGAGCAGCATGTTAGTCCGCACCATGCTCCAGGATCATTTCCTGACTCCCATCATGACCCTGTGGTTACAAAGATCATGTCCTTAGTGTCCAGGAAGAACACGGCTCCTTTGCTCCTGAGCCAGGAGAAAGGGGAGAGAGGGAGGGAGAGACTGAGCCAGTGGGAAAAATGTTTATCTGCAGAATCCAAGTGAAGCACAGATGGTATTCTTTGCACTCTTTCACAACTTGTCTGTAAGTCTGAAATTAAATTGAAATCAAAAATAAGAAAAATAATGCAGTTTTCCATTTAACCTTTACTTGGTAACCTGGAACTTATGTGGCCACCAGGAATATGCTGTAACCTAGTGATGCCTTCTAGGGTGGCTTGGCTCTGCAAGGCTGAGAGAGCCTTGAACTTTGTGGAAATGCTTTTAACTTTCTTACTCTCTGCAGCATTGGATCAGGTCAGCTGTGCTGTTCAGCAGCCCCTGAGGCACCCCTGTAAGTTTCACTTTTTAAATTTGTCTGTTATTTGTTTTTTTGGTCAGGCACAGTGGTGCACATCTGTAACTCCAGAAACTCAGACAGCAGAGGTAAGATTACAAGTTCAAGGCCAGCCTGGGCAGCTCATCAAGACCCTGTCTCAAAATAAAAAATAAAAAAGCTGGGAATGTAGCTCAGTGGTAAAGCACCCTTGGGTTGAATCCCCAGTACCACAAAATAAATAAGTAAGTAAAACATTTGTAAAAAGTGTATTTTATTTTATTTTTTGATGAGGTCTGGCTAAATTGCTTAGGCTGGCCCCAAACTTGCCATCTTCCAGCCTCAACCTCCTAAGCAGCTGGGATTACAGGTGTGTACCACACAGACATCCTAAGTAAATTCTCTAATCTGCTGCAGGTTTGGAATCAAATTCAGTGCATGTTCATTTTACAAATGAAAAAACTCTAGCCCAGAAAGGTTAATTTACTGAACAAGAATAGGATTTGAATAATTCCAAAGTTCTTTTTTATGTTATCATGCTAATATGACCAGTGCATAAAATAAAAGCTCACAGTATCTCAGTGAAGAACTGTTAGCAGTAGCAGGGGCTGGGGGGATGACTTCATCAGTGATCTCAGCTTCGCACTTGCCTGTTCTGTTTACTTTCTCCTGGTCAGATAAGTTTCTGCAGATCAGTCCGACTTTGGCCCATTTCAGGATTTCCCCCTAACCGACCTCTTAACAGAAACCCCGGTTTCATAATCTCTAGGTATTTAGGGCCTACCCTAAATACCTAGAGATTATTGGCTGGAGGTATTGATCCAAGTTGAGATTGCTATCACTTGATTTACACACAACTAGGCCAGTGGAAGGTCAGTCATCTGGAACCATATCGGTGAGGACCACAGCCCTGCAGGGACCTGCTTTCCCTAGAGGTAAGTCCCAGGCACTTTCAGATAACTGATGTCCTGCCCCCTGACTCCCTGGGATTCTTCAAAGAAAAGAAGCCTCTTGAATTTCTCAGGGCCATTCTCCAGAGCGATGGGGCTTACCAAAGGCCTCTGGATGGGAGAAATGTCTACAACAACCATCTGACTATAACAACCAAGTCTGCCAAATGGTTTAAACTGTATTTTGAGGAGGTTATTATGGAATAAATAAATATTAATTTTTTTAGTTGAAATTGAACACAATTCCTTTAATTTATTTATTTATATGTGGTATTGAGGATCAAACTCAGGGCCTCACACGTGCTAAGCAAGCACTCTGTTGCTGAGCCACAACCCCAGCTCCAAGGAATAACTTTTCGAGCCACGTTCACATTTTGAAATAATTTTCAAAAACCCAAATATTTAGGAAAATTTCCAGCAACAGGGACTGCTCAAGCAACATTTTTTTTGGGGGGGGGTACCAGGAATTGAACCCAGGGATTTTTAACCACTGAACCATATCCCCAGCCTCACCCCTTTTAAAAAATATATTTTTTATTCTAGTGACTGAATCTTACTGAGATTGTAAGGGCCTCACTAAGTTGCTGAGGCTGGCTCTGAACTCCTGAACCTCCTTCCTCAACCTCCTTTCTCAGCCTCCCAAGCCACAGGGATTACAGGTGTGTGCTACCTCACCAAGCCTGTTTAAGAAATTTAAGGGTATATGCCCTCAAGGGAATGCCACAGCACCCAAAGAAGGAAGAAGAAATCAGGAAGTTTAGTGGAGGCATGGAATGATCTCCAAGGCATATTATTAAGCTAAAAAAGCAAAGTGTACACACCAAATAAGGTACCAAAACAAAACTATATTAAACAAAACAAAAATTAACTCCAATGGATCATAGATGCTACTGTTAAGAGCCATAACTAGAAGACATAGAAGCAAGATTTTGTAATATTGGCAATGACTTCTTAGATACAGTACCAAAAGCATGAGCAAGAAAGAAAAAAAAACAGATCAACAGAACTTAAAATCTAAATTGAAAAACTTCCATGCTTCAAAATATCAACAAAACAGGAGAAAATTTCCATAAGACAGTGGAAATATTTATTTGCAAATAAATAAAAAGTTTGATAAGTCACTTGTATCCAAATATATATGAAAGAGCCATGGCAGGGGCTCTTGCCTTTGTAATTGAGCAGGACAAAGTCACTAAGTAAATTAGAAAATAAAAAGGGCTGGGGATGTAGCTCAGTGGTAAAGAGTCCCTGGATTTAACCCAAGTATGGTGGAAGGGGAGTGTATTTGTGTGTATATATACCTTCTAATAAATATTATTTGTTTTGCACATCAAAAGTTGCCCCACTGGTAAGGTAAGTTTTTTAAAAAACATCTCAAAGTTTTTCCTGAACTATGGAAGACACAGACTGTCTCACTGCCTGAGACAACACAAATTACGTGTAACTTTGGGAAAATTCAAAATGCCCAAAATGTGAAGTTTTTCTGAGCACAAAAATGACACTACAAATGGAAAATTGTATATCAAATCTCCAGTGACAGATCACAGTCAAAACATAGGAGATCAAAAATACTATATAAGGCTGGGCCCAGTGGTGCACACCTATAATCCCAGTGGCTCGGGAGGCCGGGGCAAGAGGACTGTGTGTTCAAAGCCAGCCTCAGCAATGGCAAGGCACTAAGCAACTCTAAATAAAATACAAAACAGGGCTGGGATATAGCTCAGTGGTTGAATGTCTCCAAGTTCAATCCCCAGTCCCCAAACAAAACAAAATTATATAAGAAGACTTCAAACTCTGTGTACAAGGTGAGTATGAAACATGAGTGAATTTCATGTCCATACTTAGAGCACACCCCAACATACCTCATCATGCACATGCAAATATCTCCAAATTAAAAAAAAGGAGAAACATGAAATCTGAAACATTTCTGGTCCCAAGCATGTCAAATCAGGGATGCGCCACCTCTAGTACTTAATCCATGAGCTAATTACAGGACCAAAAGGAGTTAATATTCACAAAGGACTCAGCATAGTAGCTGGTCAAGTATGAGCTCTATATACTTTTTTTTTTCCAGTGCTGGGGATGGAACCCAGGACTTGCCCTTGTGAGGCAAGCACTCCTCCATATACATTTGATAAATAAGCAGCTGTAACAACATTTAGGTCTACTTGTGAGCCAGAGTGGTTCTGGACAAAAATTAAAATGTCTATGGAATGAGATGTTGGCTTCTCCTTCCTTGTAGCCACTACTGCACCGGGGATGAGCCCAGCAGTTTTGGTTCTGTTGACTGCATGTTCAAAGGGACTCAGGCCATGCCTGTCTTCGATGATGTCTGCCACAGCACTGTCTCAGGAGGAGCACGTCATCTGCCTTCTGCCAGGCTGCTGCACTGGGGCTGAGTGTAAGCGCTCATTGAGGTCTGCCTTCCTTGGAAAGGAGAGGCTGTAAGGCAATCTGTAAGGAAAACTGTTCAACACTGTCCAATGCTGACCGGACCCAGCAGCAGAGTGCAAAGGAGACACTGTGTAAGGAACCCAGCTGATGATCCAAGTGCAAAGCTGAATCAAGGGCAAAACAGGGCAAAGCTCAGGGAACACATCACAGACGCGTCACTGAAACCACCTTTCACAAATAACCCCACCCTCAGCTGCACTGATAAACACTGGTTTGCAAACATTTTCAGTAATGTTCTCTGCCAGCATGGTGTGTGTGGCTTACCAAGGTAGGCCTACATCCTGACACAACATGTTAACAGTTGTAAAAACTGAGGTGCCTAATCACACCTCTCTCATCTATGGCCTCACGAAAGTTGGGAGGTGAGCCACAGGATGTCCCTTGATAGCAGGAACAACACTTTTCTTAGAGAGTGATTTGGGGCTTGCTCTAGAATAAAGTACAAAGGATGGATCATACCCAAACTCTGGAACACAGAGCAAGACAATATGACTTTAGCCCTAACATTTCCCAAGGCACTTGCTACCGATCACCCAACCAGTCTATTGCCACATAATTTGCAGAGCCCAAGCCACAAGGGGAAAAGTACTTGGTACCCAGGTGAGGAGGGTAAGAGGATCCTGCAGAGTTGGCCACTGATTTGCTGTAGTGCTCCAGGGCACACCCTGACCCTGACCTTCCCAAGGCCCTGCTGGGCCTGTGCTAAACCCAGAGGGGCAAAGGGCAAGGGCAGAACTCACAGGTGGGAAGGCCCAGAGGACCAAGGGGTAAAGAGTGGCAGGCCAAAACCTGTCCTGGGATGCATGGGCTTGGCAGGGGTCACAACTTTATCTGAGTTGCCACTCCAAGTTCCTGCACATACTCCACAGTCCTGTCATAGACTTCATGTACAAAATACAAATTGAGAGATAAAATGATGCAGAATTCTAAGACAACTCCAAGTTCACTGCAGGACCCTTTTGAGTGTGAGGCTCTGTGTGACTTCACTAGTTGCATGCTTTTGAAGCCACAGAGAATTTAGCAAAACGGGTCCAGGTTTGTGTGCTGGCCCCTGGCCGCCGGAGCCTCCATCACTACCAGGAACTGAGACTTTCCAGTGCCCTCTTCTCATGCTCTTGTCTGGGGTGCAAGGGGAGTTCCATTCATTAGCAGGGAACTCACAGCAGACCCACCAAAAACTGGGAAGTTCTTGAACATGGACCCATGCTAGTATGCACCCTGGCAGTGAAAACATTAATTCTCTGCTTGTCATTTGCTGTAGTGAACATATATCAAAGACTAGAAGCACAACAACTAGAGACTGAAAAGAAGAAACAGCCAGGAATGGCAGTTGTGCCTGTAATCCCAGTGACTCCAGAGGGCTGAGGCAGGAGGACTGCAACTTCAAAGCCAGCCTTAGCAACTTAATGAGAGAGACACTGAGCATTTTAGCAAGACCCTGTTTCAAAATATAAAGGGCTTAGGATGTGGCTCAGTGGTAAAGTGGCCCTGAGTTCAATCCCTGGTACTAAGAAACAAACAATCTGTGTATAATCTTGCATTTTAACAATGTATACATGTGCTTATGTTGGGCTCTGATAGTATGAGAGACAAGGATAATCTGATACAACTGAAGGATTTTATTCATTTTTTTTTTGAGGACTGCAAGGTTTTAAACAACAACAACAAAAAAGGGATCTGACTATAAATAGTTCCTGCTGCTATGTTGAAAAAGGAACAGAGGGGATGTGGACAGAAGCAGGGGCCAGGCAGGAGGATTGCCTGCACTGAGGGGTTTGTGGCCAGTCTAGGCAACACAGACCTGTTTCAAGAGATAAAATTAAAGAAGAAGCGGGAGAAGAAGCTACTACCAAGGTCCAGCGCTGAGCAGTGCAGTGGTGATCTCACTGAGGGGAGGAAGTGGCAAGAGAACTGGCGAGGCATGCATCTCACAGGTGGAGAAGAAGAGCCCCTGGGTTTCCAGCCTGAGCCACTTGATAAATTAAGGTGATCACAGGGCCAGAGACTTAACTGGAGAGAAGGAAAGCCATCTGAAGTTTTGGGAAGTGCTCGGTTTGAAATGTCCGTGGCACTTTCAGACATCCAAATGAGTCAAGCAGTAGGGGATGTGCAGGTGTGGAAGTCTGGGGCTTGAACCCTGGAGGCTACCAGCATGGGTGGTACAGAAAACCACAAGGGCAGGTGCCCCCACTGGGAGCGGGGACTAGGCTGGAGGCACATCCACCTGTAGAGGTCAGGGCTGGGGGAACATGGCCAGGTGGGCTAAAGGGGCTGAGAGGTCACACCAAGTGACTACACAGAAGGACCGACAGGGTTGGGCAACTTGAAGTCCACAGGTGAGTGACCCTGATAGGAGGAGCTTCAATGGAGTGGCGGGGGCAGCTTGGGGCCTGAACTGAACTGAGAGCAGAAAGGAGAGGTGCATGCCAGGCTTGAGTGCAGATACCGCCTGGGAAATTCTGCTGAGGTCTGAAGCCTAGAAATGTAGCTAAGGTGGACTGTGGGACCAAAGGAGGGCTTCCTAACACTGGAAGCTCCAGCGCAAGACCCTGCCACAGCCAGGGCAACCAGAGGACAGGCCATGCAGAGCCATGAGCAGAGGGTGACAGGCCTCCCGCAACCAGAGAGCATAGCAAGGGGACAGGAGTGCCTGGCAGTGATTGGAACACAGAACACACACTAAGGACCAGGCAGGAGGCAACCAGCCAGGAGTGACTAATGCAAACAAGAAAGTGGGGAAGGATTGGAAGTCACAAGAGCTCCAGGAACCGCTGCAGTGAGACTGAGAGGAAGTGGCACTTAAGAGTGGGACTAGATTTTGAAGTTAGTGCACTTTCTGGTAATTGACACAGATCAGAGAAGATAAGCAGGGTCGGAGAGGACCACATAAATCAGGCAGATGTTGGGGGTCAGGACTGCCTGTGTGTGACTGTGGTCAAGGGGAAGTGACAAATGAGAGGTAAAGCCAGACTAAGTGAGGTACCAAGCCAGTGCCCTGGCTGTGGTCTCCAGGCCAACGCTGCTGGCTAGGCTCCCTGGGCTTCCTGGGGTACCATAGCAACCTACGAAGAACTCAGTGTTAATCTACACAAGGTAAACTACTCACCTTACAACCTTAGGCAGCTTAAATGATTACAAATTCAAAAACTTCTCCACTTAAAACCTTTTTCCTTTTTTTTTTTTTGGTACCAGGGATTGAACTCAGGGGCACTCAGCTACTGAGCCACATTCTCAGCCCTATTTCTGTATTTTATTTAGAGACAGGGTCTCAATGAGTTGCTTATCACCTTGCTAAATTGCTGAGGCTGGCTTTGAACTTACCATCTCTTGCCTCTGCCTCCCGAGCCACTGGGATTTTAGGCGTGTGACACCGTGCCTGAGTTGTTTTGTTTTTTTGCCACTTAAAAATTTGTATGGAACACTATGAGTACCACCAATAAATACACTCAATAAATATCTACAGAATTCCTACTATATCCCAGACACTTTCCTAGGGATCATTTGAGGTGTATATTCTAGTGGGAAAGCCACAGAAGAATATAGGAAAAATTAATATATTCCTAGCTATAAATAACAGAAAGCAATGTAAGTGAGCAAATAATGAGAATCATGGCCCTTTCACTCTCTGCTATTTTATAGTGGAGGACATGCTCATGGGCTGTGCTCACACTCACCTTTGTGCACTCTGACTTCCAAGGCCAAGAACACTTGAGTCTACACCTGAGGGGGGAGGAAAACCAGGAGAGAGTGTGCTACTGTACACAAAACCAAGGAGACATGAAATAGCCTGCCATGAAGAGAAGGGGCAAAAGGCAGTGTGTGCACGGGGGGCCAGCAGATACAGGGAGGAGGTGAGCCAAGCTGAGGGTCCCAATCTATCTTGGAGGAATGGGGACGAATGTGGGGCTCAGAGGAATATCCCAATTAAGGCTACCCACAACAGAGGTGGAAGGGCAGATTCGAAGGGCACACAATCAGCTTTAGGGAGACCGTTTAGGAGGAGGGTCTTGCAGTAATCTGAACTTAAAATGATTGACACTAGTCGCAGCCCAGTGGAAAGGAAGGGTGGGCTAAGTAGAGGCATGTTTGGTGGGGAGGCAGGGTGAAGGAAAGGATCCTAGGATGAACCAACACAGTCTGGGGCTCAGGTGAGTGGGGGGAGGAAGGGAGGCAGACAGACAGCAGGATAGGAGAAGGGTACCCAGGAGGGGACCAAAGGACAGCTGGGGATGGGGGAGATGTGCAGCTGAGTTTGAACACAGAGCTCTAGCTGCTCCTGGACACTCAAGCAGATTTGTGACCATGGAGTGATGTCAGCTGGCTGAGAACCTCCAGTTCACAGCACCAAGGATACA
Source organism: Ictidomys tridecemlineatus (assembly GCF_052094955.1). Lineage (NCBI taxonomy): Eukaryota > Metazoa > Chordata > Mammalia > Rodentia > Sciuridae > Ictidomys > Ictidomys tridecemlineatus. Next base: position 21,746,597 of record NC_135492.1, on the reverse strand, counting down.
TGTGGGAGTCACCATTTATTCAACAAATAGTAACTGGACATCTGTCTCTGCCAGATGAGCCTCTAAGTCAAACCTGGATGGGATCAGCAAAGACGCACACACAGTGAGCCCAGCCAGAGACTGGACAGGACCGGATCAAGGAAAAGCCAATGCTGGGGCACAGGCGGGGAGCACCTGGCAAGGCAAGGGAATAGGATCCTGAGTCAATGAGGCCAAGGAAAACATTCCAGAAACCGTGGCCTGGAGCAGGTGAGTTGGCACCACCAGGCTGCCTCTGACAGAGTGAGAAGCAGGTGAGGAGGGCAGGAGTCAGGAAACACTTAGTGGAGCTGTCCCCGAGGCCTGTGTGTTGACAGCCTGGTCCCAGCCCTTGGTGCCATGGGAGGTAGTGGGACTGTCAAGCAGCAGGGCCTAATTAGTGGGAGGAAGGGTGCCCTTGGATGAGAGGGGGACCCAGCTGCAGCCTGTGTCCCTCCCATGGCTTCCTGGCCATTTGGAGATGAGGGCCTCACTCCTCCTTGTGTCCCACCATGAGTCATGGTACTGCCATGGGCCCAGAACAGAAGAGCCAAGCATCCCGGACTGCAATCTCTGAAACCCTGAGCCCAAATAAACCCCTTCCCCCTTTAAGCTGATCATGTGGGGCATCCTGCCCCAGTGACTAACAGAAGGCTGTTAATAACACAAGAGGTAAACAGGAGGTGCTGAAATAGACAGCAGAGATCACCAGAAACCAACAATGGACAGCTCCACGAATGGCCTGACTTCCATCACCCATTTCTGGTATGGTGGTTAATTTTATGTGCCAACGTGGCACATAAATACTAAGGCATGAATTCAACAGAGGATGTGGAACACCTGGTCATCACACTGACCAGTGTGTAGTCTACCAGTTCACTCGGTTTCCTTATAATGCTCAAAGAGAAGGAAAAATAAAGGGGGAATGCAAGGCCAAAGGCCTCCAGGACCCAGTGGTGTGGTTCCTGTGGGTTTTGATGTACTCTAACATACCCAGACCTCCCTCTGCTTGGGAAGCTGGCCCAAGAGGAGTCTGGGGAAGACTCACAGCAGTGTCACATTTGAGGTGACATTTAATGATAGTATTAGACATGGAAAATGACAACCCACAAAAGTAGGGGGCCCTGGGATAAGGGAGTGAGAAGGAAAGCCGAACTGATCCTTGAGAGCACTTATCCTTTCCCAGTGATAAAACAAACCCCGAGGAAGAGGTGTCCATCAAACCTAGAAAGGCAGTCTCTGGGAAGAGGCTGAAGCATTAACCCTTCTAAAAATAAATCCTTTCCAGATAACAATCACTGACCCCAGGCCCTCCTTCAGGTCTAGTACAATAAATTCCAGAAACTGACTACTGACCCTAGACTCCCTCCAATTTCAAACAAACCCTAAATTCCTAAGCACTAAAACTGACTCCTTCACTGATAGAACAAACTCCAAATTCCTGGGTGCCCAGAGAAAATTGGTATGCTCACCAGACCACCTCTTAGAATAACCTGTATAGGCCCAGGCCCCTTCTTTGTTTGTGGGCTCATTTTCCACCAGGAAAGTGGGTCCCACCTCAGCTCATTTCATTCCTGCGTCCCCTGCTTCTGTGTGAAATTTCATTTCTGAATGAAGCACTGAGCAGATTTGTGAAGTTTGCATTCATCCTGGTCTTTTTGTGCTAATAGATAGAGGTTCACCAGGGAAAAAGGGAAAGCAAACTCAGAGAACAGGGCGAGAGACAGGAGGTTGTTCACTGTTACAGGAAGATGTGTCACCAGACTTCTTTTCCCTCAGTGCAGCCGGTAGAACATTCCTCAACATGCAGTTTCCTGTGCCACAAGACCTGACTCAGGGAACAACACACTCTGTAGTCACCTACAGACATTACAGACATTCTGCCTACCCAGAGATGGACACTTCCCACTGTAAATGGGCAGTGGACATTCTGAGTTTTGTTAGTCAGCTTCCTGCATCTTTGTGGGGGACAAATGGAACACACTAGTATTAGCCTGTGGAGTAAAAGACAAACTCCTTTCAATCACAAGACAGAAGAACAAAGGGGAAGAAAACCTACAAGGATAATAACTATTCTAGATTCCCATGGGGAAGGAGAGCATCCAGCCCTCCTTGCTTGTGATTACTGGTTACTTTGCCTAAAGAGTTGCAAACTGTGGCTTCCTCATTTCAGGGGGAAGGATAGGCTCCTTTAGATGTCCAGGGCACATTTTCCCCCAGTTAGATTTTGGTGAATAAACTGTCCTGGCATCTAGAACTCATTAACATTTTAAAGGATATTTTTATCCTTCTTGCCTTGAGCCCTAAGACTTGAAGCCAGGGCAGTTTCAAATAAAACAAAAAAGGGTAGAGACTGAAAGTTAGAACTCCAGGCCTGCAATTTTCTGATGTCAAACCTTTGGAAGAAAGTTAACAATTCACTATCCAGCACAAAATATACCAAATGCTTGTTGAATGAATTAACAGTGAACAAACTGACAATGATGAATGAATGAATTGTGAAATGATGAAACGAGTCTACTTCTTGGATAGTTACCTACTTGTTGTTTCCTATCTGGATAGTGATTTGCAAGATTGAGAATTCAGTTACAGTTTGACAAGTTCCAAAATTTGTATTGATAAGGATTTTGAGACAAATTGCAGTCATTCAGAATTATTCACTGAGTCCCAGCTTTGCTAAACATGTTCTACCTCAATGCAAAGTATTTAAAAATTTAAAACATAGATAAGAAGCCATTCCTTCTACATTTAATGAAAGATATTGGGACAATAGGCAGCAATTATACAATTGGTTGGCAGTTATACAGTAGAATTCAGTGATGGTGCCAGGTATCCCGCCCTCTGATAAATCAAAGCAGACAAGATTCAACCCAATCATATGTCACATAAATTGTTTTTGATATGCTGAAAGATCTTTTTGTGGAAAGGTCAGAGTCTGAGACACAAGCAGATAGGTTCTCCTTCTGAAGAGAACAGTCCCAGTAAAAACACAGGGATGGCAATGTACGAGGCACGAAAGGTGGGACTTAGAACTCTAGCATTAAAAAGTATCCGCAAGAAGCCAACAATCTTACCATAAAGGGACAGAGAACAAGTGCAACCTGCGAAACTCAGTAAAGGGGAGAGTCTGGAATTTGCCATTGGGACATTGCTACCTGCTCCGTGCAATTTCTTAGTCATGGATATAAATAGAATTATGGTTTTGAAATAAGAGGTCAGTATTACACTGGTGATGACATCGTTGCTTTCTTCTGTGTCGCTTATTTTCAAAGAGTATAAGGAAAATTTAAAACCAGAGGGCTATTTAAAACAAGAAACAAAAAACAGAGAATATAAACACTAATAACCACTTGAGAGCATTAACTAAACTGCTTCACCTTCCTTTATGATGTCTGAAAACACAGAATCATAGCGGCTCCTTTGTCTAGGTGTATGAGTCTCGCTTAGGGTGCAAGAGGTCCCAGGTTTGAGTACCGGACAGCTCTCTTTTGCACTCCGGAGTTATGCGTTGTCTACGTGTGTGAGCGAAACTTTATTTTTTTTTTATTTTTTATTTTTTTTGTTTTGTTTCTCTGAAATATTTTTAATTGATTTTATTATTTTTTATAAATACACTACAACAGTGGAATGTATTACAATCCTTATTACACACATATAGCACAATTTTTCATATCTCTGTATATAAGGTATGTTCAGATCAATTTATGCCATTATACATGTATTTTTGCATTAAAATTCTTTTTTTATTAGTTGCTCATGACAATACAATGATCTTGACGTATCATACACTGGGTATGATTTTGTATTATTTTATTTTTATTTTATTTTTTCTAGTGGTAGGCTGGTAAACAGAGTCAAAAAAAAATGAAAGCCCTTATATATAACGCTTGCCAATGTTTGTGGCATAAAGAAGACTCACAACATGACTAATTTCAACCCATCTATGTGACTTCATTGAAACCACCAATGTGATGTCACCAAAAGTGGATCTGGAAGAGTCTAACCATCAGCTGGTGTAAGCCAGCTCCAACACCCCGCTATTTATTTCCCTATGGCTGATGGTGAAACAAAGGCTCAAAAGTAACATTGAGATGGTTTCATTGGAAGAATGTGAAGCCATAACTATATTTTCCCTTTAAAAATAGGGAAAATTAACATCTTACATAAAAAGAGGTCTGGAGACATGGCACTTCCAAGAGTGGCTAATGTCACTTTTCACATTCATCTTTGAAACAAAGATTCTTCCCATCCTTCTATGCTGCATCTCAGAGCCAGCTGAGCTCCCCTAATGGCCACCCATGACTGTCTCAGTTTCCAGCATGGATGACAACATCCAATAGACAGAAACAGTTTTATCTTTTTTATCAAGAAGAAAATCAATAGATGTTTATGTAAGCTCACAGGACTCCAGGGACACACATACTGCTCTCAGGTACAGATGAAATTTTCACTCTTTGCAGAAAGAAAAATTCTCTTTTTTTGTATAGTGTCTTCACCCATGTTCCCTGACCTTGCAGCAGTATCCTAAATATCCCTGGATCTGAGGCACATAGGTATGCAGAGTTAAGGAGACCTCACAACTGTTTTTGTCACGGACCTGCCACACGACTTAGATTAGATTAGATCAGTTAAATTAAGTGGTGACTGTCTTTAGATGAGGGTTTGTTTGTTTGGTTTGGTTTTTCTAGCACTCTGAATTGTTCAAAGAGCAGTTAGTTGTTATTCGGCCCAACATGTACCTATTAAGGGAGAAAGTGGGGAGGAAAACTCAAACTCCCCTTACTGCCTGCCTTGTTCATGGTACCGACTGCTACCTGTGTTGGAGTCTTCCCATCCATCTCCTTGTCTGCAAAGTCATTCAAAACACCTTGTTTCCAGTCTTTGGTTTCAACCTACAACCAGAGGTTTCCTTTGACTTTCCCCTCCTCATTAGTGTCATTTTTGTCTGCAACTGTTGAGATTTAATACTAATCACTTTCACTACGAATTCTGCTCTGCCAAATCAGATTATATGAGAAATAATAGATGATTTTTTAACCCTAACTTAAAAAGTACACATGAAAAATAAATACCTAGCTTCGGGCTCTGGGATACCTCAGAAGCTGGGCAACTTTGGGACTGGTGTTAATATTTTTTTATGGTAGGAATACTCTGGCCTTTTGGGGTAGAAGAGGAAAACTGATGACCTGAAGGCTGCTTCCAGGCTATTTATATTTTATTGAAAAAAAAACATAAAACTGAAAATTTCATGTCCTTCTAAAAAAAACCTGTAAGATGTGGCTGGAGTCAGTGGGACCTGAGAGCTGCCCTTGTTGACAGACCTGAGTTTTCCACTTTTCCCACTTTTACCTCTTGCCTCTTATCAGCCACACCATTTGCTCACCTGCCTGGGCCTTTGTAAGTCCATGAAATAAGCACTGAGTGAAGCTGTTTGGTGGATAGTGGACAAGTCATTCTATCCAACTGAAAAACTGAAAAGAGGGAACCTAACTCTTCTCTCCTGGTTCTCTAATCTCTGTGTTCTACACATCCTTCTTCCCTTAACAGATCAATTCTAACCTTTAGCCTCTGGACTCTTGCTTTTCTCCCTGGACCACCCGAAGAAAGCTCGTGTGTTCTAGGATTTACCAATTTTCTCTTGGCTCATGACACCCAAGTCTCTCTAGCCTCATCTTTTCTTTCAAGGTACTGTCCGAGGGTTAAATTTAGAAAGCAGCAGAGATTTCCACCATGGGGCAGCCCTGAATCCAATCCTGGGTTAGCAAGCTGAACTTTGGCAAACATGGAAGAGCCTTGAGCCTCCATTCTTATGTTTTGGGCATAACATTTCTTACTATGGTGATTGAAAGTCTTAAATATAATTTATAGTGGGTGCTTGGCAATGCCTGTCGGCTGTCAGAGACTTGTTTATCTTCATACTGTCTTCAGTGCCTCAATCCCAGAGCCCTTGGCTATAAAAGTGACTTTTTGCATTGAGATGTCAAGTGTTGTCTCCCTTGGAACTGCCAGGAATAAGGCCTGCCAAGGAACTGGGGACAGAGGAGTAGACAGTCCACCATGAAAAACAGGACGGGGTGGAATTTGCTGATGAGACAAATGGCCACAAAGCTTTGTGGGAATCAAGAAGGGCCAAGAATAGCAAACTTGCCCGATGGCACAATGCAATCCTGCCACATCAAATCAGAGCCTTTATTCCTATCTTTAGGAGCAAAGTAAGCAACTAAATGCCCTGGGACTTGCTTAACAATGATGACCAGCAGATAAACAAAGTCAGGGGAGCAAATAGTGTCAGTGGCAACCTAGAGGGTTACTCTGCAGCTTGCCCACTCCTTTCAAAAGCAGTTTTCCCTTAGTAACAGGTTACATATGCTTTCGGGAAAGTCCGTGTGTGTGTGTGTGTGTGTGTGTGTGTGTGTGTGTGTGTGTGTTCATTTGATTTTTGGTGGTGCTGGGGATTGAACCCAGGGCCTTATGTATGCTAGCCTAGCACTCTACCAACTGAGCTATATCCCCAGTCTCTTTCTCATGTTTTGATGCAGTGTTTATATGCTTTTTTTTTTTAATAGAAATTTCACAGATCCAGGAGAGGATTGCCAATTCGTAGGGAGAGAAAGGAAGGTAAAATTTGGTACATTTTTGAAGCTGGGCTATGAATGTTGCACACATTATTTTATTTTCCATTATCTGGAGATAACTTTTTAAGATTCTAGGATGGGTGAGCGAAACTTTAGAGGAACGCTTCACTCTCAAATACGGCTACGAGGAGTGGCGGGAAGACGTAGAAAGTGTGTGAGGGACACAAACCTGGCCCCAACCTGCGTGTGCAGCGTGGGCAGCGGGTGCAGCGGGTGCGGCGGGTGCAGCGAGTGCAGCGAGTGCAGCGAGTGCAGCGGGTGCGTGGTGCGCCCTGGGATCCTCCGCCCTCAGGGGTCGTGCTCCCTGCGGGGCTGCCTCTGGCTTGCGGGCTCCGGAGCTGCGGTGGCCCCATGGCCTTCTAAGGCCTGCAGGGGGGCCGCGGGGAGTGGAGACAAGCCTAGGCTCATCCGGGCTTTGAACCCGGGACCTCTCGCACCCCTAGGCCAAAGAACTGCCCTTGGCCGCAGGGCTCCCAGCGTCTCCCTTCAGCCTCACCGCCTCGCCTTGTTTCCCGGTCCGCGATACGCGGCTCGCAGAGGCTCTGAGCTCTGGGCCTGGAGCCTTCCCACCGCTCGGGGTTGCAGCCCAAGGACCTGCACTGCCCCTGGCTCCGCACAGCACTTCGGAAGAGACGAGGCTCTCGAGCGGGGCTCTGAGCTGCAATCCAGGGAGGAGCCAGGGCTCCGGAGCGGGGCTCTGCGCTGCACCCCGGAAAGGGGCCAAGACATCTGGAGCCGGGCTCTGCGCTGCGCGCTGCACCCAGGGGAAGAGTCGGGCTCCCGAGCGGGGCTCCAGGCTGCACCCCAGGAGAAGCTGGGACCTCTGGAGCCAGGCTCCGCGCTACATCCTGGGGAGGAGCCAGGGCTCCCGAGCGCAGCTGTGCAGCTCTGGCGGCGACACGCTGAGGGGCTCCACTGTCGCTGGAGCCAGGTGACCCAGGCGTGAGCCAGTGCAGCAGCTCACGTGTCGGGGAGGGTGGGAGAGCACCGTGCCTGGCTCGGAAGGGAGGGAGACGAAGGAAGCGTCGGGGAAGAATGGCACAGCCCGGCCTCCGGAGGGCCACTCGGGTTCCTGCGCGCTCCGCTCACTCGGCCACCTCGGTCAACTCCTTCGGCTCTGCTGTGATTGCCCCACTTTGCAGACCAAGAAATCGAGGCCTGGGGTGTTCAGTAGGTCACTTAGGACACAGAGCTACGAAGCAGCAGCGGCAGCGGTGAGCTCCTGTGACCCGGGGAGGTGCGCGAATGTGGGCAGGGTGACGGTTAAGGGGACATGCAGCTGGGGAGAGGGACTGGTGGCTTGAAGGAGGGGAGCACAGGGGGCCGGTCTTTTCTCTCCCTGCGCACAAATCTGAGCCTATGGCTGCGTCCTGCTCCTGGCTTCCTGCTCCGGTGGTCGGTGGCCGCATGGCAGAGGCCCCTTATTTCTGAAGCCCTCTTCCACCGTGGACTACCTTTAATTCAGGGGTATGGGATCCATTGCCCTGTCGCCTGAGGGTCCAGATGGTGTGTTTGCCCTGTCACTTCTGTGGGGTGGGGTACTTGGGATTGAACAGTGCATAGATGGGGGATCCAGCTTCATCTTAAACAATTGGAAGAAGGCAGAGATCAGGGGACCTAACTTGATCTGCCATGCACCAAGACAACCAGATCTGAGGACCCAAGGGAGGTGACAGTGCACCAGATGGAACATCTAGGACAGTCACATGGGAGGATATTTGGAGCAACTGATAATCCATTTCTCTTCCCACCCAGGACTTAAATTCCTGGCAGATGGTGCATTAGTATTCAGCCAAGCAATGAGAGAAAAGAGCTGTGTACAAGGCCCAGTTAATACAGAGTTCAAAACACAGGGTGGCTGGGACCTCAGATGCTAGGGGGCAGTTGTGCTTGCAAGACAAAATCCCCGATACTAAAGGAAAAGTTTTTATTTGGGACAAAAACCTTTCTTGACCTCCTTTACTACCATCATGAGTTTCTGTGGGAATGAGAAAACTCTGCCTGGGTGTTGGACACTCTCAGGGACCGGGGGCCTTGGAAGAACCAGCCTTGAAGAGACAGGAGGATGTAGGCACTGGAAAACTCCTGACAACTGCATCCTTGGATCCTTCATCTCCCCTGCAGCCTCAAACTCCACATACCTAGGTGGAGTTTGGGTAAGAAAGGCACAGGCCAAGCTGAGAAGCAGGTCAGGTATATCAGGCAGGAGATGGTGGCAGTGATGTGGAGCTGTGTCCTGGAGTGAGCTGGGTCAGTCCCAGGAAAGAGCTGCTCCCAAGGGCGAACCACAGTTCTGGGGACACAGTATATCACCTAACATCTTAAGGGAATCAGATCTGAGGGACCCAGGCAGGGCCCCTAGCTCAAGCTTATTCCAGGTCTCTCCTGTCCCTGCCAAGAATCACACAGATTAGGTAAGTGCCAGAAACTGGTCAGAGATGTTATTTATATCAGGGAACACCAGGGGTCCTGACCCAATTCAAGGATACTGAGGCTAGGACTATGAGCTTTGGAAGGATCATGTGGGAGACAAAGGCACAAGATGGGTCATGTGAAAGAGTAAGCTAATTTGAGAACATTGGGTTGCTTCCAATGAAGGCCGGTTCTTTATCTTCTTTTCACTTGTTAGAATGGCAAAAATTACATAGAGAAAATAATACAGTAAATACAGTAAAGACTAGACACATGTCCTTGAGGCATCTGAGGTGCTAGATTCCCCTGACCAAGCACTCCCCACTGCCACCCTCTTCTGGAACATCATGTTGAAGTAGTGGCCACTTTCATGAGTTATAACCAACTCTTTTCTGTAAAGAGGTGCCAGTTCCCAGGCAGGTGGCCTGAGTGAGGCTAGTGCAACTTTTCCTTCCTGCAGATCCAAGAAAGCAGTGGGAGACCTTTTTACTGGGCTGGTTACTCCTCTGTATCCTGACCCTGAACCTCAAGGTAGAGTTAGAATCAGGAGTATGAAGGCTGGAGTGCTGGGATTGTTGGCAAAGAGAATGCCCTGTCAACCAGCTAGAGGGAACCACTATTTAGAGAGCTAGATGCCTCGAAGCCAACACGTAGGTATGTGATAGACTGTACCAAACCCTGCTGTGCAAACCATGATCCCCCAAGTGGGTCTGGGCCCTGAAACCTGACCCATTTCTGCAGTATTGTAGAAGATCATCTGGTCAAAGTTGCTTGTGTGCTGCCATTCCTGCAAACCCTTCCGCAGGGTCTTTTCCATGGTTACTGTGGGCTTCAGTTATCCACTGTGCCATGAACAATCAGACCTATGTTTTAAGATGAAATGTCTAGTGTAGGAACCAACATATGAAGCAAGACATCCAACTTCAAATCCTGGCCCACATTAACCCATGGACCTGCTCTGACCTTGAGTCCTCTGTGTAATGGTGATGATCATCAAAAATAAAGATTGCTGCTCTTACAAGGCAGTGATGCCAACTGTCATGAGGCACATTTTATGCATGGGTGTGAGATGAATGTGGTGGTGAATGTAGCTCTCTCAGCTTGTTCCTCCTCCCTCAGAAACTTTCTAAGTTTCCCCACAGTTAGCCTCCTTTTTCATCCCACAGTTTTTCTCTTTTCAGAGCTCCAAGAAGAGTTCTGGGTCTTTGTGTTGAATACTCCCACAAGGAAGCAGGAATGTCCTCTCACATCCAGAGTCTCAGAAAGTTGCCTGTGAACTAGAATTTTGAAAAGCTGCCAGTTCTGGAAGTTCTCACAAATACTCTGAGGTCTGCTGAAATGCTCTGATAGTGATGAAGTCTGGAAGGTGGGCAGCCCACCCTCCCTAGACACTCCATGCAGCCACTGGTGGGCATTCATTGGGAAGATGATGGAGGCTATTTGGGCCAGTTGAGGTTGTGTGGGAGGGTGAAGACCCAGGGCCCAGCAGCTCCCATGGGACTGGGACCCCTCACTGGCTAAGGAAGGCACAGTGGATCTCAGGCCAGAAGGTGCCATGAGAAATGAAGCGGGATGCTCCATGTCCTCTTCTGGGTCACATTGGTGTGAGTAGAGGAGGCACAGCTGCTCTGCTACAGGAGAAGAGTGCCTTTGCACCCTCCCTTCAGTCACTGTCATGTTTCATTTGAAAGAGGCGGTGACTTCCATTCTGCTAACTTCATTCCATGAGCAGCACTTGCCCTGTCAGGACACAACCTGCTCTCCCCTCCCCCCAGGACACACATCTGCTTTTACTTTATTACACTTCCACTGCTGTCAGAGAAATCAGTTTGTAGTTTCCTGCTAGAAGCTCATGTTCTGTTGATCTTATTTAAAAATTAGTTTTGATTTTGTTGACTTTTTTGATATTGATTTAAAAAAACTCCATTGATTTTTCTCCTAATTTTTATATCTTTTCCTGATTTACTTAGGCTCTTTCTCTATTTTCCTAAAATGGATCCTTAAATTATTGATGTTACGGCTTTCTTCTTTGGATATATGCATCCTGTGCTAAAATCTTTCTTCTAAGTACTGCTTTCTCTACTTCCTTTGTTGGCTGGTTCCATTTCTTGGACCTGAGGTGAGGCAGAATATCATGGTAGCATGCTTAGTGAAGAAGAGCTGTTCAGTTTAGGGCAGCCAGGAAGCAGAGAAAGAGAGGGAGAGTATGGGCTGTGGAGAAGATAAATTTCAGGCCAAGTTCCAAGTGACCTACTTGCTCCCATTTGGTCTCACCTTCTAGAAGTCCATTCAGCTATTAATGGATTAATCCCATGATGAGGTCAGAGCACTCATGATCCAGTTACTGCCTAGAAACTCCACCTCTGAACCTTGATGCCCAGGGGACCATGCTCTCAGCACATGAGCCCTGTGGGGAATATTCTAGATTCCAATCATAACACTAATACAATTCTTTCTCCTTTCAATAAATATTAACTGAACCTGTGTCTTAGATCTAATTTTTATTACATTGTTTTGAGAAGAGAACTTATATATATATTTATGGGGTGCGGTGTGATTTTATACACACACACAAAATGTAGAATGATTCAAATGTTAAGCTTATTAATATTATCTATCTAGTTCATTGCTCATCTATTATATTTTTGTGGTGAAACATTTTAAACTTACTTCTAATTATTTTTAAATATATAAGGGTCTCATTTTATTCTTCTGCATATGCTATCCATTTTCTCAACACCATTTGTTAAAATGGCTGTCTTTTCTCCAATGTATGTTTTTGACATCTTGTCAAGGATCAGATGATTCTACGTGTGTGGATTTATCTCAGTGTCTTCTATAATATTCCACTGGTGGATGTGTCTATTTTGAGCTCAGTATCTGATACCAATCATTTTGCTCTTTACTTCCATGAGTTAAATTTGTAAATCTAAATTTAAAAATGAATCTGTAAGACATTTATAAAATAACATGAGAAAATGTCTAGGTAGCCTTGCATTTTTACAGTAGGTTTTTAATTCAATATCAACATATAATCCATGGAAGAAAATACTGGTAAATTGGGACTTTGATAAAATTTAAAACTTTTAAGAACCCGTGAGACTCAGGTAGTAGGAATGCATGAGTCCAGGAGTTTAAAGAAAGCCTGTCAACAAAATGATATCCCATCACAAATAATGCATGAATCAATCAATGAATCAATAACTTATGGTCTGAAAAAGAAAAAAAAAAGATAATGAAGAAACAAACCACAGACTGGGAGTAGATATTAAATATCTCATTTTTTGTCATGTACAATTTTATTTCCTATGAATTGTTTGCAGTTTATTGTGATTTTGCATTTAAAACATAGTAAATCCCTCACTACCTGTCACCAAAGCAGTTCTTTTTCCTCCTCCCAGATCCCCTGTGGAGTGTAGGCCAACTCCTTTTCAGCAGGCCCCTGTGGGCAGCAAATCTTCTCAAAGATGGAGAACCTTCAAGATACAGGGATCAGAACTGGGTTCTACACGTGGTGGCTCCCACATTGTCTCATTGGCACCAGAGCACTGCCCTCAAGGGGGACAATAAGTCCATTTCGGAATGAGGAGAGACACGAATCCTAAATGAGTTCACATAGACTAAACCCAGGCCTCAACTTCAACATGGCAAACCTCCACTTTTAACACTCCACCAATTGTACCATGCTGGGCCCAGTCCTGAGAAGGATCTGCCTCAGGGCTGTCCTTCCTTGCTTGGCTCCTAAGGACATGGGGCTCAGTGCCTAACAAAACAGCAGCCTCTACTGCCCGTGCTGAGTTTCAGGGAAGCTGTCTTCCCCCAGGGACAGCCCTTATCCACATGATGCTCCAGCCTCTCATGGCACTGACCCACCTCTTGAGCCTTCCCATGACAAACCCCATTTCTTGCCTCTTCCTTCTGAAATGGACTCTTGGGTGCTCCTCTCTTGAAGGGTTTCTGGCCTCTTGGTCTTCAATCTATGATGTCACGGACATTGGGCCCTTGGATTTGGAGGCACCTAGGAAGGGTGACTATGAACAGACTGCTGGCCCTGGGGGTGACAGTCTGTCCAGGACCAGAGTCCAAGGATGCCTTATCCCAGCATCTAATTCTCAGCCACTCGGTGAGAGGAAGCCAAGGACACTCCTGGGCATGCATGGACTGAGGCTTGAGAGGAGGACCTGCCAGAGCTGCAGAAGTCACCCTGCCAGGACTCAATGGTGAAGTCATACTTTGAAAAGTTAAAAACAGGCAAGAACCAGCAAACAGGAGGCTGAGTAACAGCTGGGCTGAGTCACAGCAGGCGGAGACCTTTGGCACATGGTCAGTGGCTGGGTGTAGGTTACTGGAAGGTGGGAAAAGGGGAAATGGGCCCACCTGTCATGTTCCCTTGGACCTCTGGATGCAGCTGGCAGACCATCCAGAGAATGTAGGCTCTTCTGGTCTGGTGTTACAGGTCTACATACCTTGGGCTGCATGAAAGCTGAACAGAACCTAGATTCATGGTGCAGCTTGGCAATAAGTAGCTCTGAGTTACCTGGGCAAGTGACTCAGGCTTTCTTAGCCCCAGTTTTCTGTCCTACTGTGGTGTGCTGGTTACAGGAGGCTGAGAGCCCAGGACTCCAAGTCCAGCACATTAGGACTGAGTACAGGCTATCCTGCCATGTTCTCTGTCACCAAGGAGAAGCCCTTGTGGCCTGAGTGTGCATTACTCTACAGCAGGGACTCTGGGGTTGCCCATGGGGCCTTCTTTCCAGCCTCAGACCCTTCCAACCAAAACAAGGCTTTGGTGACTGGGCTGTTTCCTTGATGAAATTTCACACCTCTCTTTCCTTGGGGCCCAATGTCACTGAGGGTTTCTGGGTCCAGTGGACTGGCTTTGCAGGCAAACAAAGCAGGCAGGATCTCATATTTCAGTCAGCTTCCTGCCCAGCATCCTGGCCATACCCTTTACCATGTGGTTCTTGCTGCAACCTAGGAGGATGAGGAAAGCTGACAAAGGGTCTTGCTCTGCATGGAGACCTCAATGACCACCGCTTAAAGCTCTGTAGGAGCCTCAGCCTCTGGATGCAGGGTGGAGGCCCTTCCTGCACACCCTGAGGGGAGTCTAGTAGGGTTGCTGGGGTCCTGTCACTTCCTGGCCAGAGGATCGTGCAGACGGCAAGCATGTGTGTGCTGATGAAGCCCCTATCTTTCCAATCTCAGGGATCAGGAAATGAAAGCACCTAAAGAAACCAACACTTTCTTTCAGGCCCTAAAGAACTGAGAGGGAAGGGACATGCCTAAGACCACCAGACCAGGCATGACAAGGGCATGCCAATCCTGTCCTGCAGAGTCCTGCACCCTCTCTGAGGCTGGGCCCAAGCTACCTGTGATCTGGCTTCTGGTCCCCACTCCAACCTTGGAGCCCATGTGATCCCAGAACTCTCCCTTAGATGTGGTCCCTGCTTCCCCAGCTAACAGGTGCCTGCCTCTTCCACCCCATTCTCCCTGCAAGAAAGGGTTCCTATGGCATCCCTTCCTTTTTACACACTTAGCTCACTGGCAGTCATCTGCCCCAAGATGGTAGCAGCAGATGCCTCATTGCACAGCACTGCCTGACATGTGGTTGCCCAGCACCTTCAGCAGATGTGAACACTGTCAGCCAGGGCCAGGGCCAGGGGCAGAGACCCCCCATACATTCTGTTGGGACAGAAGCACCTTGTCCAGGGTGAGGCTGGAAAAGTCAGAACACCCAGATGGCCCAACAGGGCTAGAATAACGGTGCTGATGGACCTAGAGTCAGAGCTGTCTTGGCAGTAGCCCTTCACTCCAGCTGCCTGGAGGGAGTTGATGAGGGCCCCTCTCTAGCAGGCTGCACCCTTGAGGGATAAGACTCTGCCCCTGCTTGACTCCCTGTGAAAAGCCCACAGTGTTGGGGTGCTAGTTCCAGGCCCCAGATCTACCCTTGCCAAGAAGGAGTAGGTGAAACACTCAGTCATACCACATGAGACTTCCACTTCACAGAGAGCAAGCACAGGCCAATGGAAGGGCATCCTGAGCTTTCTAGTGTCCCAGACGTTCAGAAGCTCAGCTGCATCCAAGGGCAAGCCCCACCCCCAGTGCTTCCCCTAGACAGCCTGAGCATCCTAGCCTTTCATGTCCTGGATCCCATCTCCATCTCCTCTAACTTCCTATCACTGCAGGGGTAGATGGTAATACTAGGTCAGGGGACAATGGTCCTACACCTCCTGGGAGGTGGTGGCCACAAATCTCAAACCCACTAGTCATTTAGGATGCAGGTGGCCAGTTGGTGAAGAAGCCTCTTTCCAGGCAGCAAGCTCCAGACCTGTGTGGGGAGGAAAGGCTGCTTAGGACCCTGACACC
The DNA here is from genome assembly GCF_052094955.1 of Ictidomys tridecemlineatus. Classification (NCBI taxonomy): domain Eukaryota; kingdom Metazoa; phylum Chordata; class Mammalia; order Rodentia; family Sciuridae; genus Ictidomys; species Ictidomys tridecemlineatus. Next base: position 21,731,166 of record NC_135492.1, on the reverse strand, counting down.
CTGACTTTTGTCTAAGCTCTGCCCTCTCCAGTCCCAGGAGTAGGGCTTTTTGGTGGCTAATCCTCAGCTGGGCACTGGAGAGGGACCACAGAATGGAGTGGGGGCCTGGTGGGGAAAGCACTGGTGAGTAACAATACCATAATCACTGATATGGGTCCAGGCTGCCCCCAATAAAAACAGAAGACTCTGGTCTAGAGCTCTCAGGACTTTGGTTCAATATGAGATAGAATGTCTTTGTTGGAGAAAGAACTAGAACATTTTAGGGCCTTATTTGCTGGGCTGCTGAGCCTCTGGTGCATCTATGGTCACTGGCTCAGCATTTCTTTGGTGTGAAATGAAGGGAGATGATGGGGCCTGCTGTCAGCTGAGCTCTTGCTACAAGCCAGCCTGCCTGGGCCAGGATGGCCAACCCAGTTCCTTAGGACTTCATCAACTGAGGCCCAGGAGTCTTCTGAGACCCAGAACCGACTGCCAAGCCTGCAGCCTGCCCATGTTGCCCCTTCATTCCTCCCTTACCCCTGCAATGCTGCATGCGGACACATACCTCAGGCTGCCCTCTGCTCCCTAGCATCTTACATTTGTTCTGCTTCAGCAGGGATCTAATGAGGACATGCTTTACTCTCTCAATTAGCAGCATCCTTGGACCAGTGGATCTATGTGGAGATACCATATGTCAGTATCATGAATAGATATAAGGCTGGAGGGCTGGCAATTGGTAGCTCTCAATCACTTGCTGAGTAGACCAGGGTGGGGTTATCTACGGCACCAGAGGAGGTGCTGGGGCTCTACCATAGGCAATGCCATGGGTAGGGTATGTGTCTCCTCATCTGGGAGACACATCCCAGGCACCCAGAACACATGAGTGTTTCTGGCCAGAGAGGCAAGAGCTGAGTCTGGCACTTGATCTCTGCCCACCTGCTTGAACATCTGTCCCTCCTCAGCACTGCTCTGTCCCCTGTTATTCCCCTCTTTCAGCCATGACTCATTTGGGCAGGTGACAAAAAAAATGAATGAGGTAGCAGATACCACAGTGCATGCCCAGCGTTCCTAGCTCCAGTAAAGGGAACAGTGAGGCCCTGCCCTTCTTCTTGGCCCTGCTGGAGGCTGAATCCAATTGTTGCTCTGGTTGATTGTCTCTCTCTCCCTATGAGTATGATGGATCCTTCCTGACATTTTCCCAAGTAACTTGTCCTGAAGATCTCATTATATAAGTGGATCGTCTAAGCCTTTAGCATTTGTGACCCATAAATGAGATTGGCAAGTTAATAATGTGGCCCTAAACACATTTTCCCTGCTGGCATTGGAAGAGAATTACCAGGGGATGGGACAGGGTGCTAGTGGGAGGAGACGGTGCCTTACTAGGCATTCAGAATAAAGCTTCATGAGTCCCTGAGGCTTCTATACTTCTGTAAAAAGCCCCAGCCTCAGTTTCCCCACCTGATGTTTTTTCTCTCGCAACAAAGCTTTGATTTTACACTGAGAAACCCCATCTCCATGGGTGGGTGAAGGCTGGCTCTGACCCTGGCTCTGGCCACCCCAAGCCACAGTGACATGCTCAGGGAAAGGCCTGTGACAGGCTGGGCCAGTCAAGGCACACCACCTGTGGGTTTAGCTGGAGCCATTCAGTTAGAACATCCACATGCATGAGGTCACTAGATGCAGGAAGGAGGAAATCTAGAGTTTCTGCTGAACCCCCATGGGTCAGGGATGGTAAAAAGCCAGGAGGCTGGTAGGCCCTGGAGTGAATCACCCTGGAGTCAACACACAGGACTCACTTTTGCTTCAGGTAGTTTCTGTCACATGTGACCTGGAGTTCTGATCATACATAGAATGACTTGGCTTGTATACCTGCACATTCTTGCTCCAGGATTCACCCACATGAGAGACTGTGAGGAATCCCCAGGGAGGATGACAACCTGGTCAAAAGATAGGCCTGGAGCAAGTGTGCTTGAGGATGGCTCCACTCTGTGCTCAGGGGTCTACTGCTCATGCTGGGAGCCATGGACAGGGGAAGATAACAGAAACTGATAAGCAGTGAAGGTGGAGGAGGTTGACCAGCATCTTGCAGTCCAGGCAGACAGCCCAGCCCAGTGGTGCCATTGTTTGGACTTTGAGTGTCACTGAGAGGCCTATGTGTTAGGCTTGATCCCCAGCCCATGGTTCTATCCAGAGGTAGTGGAACCTGTAGAGAATGGGCCTAGTAGGAGTCCTAGGTTGATAGGGAAGAGTGGGCCCCTGGTCTCTTCTTGTTTTCTTCCTGGCTGCCATGAGGTGAGCAGCTTCATTCCTGCCATGATGTGCTGCCTTGCCACAGGCCCATCATGGACCTGTGGTGACCATGAACACCATGCCACAGGACCAGGTGGCATGAACTAAAACCTCTGGAAAACATGAATGCCCTCTTTTTAAGGTAATTGTCTCACTTATTTTACCACAGTAACAGAAATCTGGGTAGCAAAACTCCACCAAGTGCATGGCCAGGGGAGTACAGTGGGTACTGCTGGGCTGCCTGGGTTGCTGCTGGGGCAGGTGGGTCAGGTCGGTGAGCCCCCATCCCACACAGGCCCCTGGTGGTACCCCAAGACCTTCATGAGGGATTAGAGACAGCTTTCTTGGGCAAGAGAGGTGTGTCTACATCTGGGGCACTGTGCCTGGAGGGAAAAGTGCAGACACCCCATCTTGCCCCCCAAACACACAGCTTATTCTGGAGACACTGATCCTAGCATCCCACTGATGGGGAAAGAGGCACACAGAGGTGAAGTAACTTATCCCAGCACACAGAGCAAAAATCTGAATTAGAACCTGTACACAGATGTTCCCATCAGGACACAGAGCACCAGGCAAAGCCCTTCAGACCCTCTTCTGAGGAGGCAGGACAGCAACACCCTGGGGACCTGTGCTAGGTATCTAAGAGGTATATTGTCTCCCCTGCAGCCTGAGCTGGCTCTGAGGCCCTGAAGGGCCGGCTCCAGGAGGCCCATGGCTCTAGTGAGATGTTGAGGAAGAGGCCAAGGGGCACCAGCTTGACCCCCTTAAGCAGCCCAGAGTCTGGGGGTGGGGGGGTTGGACTGAAGCTGCCAGCTTTCCCATGAGTACCTGGGGGGGAGACAGACAGGAATCTGGACACTGCTAGTGTCTTTTGCAACTAGTTGCTCTCTGTTCAGGTCCCCTGGAGCCCCTATATCTCCCCACCTGGCTCTGCCCCCTCTGCTGTCAACTTAGGTGCCCTCTTTCCTTAAGGGACAGGCAAATGTCTCCAATCCTCAGTGGGAAGGAGTCCTCAAAGTTGTGTCTACCCTTGGACTTGGGTGAGAGTTCCACCTTTTTCCTGGCTCTCTGTGTGTGAAATGCCTGCCCAAGCCTGTGGCAGTCATGTGTCCCCTGGAGAGCCTTGCTCAGGTCTGCTTGGGCAAGTGACATTTTAGAAGGACAGTTCTGGGTGCTTTCACTATGGTCCTGTTTCCTTAACACCCTTGACAGAATTCCACTGCGTGGCTTGGCTAAGAGGCTGACCCATGAACAGGTGCTCAGTGCACAGGTGCAAGCCCTCTGCCCACCATCATTTTCCTGGGCCCTGCCTGGGACTAAACACCTGCTCATCCACACTTCACTTACTAGGGATTTTCTGCATGTCCAAGAGACTTCATATGTAGTTGCACATCTAATGTCTGCCAAACCTTATGAGGAAAACAGGTTCTAAGTGAGAGCTGGTGGTCAGCTTTCTCAGAGGCTACTGTAGACCCACCCCAAGGGGGTGCTAAACACTCAATGCACACTGCCTTGCATGAGGTGCCTGGCAGCTGGACTGTATCTAGTCAGGATATGTTGGGCTGTCCCTTGGGCTCATCAGGAAGCCATCATGCACAGCATGTGGCAGAGTCTCTTTTCCTGCTGCCTTTTTGTTTGGTCCACAGCCCAGTTGCACTAGGGTAATGTGACAGGTTGCTGAGAGACCCAAGGAATTATGCACATATGACATGTAAGATATTGGTGTACTTTTTTTGGTACCAAGAATTGGACACAGGGGTTTCTCACCACTGAACCACATCCCCAGATATTTTATATATTTTATTTAGAGATAGGGCCTCACTAAGTTGCTGGGGCTGGCTTTGAACTCACAATCCTCCTGCTTCAGCCTCCTGAGCTGCTGGGATCACAGGTGTGTGCCACCATGCCAAGGGACATTGGTGTATTGAAAGCTGTTCATGGAGAAAGCCCAGGGTAGCAAGTTGGACAGGCAGTGCCCCCTCCCCCTGCCCCAGTATACCTCATGCAAATCTTTCTTTTTTATACCTTGTCCAATGGCAGCTGGAAAACAAGAGGAAATTTTCATCTCCATGGTGCCCCCGACACAGGCCGGTCATCCAGGGAGAGGGGTTTACTTGTCAGGCCACAGCAGTGAGATCATTAGAGTCCTTCATCTGCTTTTATTCTTTTATGACAAGCATCCAAAAAAGCTTCTGTCCTAGGTTGTGTGCAAAAAAAAAAAAAAAAAAAAACAAACAAACAAAAAACAGCTCATTCTCATAATTCTGGTCTGCCTTATATACCCTGTGTGAGAGTCAGTGTCCCTCAGGATGGCATTTACCTGGACATTCTTGTCTGGGCTTAATGTGACTTGGGAATAAACTGGGGCACTTCAGGGACATGGTTTTTCACTGTCCTCCATTTCTTTAAAGATGACACACCTCCCTCCTCTTCTCCATTGTTCTTCTTCCATCTTGATCTGGAACTGGGGAAATGGGTCCCAGAGGATCTACAGCCACCTACTCTCTGCAAACTCCACTCTGGGAGCCTGGAGTCTGGGGGGCAAACTGGTACATGAAGGACTGGGAATGAGGCAGGTCACAGGTGGGCAATCCATTGTGCCCTTCCTCTCAGTTTCCACTTCAAGCTCAGGTAAAGAGAGAAAGTGACCAGCTAGGCAGGGAACAAGTTGCCTTCCCACATTGGAGACGGGGCTTGAGGCTCTTCCTCTGGGTGAGGGTGACAGGAGTGTCCCTAGCTCTCTGGCAGTGGGCAAAGGGTCTCACTTGGCTTCCCGTTTGGCATTCTCTGAACCCCTGGCAGCCCATGCCTTGGCCTCATTCCAGGCTGAGGACAGACTCATGAGTAGTGAAGCATGGTCACACCAGTGTGAACGCCCTCTGTGGCTCACTGTGGCTGGTGGGGCACCAGGTATAAATGAACCTTCAAAGAAAAGACAGAGCAGGTCGAGGCAGGTTTATATTCAAAGAATGGACTGAGCAGGAGAGCTGTGATATTCACACAGCTTTGGGTCCATTGTGCACATGAACATAAATCCTCTTCACATACTCTAGGAGGGCAATTGTAGACACATTATGGTCTGGAACTGGCGCTGGGAAGGTCTGTCCTACTGGGGCACTGTGGCCACATTCACCAGTCAGTGCTGGATAGGATAGACTGCCACTGGCCACACTAGGTGTTCCAATGGGCATGTCCAGGATCCTCCTCCATGTTCTGATGGGCCTCTACCTGTGTTTTGGTGGGTGAGGTCCTCATAGCTACTTTCCTGAGGGTGGAGTGGGATGTCAGCAGTCCAAGTGCTCACAGCACTCAATTCTCTCCACTCTGCTTGGCCCTGCTTTAACTGTGAGCCCTCAAGCCTGTCCTGGGGCCTGTGCTGTGGTCCTTAGTGGTCTACAGGCTCTCCCAGGCCTCTTTTGGGTCATGCCTTAGGACTCTGTGCATTCTGGTTCCTGGTAATGACATGGAGAAAGGGCTACCATAAAATGCCTGAGCCAGCCCAGAAGACTCTGTGTGGTCCTTGGAAGGCCTGAGGATGCATCTGCCCAGAGGTTGACAGGCCCACCCTGTACTTAGATTGGCAGCTCCAACTGTGAAGCTGGGCAGTCCCAGTGGCCTGTCTCTCAGCTTAATAAGGCTTAGGGAGAGTCACAAGGAAATGAGAACAGAAGGGAAATAATCACAGAGGATGCACAGCTCTTGAATGACTTGTGCTGTCCAGGCCTAAGTACCACACCAGCATGGACCCCGACTGTGGCCCACTATGGCTGGTGGGGCGCAAGTTAAAAATGAATTCTGAAAGAAAAGACAAAGCAGGTGGATGCAGGTTTATATTCAATAGAGTGGAATGAGCAGAAGAGCTCTGGTGTTCACACAGCTTCTTTCAGGGAGTAAGAAGTGCCAGAAATAGGGCCTGGAAGCCAGGCTGTCACTGCAGCCTGTGCTGCTGCAGCCTGTGCTACTGCTTATTTACATACTAGGCCTGAATTTCTTCAACTATACAATCCAGTACCTGCCTCGTGGTGAGGCTGCCATTGAACTTTGCTACCCCATCTACAGTCCTCACAACAGGACTGTGTTGTGACACCTGGGACCAGAACTACTGTGCTGCCTCACAGATGAGGAAAAGAGGGCCAGGCTGCATATGATATAGCTAGTTGTGAAGAGCTACCAGAGTCCATGTAATTTCTGTGAAACCCAAGGCAGGGTCCCTTGAATGTAAAGTGAACCATGAGAAGCTGGAATAACCCTGCAAGGAGACAAGTTTTTGGTCAGTTATTTCCAGAGAGTTCCCAAAAAGCCAGGAGTCTGTCTCACTCTTCTCCCCCTTTAGAGACCTGTTGCCACCTAGAGGTTCTCTCCTGTGTTCCTGGCCAGTTCATAGCCACAACACTGCAGCAGAAAGAGGCTGGCTACTGAAAGCAGTCACCTGTGAGCAGCCTGAGCCTCACCTCTTCTGAACTTGTGGAGATGGCATGAAGTGACCCAGAGTCCTGCAAATGTGTTCTCAAGAGCAGATGTCACCCTGAAGGAGATAGAGCTTGGTAAGATGTGATGGCGATTCTGAGCCAGACTCTGGACACACCTTTCCTGACCAACAGTCTGCGATACCCTCACACCTCAGGCCTAGCTTTCCAGATATTAGGAATAACAGCCACTGGTGTGTGGGTGACAGGGATGCCAAGAACCTCAGTGTCGAGGCTCTGAAACAGATGAAGAGGGTCCTAGGGTCCTCCCTATATGAGCGGCTCCCCACATGAGTGAAGTCTGAAGACTTCACTCAACTCTCTTTTGAGGACTCCCAGTAGAGCTAGTCTGTCATTCCAACTGTGACTCCTGCCATTTATAGAATGTTCAGCAAGGATATCAGAGTAAAATAGGGCTTGTGTGTCACAGGTGGAGACTGGGAAAGACCCTGGTGAGAAGGGATATGGAACAGGGCACAGTCCCAACTGGGACCCTGGCCTCAAGAAGCCCCCATGATCCTAGCTCAGATGTGTTTAGCTTAGCTTTGGGATCATATGACTCATGGACAGCAGCAGCTAATCCTCAAATGGCTTCTGCTTCACTGGGGAAGTAGGTGAGGTGGGCAGTGAATGTCTGACAGGCAACAGCCCAGCATGGCAGGAATACTTGCACCTGGCACTGGCAATGCAGCAGTATCTATGACCAGGTGCCCACCAAGCAGTAGGAGGGAGGCTCAATTCCAAGACCATCTCTCACATTATCTAGGAGGGCTGAGAGGCCAATAGGCCAAGAAAGAAAATGCGAGGCCTGCAGGACCCATACCCATCCCAGCAGATACAGGGACATGAGCTTCTGGATGCAAGGGACTTTTCTCTGATTTGTGAGTTTAGGACTTGGTGGGCTCTTCTTCAGCTCAAGGAACATGACCCTGTCTATTTCTAGGTGGACAAAATACTTTTCATGTGGCTGACACCTCAGCTGCAAGAACAGGGGTCATTCATTGGTAAGCTGAGAAGAGGACAGAGACCTGCCCTGCAGGTCTGGGATAGCAAAATCCAGAGATCTAGGGCTGAGGGCCTCTGAGAAAATCTCCTGAATTTTTTTTCATTAGGCCACTGCAAAAAAATGGAATAGAAAAGGCCTCTTGGGGATGGGGATGTACTCAGGTTAGACAGCCCAGCCTAAGACTTCAGCAACATCCTGGATGGGAGAGAGTGAGGCTTTTGCTAGTGGACATCCAAAAGCCCACTCATTCACCACCTCTTTGCAAAGCTGCCCCAGGAACACAGTCATGGTGGTATTCAGGCTGCTGTTGCCACCTAGAGGTCATTCTGCAACCTGCAATCAGGCCCAGGCAGGGCTGAAGCCCACTTTCAAAAGAATGTGCTTGGTGGTTGCCTCCATCCACTCAGTACAGGCAACAGACCCAGAAGTTGGGAGATCCGAATTAGCAGAAAGAGAGGGGAGGCTTCTGGTCCCTCTGCCCCACCTCTCAGCAGTCTCTAAGGCTGGATGTGAAAGGCAGGTACAGACCATATCCCCAACTCCTGCCAAAGGCCCAAGGGCCTGGTAGTACACAAAGAGCTGCTGCCTCAAAAGACAGATCTGAAAGCCCTGAACACTGGCTTCTGAATTCCTGCAGTGAAGTCTACAACATGAAAGCTTAAGATACAAACTGGCTCCTGTTTGCTTTATACACTCCCTGACCCACCATCATCTGGCTGAGCTGCCTAATCAAACTCCTACCTGAGCCAGAGCCTTTGCAAATGCTGTTCCTGAGCCAGATATCTTCTTGATCATGGCTTCCCTTATATTTTCACCTTATGGCTTCTGTGGAACACTTACTGGCATGTGACTGGCATCCCCTCATCATAACTGAATGTGAAAGTGAGCTGTGGGCATCATGTGCTCAGCTGCAGGCTGAGTTCCTCTCAGCTGAGCCAACTGGCTCATTAGAGTGCTGATCCCCTGACCTCTGAGCACCAGTTTAGGTGTTGAGTACCTGGTATAGCCACACCCTGGAGTTTCTGATGCCATAAGTCTTCCTCAGTGCTCTCCCCAAGTGTTCCTGCATGGGTCCTCAGCTAAGAAATGCTCCTTCTGAGCTCCTGATTGGGGACTGGTGGAGCACCCTGCCATCAGAGATAACATCAAATGATCCTCCAGAAAACTTGGTACCTGGGTGAAGGAGGTTGAAGTACAGGAGAAGCTGAGTGTCGGGCACAGTGGCTTCTGAAGTACAGGCCGGGAATTCTCAGTATAGAATTCCTGAGAACTCTGCATCCTCCTGTCTACCCTCCTGTCTCTAGGGACCAATATGTACACGCCAGGTTCCCCAGCAAGGGGCTCATGGGCTTGTCCTCAGCCCAGGGCCTTCTTGTCCTCAAACCACTGCTCTGTGACCCCAACTGAGCTGACAAATGGTGAGAAGTTTAGGAGAAAGTGCTGGACCCCACCTGGTACAAGGGTTCTGGAATCTGGCACCTGCAGCAGCATCAGGTTAAGTGCACGGATGTCTCCAGGCTCATCTTTAGGCCCACAGAAATGTAAAGAAGCTTGGTGCTAAGGCTGTGTCTATTCAGGGCCTATAGCATAAAAGGTAGGTCAGAGAAATATGGGACACATGCCCTTGGGTCCAGGCCAGCCACAGGGGCTAAAGGCTCTGATGAGGTCCTGAGTGTAAGCAGAAAACTCTTGGACTCCTGTCCCTTAGGCTCCTTCCCAGTGCCTGTCCCCAGGCACAGTGGGCAAGTGCTGACAGCAGAGGGTCTGAAGTGCATGTGTGCGAGTGCATGCACTGCCTCTGACCTCACAGAGTAGGGTGAAGGTCCAGGCCAGTCACCATTCCCAAGATAGTGCCAGAGCCTCCTGAGTGAAGGGAAGCATCTTCTTCAGTCCACAGAAGCTGAATCTACAAAATAGGTAGAAAACTTTAAAAGAACTTCTTTCCTTGGTGAAGTGCTGATGTGAGCCTCTTTCTCTTAAAAACCTAGTTACAAGCCAGGAAAGAGAAGAGATGTATCTTGGATGGATACTGTACCCAAGTAAAGCCATCTGCTGAGACAGCCTTGAGTGTGTCTAAGGCTTGACCTTAAAACAGGATTTGAGATGGGCAGCAGCTCATTTTGGAACACAGCACTGGTAAGTAGAGGAGTGGTCTGAGGCACAAGGGGCCACCCTGGCAGCAGGCTATGGCCAGGACTGAGCTTTTACCTTCCTTCTGCTTCCTCTCCTACCAGGAGATTGGGCATGTGTGGGTCACCTCCATACTTTCCTTTGCAAGGGAAAAGGTGAGCAGAGTGTATCACATTGGCCTGGGTAGAGTCTGGACCTCTGTACCCTCCACTGATGTTGATGGAGTGAGTGCTCTACACAGGCTCCTTAGCTGGAGAAAAGGACAGATGGGGTCTCAGCTCTTGGAATTTGCTGTCCAATGGAAGGGCCAAAGTGTTAATGTCACCTTCCCAGTTCAGTTTGCAGGGCCAGAGAAAAGAGATGGAGGAGTGAGAAAGAGTGGATGTAGTCACAGTCAGGAGCAGCAGTCCAAAGCATAGGCAGCACCATAAGCAGGGTCTGGAGGCTGAGCTAGGGGGACAGGCAGCTGGGATGGCATGGGGGTGACTGGACAACAAAATCTACAGTAACCTATGTGAGTGTGGTAGCAGCACAGAGGTGGAGATGGAAGACTAATAATAGCAGAGGGAGGAGTCTAGCAGCCCAAGGGGTTGTAAGCTACAGGCTAGGATGCACTACCCAGGGCCTCATGGACGGAGGCACCCAGAGAACACCAGGTGTGCTTTACTCCAGGCCAGGATCTAGGCACACAGAGGTAAGCAGAAGGTAGCTGACCAATCCTCCCCATCCCCAGGGCCATTCCAGGCACCTTCTGGCTGGGCTCAGGCTGTCCAGCCCTCCTTACCTTCTCATTGTGCAGGGCACTGTTCTCCAGCCCATCTACTTGCAGGAGTTTCTTGGCCACTCCAGAACAGGTCAGCTCTGTGAAGACACCAAGGTAGCAGGCCACACCAAAGCTTGGCATATGGCAGAGGAGAGTGAACTGGTGAAGTGGGGTTGGCCAGCTGTAAGCCATGCAGCCTGCAAATGGGCACAGTATGAGGGATTAACAGAATCTCACCATCTGCAGACCTGCAGAGCACTCAGGGCCCAGACTCCAAGACCCTCTGTGCCCTGACTTCATTGGTGAGGTTGGTGCAGAGGAAGCCTTCTTCCTTTACAGGTCCAGTAGCCTAATTAGCATCCTCACAACACTTCACCCTCTTCTTCCTTTCATTTTATGGCAATTTTCTTTTTCCTCTCCCCTTTGCTGCTGCCCTCAGGCCTATGTATATGTTCCCATGCCCAGGAGCAGCCTGCTGCTCTCAAGACTAGCATCCAGGTCAACATGAGTTTATCCTTTGGCTTTGGGGCCGTGGGGTCCAAGGGCAGTGTCCAGGATGATCAACAACCTCAGCACCCTCCTGGACCAAGGTCTATTTATCCACAGTCCTGATTATGGAAAGAGGCCATTCTGTCCACTTCATGGATGGTACTAAGGGTAGGGCTCTCTGAGTTCAGACCCTGTGACTTTTCTCAGTGGCCAGGTTGGCACTGGATCATGGTCCTGGAGATGGGCCAGTGTAGGGTGCTGTGGAGAAGAGGAGGGTAGGCAGTGAAGGTGGGGTACAAAGGGGGCTCTTCTCTGGGTGGGGGATCTGTCCTGTGTCTCATGGCCTGATGGTGAAAATGAGTCCAGAATGGAGCCATCAAAGTTCTGCTGGCAGAAGATGCTCTTGCCATGGGGTTGGAAGTGCCCTCTCTGGTCCTTCCCAGCACCCACCCTGACCTCTTTTGGGAGCAAGAGTACCTTGATGGTAGAGCATCAAATTTCCACACACAAGGAGGACCTACAGAGCCACAGGAGAGTCACAGTCAGCTAAGCTGATTCTCACTCCTCAGTATGGGCTGTCCTTGAGGCAGCACTAAAAGGAACTGCCCAGGGGTCCAGGTTTTTAGAAAATTCTCTTCTTTTATGGCTCTGGGTATTGGTGGCTCACAGGAGCCTCCCCCTGTGACCAGGCTGAAGCAGAGGGGCCACTTTACTGCCCTGAAATGAGGCATCTGCCTGGGGCATGAGGCCTGGCTTCTATAGCCATTGCACCAAATCCACCAGGAAGGACAACTCTTGGAAGGCCATGAGGCTAACCATTCATCTCTCTTCATACACCAACTGCCACCAGGCATGCAGGTCAGCAGGCACCCGAGGCCACCTGCTTCCTGCCTCCATTTTCTCTGCCCTGTTGCTCACTTCCAAAAACAAACCTCCCATCTCTACCCCACCCATGGACTCCTTCTCTGCCTCACCCATGGGTAGGACATGCAAGGTAAAAGATTTAAAAAAAGTGACAAGATAACCTTCCCCAAAAATGGTGGTGGGGATTGAGTTCAAAGGTGAGTTCTCAGTTCAAAGGTGCCCACCTGGGACCTGGTATGTTTGAGGATCCCCAACTCCATTTCCCAGGAGCTGTTCTAAAGGTGGTGGTTAGCCTCACCCCTGCTTGCCCCTTCCCTCCTGGCCTTCTTGTAAGTCAATGCTGACTTTACCACTTGCAATGGCTGCTGGAGGCTCAAAGACAAGGCACTGGAAGGCACTAGCATGAAGGCCGCATCATGTGGACACTGGGAGAGATGAGAAACGCTGGGTCTCCTGGAGGCTGTGACAATGAGGTTACCACACTGACTTTATGAAAAGACCTCTAATCATCTAATAAGTTGGGTATGCCTTCAGAGCTAGGAAGTCTGAGAGAATAGGGGTTTGCAGGGACAAGATAGCGTAGAGACACAGAGGGAGGAGGGGAGTGCACCCTGGTGTGCAGCTGCAAGGACAGAAGATGAACTGACTCTGAAGACTTTTCCCATGATGTTAGGAGGTGTGGGTGTGGAGGACAGAGGGCTCAGATGGACCGGGCATTCTGGAATGACTGGGAACAACCCAGAAAGCTTTTAAAGTTCAGCTCCTTTTCTTAGGCTTCTCTGGCAAACAGACTGTTTCAAACCCCAAAGACCCTACCCCACAGTGGAAGAGGGTGGCTGGTTATAACCTGGTAGAGCATATAGGTCAACCTCTGCTCTAGAGCAGATAGGTAAACCTCTGCCTACAGCACATGAGTGTGGGGCTCTTCACTCTCTTTTCATTTGTCTCCCTGGCCTGAGCTACTTTGCAGCCTGGTCTGTTCATTTTCCCCAGGGGGCACAGTGACATCTGTAATAGGCTCATCTTATGTCATAGGCCTCGGAAATGAGAGGGGGCTTTCCTTTCTTGCTCTCTGGTTTTTGGAGCTTGTGTGGAGAAATTCTAATTAAGCCAACCTGAGAGGACTTTGGGTGTAGGGAATAGGGTGTGGGAAAGATAGTAGTGGTGGGAGCCCAGCCTACAGGGTCATATCAAACAGGGGACAGATCACAAAGGGCTGCAAGCCACTGTCAATAAGTGTTTACTTGATTTACCTTGAGGTTATAGGAAGGACACTGAAGTCCAGTTAAGAGGACTTATGGTGACATGATTCCACTTTTTTTAAAGGAAATTACTCCTAGCCTTGTGTATCAAGGAGTAAGATTTGGGGTGGGGAGCCCATGGCCATTTGCCTTAGTAACCTACAGAGGCAGAGATGGCAGAACAGACAGGGAAGAGGGTAAGGGGAGGCAGACAAGAGGGCAGATTCCAGCAAGATTTAAAAAGCTGAAACTATGAAGATGACATCAGACAAGATGTGAGAGGAAGGGAGGAATCCAAGAAGGGACTGTTATTTACAGCTTGGGCAGGTCTGAGTGTGTGCTGCCTGTCACTGAGGTGAGCACCCAAAGCTGACAACCATACTTGGAGGTAAAGACCATGAGTTGGTCATTAGCAGTCACAGAATTCCCTTAATCTTTTATCTTTTCATTTTTTCCCTTTCAAACACTTCTCACCTGTTAATGAAATTCTATGAAAGGTGAGCTGCAGATGTGGCTTAGTAGTAGAGTACTTGCCTGGCAATATGCCAGGTCCTGAGTTTGGACCCCAGTATCAAAAAGGAGAAAAGGAAACAAAGAAACCTATATACCATTAAGCTCTGAGAGAGCTCTGCATTTTTTTTAATATTGGCTTTAGGTCTTATTTTATTTATTTACTTATTTACTGCTGTGTTGTCTAAGCTCTCACACTCCTGGACTCAAGCCATCTTCCTGCCTCAGTCTCCTGAGGAGCTGGGACTGTAGGTGTGTACTTCCACCCATGGTTAGATCATATTTTAAAGCAACAGCACATATAAATTCATCTGTTGCAACACAGGCTGCCCTTTCTGGTCAAGTTCCCCCTTGGCTCCCAGGTAATCACATTCCTAAGCTTCTCTGAGGTTTTCTGTGCCTGTGTAAACATCCTGCAGATCACTGGCATTAACCACTGTATGGCAGCACCCATGAAAATTCAGATACCTGTTTCCAATAAGGGGTACTTAATGTGTATTTGGGTTTTCACAATTCTGAAAGTGATTTTCAGTGCTGTACTAATACTCTAGCATATGTTTGCTTCAGTAAAAACAGGAATTTGGGCTGGGAAATGCTGGTATGAATAAAGCTCTGAGTTCCACCTGAGCACCACAAAATAAATCAAAGTGTCTCCAGGACTTTCATTTAGAAATGCACATCTCCAGCAATGCAGGACAGTGAATTTAATGATTTAATGGCTGTTTCTGAGAGTTTGTGGTCAGGTATAATATTGAAGCCAGAATTAGACACTCAGATAGGCAAGGGTCAATCCAGAGAATGGAAGGATTGAAATGTTAATTCCTTCAGAACACTTCCTCCACCCTTATCAATATAACCCGCCCTGTTCCAACCTGTTTCTAAGGTAACCCGTCCCAGGGATATATAGGGAGATTTAATAAGCCCTCTTTCTGCCTAAATCACTCTGCTTTGGCTCCTCCAGCCCATCTGCATCTCACCTTTTGGCCATCCATCTCCTGAGCCTTGTCACTTACACAGGAAGGAGAGAGATAAGGGAGAAGAGATCTGGAGAACAAAGAAAGCCTAGGACATATAAAAAGGCAGAACACCCTCACTTCTTGGGATACCAGGATACTGGCTATGGCCCCCTTTGTCCCTCCTGGGAGAAGTCTATGTTATCCCTTTTTAAATAAACCCTGCTTTGTACACTTGCCTCTGCATGTTTCTCTAATGTTCAAACTTCAACATTTGAGGAAGCAGAACTTGTCACTGGTAACCTGTGGTATCAATGTTAGTACAGATGTTCCTATAGGAAGTAGTCCACTGGGCATTATACAAGTAAAGACTGATCCCTATTTCTACTTTGCTGAGGTTATATTTTTTCTAAATTATACATTTTGTCAAATGTTCTCTATACCTATTGGAATTATCACTTAGAGCTTATTGTTTAGCTTATATAACTGATGATATTTATAGATATTTTTGAGCTATCCTTGAATTCCCAGAATTTATCATATTTGGAAATGATGTGTGTTAATTATCCTGATAAATTTGATTTGTTAATTAACAAACAAACTCAGCAATGGGCAAAAGACTTAGCCATTTCTTCAAAGATACATAAATACCCAAAAAGCACAAGAAAAGGTGCTCAACAAAACTAACTATTATGGCAATGCACACTCTGAGGACCAGGTTAGAAGCTCAGTGGTAGATCACTTGCCTAGCATGTGTGAAGCACTGGGTTCTATCCTCAACACCACATTAAAATTAAGAAATAAATAAAAGTATTCTAAAAAATTGAAATGTTCATTATTTTAAAAAACCCAACAAAACAAAACAAAATTCTGAACCAGGCAAGGTGGCACATACCCAGCAACAAAGAAGGCTGAGGCAGGAGAATCATGTGTTCAAGGCCAGTCTCAGCAACTTAGCCAAATCCTGACTCAAAATTTTAAAAGGGGCTGAAATGTAGCTCAGTGGTGGAGCACCCCTGCATTCAATCTCCAGCACTACCCCCCAAAAAGAGAGAGAGAAAAATTTAATAAATTGATACAGTGAGTCATCTTCTAGGTATATATCCAAAAGAATTAAAGCAGATCTCAAATGTTGATGAACACCAAAGTTCACAGCAATCATAACAGCCAGAAGATGCAGAAGGTGGAAGCAGCCTGAGTGTCTATTAACATATGAGTGGACAGTCTCAGTATCCACCCATATAGTAGCATTCATTATCTAGCTATAAGAAAGTTGAATGCTGATACATTTCACCATATAGATGAACCTTGAAAACATCATGCTAGGTGACACAAGCCAGACAAATGCTGAGCTATTCTATTTATGTGAGGTATCTGAGGCAGTCAGAGTGACAGAAAGTAGAGCAGGAATCTCCAGGGGCTGGGGTGGGGCAGGGGAGTCCTTGTTGGGTGGGGAAGGTGAGGACACTCTGGAGCAGGATCTGGTGGCTGTGTAACACCTCTATGCTTGAAACCACTGACAATACATTTAAAAGTGGTTACACGGTGCATTTGGTGTAATGGGTATTTTAGCACATTTTTTTTTAAAAAAGCAGCAGGGGCCCAGTTGTGGGGTGATAGTTAGGAACATTAGGGATAGGACAGAAGGGAAAGCCAGTTCCCAGTTACCTGTAGAAAATATGCATGAGTCACAAGAATTGGTCTCCCTAGCATCTTTCTCTGCAGCTGGCCTACTGCCTAACAGCTACCTCTGTGTACAATGTCTAACCCTCCTGTCAGAGCTGACAAGAAGACTTGAATACCCAACACATGCTGGCTATTGTCAGCTTTTACCAATACCCAGGGTGTATAGGCTAACTGTAGGGGGCAGCTCTGAAGTGGCCGTCTGCAGGAGGTTTGACTGGAGTTCTCAGGCATCCCTCAGCTTCCAGCCAGAGAAGAGAAACTTGTAGCAAAGATCAATGCACGACAGCACCCTTCCCAGGCATCAGGTAGCCAATGAATGGCCCTGGAGCTTCTCTGTAGCTGGAGGAGACACACAGAGCAGAGGCCAGTGTACAGCACAGACTTTAAGTTTGTAAACTAACTGGGTACCATCTGTGGTTGAGATTATTTGCACAGGGATCTGACTAGAAGAAAGTGATCCAGAAACCCATGAAGTTTTTGAAGTCATTTCATTGGGGAAAAAAGTCTCCCACCATCTATAAACACCCACGTGCTGGATCTCAGGATCAGAAGACCCATCTGTCAGCTAGCAGGCTACCTGACCACCGGAGACCACACTGGACCTGGATGAGTGGCCAGTACATCCCCAGAGGTCTGAAGGTGCTGCATGGGACAGTAAAACTTGGAGAGAACTGTGTCCAGGCCATGTGGGAAGGTAGTCAAGGATGCCTCTGGGACAGGAGTCCCTTGTGTTTCTCCTTTGCCAGCAGAGTAATAAAACTTGTTTTTCCTTTTTCTCAAGGGAAAAATAAAACCCTCTATGATTAATGGTACATAAGCACACTCTGCAAACAGTTTCTCGCTGCCTTTCAACTAGATGAGGCCAATGTACTTAGTTTAGAGCCATGAAATATGAGCTGGTGTGTGTGTGTGTGTGTGTGTGTGTGTGTGTGTGTGTGTGTGTGTGTGTGTATGTGCATGCATGCAAAAGTGTGCTCACTGGGCTGTGTTTAAAAGGCACTGTGTGCAGGAGCTGAGGTAAGCTTCAGTGGCAGGAAGCCAACCTAGCATACATCAAGCCCTTGGTTCCATCCCTGGCATTGCCACTCCCTTCTTTTTCTCTCCAGTATATGACAGCAAGAACAGGCTTCAAAGACCAGCAGCTGGAAGTTGGATGTAAAGGAGGACAGAGGGTCAAATGGGAAGCAATATGGGCACCTGGCTCCTTGGAGCTGTGAGCAAGCCCTGGCCTACACAGGCTGTCCTGCACAAGGCCTCTGACATTTTGGTCAAGTTTTTATGCCCATCTCTTTCTGTGTACCTGCCTGCATTTCAAAGGCTACATACCTGTCTATAATTGCCTTTCTCAGACACTTGGACAGTGGACACTTTGGAGGGCAATGGGATGAGATCATGAAACAATTACCCTAGCCCAGGCCACGGGGTAAAAGAGGTGGGAACCTTGTTGTGCTGAGTGACCATTGTTACTGGATAGCCTGGCTACAGAGATGGTGGCTTTCTCTGAGGGGCACAGGTTATGCTATCATTGGCTTTATCTGGTGTTGGGAGCAGAGGCTCAGTGGTTTCCTGTTTCCATGGTCCCATGGATAGCATATATTTTGATGTCCCAGCTCCAGTGGCACTCTCTTGCACCACTGTCATCCTGCCGAGTATGATGGTGACTTTGGCCCCAAGGGCTAGGCTACTGGCTTGCTCTAGGTCATCCTGTAGGTGGGTGGAGCCTAATCCTTCAGCTCTTGCAAAGCATCTGCAAGCAAGTTCCTGAAGAAATCCCTTTCTGTACAGTCATTCCTGTCCCTAAGTAATATGCCCTGACTCAGCTATCAGGGAGGGCAAATTCTTGAACTGAGCTTATCTATGCAATGGCCGGCTGATGAGCCACATTCCCCCATGGGACTGGATGAGGGCCCAGCACTGACCTGCAGGTGAGGGCATAGTGGACTCCCAAACTCTGCATTCCACCAAGAGAAGTGCCCAGTGCTCACATTGTCTAGTGAAAGATGTACTTGTGTCACCAGCTGACACAGCTCAGGAATCTGGCTCTCGGTCCCCAGAAGCATGTGCTCCACAAAGAGTGCAATGGAGAAAACCTGATTCCACTGGGTTCTTTCAAGAGAGGGTGTTATACACTCAGCTCCAAAAAAGGACTCTGAGGCAGGAGGAGGGGATGAGAAGGCAGGTGTGAGGCAACACTGAAGGATGAACTGACAGGAAAAGTTATCCACCAGCCCTGTCCTCAGCACTCCCACAGCTCTCCATGCAGGCAGGACTTGGGGTCTCACTTTGCTACCTCAGCATATGAGGTACTGCCACTGTGCCCACTGTCTCATAATCCTGCACACAGTGAGTCCCTCTTGATCCTCATGGCCCAGCACAGGTTGGGACCCTCCCCAACCATGAAGGCCTGCCGCTCTGCTTGTCCTGCCTGCCTCTGTCTGTTCTCATGGCTCCCTGCCACCAAAGTGGTTCTCAAAGTGCAGCTTAAAAACCTGCCTGACTTTCTGTGGCCCTGGGGCACCATGGCCTTCCTGAATGTGTTTTTTCTGTTTCTCCAGCACTAACGAGATGCCTGGCACTTGACATGGTTCATCAATGTAAGAGTGAGTGCACAAAAAGCCCCTCCCATGGAAAGAGCACCTGCTTACCCTCCTGCCAACTGTACCAGGACCTGGATTCCACTGATGAGCACAGGCCAAGCATGCCAGGGTGAGCCGGGCTCCGGGTCTCACCTGACCTCTTCAGTGACAGCTCTGGCTGTGCTCCTGCTGTCTTGAAAGTACCAATCTGGGCAGACAAGCTCCAGTGGTATAAACAGCTTCTTTCCCAGATGCATCCAGGCCTGGGAACTTGGCTTTAGGGTGTGTCTTGTCAGAATTTCAGCACAAGTCATTGCAGCAAACACATCTAGTGTCTGAGAAGAGCAGAGCAACCATGTGACCCCACAGGGTCCCTGCTTCTCCACCCACCTGCTTCATTGGCTGTAGTTCCCATAGGCCAGAGCTTCTGGCAGGAGCAGTGTGTCCTTGCATTCTAGGTTTCTAACCTGCTCTTTTGGGTCTTGGGAAACAGGAAGCACTAGCCAGCTGTTCCCAAAATCTCTCAGATATGCCCCTGAAGGGTCTTTTCTTGTGCTCCTGTGGACAGACCAGGGACTGGGCCTCCCTCCCAACTCACTGCCAACTGTGTTATGCTTTTGTGCAGCTTCAGTGAGGCTCTGCAGAACCTGCAGGTGGATGGTCACAATTCTGGAGAATTTGTGCAGTCAGGTCCTGAAATGCAGATAGGCAAGGTGCGCCCACAGCAAGCAGAGCCCATCCTTGGGCCTCCCTGAGGCTGCTCATAGCTCACAGATACAGGACCATAGGACCATCTGCAGAAATTGAGGTTTTAAAAATTTTTCAATATGTATTTTTAAATCATAAAGATATGTTTTCCTATGGGAAATCAAAACTATTCAAAAATCATGAGAAAGAAAATTACAAGCCAGACTTCCTATCTGCTGACTTGCTTTTCAGTACAGCCTCTAGCCATTTTCCCAGCTGTGTCTTTCCTCAGAATCATCCTCAAATCAGAATCACTCTGTTCCTGATTTTTTTCCGGTCAGGATTAGATTATAAGAGTACTTCTATCACTCATTTTCTGTGAAAATATTGTTTTCAATGGTTGCAATAAAAATTATAGCTAGTTCTCCAAGAGATATATCAGTAATTTCACCAGGAGATAGAATAGCACAGTTATTAATAATACCCAGCCTGCATGATAAATTTTCCAGTCATACTGTAGAATTAGGTTCCAGGGTATTAGACTCCATTAGTGTAGATTGGGCTATGCTGTCTTTAAATTTAGATTCTTGCCCAAAAAGTAAATACTTAAGGATGTGAATTTAATGGGGTACTGGACACAGATGCAGACCTTAACATCATATGTCGTCAAGAGTGGCCAAAACATTGGCCATTACAACAGGCCACTCAAATGCTTCGAGGCCTAGGAGTGGCAACTAATCCCCATAGAAGTGCAATGGTATTAGATTGGAAGAATCCTGAAGGATGTGAAGGAACTATACAGCCATATGCATTGGATCATCTTCCTATAAATTTATGGGGACGAGATGTCCTAGATCAATTAGGTTTGATATTAACAAATAACATCAATCCAAATGTGCCCACTATTAGGGCTAGACAAGGTTTTAGGAAAGAAAAATGATTAGGAGAACAAGAAAAAGATATAGCAGCACAAATTAAAATAGATCAAGGAATAAACAGACAAGGATTGGGTTTTCAGAAGGGGTCACTGGGACAATAAAAATTACTTGGAAATTAGAAAGACTAGTATGGGTTCCTCAGTGGCCCCTGACTAAAGAAAGATACAAGTAGCCTATGACCTGGTCAAACAACAATTAGTGAAGGGTCATATACAACCTTCTGTATCTCCCCATAATACTCCCATTTTTGTCATTAAAAAGAAATTTGGTAAATGGAGATTATTGCAAGATTTAAGAGCCATTAATAATGAGATGGTTATTATGGTACCTGCTCAATTGGGGATTCCCCAATTGTCTGCTTTGCCAAAAACATGGTATGTTTTAGCTATACATATTAAAGATTGTTTTTTTTTCAATTCCAATTCATCCTGAGGATAGTCCACGTTTTGCATTTACTATCCCTGCACTGAATCATGAAGGTCCCGATTAGAGATATTAATGGAAAGTGCTCCCTCAAGGGATGGCTAACAGTCCAACTATGTGTCAAATTTATGTTAAAAAAAAAGCAATCCAGCCACTTAGAAATCAAAATTCTGAACTACAAATATTTCACTATATGGATGATGTATTGTTAGCACACAAATATAAAAACACATTGCTAGAATGTTATGCCACACTTACGGGCCACCAAATGCTGCAATCCGGCTGGGCATGAGCCGCCACAAAGCCTTGTAAGTTCAAACAGCAACTACTTTATTTTAACTCTCACCAGCACTGCTTGCATGCTTTTCCGCCAACGCCACCCATGCGGCCCTTCCAGAAACCCCCCACACCGGAAATCCCTCCTCTGGCACTTCCCCAAACAATGGGAACTCTCTGGGAATCCCCGTGAGAACTCCAAAGTAGTGGGCATCCAAGGAAGCAAGAGCCACCCCATTGCCCAAAGGTCAAATATACAATACACTCAATCCAGCATCACAGCAATTATATATAGCTTAACTCAAATCATTATCTCAATGGTTCGCTGGTGTCACCCTTCAAACATTCCCTCTGGCAAATGCCGGGTGTCATTCTGAATGGCCTTGGCTCTCAACAGTTTATAGAATAGCGAAAGTATGCAACCACCCAACCTGTATGACAACAAATGAATGCATAAAAAATAGGGTATAGTTTTTAATTTATCAGATGACTTATCATCAAATATTACATATACATACCATATCCAAAAATGCTGGAAGAATATTTTTTTCAGCAATTGTGTGATCCATTTTCTCTTTTGACACATTATATGTAACTAAATATAATGAGATTAAGTCTTTCTCAGCAGCAGTAGGGCAATAAAAAATTGGGTTGATAACTTTATGTCTTTTTTCTTTCTTTGAAAAATATTCAAGAGGCTTATCAATAAAAGATCAGCAAGTTGAGTTTCCAAATATCTCTTATATTTAAAAGTTTTAAGCTTCATTTGCAGAAAAATAATTACAAATAATACACTGAGGCCTATCATTTTCAAAAGTATTTTGCATTTGATAAAACTATATATATATATATATTTCTTTTTTGAAAGTTTTTAATTGATTTTTTAAAATAAATGACAGTATAATGCATTACAATTCTTATTACACATATACAGTGCCATAGTCCAGCAAGAGGTGACAAACAACTTGAAGTTTGAAGCAGGAACTACTTTATTTTGAGTGAACTCAGCAGGAACTGAGTGGGAAATCAAAGTAGTGGGCACCCAAGGTAGCAGGAGCCGCCTCTCTGCCAGACAGCAGAGGTATACATGCTTAACTAATTACACACAGCTTAACTTAATTAACATCATCTAGATACAGCAGTCAGCCAATAAGGAATCCTCATCATCATAATGGCTCTCTGGTGTTGCTTCACAAACCCACTCCTCCTGGCAAACTGCCAGGAGCCATTTTGACTTGATTCGTGGCCCTCAACAATAGAGCACAATTTTTCATATCTCTAGTTGTATATAAAGTATGTTCACACCAATTCATGTCTTCACACATGTACTTTGGATAATGATGTCCATCACATTTCACCACCCTTGCTAACCCCCTTTCCCCTCCCTTGCCCTCCCACCTCTCAGCTCTATGTAAAGTTCCTCTATTCCTCCCATGCTCCCTCTCTCTACACCACTATAAATCAGTCTCCTAATATCAGAAAAAAAAACACTTGGCATTTGTTTTTGGCAGGTTGAATATCTTCTCTTAGCATTATCTTCTCCAAAGGATAAAATCATATTTAAGTAATCTTCATTATAACCTCTTGTAGTTACTTTTTTTTTTTGAAATGTGGCTCAAATGAAAAAGTTGAATTTGGAAGATTATAGTCAATATGTTTTACAATGGCCTCAATTTTCACACTTCCAGTTGCAGAACATACTTTCTGACATTTCATTTCATTATTCCTCTTTCTTCTAATAAAGAAATGATCCATTTTAACAATAATTTATTCAAGTTTGATTAAAATGTTATAACTGCTAGTAATTCAAAAATAAATAAAAGGAAAAAATATATAGCCTATATATTTATAACATCTTTACAAATATGTACTGAAAGTCTGCAAATTAATCTCAGATTTCACATCCAGTTGCAAGTCATGGTAATGTAAAGCCAGACTGCACATTAACCTTGTTGTCATGGACATCAAGTGACACCCATTACCAAATTACTGAAAGCCATTCCTTAGTCAATATATACTCTATTTATCATATTCCTTCTATCAATGTTTTTCTCATATATTAAATTGGATCTCAATATTCCTAAAGATGTGCATTATTTAAGCAAAAAATCTATACAAAGCAGTCTGGGACTTTATATTTTATTGTCTTTTAAAAACATTCTTACAGTTACTCACAGAATTGATTTCATGACTCTAACAGGTCACTGTGAAAAACATTGATAAAAAGACATTTTTGTGATTTCTTCTGTGTTGGTGGCTTGAGTATTTGCTTGATAATGAAAGAAACTGATATGCTAGACATTGTTGGCTTTTACAGGAACTTCTTGAAGTGGTAGGAATATATCTTTGATTTTCATTCCTGCTACTTTTGAAAGAAATAATTCTTGAGAATGCCAGTTATAGTCAGATCTAGTGAGGTTCCAACAAGGTTTTCCATGGCTATCTTTACTATGAGTTCAGAGCTGATGATAGTGTTCTATGGAGCTTTTCTGAAATATATTCTTTACCTCCAGCCACCAGAATCAGGGCTGGCCCAGTGTCACAGGCTTCACATTTCACCCATGCAGTGGCAGCTTAGTGTATCTCCTATTCATTATCATTTGTATTCTTAATTACGGACATTCCAATTGGTGTGAGATGAAATCTGAGTGTAGTTTTGGTTTGCATTTCCTTAATTGCTAATTATGTTGAATATTTTCAGTTATTTCTTGGCAATTTCTATTTCTTCTTTTGAGAAGTATCTGTTTAATTCATTCCATTATTTATTAACTGGGTAATTTGGTTTTCTATTGTTAAGTTTGTTGAACTTTGCATATATTCTAGACATTAATCCTGCATCAGAAGAGTAGTTAGTAAAGATTTTATCCCATTCTGTGGGTTCTCTCTTCACATTTATAATTGCTTCCTTAATTTGATGTCATCTCCCTTATTAACCCTTAGCAGCATTTCTTGGGCTTTAAGGGTTCTATTGAGAAATTCAATGCCTGTGCCTAAAAGCTGGAGTCTGGACCCTACACTTTCTTTTAGAAGTTGCATAGACTCTGGTCAAAGTTTGAAGTCATTGATCCAGACTAAGTTGATTTCAGGGTCAGAGATAAGGGTCTCATTTTATTCTTTTACATACAAACAGTTGTTCCAGCAGCATTTGTAAAAAAGGTTGTATATCTTAAATGTATGTTTTTGGCACCTTTAATAAGGATCCGATGACTGTATCTGTGTGGTTTTGTCTCTTTTCTGTTTTATACCATTGTTCTGTGTATCTGTTTTTAGGCCAGTACCAATGCCTGTTTCACTCATGTTCTGCTAGGTACACCCTGGATCACATGGTAGGTGATTGCTGGGGCAATATGTCAATGCTTGCTGTGATATCCATGCTCCCGCAGCAGCACCTATAGTGTGGCTGCTTCAAGATGTCTCCTGCATTGGTTCAAAATGGGCAGTTGAGAGAAACAGAGCCCTTTTTAAAACGCCAATTCAGGTTGCAGCCTCTGGATCAGCTAAGTTCAGGCTGCTTTTCTGATCTCAGGTTCTTTTCCATATCAAATCTATCCACAGTTTTCCCTCCCTCTATGGTGAGCCAGTACTTTTACCACTGCCACCATTGAGGATGTAGCTCAATGGTCAACCATAAATGGATCAATCCCTCATGCAATATGTACATTTATATTTTTGCTTATACATAAATTTATACCATAGTTTTAAGAAATCCCTCAAAATTTACCATCTAGGAAAAAACTCAGACATATACAAGACAACTCAACCAGGCAAATGATCCTAAAAGATAAAAAAAAAAATTGAAGGAGATCTTGTAAGAATAACAAGGAGAGATTGCTTTTAAGGGCTCACAGAAGGCCTTTTTAAAATAATTTGTTCTTCTTAACTATACATCACAGTAGAATGTATTATGACATATTACACAAACACATAGCATCACTTCCCATTCACGTGGTTGTACATGATGTGGAGTTACACTGGTTGTCTATTCATATGTGAACATAGGAATGTGATGTCCAAGTCATTCTATTGTCTTTCCCATTCTTATCCCTGCTCACTTCCCTTCATTCCTTTGTGGAATCCAAAGTATTTCTATTTTTCCCTCCCCTTTCCTTATGTATTAGCATCTGCCTATCAGAGAGAACACTTGGCCTTTGCCTTTTGGGATTGGCTTATTTCATCTGCACAACAGTCTCCAATTTCATTCTTTTACTGGAAAATATCACAATTTCATTCTTCTTTATACTTGAGTAGCATTGCATTGTGTATAAATACCACAATTTCAAAACACATCTTAAAATACTATTTCCTATGGAATTTGCCCCATGGTTAAGAAATTAAAGAGCTGGAAGACAAGTTTGGAGAAGGAGAAGAAATGACTGGAGCCAAGCTAGGGTAAAATGAGTACACTCTTACCAAAGCAGGAGCCACAGACAATATATATTTGTGGAAAAGTCATATCCTAAGAATTCACAAGTGAGAACTCCCAATGAGATGTTAGAATTTTCATAGCTTTAGCAGTGAAAGCAGTAGACTTGATGAGCAGGAAGACAAATAAACAGAAACATTGAGACAAAGCCATAATGTAAAATAGAGAAAGAGAGGGAGGATGAAACAAAGTACCAAGAATACAAGTATCTCCAGCTCAAAACCTAGGACAACTAACTCTAGTGCATTGGGGTAGAAATATCACAGGACACTGACATCAGAGGGTGAACATTGTAGGCCATTGAGAAGTACCTGTTTTTACTTTCTAAATTGAACATTATCAGTACCAAAAGATTACATAGTAAATCTAATCAACATACAAATATCCTGTACCTATATATAGCAAATATTTATTCATCACTTAGGATATCATGTACAATAACTTCTTCTTACTTCTTATTACCATTTCCTTACTATTTAAGTAGATGGTTTTTGGTCTAACAGTAGCCAGATCTAGGGCATACCTATCAACATGGTGGGGATGGAGCTTCTCCTCCTTCTGTAATGGGCTCCTCATAATGCCCCAGGAGAGGCAGCAGAGCTCTGAATCCATCCCTTACTCTCAATGTGGAGGTCCCTAGTAATTTCAGAGTAGGGTAAAAATAGCAGGAAAATGTTCTACTCACTGAAACAGAAATGTTAATTTATATTAAAAATAATCTCCCTAACTTGCATTAAAACTAATATTTAGAAATAATACAATGCAAATAATGCAACCAGTTAATGAACTACTCAGGGGCACTCAAACATTGAGCCACATCCCCACCCCTATCTTGTATTTTTATTTAGAGACAGAAATACTTAGTGTCTCACATTTACTGAGGCTGCCTTAAACTCAAGATCTTTCTGCCTCAGCCTCTGGAGCTGCAGGGATTAGAAGTGTATGCCACTGCACTCAGCTTATATTAAGTTTAAAGTGTTTAGCAGTTACTCACTATTATATGTCAGGCATAACTCTTGTGAGTATTAGAAATATAGATTTGTATCCATGCAGACAGACTGTTCTTCATCTCCCACAATATCTTTACTCATAAATGATTAAATTGTTTATTTTACAGTTGTGAAAATTCAGAACCAAGACAAATAGGTTAAATAAAATTTTTGTTTACTGTAATATTAGTATTGATGATGGATACAAGGGCAATGAAAACATTACAGAAGCAAAACATATCTGGAATAAATGAGGAGAAATAAGTAGGAGATAGGTACCGGATTTCAAAGCGCATATCATGCAGCATGGAAAATAAAGTTTATGCTTAAACCTAATGGTATTCTTTTGATCAAGAAGAATAAAATGCCATCCTTCATGTTGGACAGGGAACAATTTATTATTTAGATGTTTTATATCGTATAAGGGTACACATATTGCTTTCCAAAAAGCAATAATTTGGTCTCAGATTACTCATCAGGATGAAATCTTAGTTTAAAATAAAATGATTTTGTTTCCACTTACACTGAAATTTTATTACTGGAATAACTTGCTATGATGAAAGTACCTATTATTTTTATCCATTTTCCCCAACAGGAATTGAGAAGTGAAAAAATAATCCTTCAATAAGGGAAATATAAACAAAACCAGTTTATAACTTTAATTTATCTTGTATATCAGATATTCTCAATTTCATATGAGACATATTTATTCCCAAGGTAAAAATGTACTGGTTTAGCTTAGTTAAATATAATACAATTTATTGAGTACAGCTGTAAAAGTGATAAGCAACTTGCATGATGTTATCCCAAAATTTCTCCCTGTTTGCACATAGGTACAATCCCTTTCTGCTACTCTACTCATGTCTCTTGTATTTTAATGGTACTCCCCCAACACTTTTACTTTTTTTGGGGGGGGTGCAGGAGGAGTATCAGTAATTGAAGCCAGGGGCACTTAAACCTTAAGCCACATACTCAGACCTTTTTATTTTTTACTTTGAGACTGTGTCTTGCTGAATTGCTTAGGGACTTGCTAAGTGGCTGAGCCTGGCTTTGAATTTATTATCATCTTGCCTCAGCTTCCTGAGCTGCTGGGAATAAAGGCATGCACCACTGTTCCCAGGAAGTATATTAATTTTTGCATAATCACATAAATGCAGAAATGAGTAAAAACTAAGATGCTAGACATTAAAACTTTGATAGATTCAAGTCTTTTTTAAGTTAATAAGGAGTATTGCCACATTTTTAATAAAATAATGGGATTTTTTTCTTAATAAAATTTGATTGTAAAAAATAGAAGTATTCAAAATTACTCCATTGACATCAGAACTGTCAAAAGTAACAAATTGAGTGCATAATATAAGTTAGTCAGTGTTAATTGTATTCAACAATTAAAGGACTCAGCTGGGTGTTGTGGCACACACTTATCCTAGTTACTTAGGAGGCTGTCCCAGGAGGATCACAAGTTTAAGGCCTACTTCAGCAACTTAGTGAGTCCCTGGGTCAAAATAAAGATAGATGGTGGTAATGGGGAAGTAGCTCAATGATAAGAGTGCCCCTCAGTTCACTCTCCTGTACTGAAAAAAGAAAAATTGAAGGAATCTATGTTTATATGTTTCTATCTTAAAACAGTTTCAGTTTGTTTAAAACAGTTCAAAATCATATAGAATATTTATGCTTCTATGTACATTACAATAGTCAAGTTATGCAACCAGCACAGGTTCCCATCAACATAAGAATGGATAAAAATATGTGGTATATATAAACAAGAGAATTGTACTCAGCCATAAAGTAGAATGAAATCATGGCATTTGTTGGCAAATTAATGGAACTGGAGAACATCATGCTAAGCAAAATAAGCCAGATTCAGAAAGTCAAGTGTTGAATATTTTCTTTTATGAAGAAGCTAGAGAGAAGTAAAAAGAAATTCAAAAAGAAAAATAGAAGGGAAATCAATAGATGAAGTTGCTTGAGAGGGAGGGAGAAGGAGAACATATGGGGACATACTAGTGAACAAATCTAACAAATTATGCTTGATTTTTGTAAATGTACCACAGTGAATCCTGCATGTACACACACACACACACACACACACACACACACACACACACACACACACACACACATATATATATATATATATACATATATTGCATTAATTTAAATAATAATGGTAGAAGTGGGGAGAGCAAGTAAATCAGGTGTACTCTGAATGAGATTGATCAAATTATGAAAGTATGAATGTGGCATAATAAATTGCACCAATAAATAATTTAAAGAAACAAAGACCACTATAAAATAATAGCTTACAACTGGAATGTCCTCACATGTCTCTGGAAATGGCACAGATTGTTGTGAACACTTTAAAAATCTCCATATGTGTCAGTTTAAAAATAGATTTAATTTAATTTAAAAATGAAAGAAATTCAATAATCTTAAAAATATTATAGAACTAGGTAACAGTGGCATACAATTATGTGGTTGTCATTGATAATGCCCTTCAACACTTTGTCTTTATCAGATGAATGGGGAGAATATTAAAATTTGGGCTGTTACTCAGTTATTGTTGAATGAAATAGGAGCTGTAAAATAACAAGTGATGAGCAAGTATGCTACTGTTTCTGAGCTTTTAAACCTGATTCACCAGGAAGTGACTCTAGCCTGAAAAGTGGCATTTCTCTCAATGTAGGAAATTTCTTATCTCAGATCGAGTTGCCTACCTCTCTAGACACTGTTTCTTATCATGGGAAGTCCAAGGGCTTGATTACGATTACAAAAAGTTCAAATACTGCATTATTGAGTACCAAAAGTTTATGAACCAAATGTGAGGAGAATATGGATGAAGTGGCAAGCTGAGTCTAGGGTATGTGGACAGTGTGCTAAACTAATGCTTATGATCTCCCTCTGTCTCTCCCTTCCCTTCTTCCTTCCCACATTTAAATCTCTCACTGCAGGTGTTTCAAAAATTTTAAATGATTCTTAATCATGTTTTTCAAGGTTCCTTGTATAATTTTCTATTTTAATTTTTCATTTTCCTGGTTTCAAAAATATAGTGTTTCACTAATCAATGAGATAAGACCTTGAAATCTTAAAAAGAACATAATTATCTTGTTAAGAGCTCTTTGAATACAGGAGCTCAAAGGCACCTTAGAAATCACTCTTTTGGGTGTATCATGTACTTTGAAATGCCTAATCACTTTTCCTCCACCTAGGTACATTTTTATTTGATGATTCAACCCAATCTTAGTTTATATTTCATTTTAAAAAATATCATTTCATCAACTGTATTATAAGTTAATATTAAAGATAAGTTTACTATAAGATTCAAATATGTCTCTCTTTATAGATATGATCACATTAGAACTTTCCTTATGTTCTATGGTGAAATATGTTCCAAATTAATAGTATCTAGCTAAAGATAAAAATATTCAAAATGGAAATTTTAAAATTCTATGGATGGAATAGGTTGTTAATAGATGATACAGTAGGTAATTCCTTAGCATCAACTGGATGAATCAATTTTTCATTTATTATGATCATTTTTTCCTACAGAGAGGATGTGTGCCTAATCATTTTGAATGATTCACAGGTAAACATAAATATGGGGAACTGGAACCAAAATTGTTGGTCTTCAGTAGATCAGAGATTTGCCTCATTAACATATTTTTCATAGATATGTTGCTGAAGTTTATAAATAGATGCAATTAAAGGCTGCCATTTTTTAAATCATCATAAATTTTGTCTTTCTTTCATATAAGTACAGTTGCATTTTTTTTGGGGGGGCGGTTAAATGAGCCTTTATTGGAATGTTGTAGCAGTTGTGTTTGGAGAAGGTGATCCTACAGAATAAGGATTTTAAACTAAAATCCTTGAATGTATCAGTAGGAAAATGGGCTGGAGAGTAACTAGGGAATGATGGTGCCCAGTCTTCTTGTAGGTAGGTACACAGATGTGCATGTACATGGGATACCCTCACTTGGGCACAGGGGTGGCCCAGCATGTGGTAGACGCAGAATGGCTTCCACTTTTCCTCACAAAACCAATTTTTAAGAAAAAGGGCCAGAAATAAAAAGAAAATAAAACTGAAAGCAGACCTGATTCTTTTAAAAAACATTTATATAGATTCTAAAGTAAAATAGTGAGAGAAATGAAGCCTGAAAGCAGACCTTGACAGCAACCCCCAACTTTAAGGTAAGGCTCTAAATAATCCCAAGTGGAAATCCTTAAGTCTGAGGAAAAGCAGCTTGCCACACACCTGGACAGCACCTTCCAGCTTGGACACACCTGTGCTAGCTCACTGAAAGGTGCACATGCCAGGGTGGCTTCAGATTGTGTCCATCAAAAAGATAGGAAAAGAAAAGGAAAAAAATTAATAAAATAACCACAAAAACAATAACAACAGAAACCCCACAGCAGCCCTCCCCCCTAACTTCCTGCTCAGGCTCCTGGGTGTGGCTGCCAGTTGATTCTCTCCTCCCTGATTTGAGGGCAGCACACCACTTCAGGAATCCCTGGGTCCCTGGCTGGGTCTGGCTGCAGTGTGTTCTTCTGCTACTTGTGGGAAGTCTGGGGGTCTCAAACGAGCAGCAATGGAGGCTTTCAGCTGAAGCAAGAGCCATGATGGCTGTCCCTGTGTCCATTAGTCATCTGGGTTGGGCCAGTCATCTCTGCTGGGGGGCTGAAGCACCATTAGTGAATCACCTTCCAGGTATGGGCCTGGTGGGTCTGTGTGCATGACAGGGACCCCTGGACCTGCATGGTTTACATTAAACTCCATCATCATGAGATTATTAGGAAAAAAAAACAAAACAAAACTTTAACCTATAGGTTGCCATGGGGGAGGTGGTCGAAGACTGGGAGACTAAGATGGGGAAAAGCAAAAAAGAAAATGAAATGCCTTGCTTGGCTTTAGAAGCCCTGGGTGCCAGCCTCACCTGAGTGTGTCACAGTGTCCAAGATGAACAGGTAGTGTGTGCCTACCTGGAGTGGAGAGAGAAGGCCACAAGAACAGCCAGCCCCTGAGGTCCACTTTTCTGCTGTGTTGGGCAAACTAAAGGCAAAGAAAGTAAGGAAGGAAGCCCGCAGAAAGGTCCCTCAGTTCTGATCCCTGCCCACCATGAAGCAGCACCCCTTTCCCCAGCTGTGATGAGGCTCTGCAACCAAGGATTAATATCTTGCTTCAGTAGCAGAGTGGCCATCACTCGCTCTCAGAGGGCAGTGGTGGTGTATCCTTTTAGAACAAGGGCCAGTTGGGAGGGAGGAGGAGCCTGTCCTCCACTGGGCCTGGCTCACACTATTTCCACGTGGCCGACTGGGGTATGGAGCATGGTGGAATCATGCAGAAGAGGTATTTTCGCTGGCGATCCACAGCAGAGGACATCTAATGAACTGCCAAGTTTGGACTGACAAATGTCAGGGTCCCCCCTGTGCTCAGGAGCGTTTTCTTCCAGTTGGAGGTGACACTGCTCTTGGCCGTACCTGCAGCTCTCTAGGAATGTCTGCCAGTCCTGCTGACCAGGGTTGTGGCCGAGGCTGTGTTCTGCAGTTTGGGTGACTGGCCGAATGTGTGCAGTACACCGTGGGGTGTTGTGGCTGAGCTTCATGACAGCTGGCTAGAGGCCTGTACAGCCCCGTTACTCCAGTCTTGGGCCTTTTATGAACCTGCTTCAGGGCTAAGTGGGGAGCAGCAGTGGGATCAGCCTTGGTGGTGGTTGTGGTGGCCATGCCCTGCTGCACAAGGTGCTGTTTAATCTCTTGCTCCTGTTGCAGCGCCTTCACAAAGGCAGCCTTCAGGCTCTAGTATGCTCCACCTTGAGTGCCTTCTTCTGGTTGGATGTCATGCAATTCTCTCACATGATGGCCCCACCCTTCTCCTCCTGCCAATGGCATGTGAAGTCTGTATTGTGCTGTGCACACATGTAGGACTCCCGGGATAGCACAGCAGCAGCTGCAGCAGCCAACATCCTGCCTGCTTGTGTCTCCAGTAGGTTCTGCACTACCTCCTCCAGGCCAACAAGGTATATGAACTCATTGTTGGCAGCACTTGGCAGAAAATTCATCTCTGTGGCTGGGGAATCGGGTGGGGGGATCCCCAGCAGTGTCTTCTCTAGTTGTTTGCCTAGTGCAAGCTTGGTGACCACCTATCGGCTGGCTGGAAACTCACCAGAAGTAACCACAGAAGCAACACTGGTAGGGATGGAGTTGGCCTGAGTGGAGGCAGCTGTTGTCCCCTTCAGTGATGCTGGGGTGGGCTGTGGGAGGTTGACAGCAGATTGGTGTTGGAGACATTGGTGACATGGATGAGTCCCTGCTGGATGATTTTCTGTCCCTGAATTTGAATTTGCACACTGGGCACAGAAGCGGGGGTGTGGGGGGGTAGAAGAAGAGGCGGTGGCCCTGTGGTGGAATGTTGCCGGATGTTATGGATTTGCTGGGACCCCCTGACAAGTGGGGGCATGATGATCTGTTATGTCCCCTAAGGTCCCGGCTTAGAAAACACCTGTTGCCCGCCACGGACCGGGGGTGGCGGGATGGCACTCGAGTTGAAGAGGTCTGAATTGATGTCTTGCCAATGGGAAGGTTCTGAGTGTCTCACACGAATGGGGGAGGGGTAGTCACAGTGCTCCCATTGGAGCCCGTGGGCTTCCGGGAGGTGGCTTCTTTTGGTATTTGACTCTGCCACAACTTTTTCAACAACACAAGCTTTGCTTCTTCTAATCTTAGCTCTCCTTTTAGCTGCTTGATCATTCTTTCTTGTTTGTCAGGACTACTTTTCAGGAGAGCCTAACTGCTGGTCTCCTTCAAGGCTGTCTTGGTCAGTACATTCACCCTTGGGTTTGAAGGTTGCTCATTGTCAGAGAGCACAATCACATGGGGAGAGGGCGGTCTCTTTTCAGACTTCATGTCACTGTGTGAGGTTCACATATCCACTGGCCCGTCACTCACCAGTCCCTCAACTCTTCACATTATGGTGGCCTCTGTTGCCCTCAGCAATCCTTGGGCTGGACCTGCTCCTGGCTCAGGTGTCATTCTTGTATCTCCATCAGAGTTTAAGTCTGAAGCTGACGATCTTCTCTCCATTTTCATTTTCTTGCTCTCCACATCATCCTCTATAGGGTCTGGTTCAAGGCTCATTTCTGATTTAGTGTTCGGCATGCCTCCTCAGTAATTCTAAAGGGCTGCGGGTCCTCTGGGCAATGCATGGGTTCGCGGGTGTTGCGGGGCCAGGCGGCGGAGGGACCAGGGGCACCAGGCCACGAGTATTTGTTATGCCAGTGGGGCCACCTGTGCCCGTGGCCGCTGCCCCACCCATCTGCCTGCCAGACCGGGCCGCCGGCCAGATCTGCAGTTTATTTTTTGAATAGTGGATATTATTTGATTGCTGATGCAGACTTACAGATACGTGATCCAGAAGAAAATAATCCTTTAATATTATAGTAAGAAAAATATGTGACTTTTTAAAAACCATGGTGTTTATATGCTAAATATGAACTTATAACCTTATGGACTCCCAACAAAGTTTGTAATTAACTGTTATTATTGTTTATATGAATTATACAACATGATATTTGTTGGTAGATAATGTTATCTTAATATATCAGTTAATCCTTTGGAAAGTAATTATTTATTTGATGATGATATCTTAGAAGAAAGTATCCTGACTGCTGTTTTTTTTTCTTGTTTCTTAATGCAATTCCTGGCATGTAGCAGGTACTGAATGAATGTTGAATGTATGAGTGAATTTAAAGAGGCTAGTTTTTAAGTCGGTAGCACTGTTTATATCTATTCACTTAATAGTGTTGGATTTCTTCATTATATATATATATATAGAGAGAGAGAGAGGGAGAGAGAGTAATATATCACAATATTACTAAAGAGTAATTTAGGGTATCTCTCCTATTAAAGAATGGATACAAAATTTAGATTATATTCATTGTTGCTGATAAATACTCAGATGCAAGCACAAACTGGAAATAGTTTCATTGGAAGTAGTTTTCCAGTCATAAAAATACTTAGTTATGATGCACCAATGGTAATTCGATAAAGAAAATAATAGTATAATCTGCTGGAAGATTGCAACTACTCTTAAATTTAGGAGTTATTTGAGTTATTTTCACATCTTTTATCATAACAGAGAAAACTATTTGAGACAAATTTATATCTTGGAGCTAGTATGCTTGCACTGAAAGGATACTGTGTTTGGTGTGAGGAATTTAATAAAAAGAATGGCTGACTAGGAGAAAAAAAAACCTGAATAGGGTTTAGGAGAAATGTATTTAAAATTAGTACTCAAAACACAATCCACATTTACTTTTGTTTGAAGTTTTTATACTTAAAGTGCTTCAATGCAGTTAAATTATAAGATTAGCAGATATTAGATTTAAATGAAATGAATTTCCTTTCTATTAAAATATTTAAATAAAATGGCTTTTCCACATAATTTGGTTAGCAATAGACAAAAGGTTATAGCTGTGAATATGTATAAGCAATGTACTTTAAAGGAAAAATTATTACATTGAAATATTAATTTGTATTTTTGCTTATTCTCTTATTACTAAATATATATATTTTTTGAATCCTTTGTTGAAATCTGGAATCAGTTAAAGAGAGCTTGGCAAAGAAACTTTGAATCTAAGAGTGTAGGATTTGATTGTTGTTTAGAAATTAGTGAGTCATTGCATAGTTTTGAGCAAGGGAATGATCTACAATCAATCATTTTATAGTCAAAGCTATAAATACAATCATAATATGTAAAGCTATGCCATAATTTTTATGAAATTTGTAATCATAACCAAATCTTGTCAACCACAGTTACCTAGGAGGTGTGTTTATACAGAATGTGTTTATACAGAATTAATTAAACTAAGATTTTTTTTCCAATGAACTTGACAAGCTTATTTTATAGATGTTAATTCATTTCAGGAGTTGGAAATTCTATGTCTGATTTTATTTAAAATATTTTCCTAGTTATTCATAATAGAAGTTGAGCATGTGTGTATGTGTGTTTGCACAAATTCTTGTGGTCTAACATTCAAGATTTGTTTGGGTGGGGTGATGAAGGACAGTAGAAAAGTTATTAACATCTTTAGAATTCAATGTTGTATGCATAATTTGAATCTATCTGGAAAACAATGGAAATGATTTTTACCATCTCAAATTTTTAATTAATTTATCAAAGGTGGAAATAAATACAGTGAAAAATTTAGCACTCAAATTCAAATGACTATCGAACAGGTGGCAAATTTTTTCCTCCACCTACCATGCAACTTTATCTCAAGAAATGCATCATTTAGCAAATGCTGCTGCTAGCAGATAATTCTCTTTCAGAACAGGAAAAACAAATGGAGGGGGAGCAATTCTTTAAAGAAAATCTTTTTCTTGATTTTCTTTTTAAATTGTGAATGTGAGAAATATGTATTTTATTTTCTTGGGGGATGGGTGGTGGAAAGCAAGAGTGAGTGCACTGATTAACCCACCTATTTTGCAGTATTGTTAACCATTCCTGGCTTTAGTTTTGTTTTGTTTTGTTGCTCTTTTTTTTTATACCAAAGTACTGGTAGTAACTTTCAGGTGTGATAATTATATTAACCTGGGAGCTTAAAACATTTGTATAATACTTTAGACACTAGCTAAAGAGACCCTATTCTTAGTGAAATTGTGCTATTAGAATACATTTTTAGACTTAACCTCTGTAAGGAAATGGTGGCAAGCAAAAGGTTGCACTGAGAAACCAATTGGTAACCAAATACAAAAAAAGGTCAAGATATTGTTCATATACTTTTGCATTTTTACTATTCTCCGATTCATTTGTTTGGTGTAAGCTAGAAGCTAATGTGCCAATGCATGAGTTGGTATACACAGCCTCTACTAAGAAAAGTTATGTTTCCCTGTATTTTTGAAACTAATAATTTCAAAAAGCACTAAAATTTAGTTTCCTATTCCTTCCTAATAAAATTTGACCTTACCTACCTTTGTGTATAACATGAATTGGGGTTTGCAGTGATAGAAACAAAGAAAATGAAATGTACATTTTATATTTTACTGGAACAACTCCTTATTTTTTAAGTAGTAAAGTACTTAATTGCATTTGAGTTCAAATCCCAAATAATCTCCCAATGTCCAAAACAAATTCTTCCCAATAATCTCCCAATGCTCAAAACAAATACTTCCCAATAATCTCCCAATGCCCCAAACAGGAAAAGTTTGTTTTGGGCATTGGGATATTATTTGGGCTTTGAACTCAAATGCAATTAAGAGGAGATCTTCTCTTTCCTATATGACAAGTCAATTTGCTATAGTAAATTATAATAATGCAACATTCTTTATAGAATCTCTAATAAATTCTTTGTAGAAAATATATTTGAACCAGATTGACAGAGAACTCTTGCTGTAGCCCATCTAGCACGTATGAATGTTGTATAAAATCCTTCAATGTCATGATATTTTCTATTAAAATAAAAATAAAAGATTTGTCCATTAGGTGGCTTTAAATTTTTCTTTTCAAATATTCATTTGTATGAACATTCCATGTAGACAGTAGGGACTTAATATATTTCTGTACTAGAAACTTGAAAGGATGTCTTCTACTCTGCTCTGGTCATTTTATAGGTATAGAGTCTTTGTTTTAATTTGCATATTCTGGATTACTGATGAAGTTTAACCATTTTTGTTAATCATTAATATTTCATGTTTGTGAATTGTGTGCTCATATCATTTACATACATTTCTCTTAGAGTACTTGTTAAAACATGGAAATTCTGAGGCACAATTACAATGTTGGCCTCATTTCGTGAACATGCAATATGCTTAAAATGTTTTTCTCATTTGTCTTAAAACAAAAATGCAAAGAAATGACATAGTCTATGTATGTCCAATTTGACCATGTTTACAATTGTTTCAGCAAAATGATACAGAGATGTCTCTATCTGTAACCTAATGGCTGTTCAAAAAAGCAATTGTTTTCTGTGAGCAAGCACAGTTGACTGATGCATCCCCAATTTTGTGAAAGATTACTTTTGTGTTCTGGGGGTGGTCACATTGTTTTGAAAATAGCATTTGTCCAGTGGATAGAAGTGTCTTGGCAGAGATATGCAGATTTAATATTGTAGGAAGAAAAATATACTTTATTTTTAGAAAGAAAATTGATGAATATAATCTTTCTCCAGAATAACTTTGTAGTGTTGATGAAATGGGAGTATTGAGACAGGATTCACTACATTCTAAACTTCATATTGATCCAAATAACAACTGTTTTAAGCAGAATTAATAAATCATTGTTTTTACATGAACTTATATAAAATCAAATCTTGTCTATATAATAGTCTTATAAACTTAAAAGCCAATATCTGCTTATCTGCTGTAAACATTTGATCTTTAAGTGATGGATGTGAGGATGCCACAGGAACTCTATTTCATAGCCATGGAAGAGTCAGTGGTAATTAATAATCATACTGTGTTTTTGTATTGATAACATCACTACATGGAATCAAGAAGAGAGGGCCAGGGAATTGTTTAAAATATAAAATTTATTGAGAAATATTTCATGAGGCACTCAGTTTCTCTACATCATGGTATCTCAACTTTAGCAGTGTTGACCTTTTTTTCTTTCTGTACAACTTTGATGTACAGAACTTTCCTGTGAGTTATGTTTAGAAGCATCCCAAGAAATGAAAGTAATTGTGTGCCCTCCCCAATTGCTATAGTGAAAAATGCCTCTAGACATAGCTGAACACATATGTGTGGAGGTAAGCAAATATCTTTCACTCCTCCCTCCTTCATTGAGAACCACTGTCCTGTATGTTGTTTTTAATCATATGAATTGAAAGACAATTTTCTTTTAAAAAGATTTTTTGTTGTTGTTGTTTGGTTCATGGAATTACATGAACTTAGTGCATGTTGACATTAGGTTTTCTTATATGTCCCTCAACAATGTTTGTAACCCTCACAACAAAAGTCCTGCTTATTAATTTCTTTTTGTTTCCTGTTGTTACAATATTTTTTTTCTAATTAGCTTCCACTCTGTACTGGGAAGCTATTAATTTTTGTGTATTCATCTTTTGTCCTAGAAATTTGCTCTCCTTTCTTGTTCTTATAGAAAACCAAATATTTTGGGCTTTTTTGTTCTTTTTCTTGTGTCCTTCTTCCTTATCTTGTCTTATTGCAAGGATTTCCAGTACAATTTTGAACAGGACTCAAACTAACAGGCACAATTATCTTGCTCTTGCTTTGATAGTACTACATCTAAAATGTCACCATTCATGTGATATTTACTGTATTTTTTTTCTAAATATATTTTGTAAGGTTAGAATGATAACCTTCTATTTCTTGTTTACCAAAATTTTATTTTTTAAATCAAATTTAGTGTCTATTATATCATAAGCTTTTTCTAAATATCTTCTGAAATGATAACACATTTTTCTTTTTCCCTCAGCCATGTAATGTAGTTAATTATATTGACAAATCTTCTGATAGTTAACCAGTCTTTTATACCAGCACTAGGTCTTTCTAGGTAATATATTTTTGTTTTGTTTAAAACATATAAGTTAAAAATCACAGTGCATTTAATGCAAGATGATGAGAATTGATGTGTTTTACAAGAAATAAAATCATTTTCTCAGACCTAGAACTTAATTATTTGATTACTGTAATTAGACAATATTATGAACTTTCCCTATTTCATCTATGATTTGAAATGTGAAGCAGTTTTTAAGTTGGTATAATTTAATGAAATATATATATATATATATTTTGGTTTATATTTTCCCCTTTTTAAAATAATTGGCTTTAATACTATTTGGTTAAGCTCTCTTAATATGAGAGATCATGTGTATCTGAGATACATATGAGATTTAAAAAAAATTTATTGTCATTTCATCATGTATCTTGTCTCCTAAAACAGCATTTGTATAATCAGAATCTCAAGCTCAGTACTCAAGTTAATTTTGCCTTCACATGTAATGTGGGCTTATCTCTTTTATGAAAGCATATCACTAACTTCTCTGTCTTCCCATGGTTTTTCAATCAGGTGGCACAGAACTTTGTGTGAACTGGTTAAATTTGCTTAAAAACAATTTTTCAGAAAGTTGTATTAGTTTTAGTGCAAATCCCTGTTATTAAATATCAAACAATAAGTCCAAAAATTTATACAAAAGATAATTTGTTCATGCATTCTATGGGGTTTCTACATTCGTTCCTTTAAAATAAATGAAACATAACCTGATTTACAAAAGGATTAAAACATGATTAAGCTTCAGAAGTGATGTCATGTGAAATGCCTAGATGGGAAATAATAGATAATTTATTTTTCTTTTTTAAATATTGAAATGTTTTAAATTAAATTACTTTATGGCAATTATTTTCAGTTTAATTCACCTGACTATGATTAGAAATGAATAGGTTAAAAATACCTGGAACAACAGCTGATTTTGACTTTTATTCTTGCAGTTAGATCTCTGGTGGTGGTTTGTGTAGTCATTAGTTAAGTAAGGATAATCAACTATTGTACAGTAATGGGAATTATTCATATATTTAAGGAAATTAGAAAAAATTTGCAGTATGCAAAAAAAAAGATGTCATGAGATAAATTATCCATATCCTATTTTTTGGGAGGGGGGCATTAGTAATAAGTGAATTCTGAATTAATCTAAAATGTATTTACTTTGAGTGTCTCTTTTATTGAATATTTATTAATTTTAATTAATTTTAAATTGGCTATACTTCACAATTGAAACAATTTTAAGAAATCTTATGAATGAATTTTATTCTATACATTTTAATCTAGGAATAAGTACATAATTTTTGTGTACTTAGTAGAGATAAATGTATAATTCATATAGTAATTTCCTGCTCAATACATT
This sequence comes from Ictidomys tridecemlineatus, assembly GCF_052094955.1. Taxonomy (NCBI): domain Eukaryota; kingdom Metazoa; phylum Chordata; class Mammalia; order Rodentia; family Sciuridae; genus Ictidomys; species Ictidomys tridecemlineatus. The sequence goes on along the minus strand of NC_135492.1, from coordinate 21,690,625 downwards.
AAGAATCTGTAGTTTGCATTCTTATTAGTCCAATCTCATACTGTTTAAGATAGATCAGATCAAATTTATCTTTAACATTTGAAAAGAGAAAGAAGCATGCCACATGTCAGAAGTCTAGACTTGAACTGTCCAGTGGAAGTTTCCATAGTGAATAAAATCTACATTTTCTAACATCATACCCAGAAACAATATAAGGATATTGAGCATTAGAAATGTACCTAGTACCACGGAGAACTACATTTTGAATTTTATTTAATTTTAATTAATTTGGTCTTGCATACATGTATTCACATGTGTCCAGTGTCTACCATATTAGACAGTGCTGGTGTAGAATCAGGTTCTCCAACATTATTCCACTACTACAACATCAATATAACTCTGTTTTTATAAAATAGGCATACCAAATTTGAAGTTCAAATATTTATTATTAAAATCTGTTTGGCTAATATTTCACATGTGGATCAACTTGCCTTTTAAACAGCATACTCCCATAAACTAGAAAGATTCTGAACAAAGCAAATGCTGAAGAATTTTTATTGTGTGCATGAAAAACTGATGAAGAACTAGTACATTTAACCAGTATATTTATACCAGTTTCCATGCCAACAGAACTTTGATTATTGGGATATTTGATGGTAATTTACACAATGGAATAAATATGAAATACACATCCTAAGGCCATTCATATTCTCTATTAATGTTAAAAAATCCTGAACTAAGTTTACTTGTTAGTAATCTTAGTTTAAATAAAAATGTTCCTAAGACCCTGTTATAGAACTAAGTGGGCCATAAAAATAAATTTATATTTGAAACATGAATTTTTTGTCAATTAGATCTGTTACTGAGGTCCATATTTTCAAAGGAAATTAAGCTATCCATTAAGTTTATACAATGATGTCACATTAATATTTTTAAAGCCAGAAATAATCAGAAACCACTTTTTTACATGGTGAATGACTACTGTTATAAAATAAATCCTTACTAGAGATGACCACCACTCCCGAGAGCATTTCCTGGGGACAAGAGGCAGCCTCCAATCATATCAGAGCATCTCACCTCAATTTTTGTCAAAAGGAAGTCATCTTAACAATCAAATCATTCAAAGATTGGGAAGATCATAGAGACATGTGGATTCCAGGATAGAGGGGGTCTGTCCCTTGGAAAGAAGGTGCTGAGGACAGCGACACAGCACAGCTTCACCCTCGTCCCATGGCTTCCTGCCAGGCTGAGCTGGCTGGGGCAGAGCCTACTGTGGCTGACTCCAGAGTGAAACCCACCCTGCTGTGACAAAAGCATCCACAGTGTCCCTTGCAAGGGACTTCGGAAAGCACAGTCCTCTCGGTCTCCCAGAATGACTATTTCTAAAGTGACCTTCAGAACACTGTGTGGCTGCCATCAGATGGCAGAAAGCAGATGACAAGAAACCAAAAAAGAAAAAGAAAAACAGCAGGAAGGAAAATCGTCATGCAGACCGACCATTTAGAAAACGTCCCTGCTGCAGGCATCTGAACGTGCTCACCTCGCATTTCTCTAGACACCCCGCAAAGAATCTCTCCCCCAAGTACTTATATTATGTGAACTTTTGAGAGCCGGGAATATTCTGTGTGCCTTAAATGTGCTTATGTTTTGTTCTGTGTCCCACTACCCACCCCAAAGCCCTGAAGTCTAGTTAGATGCTGTCATTTCCATTTTAAGCCAAATTCAGAGAGAACTCATTTTGTTCCTAAATAACACAGAAACCTCATAAGCAGCAGATGAGAATTCCTCTGAAATAGCTTCTAAATTTAAATAAAATTAACTCTATTAACTTTTTGTACAACTCAAAAAGAAATTTAAATTTTTTAAAAAATTTAAATCCACTAGTACATTTTCCAATAACCTAACTGGTATGTCCCAATGATTATGAATGAATACAACACTAGCAGATAGATTTATTCCCAGGTAGCACAACATTTTCAGTTATTCTCCTGGGAACAGATCTCAGGTGGATTGCTGAGAGGCTGATTATAACTGTGGCATCCACACAGCCACCCTAGGGTGTTCGAAGGACAAAGCACTGGAGCACGCTGGGAGAAAGCAAGGTAAATATTTCATGATCTTGTCATTTTTTGAGTTAATTAAGAAACAATATAGTGGAGAAAATAAAAATAATAATAATATATTTGTTGATAGGCATTTTCACAATATTCAGGTCTAGTGAGTCCATACAAACAAAAAAAGAATATAGGATGAATCTAAGCATAGCCCAAGGAGTTTAGAAGCAGAAGATGATTTGACAGAGTTAGGACCCCTGTTTGTGAAAAAGGACAATTCTTGTTCTGGCAAAGGAGGGCAGGATGAACGTGGATGACTAAAATTAAAAAAACCCAAGACCTTACCAAGAACTTCCCCCTAACCTTTGTCTAGACTCAACAAGAAGAGAATAAGATATAAGGGTTTGGAAAGTACCAACACCTCACCCAACACAACAGGCAGGGCCTTCAGCTGGGGCCAGGACTCCAGGAGGGGGCACTCACAGACTTAAGGACACCAAGGAACCTGGAAATGAAAGACAGAAATCTCCACAGGTGCATGGCAGCTTGGGGGGAAGAGCCATGGATTTTGACATGTAGCACATTGACACGTAGCACATTACTATCCTAAGAAAGGTGAGGCCATCAGAAGTCCCGTTGAGGAGGAAGGCAAGCCCCACACTGTGTGCTCTAGAAGACACTGAGGGGTGGCCCGAGCTCCAGACTGCACATTTCACCCCTATGCTGTTTGTCAAAGCAGGCACTGCCGACACCTGGGACCCGTCAGCATTAGGAAGAGATGGTCCTGTCCTCTGGGCCAAGATCACCACCCAGCCCAGCCTCCAGCAGGGAAGCTCCATTCTCTGCCCCTTGCTAGGTGTGGGGCAAGGTTGTAGAGAAAGGTGTCTGTGAGTCCACCTTCTACCAGAGACCAACAGTTCACCCTGGGCACAGAGCACAGCGCACACCTGTCACCCCACATCTCAGCATCACTGGCTGTCTGGCAGAAAACTGATACCAAGTTTGTTTGGAGGGTAGTAAAAGTGACTACATTTTCCAGTTTTGTCTTCTCTCCCTGTAAGAGGCCACTGCCAAACTGTAACACTTTTTCCTTTTTGTTCTGTGGAATTAAATGTCAAAAACATACTGGGATTCCAGGTCTGAAAACGAGGCATCAAGTCAGAATTCCCCGCTTGGCTTCCTGGAAACCATCCAAAAGAATAAGAAGCAACCACCAGCTCCATTGGGGCAGAGCTGGAGATAGTTCAACTCCACGAGACAGGTGGCAGGTCTGCTACAGAAGGTGAGAGGCAAGCGGGGCAGGAACTAGAAAAAAGAAGCAAATCTGCTTCTGGAAGCAAGACACCCTTGGGAGCAGCTGAGCCGCACTCCAGTCTGCGTTCAGTGGGTGTGGAGCATGGTGACGCCTCTCCAGTTGGCCATCTTATGAGCTGAAGAAAGCCAACCTCAGCCTGCTAGGTGCTCCCAGCCAGCCTGGCCAAGCAGTGAATTCATCTGGTACAAGAAGGAGACACTAAAAACAACCAGGGCTGGGGACGTAGCTCAGTGGGAGAGCACTTGCCTAGCATGAGCCAGGCCCTGGGTTCCATACCAGTCCCCCCTACACACACAAAAAATATCCAAACAAACAAACAAACAAACAAAAAACCAGCACAGGGACACATGACATAGAGTGGATTAAAAAATAAATAAAAGGGAGGAATGTGGGAGAGAGGAGGAGGAGAGAAATTCAAGTGGCAGATGATGACTGCAGAAAAGACAGATCATGTCTCCTGGTACTTAAAAGAACTCTAAGGGACGACCCTCCCACTCAGGGTAAAAGCCAAAATCCACCTGAGGCCTGTCTGGCTGTCTCCTCACATAGCCCTCTGAGATCCTCAGCTCCCCAATGGCCCTTTGCAATGGCTTCAGTCACATCCTCGTGCCCCACATGCGCTCCCCCTTCCACCTGGATGCTCTTCCTCAGACACCTACCTGGTGTACTACCTCATCCCCAAGTCACTGTCAAATGACAACATTTCAGAGAAGCCTGACTCCCTGCCCCCATTTAAAACTGCACCACCCCTCGCTTCTCTCCTCCCCTAATGTTGCTCTTATCACCTTCTAAAATACTGCATAAGTACTTGTCCCTTGTCCCTGGGCATAAACCCCACCAGGGTAGTGTGATGGGCAACAGCAGGCACTCACTGAACATTTACCGAATAATAAAGGATCATTCACCAGAAAAAAAAGAAAAAATTGTGAATGTGCATTTCACCATGAATCTTTAATATGTAATGAAGCAGCTACTTCTATACAGGGGAACACAAACACAGAGCTAAGGGCTGGGGCTGGGGCTGGGGCTGGGGCAGGGGCTGAGTGGTGGAGCACTCACCTAGCACATGTGAGGCACTAGGTTTGATCCTCAGCATAAAAAAACTTAAAAACAAAGAGCTAAGGGCTGAAATGTCAAGACCAAAAAAAGAGAGAAAAATGTTTATTTATTTTTATTTTTTTATTTTTAAAACTCAGAAAAGTAATGGAAGGAAACAATAAAACCACCAAAAAAAAGGTGATGAAATTTTTGGCCTCAAAATAAATAGAGAAGAAATGTTTTAAAACTCCAAATAAATTAAATAATATTTATGGAAGATTTAAAAAGAACCACAAAGATAATGACAAATAGGTTAGAAAAGACGAGAAATACCACACATATATATAATCAAAGTCCTAACCAAAAACTGAGATAATGGAAAAGAACAAATATTTACTTAGATAATTTTAAAATATTGAAAGGGCAAATAAATTAGGAATTATCAATGAAAACATACTGTAGTAAAATTATTATTTAAAAAAAGAAAGAATCTTTTATGAGTCAGGCAAAAAGATCAAGTTGTTTATAAGAGGGAAAAAACCCAAATTTCTCTATGGAAAAATATAATTAAAAATGAAAGGTGACTATCGACCAGTGTGATTCTGCAATCTGTACAATTAGAAAAATGAGAAATTATACTCCAATGATTCAAATGTTTGAATTGCCAAGATCATTGTAATGTCATGTGTAGCTAATTAAAAAAAAAATAAATTAAAAAAAATGAAGGGCTGGGGCTGGGGCTCAGCGGTAGTGCACTTGGCTAGCAAGGGTGAGGCACTAGGTTCGATCCTCAGTACCACATATAAATAAATAAACAAAGGTCTATCAACAACTTAAATTATATATATAAACTAAAGTGGAGAGTTGGGGTTGTGGCTCACAGGTAAAGCGCTTGCGTAGCATGCATGAGGCGGCACTGGGTTCGATCCTCAGCTCCACATAAAGTAAAATAAAGACCTTGTGTCCACCTATAAGTAAAAAATAAATTAAAAAAATAAAAGTCGAGTACTACAATGCTCAAGTGTGAGCTCAGAATTTTATATCTACCTAAATTATCATTCCAGTACAAAGGACACAGTTTTAAAAATGCCAACAAACAAAAACCAAAAAGTCTAATGAACCATACAAACCCCAAGCCCCAAGACTATAAACATCCTTCTCCAGAAATTTACTGGATAGTGAAGTACAACTATGAAAAAATGACGGAAAAACAATGTCAAATAACCAATTTGAGGATTAACTCCATTTAATTGTAAGAATAATTGTTCACAGTAGAGGATTAATATATAATGGCTAATACAAAAGATTTAAGATATAATAGAAAGTTTAAAGGGTGTCAATTAAGACAATTACAAAAGTCCATGACTATAAAATCATAAAAATAACATAAAGGAATTAAAATGGACAGTAGAGAGAAAGATGTTTAAAAACAAAAACCCAAATACCATTTCCACCAGGCTTGGTGGTGCACAGTAGAAACACAATCAGAGAACAAAGCATTAATGCTCAGAAAACAAAAGCCCCAGGAGATGCCAGGAGAAATGAAGTAGAGATGCTAGCGGAGGAAGATGTCAATTCACTCCTCTCAAGTGAAAAACACGAAACAAGAAGCAGAGCCATAGAAGACCTCCATCCACATCGATAACGTCAAGTGATTGGCATACACAGAACTTCACACCCTGAAAAGGACAGCAAACTGTTCACTAATCTAATCAAGAAAATAAAAAAGAGAAAAGCAAACATAAATAACCAAAATAAGGGGAAAAAAAGGTAATCCCAGAGCTGTGAAGGAGATCAAGTGATAAGAATATTCAACACTGTTCAATTGTGGATAAGCAAATTTAAAATGTTGATGAAGTGAATTATTTTTCAAGGAAAAGAACTCCAAAGAAAACATGAAATCTAAGCAAATCAATCACTGTTGAGAAAGATATTTATGAATAATTTCCTAAAAGCACCAGGCCCAAAGAGTTCTACAGATCATTCTGAATGTGTAAAGAAAATTCCATTCTATACCTGTATCAAAGAACATTTTTAAAAAATAAAAATTGTAACAATGATACCAGAGTAAGACACTATCCATATATAGAGAAAAATATACATATTACAGTATTCTGACTTATAAACAAAAATGTAAAGTCTTAAACATTAGTAAATACAATCCAATGGCAACTTTAAAGAATAGTTAAGAAATCCATAACCAAGTGGCTTACAGAGATCAATTTTGAGGGAAACTATTACTACAACTCACTGTATTAATAGCTATCAAGAGAAAAATTATATAATCATCTCTATAGATAAAAGACAACTGGTAAAATTTAGTTCCCATGCCTGATAAAATGTGTAAAATAAGAAAAGAAAGTTTGAGGCTGGCCTCCGCAGCTTATCGAGACCACAATAGGGTAAATGACTTGAATACAGAGTTCACAGAAAAGGAAATGAAAATTGTTCTTAAACCTGTGAAAAAATGTTCAATCTCAACAAAAAAATATGAGAAACATTAATTAAAACAAAAATCAAAAAGTGTGATCATTCTGTGTTGAGGGTAGGAGGCCAGGTATTCTCATATGTTGCTGAGGAGACCCTAAAATGTTATAAGAACCACTTGGAAACACCAAAACCACTTTAAAAACACATTGGCCCAGAGATACACCTGCAGATGGGAAATGACTTATTAAATGCAATACTGTTTACAACAAAAAAAAGCTTATGAACAATTTAATTTCAACAATAGGAAAATGGCTTTTCCTTTAATAAGGTGCTGAAGATCATTCACATAAGCACATGTCAGGTGCAGGCAAGTGTCCCTCCTTTTCATTCTTTTCAGAATTAATTTATTATTGCACATGAATCAATTTGTCTGGTTTAGACTCCCACTGCTCAAAAGTGCCTCTTTTCTTTTTCTTTAGCTGCATACTGCACCATTTGGGAGAAAGGGGGAGACAAGGAACATTTGTACATATTTACTTGTTCATGCATAAAACAACTTTAGAAGGGATCACAGAAATGGGCAGCTTTGCTTGTCAAGTAGGAGAGGACCCTGATGTGTGGGGTGGGAAGGAGGGAATGGTAGCTATCCAGAGATTCATGAATGCTGAGCCATGTGAACTGATGACCTGTTAGCACAATCAATCCATTTTCATATAAAACAAAACCCCAAGTGGGATGAATCTAAATAAACAAAGCTCTAAATCTCTCAGATTTTGATAACACAAAGGTACAGTGGTCTTTCCTCAGGAAAAGAACTGTAGATGAAAGCTAAACACTCACATTGCTCTGATTACTTTTTATTTTTAATATTTTTTATCTATTATAAGTAGTTACACATGACAGCAGAATGTATTTCATAGTATACATATAGATCGCACAATTTTTCATATCTCTGGTTATACACAAAGTAGAGTTACACCATTTGTGTCTTCATACATGTACTTAAGGTAATGATGTCCATCTCATTCCACCATTTTTCCGACCCCCCTGCCCCCTCCCTTTCCTTCCCTCCCCTTTGCATTATCCAAAGTTCCTCCATTCCTCCCATGCCTCCATTATAGATCAGCATCCACTTATCAGAGAGAACATTCAGCTTTTGTTTGAGATTGGCTTAATTCACTTAGCATGATATTCTCCTATTCCATCCATTAACCTGCAAATGCCATGATTTTATTCTCTTTTAATGCTGAGTAATATTTCATATATACACCACAGTTTCTTTGTCCATTCATCTATTGAAGGGCATCTAGGTTGGTTCCACGATTTAGCTATAAACATTGATGTGGCTGCATCATTGTAGTATATTTTTTTAAAAAAGTTGTAGATAGACACAATACTTTTATTTATTTATTTTTAATCTTTATGTGGTGCTGTGGATCAAACCCAGTGCCTCAGTCACGGTAGGTAAGTGCTCTACCACTGAGCCACAATCCCAGCCCTAGTATTCTGTTTTTAAGTCCTTTGAGTATAGACCAAAGAATGGGACAGCTGGGTCCAATGGTGGTTCTCTGATTACTTCTTATTTTGGACTTGGACATAATTGCAGAAGAAGCAAAAGCTTCTTACTTCAATGCCTCAGCCATTCTCTCTCCAGTCTCTTTCTTTCCTGCTGGTGCAAAGCAGGATGAGCCATGACAGCCACTGCTGTCCCTAGCGGCCTTTGCTCATCTAAACAAGTCCTTCCCTCCTGATGTTTCAGTTCTGTCCTCACAACCACCTGGTATTCTTAGACCACATTTGGTCTAAAGATCTTGTACACGATGATGAAAGCTCTTTTATCTACCAATGGGGAATCAAATGCATTAAATAGTTAACTAACATGAAAACACCACCACATCATAGGTAAGTTACTGAGCCAAGTGGAAAAACAGGAATTAGACAATTAATTGCTTATTGAAACACTCTACTCTTCCTTAATAGCACTCAGAGACTCATTTTGGTTGGAAAATGGAGATCAGAGACATTGAAGAGATTTCAATGTATTAGGTATCCCCATTTCCACTATTCTGTATAACAACTGTTTTCCATCTTGCTTGAAAAACAGAATAAACAATCACCAGATATTTCTCCACATTATGAGTGATAGCCAATACTATGTGTATTGACTGAAATTCCAGAAAGGAGAGTTTTGTAGAGAATGTTCCATCTCTGAGCTATAATTAAAACTGAGATAATTCTACCCAACACTCCCATCCATGGATTTTACCCAAGTGAAATGAATGCTTATATTCACCCACAAACCCCTGCACAAATGCTTCCAACAGCTTTATCCATAACCACCCCAACATCCTTATATGAGTGAATGGATGAACAACTGCAGTACATATACTCTGGGTAGGCCACTTGGCAATGAAAGGTAAGAACTACTAACACGCATAACTTGGGGGAATCTCACATGCATTAAGCTACTGACAAAGCCAGATATGCAGCAAATAGTCATATTCATGCTATTTATTTGACACTCTTGAAGAGCCAAACTCTAAAACTGATGGGGTTGATAGTAGTGAGAGAGACTGACTGCAAAGGGCACTAGGGAATTCTGGGGTGATGGAACTGTTCCATACCCTGAATAAGATAGTGGTTAGTATCAAAGAACTCAGCACTGAAAAGGGTTCTCTATTATATGCAATTATGCCTCAGTTTTTAAAAAAATAACCATGGAGGGGCCATGGCTGTGGCTCAGCAGTAGAGTGTTCGCCTAGCACATGTGAGGCATTGGATTCGATCCTTTGCATCACATAAAAAATAAATGAATAAATAAAATAAAGGTATCATGTTCAACTACAATGAAAAAAAATTCTTAAAAAATAACCATGGAGGTATCAAGCATAGAAGGAAATACAGTTATACGACTTTCTGGACATAGGGTCATTCTAAGTGACTAAGTAGAAAATCTATTTAAAAAATCATTATCAGTGGAACTGTAGCAAAATATCAAGCTATCAATTTACATGAGTTTGGCACACTGACTGCCCAGAAGATACAAGAAGAAATACAATCATTCATTCAGAAGCATGCTGGCCTGCCCACCAGGAGGCAAGGACCTCAGGTGGCTTGCCATCTACCTACCCTCTCTTCTAAGCACAGCATAGAATAAGCACTGGGGGAAAACCCAGTAAAATGAGGTGGCAAAAAGCAAGTTTTTTTTCAGAGCAAGATCCCAAATTTCTAGTTCTGAAACATCTAGAGTCTGGTTAATTGTTGGAAAGAGGAAAAATAAAGATTATCAATACTATTTACAAAAGTAAAAGTAAATAATGGGTTATTTGTCAGAGGAGTATTAAATTCTATTTCTGGTGTGTTGTGTGGTTTCAGAGGTTATGTAACTAACTGCCTGTTAGCAAAATGACACATCACTAGAGATTACCTGAGTTTAGAGTTCAACAATATTAAACTTGCAGAGTGTAGAAAATTGACATTGGGCCAGGAGCTCAGGTGCCATCTGTTATCCCGACAACTCAGAAAGTTGAGGCAGGAGGATCACAAGCTCCAAGCCAGCCTCAGCAACTTAGTGAGGCCATTAACAACTTAGCAAGACCCTGCCTCAAAAATAAAATAAAAAAGTCTGAGAATGTGGCTTGGTGGTTAAGTTGACATTGGTTGGAATTGCTGGCCTAAGTGCATGTAAAGATTCCAGACTAAACCAATAGCTCAGGAGGGCTCCAACTTCAGAGAGCTAGACAATGAGATGCCAAAGTAATGACGTGGAGAGAGAGAGACTCCGCCAAAGAAAAGCCTCCCACACCAGGGCGTACATTCTGACAGTCCAGCAGTCGTCAAAGGGAAATCCTAGAGTGAAATTACACATAAACAACAACAACAAAAGGGTCTACCATCCAACCAAGACAGGATGCAGGCAAACTTCAGGCACAGAGGGTGAGAGGAGAGTCCAGCACAAATGAAGGGGACAGCCTGGGTGACCAGTCATGGGTAGCAAGGGCTCAGCTGGAAGGCACCTTGGGCAGATCACCTGTACCACAGCAGCATCCAACAGGCTTGGACTTCAGGCTCATCTGGAGGAGGACCCCATAGTGGAAGGCCAGGAGTGGTTAATGTTGGGGAGTCCTCCTGGGGTAGTAGCTGGAGAAGCAGAGAATGTTACTTTTCATTTGTTACTTCTTGGTATTACTTGAATTTTCTTAGCAATACATTGTATTCTTCCTTCTCTTTCTTCTTCAGTGCTGGGATGAAACTTGGGGTCTCCTGCATGCTAGTTTTACCACCAAGCCACACTCCAGCACTTATTTTTTTTATTTACAAAAGTACTTTAAAAATTTTTTGAAAGATGTGAAACATATGGTCAGACTAACCTTTTTTAATGTACCTTTTTAAAATGAACAAAATTTTCACATTTCCCTGATTATTATTAAAGAAGGGAATTTCTTCCCTTTTACCCATTGCTTCAAGTGATGGGGCTTCTGCTCCTTTCCCAAAGATGATAATTTGGGTTCTAGGGTAACTGTCTGGAACAATACTTTGTGATGAAACAAAAAAAGGGCCCCCCCTTTTTTGTGGCTGACATCATTCCTGGCATGTGAGTCAAGCTGTTAAGTGTGAATAAGAACATCATCAAGGGGAGGAGAGGAGAGGTGGCATTGGAGAGTGCGGTGGACACAGCAGACTTGCCAGAGCACAGCTGGTGTTGCCTTGAAGTTACGTAGAGGCAAATTCTACCTGCACATCAATAACCAGGGTCAGGACAGTTTGATGAAGTACAGGTTCTAATTAAGAGCCAGAGGACCACAGCCTCACCACCTTCTCAGCCTAAGTTCAAACTTGAGTAAGGATTGCAGCGAAGGTGGCTGGAGACTGCTCCCTCACACTGTGCACAGGCATGGACTCCAGTCAGGCAGTTACCAAGGAGAAAACTGATAGAGACCACCCAAGGATGTCAATCAACTGGTGGTTTACATCCTCCAGTAAATAAAGTAAAAAGTCTTGTTCTGTGCTCTGTATTATTGCCTTAAACCTGGAAATTAATCCAACCTATAAATTCTGACGTGAGGACAAATAAAATGGGTTGTAATGAAAAAAAAAAAAACTTTAACCATTCTAGTTGGTTCTGGCTGGTCATTATATCCTAGAACCAGAGCTTTTTTTTTTTTTTGGTAGCACAGATGGAACCCAGGGCACTCTACTGCTGAGCTAAACCCCAGTCCTTTTTTGAGATAGGGTCTCAATAATTTGTGAGGGTCTCACCAAGCTGTGGAAGCTGGCCTTGAAACGTCCAATCCTCTTGCCTCAGCCTCCCAGTCACTGGGATTAGAGGTGGACACCACCTGGTCATACTGAACCTGTACTTTTCAAAGTGACCACTGGGCCAGAGGCCTAAGCAGGCATCTATTTGAATAGTCACTTTAGGATCTTGGATTGCAGCAAGGGACTGGCTATCCTCACTTCAAACAGACCAGCTCTGGTTCATCAGTATGAGCTGTTTTGATGTGCATTATGTTCATAAAAATTGACATTAGGATTATATGTAAGATTTCATTTTATGTTTCATTATTTCAATTTTTTTCTGGTCAACCTTTACCCTAAATAATATTCATTTTATTGAGCTATTTAGGGAGAAACATTCATTTGTAATTTATAGGATGAAAATATATTTTCAATGGCCTTGAGAAAGAAGCCATTTCTCTTGAACCTGAAATTTTTTTCTGCATACAAGAGAATAAACAGTCTCCTCACTGCAGACAATAAGAAAGCAAGGCAGTCTCTCCAGAGTTGCTCACCATGAAAATGTGTCCAGAAAATCTTATGTGCAAGGGAACTGGATGGCACCTAGAATGAGGACTCTTCCTTCCACACAAGTGTTTACAACAAACCATTGTTAACATCTTTGTATGCAAACATGACAGGACATACTAATGAGAAGCTTTTATTTGATGTTTTATTTGTAGAAAAGTTTCAATTTTGCCATATTTATATTTTAAAATGCAAATATGAGAAGAAATGAGATTCCCCAAAATGTGGCCTGGGAACAGATGATCTAGAAAGCTCTGGAAGAGAAGGATCTGCATCCACAGGCCTGGCAGGCACTGCACTCTGTGTAGTGAAGGCTCTGAGCAGCCCTGCTACAACCGAAAGGACCCCAGGTATACCCCCACCAGAGAGAAGAGGGCCAGGCACAGTCATCCACCACCACCACCACGAGCAAAATCCCGACCTGGTCTGTGGCAGGTCCAGGCACTGACTGACCTCCCTAAGCCCTGGACACCCAAACAGGGCAAAGTTGATTTGAGCTTAGCCTGCTGCTGTCAGCTGCCGATTTGTTGATGCTCCTCTCAAACACCCTGGCCTCATGCACTCACTGGGAAGGAAATCAGGTGATCCCATAGCTGCTGGCTACCATGGCAGTCTGCTTTCTGAACAGAGGCTGATGCCTACAAAAGTAACTAAGGGAAATGGGGGCTACAGCATGTCTAGGAAAAGAGGTGCATGCAGATAAAACAACTACCTGAGGAAAAGCAGAAAGAGGTGAAGAGCTACAAACCCTTCAGGTGTAGCTGAAATGAAAATGGAGAGGAAATGGAAACCCAGCTTCTCCGTCCAACTTTTGGGAACCTTCCTTGCTAAGAGGTCAGCCATTGAGTTTGGACAGAACACTTCAGAGACGAGAGCTGAGGTGTGACATTGAGTGATGGGTGTCAGAGGGTCTACCTCAGCCTAGTAGGATTCATAATGGGAAGGGAGAAGGCAGCATTTTTTGGTGGGGGAAGGAGGGCAGCGGGAAAGTACAACAGCTATGAACTTTCTCAAATAGGCTAGGCACTGGGGCCACCTATAAGGAAAATCAGTGTTCACTGGAGTGGAAGATGAACATGGGCAGACCAACTGGGCCACCAAGTGGGGAAGGAGCCTGTGAGGGGGGAGAACAGGACAAAAGAGGTGCCATCTCCCCAAACCTGCCGAACTGAGTGTCCAGCCTGTGAGCAGCCCAGTGGGGCCATCAGCACTGGAGAGACACAGCATGGGGTGGTAGATGAGGACAGAAGGATTCAGGCCACAGGGAGGGCCCGACTGTTGACACAGCAGAATCCAGGAGGACAGGGCAGAAAGAGAGCAGCCCACCAGGTCAGGAGCTTGTGGCATGCTGAGACTTGTCCAGCTGCTGTGTCTGGAAGCAGACACACCCTGTTGTGGTGGAGCCGGCTCAGGCCAGCATGAGATCTGCTGCAATTAATGGAGAACTACAGGGACAATTTTATTGCATCCCAGTTTCAAAGCAGGCTAGGATAATTCTTCAAATCCCCCTCATGTATTATATAAGGGTTAGATTATGATTTAGGAGACAAGCCTTTTCAGGAATATTAGTTTATCAGTGAAAAGAGACCCACTTATAATTCATTTACTGAGAACTCAGTAGGACAAATTAAATAGTTAGGCTTTTTTTTTAATAGCACTTCATCTTTGCAATTTTTCTTCATAATAATGAGCTGTTATGTACAGAGTTTCCGCTCTTTATTTTTTTAAATAAGAAATTACATGCAAGCCAAGTAAGACAAAATGCAGATCTAGAGGTTTCTGTGGTTATAGTAATCGGCCCACAGTACATAAATCCCCTGTCACTGGAACCTGGCTGCACTAGGAATAAATCTCTTATTTATGCATTTCACAACCATAATATTTAACAGTGTCATTTTCATGAGTACATGTGCCAGATTTAAGAATGTAAAACATTCTGAATTTATAAAAACAAATGAATTATATTTACATTACAGAAAGATTTACTGCAGGGTTCTTATAACCAATAAGCTCCTCTAGTGCACTGAAGATGTAATTTCTAATGCATCTTAGTCAAACTTTTTGATCAAGAACATATTACTATACCATGTAAAGTATATAGCAACACCGAAATCACACTCAGCTTTTGGGGTGAAAAATGCTACAATATCTGTGTTCACTGACCCTCCTTCCTCCAAGTCCACAGTGGGCGAGTATCTGAAAATATACAAATTGTCTAACAAGTACTTACTATGCCATCTGTGGGGTATACGAATGTGATTAAGGCATGGCACCCAAGAACAGTTTTTGTAGGTCGAACTGTCTCTGTGAGGCATGAGAAATGGAATAATATAACCACCCACCAACTGAGCCACCATTATGAGCCAGAATCCATGACTCTTGAAACATTAATTGAATCCTTCAACCTTTGAGTAGGTGCCATTTCCATACCATAGATAAGAATGAAGATCCAGAGAAGGCACATGAGTCCTGGACTTGGAAATAAGAAGACACAGTTCAAATGTCTGCTCTCACCAGGGCCCAGGGCATGTTACTGAACACTCCTGGCTTCTATCTTCTCAACACATAGTAGGGCATCAGCACCTCCACAGAGCAATGGGAAGGATTAAAGCACTTGATGCATGGTCTCATAAGACAGTATTAGTTCAGTAACTTTTGCTAGAGATATGAAATTAGGGAATTTTTATCATATTCCTGACTGTCTCATCCCAAACATGGTGCTTTGGAAAGAGGTTAAGTTTTTAGACTCAGTGGGAAGGACCTGAAGCAAAAAGGTGGCATAACAATAATGTTGGAAGTCTGAGGGAGGGTCTGTGTTCACCTTGGGCCCAAAGAGCTGGGAGGAAGACCCTGGGAAATCCAACTTTGGGAAACTATTATTTTCTATTCCTGAATGAGAAAACATATTTATAAGATTTCTGAAATCTCTCCTCCTGTGTTTATTATAATCATTCCCTTAAAAATGACTATTCTAGAGAAAATACAAGTAATGAGGGGCTCAATAGTTGCTTTGGGGCTAAGTCAAAATAGGAATAAGTCTTACCAACATCTGTCTAGAACTGACACCTAGAATATTATTTATAATTACAAAGCAAACCCATAATGCACCTATAAGAAGAGTTCCCCCTCTCTGATTAATGCATTGGAAAAAAAATATTAGTCTTAGAAATTTTGTTCAAATGTTTTAACTTCAAATCATCATTTAACAGTTTTTCAGCACTGAGACTGCCAGGCCTAGGAATACAAATATTAAAATATATATGTATTTTAATTGGGTAGACTCCAAACAGACAACAGAAGGCAATCAGTGCAATCGTGAAGGTATACACCATGGATGTTTGTAACTACTGGTTACAGTGAATTATGGTAAGCAGTCCCTGTCTTTCCCTGGCCATTAGACTTGACATTCCTATTCTCCATCAAAATCTCATTTTCTTATTAGAGCTACAGTTTCCATAATTCTCTCATAAGACTTTCTCAGGGCTGGGGTTGTGGCTCAGGGTTAGGGTTTAGGGTTTAGGGTTACGGTTTAGGGTTTAGGGTTTAGGGTTAGGGTTACTCAGAGCATTAAGCTGTACCCTCAGGGCTCAAGTTCCTGTAGAGGACAGAGCCACGAATCCATCAGGGCCCAGGGAGCTGCCTCAGAGTGCACAGGGGCCAAGGTGCTGGGCCTACCTTTCAGTACAGGGCTGTGAGTGAGAACCTGGGTCAGGGTGTGGCTGAGAACCTCTTCAGCGCATCTTCAGAAACCCCACCACACGGGAGAGCCTGGAACACGCCAAGCCTGAGCACAGCAGAGGGAGACTCTCAGGAGGGAAGGCCGCCCCTTCAGGCCCAGTCCACGCACTGTGGGTCTCGCAGGAATTCCTTTCTTTATCCTTAAAAGCGCTTTCTTGGTCAGGCCATTAAGCTGCAAGGGTTTTTGTTTTTTATTTCTTCTTTTGATACAAGGAATAGAAACCAGGGGTGCTCTACCACTGACTACACCCCCCAGTCCTTTTTATTTTTTATTTTACGACAGGATCTAAGTTGCCCAGGTTGGTCTTGAACTTGCATTCTCCTGCCTCAACCTCCCGAGTCCCTACAATCACAGGTGTGGCCACTGCACCTGGCAAGCTCTAGGCTTTGAGTGTAATCCAAAGAAAATGATCTTATCAAGACAGAAATGAAGCAGTGAGGAGCTAAGAGTGCAGAGGCAGGCTGGAGGCGAGAAGCAGATAAGGAGGATGGGCCATAACTGAGCAGCAATGGGCAGCCAGGAGGCCTCAGCCACCAGGAGCAGACCAGGGCATAGCACCCGGCATGTGAGGTGGCTGTGGCAGCTGTGCTCTTGTTAGAGCCAACAACTCTGAGAGAGCAGGGAAGGAGCATGGGGCAGATGTCCCTAGGCTGGGGTCCGCCTGCCACTGTGCAAGACTCCCCAACACGGGTAAGGCACCCACAGCCATGGCAGCGAGGGGTCAAGAACCAAGGGGCCAGCAGTTAAGTCCTACCCCTGCCAGCCTTCTCCACAGAGCACACTGCAGCCGGGCCAGCGGGAGCCTGGCCATTCCCATGAGAGAATGTCTGAACTTAAAGTACAACAGCCAAACACAGACATGAGGAGAAACAGCACAGAAAGCCACCCGACTCAGGAAGCTTGTCTCAGAGATCTGGCCCAACAGGCCGTCTGGGCCGGACCTGCCAGCCTAGCTCAGTGGGGAGCCTACCTGAGGTGCACAGACAGGGCCTCATTACAGGGTCACAGAGAGTGTCCTCACAAGAAGCCAGACCTGCTGGCCCTCAAACTCCAGCTTAGACCCAGAACTGTGAGAAAATGTCTGCTAAGCCACACAGTCCACTATATTTGCTCTGGTAGCTTGGGCAGACTAACACACACACATACGCACACACACATATACACACACACAAATAACGTGGTGCACTCCTAATTTTGTACCCAAAAGGACTTAACATCAGCATACTATAGCAACATGGCCTCATCAATGTTCATAGCAACTCAATTCACAATGGCTAAGCTATGCCATCAACCTAGGTGCCCTTTATGAATGCATAAAGAAAATGTGGCACATATACACAATAGAACTCAGCCATAAAGAATGAGATTATGGCATTTGCCAGGAAATGGATGGAATGTATCATGCTAAGTGAAATAAGCCAAACCCAAAAATTAAAGGCAGAATGTTCTCTCTGATATTCAGATGCTGACTCACAATGTGGGTGGTGGAGGCGGTGGAGGTTCACTGGATTTGACAGAAGAGTGAGGGGAAGGGAAGGGGACGGGAAAGACAGTAGGATGAATTGAACATAACCTCCCAGTGTTCTTATGTGAGTACACATAGTATGTCAAAGTACACTCTACCATCACATGTAACTCAATAACTAAATGGTGTTTTAACCACTACAACAGAAACACTGATTCATTCAGCACATCAAGCCCCTTTTAAGAGATAAAAATCAAGAGCAAAACAATTAAAAGACTGAGAAGAGGGCTGGGGATGTGGCTCAAGCGGTAGCGTGCTCGCCTGGCATGTGTGTGGCCCGGGGTTCGATCCTCAGTACCACACACAAACAAAGATGTTGGGTCCGCCAAAAACTAAACAATAAATATTTAAAAAATTCTCTCTCTCTCTCTCTCTCTCTCTCTCTCTCTCTCTCTCTCTCTCTCTCTCAAAAAAGACTGAGAAGACTTGGAAATATGGGGGCCTCTACCTGGCCTCTTTGGATACCACCCTCAAGGCCCTGACCCACTGTGCACTGAAGCACATCCTGACCCCCACCTCCCACGCTCAACTCTGTGAGTCTACGGAGCTCTGGAAAGAGAAGGCCACCCTGACCAAGCCTGACAACGGCAGATCTGAGCAGGACCCAGAGAGCAGTGCGGGGCTGGCCACACGGGAGGACCAACAGCAGCAGCATGTTCTGGGAAGCTCTGTGGTAGGGTCTGAGGGCAAAGAGAGGAGGAAGCCATGGGGCTCAGCTCACATCAGGAGGGAGAGGAGCAACTACCAGGCCCCATTTCCTGAGGGACTCCAGAAGCAGGAGTATGGGGTGGGTCTCCTACTGGCTCTCAGAAGATGAAGAAGAGAGTGGTGCCCTGGACCAGGGGTTGCTACCCTAGAAGGGTTTCAATACCATGGGAAGGCCTCCACTCAAAGGCTTCTGCCCCTGGCCTCCCTATGAGCATGGACCCTTCCCCAAATTGCCCACATACCAGCAGCTCACCACCCTGTGATCGGAGGACTCCTCCTGAAGGCCAGCAGCCAAAGTGTCACTGACAACACAGGAAAGAAGCAGCACTTAGCAGGCATTAACAGTCTGTCAGCACCCACCCTCAAGTGCTCTGGAACAAGGGGTCAATTTCTGAGTCTCAGGACTCTGCAGGCCCTTAAATCCCATGGCACTAGGTCCAGCCAGCCAGCCACATACCCTCAGGACACCGAGGCCTGCCAGCTTTTTGTTTTCTTTTGTGGTTCTGGGGATAAAATCCAGGGCCTGGCATAAGCTAGAAGTGCTCTGCCACTGAACTGGGTCCCCAGCTCCTCACAACAAGCAGGCTGCTGATGCAGCAGTGAGCTGCACCACTGTGCAGCCCTGGAGCTGACTGTGCAGCCACACTGAACAGGGCTCTGCAGCACCACGCCGGCCAGCTACTGCCAGGGCAAGGCCGGAAAGCTGGGACGGCTCCTGAGCAGCCACGCATTCCCAGCTGCAGGGGCCACCGACTTACATGAGAGCATGCTCTGCAGCACCTCAGCAGCCACCTGTCAGAACAGAGCACAGGGCTGTCACTCGGCAGTGTCTGGGTAGTCACGCACTCGCACTAGACACACCTGTCACCTCTACAAAGAAGAGCACCTCCAAAATTCCTTCACAAACCTAGAAATCCCCCAACGCTGCCCACCATGACACCCAGGCATGCCCCCGCGAGGTCTAGGCCAGGACCCACTGCCCCCACTCTGGCTGTACCCCCTCCCCTCCTGTCCTGCCAGGATAGACCTGTGCTTCTGTGAAGACCCCTGCCCTGGAGACCTCTGGAAACTCAGGACACCCTCAGTGGTCACTTCGCAGAAAATGATTTCCTTACACAAAACTTACAAGTGTGGACACAGAACAAATGGCAGCCACTAGCCCAGGAGTTCCAAAAGGAGCCAAGACCTGGTGGGGCCTGCTCCTCAGGCCCCAGCCCACTGCTGCTAGGAGGCTGAGTCGGGCAGCTCCCTGCTCTGCTGTCCTTCCTACCTGGGACATTGTTCCAGTCTCCTCCACTCTTCTCAGATCTGAGTTTTCTTGAAATCCCTGTGAAACCAACAGCTCCACAAAATCTGGAAAACCACAAACCAAAGTACTTACACACATATGGTCTCCAAGCAGCTGTGACTCACACAGATCCCTAGGGCCACCCAGCCCCATTCCTATCAACATACATGCACTCACCAAGCCAGACTTTCCCTCACTCTATATTGGAAGTACTTAGCATACATCAAATTTATATTAAGAGCTTTTTCTCTTAATGCAAAGAAGTAGATCTCAAGGGATGGCTCATGGATGGTCCCCCCACAGCAAATACAGGACATGCAGCTCATCCCACCAGGAAGGAGCTTTTTGCAAGGGAGGATCCCAAGCAATGCAGGCAACCAAGGCTCACAGAGCAGACAGAGCTGGCCACTAATGGAAAATGCAGCCTCTGCCAACCCCCTCCAACTGCTGAGGCTAAAAGCAAATTCAGGACACCAAGAACTTGCTGGGCCCCACGCTCACAGGCATAGCGAATGCTCGGCTTCCCACTGGCCGAGGGAACTTTTTTTTAATATTTACTTTTTACTTTCAGATGGACATTATATCTTTGTTTTATTTTTATGTGGTGCTGAGGATCAAACCTGTGGCCTCATGAATGTCAGGTATTCTACCACTGAGCCACAACCCCAGCGCCCCAAAGGTACTTTTCTCAGGAACTAAGAACATACCAGAGAGCACAGCCCTAGCGATGTCCAGGTATGGGCAGGAGGTATCTATCTGCTGGCACAGGAGGCGCAGGTTCCTGAAGAGCCATGCCACCACGGCCCGCAAGTCAGGATGGCTGGGGATACAGCGCACAGTGGATCTGGGTCTGCCTGACCCCATGGCTGCCTCCCCTTACTTGGCAATTTTCTGCAACCCTCACTCCACTGTGAAGCCTAGTCTTTTTGCCCCACCCTCACTCCACTGTGAAGCCTAGTATTTTTGCCCCAAAAGTCCAGGGACCAGGTACAGGGTTTTTCCTGGCTGCAAATGACCCAGAAACAATCAATTTCAAATGGTTCACTTATCTGCACTGAACACTGTGGGGATCAGGGATGGGACACATAAGGGATATGTCCAGCTCCTTTGCACATACTCTCTGTATATCTTTGTTTCCTACTTCACTGGTTTCTGCTATAACCCTTATTACTTTCTCCCTCCATCTGGCTTAACTTGCTCTTCTCTTTCTAGTCTCTGAGGTTAAGCCTAGATTGATAACATTCTTTTTTGAAATATAGGCTTTTACAAATATGGATTGCCCTCTAAACATTTCCTTAGCTGTGTTCCACAGATTCTGGAAGACTATTTTCATTTCCACTCATCTCAAGGTATATTAGGTGCACACTAAACTTCATGTAGTAAAGTTTACTACCCTTGTATAGCTTCTGGCTCTGTCACGTTTAGGCTTCCCACTTCAAGATCACAAAAGTCCTCCCAGGGCTGCCTTTTATGTATTGACATTTTCCTCTTTAATTCATCTAGAGGTTTTGTTTAGTTTTGCATACAGAACCCAGGAACTCACAGGTTCCAGGCAGCTCGAGGACACTGAGCCACCCCATAGCCCGGGCTTTTTTTGAAATAAGAAAAAGATACGATCTTTTTTAATCAGTGTGAGCCACTGTCACACCACCATTTGGTTTCAGGTGATGTGGAAAAAAATCACACATGATTTCAATAACAACTAATGTTCTCGTTAAACAATGAGGCAATTGCTTCTCCAGGTGCTTTTGGAAGTAAATAATTCATACTAAACAGCAATGTCAAAGCAACACGGATTCACTAGTGCACTACCTTTCCAGCAGCTCTTGTAGGCTCACGACACTTTGCACATGAAGACTCCATACAGCTTCAAGCAAGAGAGAGTTCTGAGGAAAATGAGTGCTATGAGTCTGGGCCTGTGTCCCAGCCTAGGCCAACTTCATGCCCACTGAAGCATGGCCCGAGGCCTCACTTTGGGCTCACGTTCCTACCCCCCTTCAGGCTCTTCTGCTGTCCTGGGGCTTCTCTCTGTTCCCACAGTCTAACCTGCTGCCTGTTAGGCTCTTGCAAGCCACCCCAAGCTGGTTCCATGCAGCCAACACAGCAACGCAGTGGTTAAATGCCCCTGGGTTCTAATCCCTAGTACTCCAACTCTTCCATAGATGCCTTTACTGGCTCCTCATCGCTTTGGGGACAGTCAAACTCTTATGCGTGGCACAGGCCTTTCCACATGAGCCTCCCCCAGGGAAGCCCCCCTGGACTGGTCAGGCATTCACACCATTCCACTGGACCCTGCTCAGACCACGCTGATCTTGTCCCCCACCACCTGCTATCCCCTCCCCTCCCCCAACCTCCAGGCAACTTTCAGCTGCCAAGAAGCATTTCCTCACACCTTCTCTGCACAATTGAAGATTACACAATGCAGTTTTCATGTGCATGTCATTGCCTTGTCCTAAATTAGATGCAATGAGCACAGGGATCATAAGCAGAATAAAAGGATGGAAGTTACCACTTTGGCTCTTTCTTCCCTTTTATACACTTGCTCAGGCAGTTAGCACAAAATGGTAACTGAGCACTTTCAAATCTTCAAAAAATCTGTAAACTGCCAGGTGCAGTGGTACACATCTGTAATCCTAGCGGTTAGGGAGGCTGAGGCAGCAGGGTCTGAAGCTTGAGGCCAGGCTCAGCAACTTAGCAAGACCCTGTCTCAAGATAAAAAATAAAAAGGACCAGGGATGTAAATCAGTACTTAAATGCTCCTAGGTTCTAATCCCTGGTACCAAAAACCAAAATGAAAAATATCTGTAAACCTACAGAGTTTGAATTATTCAAAAAAATACTTTTAGTATATTTAAATACTCTACTACTACACTGAAAAAGACTTCATAATAATATACCCAAGAAGGCAGACCACCCTGTTTCTGGGATGCACTGTTTTCTAATATAGATTGCCAACAATGGGCAGACACTGGCAAAAGGACTGAGGCTCTTCCTTCCCAGCACAGGAGCATCTGATGAACTTTTACTTCATTATCATTAAACAACATATTCAACTGAATCCCCAAGAAAACCCAGGGTTCTGGCTCCAACCAAATCAACAGAGCACTGCTGGACAAGACCAGACTTGGGGTTGTTACCTGTGCTTTCCATACTTCTTGGCAGAAGGAGAGGTGGGAGAACATGCAGTGTGCCAGAAAATACTGAGCAATCTCAAGCAAGGAAGACAGTTTCTTCTGAAAGCCCAATAGATCTTTTTTGAAGATAGGCAGACTACCTAAACTACAGCAGTGTGCTATTTCCACACAAACTCATGAGCAACAACATGTGACACTTAGGGGAACTGGCATCTCACTCTTTGCTCAGTGCTGAGCAGCACGGGATGGCTAGGCTCCTCACAGACCATCTTCATACTGCAGGCAACTGTCCTTGCTGACAGGTTCCCCACAGGAACCCCCAGCTTCAAGGCCTGATCCTGAAAAGCAGAGCCTTAAAGACAAAACAAAAAACAAACTTTTCCTGAAAACATCAGCAATTTGAGTTAAAATATCTTTTTAAGCCACAGCACACAGAAAACTGTCTTCAAAAGGGGGAGAAATGTAAAGGGAAAAACATGATACACAAAATAAGACACTTTCATGGACTAAGCAGCTCTACTACAATGAGAGGTAATTTCAGAACCCAGAGCTGTGCACACGCACAGGCAAGCAGGATGAGCAGATATGCTGATGGCTACACAAAGAGCTCTATCTCCACCGTTCAGCCAGCACCACCGAATGAGAACCCCAGCAGGCTCTTTTAACTACTCTTCTCCTTTCTCTTCTTTTATTCCTGGTGCTGGGGATGGAACCCAAGGCCGCCCATGCTAGGTAAGTGCCCAGCCACTAAGCGTTCATGGGCGCAGCAGTTTGTCTTCCTGATTACTTCAGCATCCAGATGGCCTGTAGGATGGAAGCATCCCACCGCCTTTATAGGTAGGGGCTTCCCAATGCTCTGCCACACACACCTGGTGGGAGCAAGGGCCACAGGTGGAGTCAGTCTGCAGGGCTAACAGAAGGAACCTCAATGCTGACTCTCAGGCAGCCACCAGGCTACTCCTGAGCAACCAGTCTCTAGTCTACCTTACTTGAAGTGAGAAATGCTGTGCACCCTGGAAATAGGTAACACCTACAAGCAGTCACTTCCTTAGCTTCAAAAACTAATTTATGAGAAGAAATAGAAAGTTCTAGTACATGATCATTATCTTCAAGATTCTGAAAGCACATATATTTGAAGTGAGCAAATGCGATAATTTTAGAGGCTTCAGTAGAGTATTAGAAATCAACTATTTGTTGCCAGGGAAAAATTTATTTTCATTTAAGATGCATTTATCTTATTTACTTATTTAATTTTTAAAGCATGGTAGCCATCTCTTCAGCAAAAAAACAAATTTAGGGGCTGGGGTTGTGGCTCAGCGGTAAAGCACTTGCCTAGCACGTGCAAGGCCCAGGGTTCGATCCTCAGCACCACATAAAAATAAATAAATAAAATAAAGGTCCTGTGTACACTAAAAAATAAATATTAAAAAAAAGAAAAGAAAAACAAATTTAAAAACTAATGGATGGGAGCTGGGGTTATGGCTCAACGGTAGAGTGCTCGCCTCACACGTGCAAGGCCCTGGATTTGATCCTCAGCACCAGATAGATAGATAGATAGATAGATAGATAAATAAATAAATAAATAAATAAATAAATAGAAATAAAGTTATAAAAAACAACAACTACTACTACTAATGGGTGGAGGGTCCATACTTCTGTAATTAAGGATAAACAGCACAAGATCTCATGCCTCATCCAAAGTCCTTAAAAGAATGTACAACCATGCCTGGCCCCTGGAATTGTGACTCATCATCTGTGAGATTCAAAACCAGTAATGGCAATGAAAATCAGGATCACTTCCCAATGGCACACAGCATCAGAATTTCTGCCAGACCTATTATCTAAGGTTACCTTTATACCTCTTAAGAACAAATTAGTGATTCAGTTAATTCCACCATTTGCAAAAATAGCTGTCACATAAAAAACTATGAAGGACAAGAAGAAATCTAACACATTTTTTGTTATCTCCTCCAGAGCCTTCCCTATCTCACTATCACAAACTGGGAGGAAAGTGGCCACCTAGAAACACACTTACCCTCCTCCTTCCTCCCTGACACACACCTAGAAACAAACTGCCTTCCTGCCTACTCCCAGCACAGCAACCTCTGCTTGTGCACCTCTGTGGATGAGTAGCACACACTGTGGTCTTTCATACATCAGCTTGGTTCCTACCCAACTCAGTCAGTTTCTAAACACAGCAGCAAAACAAGCCCACACCAAATCATAAAATAACAAATCCTCTAACTCCATGAATTAAGAATCCAAGTGTAACTCACCTATGAAGGAACAAGAACCATCCGTGGAGGCCTTGTCACTGTCACAAGCAATCAATCTGTCGAGGCACAATTTTTCACAGGGTCGATCATCCACCTAGGATCAAAGCAGGGCGTGCACCACTGTCAAAACCCAGAGGCTCCTACCGGGCCGGCCTGAGACTTTTAAAGTGGAACTGACTGACCGCAGCCTGGGGAGAGTCGCTAACCCACTCCCTAACTGTGCTCTCCACCGAGACGCCCCCGCTCTCCTCCCCAGGCAGCCGGGAGCCAAGGCCACACCTACTTCCTCTCACCTCAAGCAGAAGGTCACTCAGGCTCCGGTGGCATCTCAGGAGTTGCACGGCCGAGTTCTTCAGTTTCTGTCCCCTTTCCGGATTATATTTTTGCCTCTTGACTCTTCCCGCTAAGGAAAAGTAGAAAATCAGTTTCCAGACGTAGACCGGCGAGCTCCTGCCCCGGGCCCAGGAGACACGAGGCGTACCGCCCGCGGGGTGGCCGGGGCCCAGCGAGCGGAGGGAGCCGCCCAGCCGCGGTGGGAAAGCGCCCAGGGAAGGGGAGCGGGCCAGCGTAGGTCCGCCCACCTACCCAGCAGCTGGGCCCAGGACCTCCGGTGGCGCAGAGGATCGGAACCCGCGGCTGTTCCCGGAGGCGGAGAGCCTGCCATGGTGAGCGCCAGGACGTGGAGGCGCTCCCTTGCTGAGCCCGCGCTGCCTTCTCATTGGCTGCGGCCGGTTCGCGTGTTTCGGAGCTGAAGTCCCCAGGCCACACCCCACGAAGGCGGAAACCTGGGGCCGCAGCCATCTTGGCAGTGGCATCAGAAAAAAGGCGCTGGCGGCCAAAGGTTGTGGCAGCAGCGTCCAGCGCTCACGCCGCGAGAGAAAAGTTACCCGGGATTGGAAGCTGGAAGGGGCAATGGGCGGTGCGGATTGACAGTGGCATCCTGCCAGGAAACAGCGACGTCCCTAATGCGTCTTTCCTGACGAAAAGGACCCAGAGCTGATCTGGAAAGGACGGGCGCTACAAACCCAGAGCGCGAGATGCTGAAAACCTCCGGGCCTTCCACTGCAGGGCGGGCCAGCTCCTGCAACACCAGGTTCTGCATTTCTCTTACCCGGGGTTGCTGTGCTGAGTTCTCATTTCTGGAAAAACTGGCCCAAGGGGCTTTTGTGCCACGGCGTGACTCTCCTAACTCGAAGGTTAGGGGAGCAGAATGGAGCTCATAATGTCACCTAAGGAAAAAGGGCCCCATCGCTTATGCCAAAACTAACAATCATAGTCTTTTCCTATAATAGTGGCCCAGGCAACCTGAAGTGTGTATCCATCCTTTTTCTGTAAGGGAGAGTTACAGAATACACCAACTGCGCTTTCTGCATGCTAGAAAAAGATTAGCCAACTATCTCCATAGTGTGGTGGGGACAGATGAGAAAAGACCTGAAGACAGCAGGAAACAGATTTATTTGGCTGTAGGCAGGTTCAGAGGGCAAAGCTTTTGCTGTAATCCATCTGAAAGGACACTCGCAGTCTTCCACAGTCCAAAGAGCACACCACACACCTGAATCTTGTGCAAGAGATTCACTGTTGGTGACCTGGGGCAAACTGGCAAGCTTGTCCCTTGGTGGAGAGCAGCCGTTGGCCAAAGAGATGGGGACTATCTCTAAATCCTTGGGGTGGGACAGTCCAAGTTAACTGGGTAGAGGTGTGAGTGTCTGGGTCTGTCCAGGTGAAGAGGTAAATGTCCTGGGATTGGCATCTTTTAAGTCCAAAACGGAAAGCTTCTTAGGAGTTGGGCCAGAAGCGGGTAGGGTTGGTCACAAGCTGTTTAGGAGCTTAAGCAGGGGTGGGTTGATTGTTTAGCAGACACATGTTCTTATGGGAAGTTAAGCATCATTGCTTCATAATCGAAACTTTGAAGCCTTTAGATAAAAATGCTCCCAACCTAAAATGGTGAATCTGATGCCAATATTGATATGATGTCAATATTCCTCCCTTTTTGTTTTTTAGATACCAGGGGTAGGGCTGATGATCTTTCTTCTGTAGTTTCTTCCTGCTGCTTAGGGGTGAAGACATTCATTCCTGTAAAGGGAATCAGGGAGGGTTTTAGGTGGGGGCAGAGTCTCTGGGAGAGAGGAGTTGATCAGGACTCATAGGTCTCTGTCTTGGGCATCAGGGGCTGTTAGTCCTTGTAGTAGCCTCCTCTCTCCAAGAAGAGTCTTCTTTAGGAATCAGTGGGGAGCTTTGGAGGGTTGAAAGTTGAGGTTTTGGAGATGCACAAAGTCAGAGGTCCTCTGGGGGTTGCCTTATAGTTAGACTGATCTGTAAAGAGGGACTGCAAAGGAGGAGGTCATCTACATGTTGAATAAGTTTACATTGGGGGAGTGAGAGGGAAGATAGATCCCTAGAAAGAGCTTGGCCAAATAGATGGGGACTATCTCTAAATCCTTGGGGTGGGACAGTCCAAGTTAACTGGGTAGAGGTGTGAGTGTCTGGATCTGTCCAGGTGAAGAGGAAAATGTTCTGGAATTGGGGTGTAAGGGAATGGAGAAGAAGGCATCCAAAACCGAAAAATGAGTGATGTGTGAGGGAATGGTGGAGAGGCAGGATGTGGGCTGGGAACTCCTGGGTGAATTGGGTGAAAAACCAGCCTCTACCTCAGAGCAAAGCCTGTCCAAGGAAAGGGACATGACCTTTGTCCTTGGAAAGACCCACAAAGCACTCCTAGGCACATTCCCACCCTGCTGAGTGGTTTATCTACAAATGAGATCTGCTGCTCCAGGTGTCCCTGACTCAGTCAGGCTAGGTGGGGACCCATAGCAACCCCCTAGCAGCCACCCATCAGCATGAGACATGGAAATACCTGGGATGCCAGATGACCCTCCCAGTAGTTTATGGTGTTGGGAAACCATGTGTAATTCAGCATGAACATCCCTCTTGGCTTAAACCAATCAGTTCAAATGAATACCCCTTTTGTAGTAACCAATCACCCTACCCAACCTGTTCCCGCCAGTGAATGTGCTAATCATGTTTTAGAGCTGTGATTTGATTTTCCCCACAGTG
Source organism: Ictidomys tridecemlineatus (assembly GCF_052094955.1). NCBI lineage: Eukaryota > Metazoa > Chordata > Mammalia > Rodentia > Sciuridae > Ictidomys > Ictidomys tridecemlineatus. Next base: position 21,662,280 of record NC_135492.1, on the reverse strand, counting down.
TGTGATGATTTGCTAAGAGATGCTATGACGTATGTGGGGATCCCTGCCTTCTCCAAAGAATGTATAAAACTGCTGCAAACCCTGGGCTCGGGGCCTCTCAGCATCACTAGTTGCTGTGTGTGCACGCGGAGGATGGAGCTAGCTCACCATCAACACCTCTTTGCTGGTGTTGATTGGTGGTCTTTTGGGAGTCCCAAATATGAGCACAACAGGGGATTACGGCTGTATTGTGAAGCAAGATCCTGTATGAGTCTGCAGTGTCTGGTTTCCTGACTGCTAGGTTGGGTGTATTGAAAGGGGAGTTCGTTTGGCACAGAGGCCTTTCTGGAGAAGATAAAAGGTTTGAGACCCCTGAGGCTCTGGAGAGAAAGTGAGTATTGGGGTCCTGCTGCAAAATAGGTGAGGTCCTTGAGATGTATTATCAAGGGAGAGTGATGGATGGCTGTGGAGGGCTTTTGGAAGTCCCAGATAGAGGAATGAATCTCTAATGCAGACACGGGGTAAGAGGGATCCGTGGAATTTGTCTGGACTACTAGCAGGGGGGTACCGGAGGCGAGCTGAGACTCAGGAGTGAAGGTAATGGAAGCCCGAACTTTGGCTAGGAGATCCCTGCCTAAGAGGAACTGGGCAGTGGGAATCAGGAAGGAGTGGGAGAGGGCAATGCCCTGGAGCATGCAGAGAAGCCAAGGTCTTTGTAGGGGCTGGTCAAGGGTCCTCTGTCGAGTTCCTCATGACAAAAACACTCAGGGTCACTCCAGGTGAACTGGGCTGCACGAAATAACCACACAAGAGACAGAGATGCCTTTTTTTTGGGGGGGGGGGGTTCCTTGACAACTCCTCTGACCTTAAGAGTCCACAGAAAAGAGAGAGGAGCACATGCTGACCCTTTTATTGAGGAGAAGCCACTCAAATGAGGCCAGGAGTCAGGTTTCAGGGGGCTGTAATGTCTGCTGCCAGCAGGTTGATTGACATCTAGGAAGGTCACGCCCAAAGGCAGAGCAAGAGAAGTGGGCACACAGCACACAAAGGGCATTTTCATGAAAACTTCCATCCCAAACAGGGCAAAGGGGTAATAGCACAACGGAACAGGTGAGCATAGTTGATCCATGGGGCTGTAGGAAGGCACACCTAGCATGAAGACACATTCTGCTGCTACAAGGATTGGGGCAGCATCTAGGGCCACTACGAAAGTGACCAGATCACTACAAAAGTGACCGACAGAGCCTCTACCAATCACGGGAAGAAAATGCTAGTCATTCAACGTGACAATAGAAGAACAAGAAAGAGAAGTATGTCACACTGCAAGACTAAACACTCAGGATCACTCCAAGTGAACTGGGTGGCCCGAAATAATCACACAGAGACAGAGAAATATCTTTTTATTTGGGTCTTGTGATGGTTCCTCTGAACTTAGGGTCTGTGGAAAAAGAGTGAGGAGGAGGACGTGCTGAATACTTTTATTGGAAAGAAGCCATTTAAATGAGGCAAGGGATAGGATTACAAAGGATTGGGAGAGTATAGCTCCACACCTCTGGGTGCTGCCTACTCCTAGGGCCATGCCTTGTTATCTGACCAAGGGAAGAGTCACAAGTCAGGGCTCTACCGTGCCAGACTACAGGGATTTTCAGATCCCCGTGGTGCATCAGGACTTAAAGGGGTGTGCATTTGGAGTGGCTCACCACATAAGTAGGTCCCCAAAACTCCTTTAGGACTTATGTGGCTCCAGTGTCCAAAAGGAAAGAGACGGGACTACCTGCCCCCACCATGGTTACCCTGGGCTCCTGAGAAGTGGTGATTGGGTGAGGGGACCTGGGCCTCCTCAATCATCCATTGCCAGACCTAGAAGATCCACTGGAAAGATATCAGAGCCGGGTGGCCTTGCACCTCTTGGTGCAAGTGGCCTTCCTGATGGCATTTGGAACATGCCCCAGGAGGCTTTCAGAGATCCGGACATACTCTGACCCCATGACCCATTTGACCACATTTGAAGGAGGGGTCAGGGGGTCCCCCTGGCTGCCTTTTAGGGAGTGGGGATGCCAAAGTGCCAGTGGTTGGGGCAGGTTGAAAGGCCTTGGCCAGCATCTGGTATTTCTTCTCATCTCTCCCATTATAGACCTTACAAGCCACTTCCAGAAGCTCTGCTTGAGGAGTTAGGGGTACCCTCTCTAGGTGTTTGAGTTTAGCCTTCATGTCGGGGAAGTTTTGGGAGAAGAAATGGGTCATTAGTAGTTGTCTCCTGTCTGGGGTTTCAGGGTTGGGTAGGTGAACTGTAAAAGGGCCTTTGTAATGCAGACCAAGAATACTGAGGGGTATTCATTTTTGTCCTGAATAACCTCTTGGAGTTCCTCATAGCTTTATGGGCTGATTTTCTTAGTCCTGCCATGAGGCAGGTAATGAATTGGTTCCTACCAGTGATCCTTCCAGCCAAATTATAGTCCCAGTTGGAGTCACAATCAGGGACTACCTCTGTGCCAATTGGGTAAGACGGGGAGGTTTGGTGGACTTTCCCAGCATAATTTCTGGCCTGCTCCCGAATGCGCCTGTGTTCTTCAGGGAGGAGAGTGTCAGATGGGATCCTAGGAACATCATGGAATGGAAAGCATGTGACTGGGTTAGGTCTTGGAATTCCTGAATGTACCCTGAAGGGTGAGAGGTGAAGGACCCTAGCCTTCTTTTGACTTGGGAGAGTTCACTAAGGGAGAATGGACAGGTACCTGAACAACTCCCTGTGACCCTGCTACTTCACAGAGGGGAAGCAGAGGGGTGAGCTGGGTAGAGGGGTCCGTGCCAGAGCCAGAGCAAGTAAAGGGTGACTGAAAGTAGGTGAGGGAGGCTGGGAGGGGTCAGAGAAGGTGGAGGGTGGTAGGGAGGGGCTCGTCAGTGGGGTCAAAGTCTGGGGTTTCGGGAGGGTCCTGAGGTTGAGAAGGGGGGGGTATCCAGAGTCAGTGGAACCTGGGCTGGAGAACAAGAGGAGCAGAGGGGGATTTCTTTTCATCTCCCAAGCCCTCACAAGTTAAAAAGGTCCCTCAAAATGTTGGGATCTAGAGTGCCTTAAGTGACCATTTGGAACCATTGTCTAAGGTCTAGAGGCCCAATCTGGTTGCAGAGTGAATTAGTTTTCACACCTTTAAGTCAGGGGTAAAGCGGAGTGAGTCTAAATTTGCTGAAAGGCAACTCAAGGGGATGGCAGAGGAGGATGCGCCCATGGCAAGAGAGAGTTGGTAGGGAGCAGCGCAGGCATCCCTCTATGTCTTCTCACACTGAACGAGGAAGAGCTGACCACTCTGGGAGTCCTCACTGCCTCAGGGCTGCAGCTGGGGCTAAGGCCCACGAGGTTCTCAGCACCAGGGCTTTGTGCCAAAGGAGGAACTTGTTGATAAAGATGGTGCCGGAGTGCTTCTCTTCCGGGAGCTCAGGTCCATGATGCACTGAAGGCGCATGAACCATCACCTCCAATCCCTGTGAACGGTGCTGCGAACTTTGAATGGCACACCTCCAATACCTGAAGTGGTGTGAACTCTCAGCCAATGAAGTAACAGCCCACTCGCCCTACTCCTCCTCATCCTGCGTTAAGCCCATAAATATCAACACCCTGTTCGTGTTTGCTCTCTTACTCTTACAGTCTTACTCTCCTTCTCTCTCTTACTCTCCCCTCTCTCTCCACCCTCCTCACTCCTACCTCTCCCCTCTCTTCCCTCTCCCCTCTCTCCTTTCCTCTCTCTCTCTCTCTCTCTCTCTCTCTCTCTCTCTCTCTCTCTCTCCCTCCCTCTCTCCCCTCCCTCTCCCTCTCCTTCCTCCTCTTCTGCGACTGACTGCTATGGTCCTGCTAATAAAATCTCAGACAGGTAAATGGTTGTTTTGGCTTGTTGAGCTTTTCCATCATCCTTTACAGAACTGAGACCCAGAAAGAGATCTTTTGCTGGGGGGGGGCTTTTGGGCCCATGGACTCAATCAATTTTGGGGAGTGCCTGTGAATGGGAACCCTAGGAGTGCTGGACATTCAACGGTCACTTCCTGAACTGGCACGTCATTTGAGTTGATCAAAGGCAGGGGAACTTATCTGAATTAGCGGGCACTTAGTGAGATGGAAGGTGAGTTCAAGGTGAGGATGGTCTAGGACAGAGTATAGGATCCCAGAGCAGCTCAGATCCCCAAAGAGAGATCAAGATCAATGGCAGAGCCTAATCTGAGTCACTGGCATAAGTGAAAGGAGACTTGCAGAGTCCACGCAAAGTCCAAAAACCACGCCACGCCCTGAATCTCATGCAAGAGACTTATTGTCAGTAACATGAGGTAACTGACCAGGCTGTCCCCCCGTGGAAAGCAGCGGCTGTCCGCACTCACAGAGCAGCTTTCTTGTGCCCCTGAACCCCACATTCTGGCAGTTCCAGAACTTGATACCCAGCATGTCAGGGGAGGGGCTCAGAAGCTCTCACTCTGAAGAAGTTCACACAAAAGCAGCTTCCTTTTTTTTTCCTTTCACTGTTCTGGGCAGATTAGCTCTTAAGGACAGCACTGAGAAGTGGAAAGCTGCTTCTCCCCTTCGCTTTCCGCTAGCTGTTACCAGGGAGCCCAGTTGGTAACCTCTTCTCTTTGAAATGTAAACACCTCTGTGGAGCTCAGTGCAGGGGAGGTCTTATGAAAGGATCTGTCTTTCCTCTCAGACTTTGCATTTGCAATCACACTTCTACAAAGTATTATCTACATCGTTACTACACTGGAGAGTCCATAATGTTGATGAAAAACTAGCAAAGCGGTGTTCAGCACTGGAGTGCAGATCTCTTTCAGGTCTAAGACCAAACAAGTCAGAGCAACAGGAAACCGGAGGCTTAACCACTCTGAACTCCTTCGTAGAGGTTCTTTTGCTGATAGTCCGAAGATTAATTATGGCGAAGATTTCTGGAGAAGCTTAATTGTGGGGAGCCACATTGAGGTACCATGCCTTCCAGTCCTGATGCAACACGGGGATCTGAAAGACCACTGTAGTCTGACACAGAGTGCAGGACTTGTGACTCAGTCCCCCACCCCACCCCACCCAGATAGCAAAGCCAGTCTTCTGATAGGCACACCCTAGGGTAGAGCTACACTCACCTGTTCCTTTGTAATCCCACCCCTTTGCTCTGTTTGGGATAGAATATTCCATAGAAGCTCCCTTTGTGTGTCCCTTTCTCTTGCTCTGCCTTTGGGTGTGGCCTTCCTAGATGTCAGTCAACCTGACAGCAGACATCACAAGCTAGACTCAGCCCCTGAAACCTGACCCCTGGCCTCATTTGATGGCTTCTCTCCGGTAAAAAGGGTTCAGCATCTGCTCCTTTCTTCTTTCCCATGGACCACGAAGGTCAGAGGAGCCATCACCGGACCCAAAGAAAAAGGTATCTCTGTCTCTGGTTATTTAATGCAGCCCAGTCCCCCTGCAGTGACCCTGGGTGTCTTAGTCATGAGGAACATGACAATAAAGATTTTCTGTGGAGGAGGGGATGCCACTACAATAGCACAGAAAAAGCTGGACCTGGCCAGCTTCAGCAGCAAGAGCAGCCATGTTTGAAAGCAAATGAAAGAGAATACAAAAAGAAATGGTGGCCACACCTGTAATCCCAGCTGCTTGGGAGTCTGGGGCAGGAGGAGCACAAGTTCAAAGTCAACCTCAGCAAAAAGCAAGGCACGAAGCAACTTATTGAGACCCTGTCTGTCTCTAAATAAAATACAAATCAGGGTTGGGATGTGGCTTAGTGGTCGAGTGATCCTGAGTTCAATCTCCAGCACCAAATAAAAGAAATGAAGACAGACTCGGCAGATCAGCAGTGCTTCATTAACAGAGGGGCCCATTTTCAAGGGGAAAATGGGCAGGCTTCATCAAGGTTTTATAGGTTTAGCACGGTGAGGTCATGGGAGAAAATTTGGAGGTGGCCTAATTTGGGGGGGCAGGAGGGTGGGTAGGGAACAGCTGTAAATAAGGGAAGCTCCTTGGGGTCACTGGACAGCGGGGAGGGGTTGCGTGTGCTGTGGGTGGGGCCAGGTTCCTTCCGTGCTCTCCCCATTTTCCCTTCCTGCCTTCCCTCTGGGCTGCAATGACAAATCTCCACCTGCGCTGGGGACATTGTGGGTACCACCACAGATGTCTCCACGCTCTGCACCAGGCGGGCCTGGACAGTGATGGGTGGGGAGAAGGGAATGGGTGGAGACAGTCATGGATAAGGGAAGTTCCCTGAGGCCTACTGTCCAGGTCCTTCATTCCAGGCTCTGAAAGGGGTATAAAGAGCATTGACCTGCACTCACTTTTAGGCTGATTACAGCCTCCTGTCCTCTCCTGCTGTGACAGTTAACGTCACCAGGATGACCAAAAGAGACCATCAAAGGAGCTAATAGAGCAGCCCACAAATTCTTAGAAACTTCACCTCTCCCTGGAAACCACGTGACCCTCCACCCCTCCCTCAGCTTCCCTCCACTACTCTGCTGACCTGTGTGTGCCCTTCTCAGCCTCAATGGAGAATGGAGAATCCAAGGAGCGGATCTGAGGGTCATGTGTCCCATGTCGCCTATTCTTTGGCCTGGAATAAAACCTCTTGGTTGCTTGACCAATGCTTGGTTTTGTTAATTGGTCCTGAGATTCTAAGAGGGAAAAAGGACAGCAGGTGGTTAGGGAAGTGGAGGCAGGTAAGAGAAGGCAGGAGTGGGGAGAGTCTGTGGGGAAACCTGTTGTAGCTGCCACTCACCCCCACTGGGGCACACAGTGCCCCCCCACAAACACACCATGTGCACACTTCAGACATGCACACACACCCCATGTGAATGGGCAGACATGGTACATGCGTGCACACACAACATTTCAGCTAAATTCTATAACTTTCTTCCTTCTCAGCAACACTATTCATCAATAGTAGGAAAGAGGATGCGGGGGGTGGGGGGAACTGTCAGCCACCCAGTAACATAAAATTGATGGGTTCCCAGAATTGAGCCATCTGAGAGGCAGAGGTGTGGACAGTGTCTACAACAGCAAGCCCTCAGGACAGGCTTGAGATGGGCATGGCTGCCTCGCTCTGCTAAAGCTCGCCCAGGAGGAAGCCAGCACACAGAGCCGCAGCTCAGAGTGCAGCAGCCGGGAGGAGGAGCCAGAGCCAGACAGGACCTGCCAGGAGGCGGCACTGCCAGGCAGAGGGCTGAAGCACAGCTTGCACCTCAAAAAGAACACTGGAAAGCCTAACCCCGAAGGGTCCCAGGGCAGCAGAAGAGAACATTCAATAAAACCCAGCACTGTGGCCAGGCACCGTGTGTTGTGGGTTCAGTGGGGATGAAGGTCTCCGCTGACCATCATCTCAAGTGCCACAGGAAACCCAGGTGACAGGAAAGTCTGGCCTCAGTCACTGCCTGGTTGGGACACTACCCACTCAACACAAGTCCACACCTCTATAACCTTTTTCTGCTTTGTGTTCATAATCTCAGAATGAGAAGTGAAAACTTTTCCATTTTTTTAAATAACTTTATTTTATTTACTTATTTATTTATATGTGGTGCTGAGGATTGAACCCAGTTCCTACCTCCTGTTAGGCGAGTGCTCTACCGCTGAGCCACAACCCTCTTTTCTTCCATTTTGAAAATGACTTTTCCTCCATTATCGAAGAGTTGATATATATTGGGTCTACAATCCCAGAGAATCCAGAGGCTAAGGCAGGAAGGTGCAGGTTCCAGCCCAGACTGGGCAACTTAGCAAAATAAAAAATAAAAAGGGCTGGGATACAGCTCAGTAGTATGGTGTCAATATGTGTTTATTGACAAATAAATCTAAAGGTGCACAAAATATTAATCCACTCAAAATCACAAAATAAGCTGGGCACAGTGGCACATGTCTATGATCCCAGTGACTCTGGAGGCTGAGGCAGGAGATCACAAGCTCGGGGCCAGCCTCATCAACTTAGTGAGACCCTGTCTCTGAATAAAACATATAAAACTAAAAAGGTCTGGGGATGTGGCCCAGTGGTAAAGCACCTCTGAGTTCAATTCCTAATGTAGGAACTGTGGAAAATCTCCATAAACTCAAGGAGCCAAAACAACTGTTTACCTGTCGGAGATTTTATTGGTGGGACTGTAGCAGGCAGTCACAGAAGAGAAGGGGGGAGGGGGAGGGGAGGGGGAGGGAGGGAGGAGAGCAAGAGATTAAGAGAGTGAACAGGGTGTTGATATTTATGGGCTCAACATAGGATGAGGAGGAGCAGGGCCAGTGGGCTGTTACTTCTTCATTGGCTGAGAGATGGAGCCACTTCAGGGATTGGAGGTGTGCCATTCAAAGTTTGCACCATTTACAGGGATTAGAGGAGATGGTTCTTCATGCCATTCAGTGCATCATGGACCTCAGCTCCCAGAAGAGAAGTGCCATCTTTATCAGCATTAATACCAAAAAATAAAATAAAATCACAATAGAAACTAATGTTTCATTGTGTGTCTCTCTTTCAGACTTTCTTTTTTTTCTTCTTTCTTTCTTTCTTTCTTTCTTTCTTTCTTTCTTTCTTTCTTTCTTTCTTTCTTTCTTTCTTTCTTTCCTTTTCTACTGGGAATTGAACTCTGAGGCATTTTTCCACTGAGCCACATCCCCAGACCTTTTTATTTTTTGAGACAGGGTCTTGCTAAGTTGATTAGGGCCTCATTAAGTTGCTGAGGCTGGCCTTGAACTTTTGATCCTCCTGCCTCAGCTTTCTGAGCTGTTGGAATTACAGAAAGCACTCAGCCCAGGCTTTCTTTTTTACAAATACTTTTTTCTTTTCTTCCTTCCTTCCTTCCTTCCTTCCTTCCTTCCTTCCTTCCTTCCTTCCATCCTTCTTTCTTTCTACAGTCTTGCTAGGTTGCCCAGCCAGGGTCCAGCTTGCAGTCCTCCTGATTTAGCCTCTGAGTCTCTGGGATTACAGGGGTGCACCACCATCCCTAGCACAATTAGTTTTAATTGCAGCTTTATAATCTGCACTTTCACCAGGCTGTGGACCCAGCTCCTCAGGAGGCTGAGGCAGGAGAATTACTTGAGTCCAGGAGTTTGAGATCCTGCCTCAAATAAATACCCTGTGTGTTCTCCCCACAAGCACTCATGCATGTAGATGCAGCCTTTCCTTCAGTTCACTCTGATGGCTCCTGGCCTATGAAGCATCCCCAGTTGTCTAACAACCCTACTGCTGAGAGTCATTCCCTCATCTTCTTTTAGCAAGGCAACCTTAGAATGCACGCACTCCTGGAGGTCTGAATGCTCTTCTCAGCAGGGGATGTGTTCCAAGTATCACATGCCTGGGTCAAGACCACGCACACCCTCCTAGCCTTGACTGCTTGGCCATGCGCCTCTCCCTCTGTGGAAGTTCAGGGGCCTACCCTCTGGTGCTTGCAGCAGGATCCTGTCTCCTGCCAGGAGTGGTGGTGGCCATGACCGTCATCCCAGCTACTCATGAGGGAGAGGCAGGAGGACCACTAGTCTGAGGCCAGCCTGGACAGTTTGAGACCCTGCCTCTAAGGTTTTTTTTTAAAGAGGCTTAGAGCTTGTGCAGGAGGGCTCAGTCCGCAGTCCCAAAAAACCCTAAAACAACAACAACAACCAGCCAAGTCTAGTGACAATGTCCAAATAAGGGCCAGAATGAAAGGTGATACAGAGAAGAAGCAGTGAGAGGTTAAGACAGCCCCAGGCACAGAGCACCCCAGATCCCTGGAGGAGCTGGCTCTGCAGACACTGGCCTTAGCCCCCAGAACTGCAGGAAGATGCGTGCGACGCTGCTGCTTGTCTGTGCTGGGAGCCCCAGGAACCCACATAACCCCCACTGTTTCTGCACCCTTGTTGTGTTAGCGTGGTATGAAGGGGAGAATGCACCCGGTGTCATGATAGGAACCTTGACAGAGGGCACCTGGGACCTCTGAGCACCTGAGCAGCACGTTGGAGGTCCACTGCTGCCCGTACAGTCTGTGTACTCCCGTGTAAAGGGCAGAGAGAGCGAGTACTTCAGCTCCGAGGTTCACAGTCTCCATCACAGCCTCTCAGCTCCAGCACAGCAGCATGACAGCAACCACAGATGACAGGTCACAGCTGGAGAGGCCTTTGTGACCATCACACTTTATTTACCAAAACAGAGTGGCCTCCAGAGAGATCCCTGTATTGAGAATGAGGAAAGCTGGCCTCGCCTGTGAACTCACAGGTAGCGAAAAGGTCAATCTACACCTCATTTCTCATCTGGGAAGAAAGATCATGGTGCCTGTTCTACCTCCCTGGTGGGATTCTGTGAGGATGAATGAAGTCAAAGCAGCAGAGTGCTCACCAGGCGGTCGAGGGCTGCGCACCCAGGCAGGAGAGGCGCTCCCTCGGCTCCAGTGTGGCATCCCATCCACACCTCCCCTGGGCCCTTCCCAGCACTAGCATGTTCCAGGCCCGAGGATGCTGCTGCAATAAAAGCAAAACAGGCCACAGCTCTGCCCTCCTGAAGTGACCAGGCCCCTGGGAGCAGACACACAAGTAAGACGTGGTTGCTGAGGACAGGCGGCCAGTGCCATGGGGGACTGAGAACTGCAGGTGCTGAGAGCTGGGGTGGAGGGCAGGGGCCACCTGGGCTCCCAGGCACCCTGCATTGCTCTAGGCTTGCATGTCAACCACAGGCTGAGGGTGACCAGCAGGAGCAGGGGACAACCAGGGTCTTCCAATTCTCAAAAGCTGTTTGTTTTGGAGGTTGATCTCACTAGATGAGAGAGTCTGGGAGTTTTTTTCTCTTGCCATTTTTATTTTATTTTACATTGAGACAGGGTCTCACTAAGTTTTCCAGGCTGGCCTTGAACTTGAGATCCACCTGCCTCAACCCCCAGAGTTGCCAGGATCCCAAACTGAGAGTTTTGATCCTGAGCAGCAGGGAGGGTGAAGATGCCAGGAATGGAGGGAGAAGACCCTCCACCCCCATCCGAAGTGTGTCCACTGTTCCACCTTCATCTTGGCTCTGCCCTGGACCCTCGTAGTGGCAACAGTTCACCTCTTCTCTGGCTCTTCCCTCTGCTCAGCCCAGAAACCCTGCAGCCCTGGCTCCCACAGCCCTTCCTCCCAGCTGTCCTGGGTTTCCTTCCAGAAACCAAGCACAGCCTAGCTCTACCTGTCCTCCCTTGGGATTCACAGTTTTTATCATTATCCCAAAATAAACCTACAGCACAAAACCCCAGCTTCTCACATTTCAGCTTTTCTCTCAGACCCCTGAACTCTGGCCCTGCCTGGCTGCAGGGAGCATGACAAAGAATGCATTCAGGGCCTCTGAGTCCTGGCAAAAGCTCGGCTGCTCACTGCTTGGTGTGCACAGAATCCCTGGGCTGGTATACAAGGTCTTTGCTCTGGAATTGTCTCTGCCTGGCTCACCCTGACATTTGTGCCCAGGCACTTTGGGTGTTCTTGCTACAGCAGGAGTCTTACACTCCTGAATTCAGTGCCCCGGAACTGTCTCTACTTGTAGCCACAGAACACCTGGGGACCCAGTCCCCACATCACCTTTTGGCCTCCAGCCTCTACATCTATGAAGATGCTCATAGGAAAATCCCCAGAGCTTTCCAACCTGTGCTGGCACAGTGGTCAGCTCATAGCCCTCCCCTGGCAATGCCCCCCAGGGGCCAAGATTGACAGTTTTTTGGAGAAGACGTGTAGTATCTTCTCGAAGCTCTGCATAGAGCATGCAAAAAGGCAACCAACGAGGCGCTCGAAACTCGTGTCCAGCACTGGGCCTGCTTCCCCATGGTGGCCCCCCCCCCAGGAACAGAGGTGGGCCTTTCACAGCTCTTTATCCAGGCTTTCCTGGGTACCTGTTGCTGTGAACAGTGTGAGCAGAACAGCTCACACCAAAGGTGACTATTTTGGGAGTGTATTTGCAAATAAGAAACTCAGCAAAGTGATGATCCAGTTCCAAGCACTAAGGAATTCTAGTGTGTCCCCAGGCAGAGTCATGGATACCACCCTATTTTCTAATTTACTGGAAATGAAGTAAGCTACAAGTGACCCTATAAATATAGGAATAGCTTTCCAAGTTGGGTTAATTATTGACCTACACAAATTTTTATTATACTCTCAGTTAACCTTTTTTTTCTGTACCGGGGATTGAGCAGGGAGCTTTACTACTGAGCTACATGCCAACTCTTTAACTCTTTTTATTTTTATTTTTTAAATTTTTTCCCTTATACTCTGGTTTCTCTTCAGATCGTATAAATTTTTTCCCTTAGTTGTTGATAGATCTTTATTTTATTTACTTATATGTGGTGCTGAGAATTGAATCCAGTGGCTCACACATGCCAGGCAAGTGGGTTACCGCTGAGCCACAGTCCCAGCCCCACACACCAACTCTTTTTAGTTTTGATTTTGAGACAATGTCTCACAAGGTGCCCAGACTGGCCTTGCTTGCAACCCTCTTGCTTCAGTCACTAGGGATGCTAGGATTCCATCTATGTGCCAGTGCACCCAGCTCAGTCCTGTCTTTTTTTTTTAATATATTTTTAGTTCTAGAAAGACACAACGTGGGCTGAGGATGTGGTTCAAGCATTAGCACGCTCACTTGGCATGCGTGTGGCCCGGGTTCGATCGGCCAGTATATGACGTCTCCAGTCCTCTTGGGGCAGACGGGGCAGAGGTACAGGTACCTTCTGTCACCTGCCACGCAGGGCTGTGCGCTTCCTCTGGAGGCTGCTGGGGGCAGCTGCGAAGGTCCTCTGGGCACCTCTCCTCCAGGTGCAGTCTGTCCTTCCACCACCGGAACAGTGTTCACAGGAGTGCCAAGTGCTTCAGTTCTCCTCACTTGCCATTCCACGCAAGAGAATCTGGAGTGTGTTTCGTTTTCCCTGGCGAGGGTGTCCTTCCCGCAGGAGGAGGTGCCTGAGCGGTCCCGCCCACGGCAGAAGTGGTGGTGGGAGCCTGTGTCTGGCTCCATCTCCCCTCTGGAGGTCTCACCATAGACACATTATCTCCTGGGTCCCACAGCCTCTGTCTGCTTCGGTCTACTCCAGTGAGGGCAGCTCCGGGCAGTCGTACCTGGACTGTTGGGTGGGTGGGTCAGGAGTGTGCTTTGGCTTGGCGGGGACCCAGCTCTGCCCTTTATTAGCTGGGTGGACTCAGGCAAATCTCTGAGTCTGCCTGAGCCCCAGTTTCCTTACCACAGAGGGGGATTCCTGGCACCACCCCCACCAAGTGGCTGACAGAGGCTGGAACTTGCTGGAGTTTTGTGACCACCTCGTGGAGGCCCCAGCTCGGTTTCCCCGAGAGATCTCCTTCACCTCCCATCTCAGTAGGCTGAGCCTGCTGATCAAAACCTGGAGAGTTCCTAAGTCTTTGCAACTGAAAACAATTAAGATTCACAGACACTTTGATTTTGGCATGATTTTTGTTGTTGTTGTTTTTGCTAATATATGAACTATTGAGCCAGCAACACAAGCATTGAAAGTATTTCCACAGAGAGCTGGCTGCAGAGCTAGACTGCGTGTGCCATCAATGTGCAGAGAGCTGGGAAGGGCTGGCCACCCTTCCCGGTCAGCCCCTCCTGCCCTTCCCGACCAGCAGCATGACCCAGACACTGGCCTCCAGGAAGCACCTTGGTCCTGGGTCTGATGCTTCTACCTTCCCACTACTTGGAGCCAGCTGTGGCTGTCAGCTTCCCTGACTGCCCAGCAGGAAGGACGCTGGCCCAGGACAGGAGCCTGTGGCCTGCTGCACACTGCTGGCCTCTCCTGACCTCACCGATGCTGGCCTGGACTGTTCCCATTAATGCAGTGGGTGGCAGTCTCCTTTATCTTGGGCAATCCTCCTGGCTCTTGATGGCATTTTGAAAGTGTTTGTGGCATTAGCAGGTTCATGCGGAGACCATCCTGAGGTCTGTCTTCCCACGTCTCACCTCTTTCTAGTAGGAGTGAAGGCAGTGAAGCTCCCATGCCCACTCAAGTGCCCCTGCACGTCGTATGTGTGGGTGGGTTTCTGCATCTCATTCCGTGGCATCCTTGGAACCTGGGGGGCGGGTGGCTTGGGTAGCAACTTGTGGTCCAGATTCTGGGGTTCCCTGCCTTGCTCTGGCACTATCTCCCCCGCCACTAGCTGTGATACCTTGGAGCACAGGAGGTCATCTCTGAGCCTCTGTCTCTTCATCTGTAAATGAGTGCCTGAGCTGCCCACTTCCTGGGTTGGATTCGGCATACATGGATGAGCACCTGCAAAATGCCACTCACTACCTGCCGCCACTTAGCACCACACTGAGGTTGTACGTGGGCCTCAGATCCAGGAGTCGCAGTCCGAGGTGGACATTCCCAGCTAGGCAAAGCCTGTCAGCTCCTCTGAGTCCAAGTCTCTTCCGACAGTGTAACTCGGAGGCAGGCCACCTCAGTTCCCAACGTCACAGCTTCTCATTTCAGACCATGGCTTCTTGCCTGCAGCCACCACCTACCTGAGCTGCTCCTCCTTTCCCTCTGTCTCCAAGCAGGCCTGGACCCCAGCCCCTGGACCCACTCACCAGCACTGCTGACCACTCTTCTGAGCAGGCACTGGGGAGCACTGGGGTCTGCCTTCTCTAGTGCAGAAAGGGACAGTCACTCTTGGCACTCAGGTGTCCTGCCCAGAGCTGGCTCCTGAAGGGCCTTGCAAGTGACCTGGTGGCTCAGCTGGCAATTAACTTTCTGGGGTTCCTTGGGAGATTGGGGGGATTACTGTATTTTCCTACAGGGAAATGGGCCGGGGGCGGGGCACACTCAGGGGGAAGTGAGCACAGACCAGAAGAGGATATACCATCTGTTGTTGAGAACCCAGAAACTAGCAGTGTGTCTCACCTCCCATAGTCCCTCACCTTGAAATACTGCCATTCAAGTAGCACATCGCCAAGTTTATTTACCAGCTCTGTTCTTGTCCTACATAGAGATTCCTCAAACAATTGTGTTTCCAAGACTCCTCTGCATTGCCCTGTGGTGATTAGTCATCCCTTTTCATGGCTGCATAATATTTTGGATAGTTTCTTTTTCCCAAGTGCATTGCTCCTGGGTGGCAGCTGGCCCCTGCTGTGCAGAGTCCCCAAGTAGTCTATTACTTGAAAACTTTCCAAAGTTTTAAAAAGATTTATAAAGAGGAGCTAGGACCATAGCTCAGTGGTGGAGTGCTTGCCTAGTAAGTGTGAGGCACTGGGTTTGATCCTCAGCACTACATTAAAATAAAGGTATTGGGTCCATCTACAACTAAAAATTTATAAATATTCACAACAACGGTGTATGGGAATAGTCCAGTCAGGACTGTTGTTATCATAGGCCCCAGGTGCACTTGAGAGTGAGTAGCCTCACTCTCAGGGGAGGGGAGCTGCCTGCACCTCATCTTGACTGGGGCTACTCGGGCTGCACGAGGTGCCCACAGGACCCCTGCAGCTTCTGACCACCCCCAGGCTGCTGAGCCTGTCCAGTGCTGGAATGCTGGCAGGGCTAGAGGTTCTGAGCCTGGCCAACTGCCTAGACTTTTCCTTATGGGGACCGAGCATTCTTGACTTCCAGAGAGTTCCAATGACTGGAGGCACAGAAGACCTTTCATTGACGCAGCTATCAGATAAGATCGGACTGCAGTTGGCATTTTCCCCAGTGTGGCACTAGCTCGGGCCAGGAGGAAGAGGGGGCTCTCCTCCTGTGCCTTCAGTCTGTCCTCCTGTCCATGGGGTGGGCGGTCTGCATGAGAAAGACCGTCAGAGCCAGCCTGAAGCTCAAGGCAGATGGAGTAGGAGTGAGATGCCCTTCCAACCTCCTCGCTCATTCTTGGCCCCTACCCAGAGGCCAAAAGGATCACCGGAATTTTGAGAGGACTGTAATTCCTGCCTTCCCCCGTCAGCGTGGCATGCAGGAGGGGCCCTGAGGCCCTGCTGAAGCCCCCCTGACCCCGGGCTTCACCTGCCTGAGCCGGGTTCAGGCTGGCACCTGTTAGATGTGACCCTCTGCTAGAGTTTTGTGGCTGTGGCTGTGGCTATAGAGTCAAGGGTGTAGCTTGGAGCTGTGTCCCTGATGCTCATCTGCAGAAGGCACAGACATGCTGAGGTGGCCTCCAGGGGGCCACCCTCGGCCCCACTGCTGCCCTGCACTCCTGCTGGCCCTCCGCCTGGCACTGGGTTGGCCACCTGTTCTTGCTCGGCATGGCACAGGCCCTGGCTCCCCAGGCTCCAAGAGGTGGGCACACAGGAAGCTAGAGGCCCTGAAGCAGGTGACCCAGAAGTTTCCCGGAGAGGGCAGTGGCCTCCTGGTGAGGGACAAGGCTGAGGACTCTACACAGCAGACCCAGGCCTGGCCAAGCAAAGGCCCAGCTCTTTGCAAGCTGTGCCCAGGCAACCTGACCTCTCTGTGCCTCTCTCCCCAAACTGCAAGATGAGAGATGGTGTTGGTGGGTTGTCCACAGCCAAGTAGAAGAGTGACACCAGGCTCAGCCCAGGCTCCAACAAGGAGAGTGTCTTTGCGTAAATGCATCCTTTTGATCCATGTCATAAAAGAAAAGCATGAAAGTCCGTTAGCACTAAGAGCAATGCCCAGCAGATCACAGGGAGGTTGTATGCTGGGGATGAGCCCGGACCTGTGCAGGCTAGGGAGTGCGAGCCACCGAGTTGTACCCCGCACTTTTCATTTCATTGTGAGACAGGGGTCTAACTAAGTTGCCCAGGCTCACCTTGAACTTGTGAGCCTCCTGCTTCAGCCTCCTGTTTGGGATTATCAATGTGGCCACCACACCTGGCAGGAGTGTCATTATTTATTTATATTTTTTGCACGATTTTCTAAATAAACAGAGGTTGATTCAGGAAGTAGATACCCATTCAGGAGAGAATGTGGGCTCTCTAGATGAGAAGTCCCGCCTTGGGCCAGGGCAATGCTATAGAGGGCTGTAGCTGGGGCTGGACTGCAGGTGGCCCAGGGTGGAGCTCTGAGCTTCCTCCTTCCACAGGGCATGCTCCAAGGGTGTGTGGCTCAAGACTTAATAGCTCTGGTCCCTGCTTCTCCTGGCTCCTGGGCGGTTCCTTTGAGACTTAGTAGATATCTTTTTTATCCTAAATTTTTATCTTATTCCCCCAGAAACTTTGCACCCTTAGTCTTAAGGGCTGTGAGAGGTGATGATCTTTCTTCCTCTACACTGGCACTGGAGATCTGACCTAAGGGCACTTCACCACTGGCTACACCCCCAGCCTATTTTTTTTTTTTTTCATTTTGAGACAGGGTCTCACTACATTGCTGAGGCTGGCCTTGAACTTGTGATCCTCCTGCCTCAGCCTCCTAGCTGCTGGGATTCAAATATGTGCACCGAGCCTGGCTAAACATCGGTCTTCTGTGGCTGCTTCAGGCTGGCAAGGGGTGATGGCCATGCCTAGTCAGGGATCAGAAGTCTCCTCCTTCACTCTTCTGAAAGAGGCAGACGCTGGCCTCAATTATGGGACTCTTGCCATCTTCTGAACATGGAACTGGGATGATTTGCCAGTCCTCCCCACCCACCCCAAATCACCAGTGGGCCAGATATCTGTAAAGTCAGTACCTCTGAAGATCCCGTGCAGGTCACCAGGAGATGTCAAAGAGAAGATCGTCTTTGGAGAAAGGTCTGAGGAGTCGCCAGAGGGAAGGGGGAGCTAGACTTGGGACCATGGGTTTCTTCACTTACCTGATGGAAGCGAGTTTCAGCAGGAGTCAGACAGGGGCTCCCTGGGGAAGTGATGCATCCAGGGGAGAAGGTAGGCCATCTTGAGGCTGAGGCTGGGGTGGCCCTGCTGTCCACTGCATTCAGCAGAGCTGTGGCCTGTCACAGTGCTGGGAGCACACCCAGCCCTCCAAGGGAACCCGTGGGCCAGGGCGAGGGGAGGAGAGAGGGTAAGCCAGGGATGAAAGTCGGAGCCAGGCCGGGAGACACGAGAGTTCACTTGTCAGAGCTGACAGATAACGGCCATCTCGATGGGGGAGGGCAAACGGGCTGGGGTCCTGGGACTTTCAGGGGGAAGGCTCGGGAACCAGATCCGGGTGGACCTGATGAGTGTTGGCATGAGGGTTGGTGTGAGAAGTGGTGAGCCTTTCTCAGGAAGGTCCTGGGGCAGGAAAGCAAAACTTTTCTCTTAAAATGGCTGCCATCACTGAGGATGGCCTTCCAGATGCTGAGCAAGGATCTTGTGCAGGGCAGGGCAGTCCCCGTGCAGTGGTGTCAGGACCCGCTCCCCCTCCACAGACCTCTGGTCCCCAGGCCCCTAAAGGCAGACTGTGGAAACAGGGTTTCCTGCCGAGAGGCACTGAGCCCAGAGGCCCCCACCAAGAGACCTCTCGGATATTAAAAATGAGCTTAAAAAACAAACAAACAAACAAACAACAAACACTTCCTGTGGGCAGGGGTATAGCTGAGGTGGAGTGCTGGCCTAGCATGCTGGAGGCCTGGGTTCAGACCCAGTGCCACAAACCAAACCGAACCAACAGGTGAAGAATTCGGAGAGCCTCGAGCTTATCCAAAGCAGGTAGAACAGCCCGGGGTGCCTGGTTCACTGGGCGCCACGGCACTGGGTCCCACCCACCCTGCCTGGTGATCCCCTCATCTCACCCACCACCCACTCCAGTGTGATGACTTTTTAGGTCAGACTTCACCATGTCTGGCTTGGGGTCAGCCAGCTTTCGGCCTCTGAGACTCAAGTACCTGGAAAGGTTCATCTTGGCTCACAGTGTCCAAGTTTCTGTCCATGGCAGTTGGCCCTGCGGCTTTGGGCCGGTGTGGCTCAGGACTTCATGGTGGGAGCACAGGGCAGAGGAGGGAAAGGCTGGACTGCACTCTCCCTCCGAGGGCACACCCCAGCAGAAGACCTTGCAGTGGAACCTCTGGAAGGTCCACCCCTCTCAGTGGGACGCCAGTGAGGATGCCTGTGGGGAGCCCCTGACCCTCTGCATCTGATCAAGCTCAGCTCCCAGAGGCTCCTGGAAGGGACGGTGTGTCCTGAAGGCTCTCTGCCAATCCTGTTCCTTGTATCAGCACGTGGGCCTGCGTGTTGGTTCCTCTTTGCTGTGTGGTAGCATTCCCTGTGAGTGTCCCGATTGCGGTCTCACTCTCAGCTGGAGAACGTTCCAGTGGCCACCCTCAGGACCGTCAGTTCAGCACTTGGAGAGAGCTGCTGAAGCACTGGTCCCACGTCTGTTGGATTGCGAGGGGCCAAGCTGTTCTGCAAGGTGTGTGCCGCTGGCAGTCACGCACCTCACCGTGTTGTACCTGGTGTATCCCCTCAGTGGACCGTTGGCTCCTGCCTCCTGGCCTCTCACTGGGCCTGGCCACTCCCCGCCTGTGAAGGGGCTGGCAGCCTGCCCAGCTCTGAGGCGCCCTGCACTGTTCCCTGCCGCCTGCTGCCAACCCCTCTTTGTCCTGCAGATGGTGCAGTTGCTGGGCTTTTCCATCTACCGCGCACTGGACTGGGGCCTGGAGGAGAGCCAGGAGCTCGAGCTCAGCCCACAGCTGGAGCGGCTCATCGACCTCATGGCCAACAGCGACTGAGGGCTACGGGGGTCCAGAGGAGGAGGAGGAGGTTGCAGACAGTGGCCCCCGGGCCCTGCGCACCTTCTCCCAGGCCATGCGGCTGTGCGCGGCGCGGCTGACCGACCCTCGGGGTGCGCAGGCCCACTACCAGGCTGTGTGCCGCGCACTTTTTGTGGAGACGCTGGAGCTCCAGGCCTTCCTAGCCAGGGTGCGGGAGGCCAAGGAGGTGAGCTTGGGAACACAGTGCTGAAGGTGGGGCCCACGGATGGCCAGACCCGAAGGGATCTGGGGGGTTACTAGTGGGTACCTTGCCCCTCGGGTAGGAGTGTCCCAGCTGCTCTGGGCTGTGTGCTGAAGCCTCATATGTTTTGGCCAGGTTTTTGGAGAAGGGAACCAAGGCCTAGGGAGGCAGCAACGGGCTCCTAGCCTCTGCCCGAGCCTCGTTCCTGCTGCCTTAAGCCAGCTGTCATGATTCTGTGAGGGAGTCCTGCTTGCTGCCCCCACCTGCTCCCCAGGTCCCAGTTTCTTCTGAAGACAGTGCCAATGGCAGCCCCTTCCCACCTCTCAGAACCACACAGATCCTTCAAGTGGGGTGGGTGGGCAGTTCCGTGGGGGTACCTGTGGGTATGTGCTGTGCCTGGCCTTGCTCTCCAGGTACCCCTTTAAGGTTGGGCCCATTTTGCAGGTGGGCAGATGTAGGCTCTGGGAGGCTGGATCCTTGCCGGGAGCTGCAGAGCCAGTATAGGGCAGGGCTGGTCTCCCTGGGCTCCCAAGCCATGGTTCTCCTTTGGGGCTGTCCTGATCCCCCTGGACCTCAGGGATGGTGTGCAATCTGCTCTCCCAGCTCTCAGCCCCTCCTGGAGGAGTTGGTGCTGTTCAAAGGCAGCTGATGGGTTTGTTTGGCAGTGTCCTAAGTGCAGGGACCCTGGGCCCATCAGCTTTCCACAGAGGAGAGAGGGGTACCTGGAGAGGTCAGAGAGATTGGCTGCACTCCTTTGCTTAGGTGTTGGAAGGTATTTTGGGAGTTACCTGGTATGGTCCCTGACTCCAACCTCACCTTTTTGGGTGCTCTTTCCTTCTAATACAGAGGGGTTCTTGGCAGCTTCACTGACCCTTGGGTACTAAGAAAAGGCTGGAGCTGCCAGCCTCCCCTGCAGCTCTCACATGCCGAGATGGGGAGGTTACCAGCCTGTGCCCGGTTCCTGTGGTCATCCCACCTTCTCTCCAGCTCTTCCTTGACATCCTAGGGGTGTTCTCCCTTGACTCCACAGACAGTTGGTGGTCCTGATGCTTTCCTCCTTCCTTGAACTTAGCCTGTGTCTTGTTGCTCAGTTTCTCACCCAGACAGCAAGGCTCCTGTTTCAGCAGGAACACACAGCTCTGGACGTCTAGCCATTGGCCTGAAGTTCAGGGAACTGGTGGTAGGGGGCACAGAGACAGGTCCCTCGGTGGGGTGCAGCTGTGCTAGTCTAGGCGGGCATTTTGGAGAGAAGCCGCCTGCTCAGGATGGGAGAGCCACCCTCCTGCCCTGTGCCACTGGGCTGGCCAGGTCCCACCTGGGGACTGCTATTAGCATGGCATGCCTTGTGCTTCTCTGAGCTGGCAGTACTTCCTAGAGTGTCTCAGAGCCATTTGGCAAGTAGTTTGGAGTGCAGCCAGGGTAACCAGTTCTGTCTTGGTCAAGAGTGGCTGTGGGCTGAAGGGCAGATGCTTCTCCAGGACAGGGGAGTCAGAGCAGTCAGGCTGCCACTGAGATGCAGGGCAACTGAGGCAGCTAGTCCAGCAGCCTTCCCAAAATTCTCAGCCCAGAACAGTAACCTGACAGTCCCTAATGCCAGGATGTTTCCTGGCCCTCACCATGATGTTGGTATTTTTCTTGGTTTGGGAATGATTCCCCACCCCGGTACCTGCTGGCAACCACACTGGCCTGCACCCACCACCATCTGCTCAAACAGTTTGAGGACCTAGCCTGTGCCATGTTGCGGCAGGTCCAGCTGCAGGTTCTGAGGTGCTGGGTTCCATGTGGCCTCCTGTGGGGATCGTGGTGGAGGAGCAGCTCTGAATGTCTCAGGAGAATGTGTGGGCCATAGCTGGCCAAGGTACCCCTGAGGAGGTGTTGTGTGCACTGAGATCCGGGCTCTCACCCCTGCCACACCTCCCTGGGGTATGTGGATGAGATGGGATGAGGTGCCACATGGGTACTAGATTCTCACCAGCCCCTACCCAGAAGGAGCCACCTAGAGCTGACGAACAGGTACCTTTCTGGTTCCGAGGTGGAGAGCGTGGTTCTCCCAGACATTTTCCTGAGTGCCACAGCCTGGGTCAGGACTCCACAGGTCCCCTTTCAGCTGGTTAGCAGTAGCCATGTGGTGAGGAAGCCCATGTCCCATGTCTGCCACCTCCCACCTTCTCTGGACTAACCAGATGTGTGGTCTCAGATGCTGCAGAAGCTGGGGGAGGATGAGCCTCAGGTGAAGAAGCCGCTGGCGAAGCTGGACAACCTGGGACACACAGACTGGGTAAGACAGGAGAGTCACCCCAGGGCTGTGCCGGGAGGCTGCACAGGCTGAGGGCCCTGTCTGTCTCTGGGGCAGGCCCGGCTGTGGATCCAGCTCATGCGGAAGCTGTGCCATGGGGTGAAGCTCAAGAAGGTGCAGGAGCAAGAGTTCAAGCCCCTGCCCACCAGGTTCCAGCTCACCCCCTTCGAGATGCTGATGCAGGACATCCGCGCCAGGAACTACCAGCTACGCAAGGTCATGGTGAGCGCTGAGCTCCTTCCAGCCTCTGCTGGAGGCCCTGGCTCCTTAGGCTGAACACTGAGCCCCTTACTACACACAGATCATGAATAAGGCAGGTGTGGCCCTCAGGCCCCACAGCTCAATGTTGTGTTGGGGACACAGTTTGACAAATAAGATGGGGAATACGGAGATCGCCCGGGAGGCCTGGAACTGAGGCTGCAGGGCTATTCCACCTAAGGAGCAACCAGCACCCCTTGCGTGGGCTGATGCCACTCTTGGAATTTTATGATTATCATTAATTTTACTGCTGAGCCACATACCCAGCACCTTTTATTTATTTATTTATTTATTTATTCATTAATTCATTCATTTATTTTGAGAGTCCTGCTACGTTGCTTAGGGCCTCACTAAGTTGCAGGGCTGGCTTTGAACTTGTGATCCTCCTGTTTCAGCCTCCCTAGCTGCTGGAATTACAGGCGTGTATCACAGCTCCCAGCTACTCTTAGAATTTTAAATGAACAGGTTCATTCATTCCCATGAAAACCCTTTGAGGTAGGTACTAGCAAGCTCCTTTCTAGAAGAATCCAAGGTAGAGAGAGAACAAATGGCTGGGCTTAGAGGTGTGAGTACTGGAGGTGGTAGCTGACTACCTGCCGTGTACCTGTCATAGAGACAGCTTGGTCCCAGGGAGCCGATGCCATCAGAGGCAGGTCAGAAATGAAGGCCAGGCTGTATCAGGGGCTGAGTGAGCCCTCCCAGTCACCATCAGACAACCCCTATGAACTCAGGTCAGCCCCGGTCTGAGCTGGGGCTTCTTTGCGGCAGGTCGATGGGGACATCCCCCCACGAGTGAAGAAGGATGCACATGAGCTTATCCTGAACTTCATCTGCTTCCGGCCCCCGCTGAAGCAAGTGCCCATGCTGTGCCTCTTGCAGGGCATTTCAGCCCTGGTGCTGTCCTGTGTCTCACCTGCAAGGGGGGCCTGAGCATACTTTTGCCGAACTATGGGGTGGGCTCTGCACCCTGTCTCCTGGCTGGAAGGTTGGGCATGGGCCCCAGGCCTCCGTCTTTCTAGAAGGATGGTGCTGGTCACCTCCCCCCATGCCTGTGTCAGGCAGAGCTCTTTTGGGTAGCACTCCTTCCTGGAGAGCCAAGAGTTAGCGCCCTGTGTCCTGTGAACCTTGAGTATCTCCCCACTCCTGAGCGTCCCCTGTCACTGTCTAAGTCCCTCCTACCTCATGCTTCATCCTCTTTGCAGGTCTCGGAGAGAAGGCTGTGCCCCTTGCCACAGAAGCAGAGGACCCTGGAGGACACTGGAAGAGATCAAGCAGGAGCGGAGGCTGCGCCCTATGGGGGACCAGTGCTTGGGCACCCGTGGTGAGCAAGAGGAGGGGTGATGAGAGAAGAGACCCCAGGTGGCCCTGGATGAAGTCCCCCACTTCCCCTGGTTACACCACAAATCAGGAGTCAGTGTCGGCTCCACAAGCTCCTGGGCAGAGGAGATCCCAGTTTGTAGTCTGGCCTTGTGAAGTTCAAGGTGCCCTGACTTTACTCTGGATTTTGACCTGACTTTGTACTTTTTGCTATGATAAATTTCAACAATTAGGCAGAAAACAAAATAAAACCGAAGTTTTGGGGTCTGGGAAAATCAGGCATTTATTCAGATGTCTGAGACCTGATCCTCCCGGTCAGAGTGGAGACCATCTGCAGTCCTTGTACTCTGTCTCTGAGAGGCTAGCCTGCATTGCCCCTCGGGTTGGGTGTCCAATTTGTTAGTGACTGACGAGCCCTCAGGCTCCCATTCTGTAAAGTAGGGAACTAAGTCAAACCCTGTCTACCAGGCTGGCCGCACGGGTCCTCTGCGCCTCCTCCCCACTCACGTCCCACCTGCCTGGCCTCCTTCCTCCCAGGGTTTGGCTCTCTGCCCTGTATCCTCAGTGTCTGTTCTGGCGATGTCAAGTCCACTTCCTGCATCAACCTGTGCATTCCCAATGCTGGGAGCAGTGTGCAGCGCTCGTGACCCCGAGTCCTGCTCAAGGCACCCACCTTGGCTGAGATTGAGGAGATGACCACATCTGAGGTCAGAGCCCACAGAGATTCCTGAGGACCAGAGGGGGCCACAGTGCTCAGCTGGGTGGGGCATCCACTGCCAGGGCTACTGGCCAGTTGTGGCAGGGGGGCTTAGAGCCCTTATCCCATCTTGTCAGCTCAGAAGTAGCTTTGGGATGCTGGGACAGTGGCCTGGGACCACTTCTTCCCACAGCAAAAAAAAGCTGAGAATAGATCTGACCCATCATCTGGGGCCAGTAGGCTAATCAGTCCCTGGTTGATAAGAAAAGCTGTAACTCTTGCTGCCCTCTGACCACAGCCCTCCCCTTCCCAAGAGGACAGGAGATGACTCCTGTGGTGGTCCTCTTGGTGGACTCAGCTTTTTTCTGTACATCTCTCTAGGACTTTCCAAAGACCTCAGGGGAGGGTTGGGTTTTTAAGGCAGTTGCTATGAACTTTCTAGTAGATGGGAAGCCCAGCAGTGGGCAGAGGGCAGCCTAGGGTGTCTGTGGACCTCGTAGCACCCCTGGGTCCAGTGCCTCGGTCAGGGATGGGCAGGGCACTGGGAGCATCGTGGCCAGGGCAGAGCTTTATCTGACGTGTCTTCAGGAAGAAGAGTCTCCCTGTGGGGAGGTGGTGCTAAAACGGGACCACTCTTTTTCGGAGCATGACCTGGCCCAACTCCGGAGTGAAATGGCCTCTGGCCTGCAGCTAGCCACACAGCCCCCAGGAGGGACGGAGCCACCCCAGCCCCGAGCAGGCAGCGTGCACACCTGGAAACCCAGCACCTGAGACCAGGACAAGTGCTGCTCCCACCTCCTGCCTGACCTTCCCTTCAGATCTGCCCAGGGCAGCTCAGGCTCAGGCCCTCCTGAGCAGGCAGCTCCCGGGGGTACAGGAGCTGCTGCTTGCAATAAGACCTTCAGTCTCCCACTGATACCCACTTTCCCACTTGAGGACATTTTCATTTACTATAAAACATTTCCTCAAGAACTCGATTCTCCAGCCTCACTGTATCTCAAGGCAGCTGACACACAGCAGGGAAGCTGCCTGGCCAGACACCAGCCAGCTCACAGTCCTCTCTGTGGACAGAAGCAGGAGTCCCTCGTAGGCATGTGGGCCGTTCCACAGGTTCCTTTCCCGCTGGAGTACACAGAGCATCGGCTGGTGCTTGCGGCCAGGCAGGGTTAGTTCTTCTGCGAGCTGTCAGGTAGTGGGTTGTCAGCCCCCAGGGATGGCCGGCCACTTGGTGGCCTGCATGGTCCCTTGAGCAGCCCTGCAGCCTTCTGGCCACTCTTGGGACAACCCATTGGTCCTGATGATTCTCTTTCCGGGTAGGAGGCTGGGCCAGGCCTTTTTACACCGTGTGCTGCCCAGGTCTCTCCCTGGGCCAGCTATCCCTTTTCCCCTGCCCTGGAGCCTCCAGCATACATGTGGGCAGGGGACCCTCCTGGTGTGTGCCTGCCAGTGCTCAGACTGCCTGCCGCTCCGTGGGGGCTTAATGCTGTCTTGTCATGGGGCTCAGTAGAAAGACCCTTCAGGGTCCCATGTGGCCTCTGAAGAGCATGGACCCTGGTACAGGTCCCCACACCAGGGACATGCTTTCTACTTGACTCAACTTGATCATCCTAGCCCACAGAGGCACACACCACCCCCTTCACCCACAGCCCTCCAACCAGCACTCCGCCAGGTGACCTTCACAGGCCTGTGTTCTTTCAGGTTCCTGTCCTGTGAGTGTCCAATCCCAGCCGGATCCCATCTCCCCCCAGCTCAGCAGCCTGAGCTCAGCAGACAGACTTAAAGCTTCTGCACCAGATGCCAGGCGCCTGTGGTTGTTGAGTGATGGTCCTGTGGGGACCTCTTGAGTGAATCTTTATGATGTCTGAACACCAGCTGGTGCTAGGGAGACCCAGGCTCCATTCCTGGGGTCTGGCTGGGTCTGGCCTTATCCTCGAAGCCTCGGGTTGTGCTGCTGGTGCTGTCTGGGACATTGGTCTTTGCTGCCCCCTGCTGGGGCATATTGGCACTGTGACGCCAAGGAGTGTGTGAGTTGAGGCAGCTGTGAGTCCTGAAGGCTGCATCCTGGGCCTTCTGCGTAACCTACATGCTGAGACATGAGACCCTAACCTGGCCAAGATTTCCCTGGTCTATCAGCAGAGACCTAGTCTGATGCAGGGTGGTGCAGAGATTCTGCCTACCCCTGTTCTGAGACCCTGCCCCAGACTTGTCAACATATGATTCTATCAAGCGAGGTGACAGGAATGAATGGAGCTTCAGAGGCACTCAGGCAGGTGGAGGGGTGCTGGGTGTGGTCGGCAGCAAGACACCCCTCTGAGAATAGGTGTGGGAATGCTTTGAAAAGTGTTCTGTGTGAAAGAAAGGCAGTGCTGTTGATTTTAACTGGACGGTGACCCTTGTCCCTTCAGGGTTAGTTACTGTTCCTGCATTAACATTCCTTCTCAAGCTGCACAGGCCCGTAACCCCAGCCATGGGAGGCTGAGACAGGAGGATTTCAAGTCAAAGCCAGTCTTAGCAACTTAGTGAGACCCTGTCTCAAAATAAAAAGTAAAAAGGGCTGGGAATGTGATTCCCTCAACTAGGGAGGCTAAGAGAGTTGGGTTCAATTCCTGGTACCAAAATTTTTAAAAATAAACAAACAAATAAATCAATAAACAGGTAGGTGTGACTTAGCATGTGCAAGACCCTGGGTTCGATCTCTAGTACCCTACTCCCCAAACAGTTATCCCCATTTGGCTTTTTAAAAATTAACATTTAGGGGCTGGGGTTGTGGCTCAGTGGTAGAGTACTTGTCTAGCACACATAAGGCACTGGGTTTGATCCTCAGTGCCACAGAAAAATGAAATAAAGATTGTTTGTCTACCTACAACTAAAAAATGAATATTTAAAAAAAATTATGGGCTGGGTTGTGGCTCAGCGGTAGAGAGCTTGTCTAGCACATGTGAGGCCCTGGGTTCAATCCTCAGCACCACATAAAAACAAATAAACAAAATAAATGTATAAAAAATTAACATTTATTGTCAAGTGTGAGGGCTACACCTTTAATCCCAGGTGAGACAGGAGGACCACAGTTCAAGGCCAGCCTAGATGAAGTGCACATACCTGTAATCCCATCAACTCAGAAGGCTGAGACAAGAGGTTCACAATTTCAGGGACAGCCTCAGCAATTTAGTGAGGCCATAAGCATCTTAGCAAGACCTTGTCTCAAAGTAAAACATAAAAAGAGCTGGGTATGTGACTCAGTGGTTAAGCATATCTGGTTTCAATTCCATATATATATATATAATTTAAAAAAAGGCACAGTCATACCTGTAATCCCAGCAACTAGGGAGGCTGAGACAGAAGGATCGTGAACTCAAAGCCATCCTCAGCAATGGTGAGGCCCTAAGCAACTCAGTGAGACCCTGTCTCTAAATAAAATACAAAATAGGACTGGGGATGTGGCTCAGTGGTCCAGTGCCCCTGAGTTAAATCCCTGGTATCCCCACCAAAAGTAAAAATAAAAATTTAAAAAAGGGCTAGGATGTAGTTCAGTGGTAGAGCATTCCTGGGTTCAATCCCTAGTACACCCCCCCTCCAAAAAAAAAAAGAAAAAAATCAATATTTGTTATTCCTTAAAGCTTCTGAATGTCAGATCCTGAAGCAGCCCAGCAGGGCCCTGGCTGTGTCTTCCAAGCTTGCAGTTGGGTTATCAGCAGGGGCTGCAGTGTCATTTGAAGGCTGTCTGGGGGCTGCAGGAGCTGCTGCCCAGACAGCTTCTCTCATGCTAGGGGTATGCCACTCAGAGCCTTGGGGACCACTGAACATCCTCACCACATGGTGGCTGCGTCCCCCAAGCAAGTGGACCAGGAGAGGGCCAGGTGAAAGCTGCAGTGTATTTGACAATCAGGTCTCAGCCATGCTTCCACTATTAATTGCACGTGAGTCACCAGATCCAGCCTGTTCCCAAGGGGAGAAGAATTGAGAAACACTTCTGGGTCCAGGAATCAGAGACATGTTTTAAAATTCAGCTTTAACATTCTGGAACTGCTTCTCAAAAGTTTGACTATCAAAATCAGAGATGGTGGCTGCCAGGCTTGCTCTGGCACACACGGTGCCTCCCCTGCCTGCAGGCCATGGTTGACCTGACAGCAGAACTCCTGGCCATGGCAATGGGCACAGAGCCTGGACCCAAAGCCAGAGGCTCTAGGCCAAGTGGAGAGGAAAGCAGGGTCCAGATCCCCTCCCCTGCCACGAAGCCCCATACGGATTGCCTGCTGAAGACCCAGACAGGACGCCCTCCCAGCTCTGTCTCTGGCACTCACAGGCTGGGCCCTGGGAACATAGCTGGCCTTTTGAGCTCTGTGTGCCCAGCACCGGGCTATGGGCTTTATATATATTACCTCAAAGGAGCTGAAATCCACCCCATGGACAGAGGAGTGAAGCTCAGTGAGGTTCACAACGAATTCCATGCTGAGCACTGGGAGGTAGCACCAGGCTGACTCTGTGCCATGCTGGATGGACAGGGCACCTACTGCGTGGTCAGTAGAGAGGAAAGAGAGCTCAGTATGAAGACTTCCAAGGGAAGATTTGAAATGGACTCTGGCAGTCTTTTGGGGGCAGAGGGGTACCTGGGGTTGAATTTAGGGGCACTGGACCACTGAGTCACATTCTCAGCCCTACTTTGTATTTTATTTAGAGATAGGGCTGAGTTGCTTAGCGCCTCTCTCTGCCTGAGGCTGGCTTTGAACTTGCAATCCTCCTGCCCAAGTCTCTGGGATGATAGGCGTGCACCACAGCCTGTCTTCTGGTGGTGTGGATCAGCCCAGGGTGTGTGTTTTCAGGCAACTGGGGAGCTGGGGAGCACGGGCAGCCAAGGGTGGGGACCGGGAGCTGGAGAGCCAGCAGGGGAGTCTTGCTGCAGCAAAGCCTCCTCAGAGAAGGCGGGAGCTGTCTGACTTCAGAAAGCCACAGAGTGCTTGGCCCCAGGGAAGGGATGCAGCTGGTGGGGCCCTGCTCTTGGGCTGCATTGAGCAGAACCCTCTGTGCAGGAGTTCCACCACCCCGTGGAGAGCCTGGCCCTGACTGTGGAGGAGGTGGTGGGTGTGCGTCACGTGCTGGTGAAGGCCGAGATGGAGAAGTTCGCCCAGGACTAGGAGCTCTTCAGCAGCCTGAAGAAGGGGAAGGTAGGGCCAGGGGACAGCTAAAGGTGGATCTCTCCTGATGGGAGGTCAGGGGCAGGCCAGTGTGGGCAGGACCTTGGTGGGCCGTGAACACAGCTGAGCCCCAGCATGCCTTCCCTCACAGATCTGCTGCTGCTGCCGAGCCAAGTTCCCACTCTTCTCCTGGCCGCCCACCTGTCTCTTCTGCAAGAGGTGAGCCTTCAGTGCACCTGGCTACCAATTAACAAGGAGGAAGAGGAGTGGGCCTACGTTGGGCAACCCACGTGATGGTGGGATGTTCTGTCACCTGCCGTGGATGTTGAGTCCTTGAGCTTTGTCAGTGCCATTGAGGAGGTATTTTTCCTTTGCATCTGTTAGGGGTGGATTTGTGGGACTCAGCCTCCCCCCATGGATTCCCACAGTGGGCTTCCTGGGCAGAGCAGGCAGGAGCTTCAGTGGAAATAGGGACTTGTCTCTTGGGCATCGATTTCCTTCATGTGTTGTGGGAAGCTAACCGGGCTCTTAGCCAGACACACAGGGGCCCTCTGGGCAGGAGTCTGCCTGTGACCTGCTTGTGGTGGCTCTGTGGGCAGGTGGGTTAGCCCTGGAACCTCCTGGTGGCCTAGGAACTCTGTGGGACTTTCTTCTCAGTAGCAACGCCAGCCTTCCTGTAGACCTGCACGTATGTACTGAAGCAGCATCTCCTTGGATTCTCGAGGCCGGGAGGACACATGTGAGGGTCTCTCCTCCTCCCTCCATGCTCCTCCCTGTGACTAAAGACCAGAAGATGGTAGTCTTGGGGAAAAGTAGGCTGAGGAATGGAATTTTGAGTTCTATTTAAATTAAACATAAATAGCAAGTGCCGTTTTTGACTGAGTGGAATTCCTGACCATGGTGAAGAACAGAGATGCTAGTGAGTAGGAGCCAGTAGGGAACTGGGCCTGGAGCAATGGAGTGCAGGTGTGTGACCAACATCTGTGGTGGGCCCCTATGCTTCTGTCATTGGCTTCCAGATGACATGTGACTGACAAGGTGCAGCCAGCAGACCCTAAATAATAAAGGCATGTTGTTGTGGGGAGAGGATTTGGTGTGATGCTCAGAATCAAGTTGCTATGCTCAAATGGAAAAGATATATGGGGTAGCAGCCCAGTTTGTGTTTTTTCCTTCAGACCCTGACTCACCCCACGTGACAGAGCTCCCTCCAGCACTGTGTCCCGGTTGACCTTTATGTATTTCAACAACAAACACCAATTTTCCAGGGAAGCTGCAAGAAATGCCATTAAAACTGGAGGGTGAGACAAAGACTTTACAATGCAGCCAGGGAGACATTCATACCACAAGGGCCACAGTTACCTACAAAGAGAGGATTCAGCTCTGCTGCCTTTTGTTCGTATTGGAAAATATGAAATTATGTCCTCCTGTTCACATAGACTGAGACCAAGCAATCGATAAAAATAATCCTAAAAAAATAGAAGTAGAGGCATTTGATAGGAGGTAGGGAGTATACTTAAACTTGCCTTTTGCTTCATCAGAGATACATATTATAAAACCTGTCACACATTTTTCTCCTTTTATTTCTCCATGAATTTTCAAAATTAACAAATATGTAACTTCCTGACTCCCTGTCTCTGTCGCCTGGATCACAATGTATATTTTTGTATACCCTTATATAATCCTACTGCCATCACATGTATTTTCTTGAGAGTATTCTGACTTTGGAAAATACAAATTTAATGAAGAGATCACTGCCCCCCAATACACTGAGGCAACTGAAAATTCAAGCTGTGGTGAGCTTATACTTCAACAAGTTTATACATGAAACAATGTAGAGGAAAATGAATATTTTGGGTAAATATGTGAAGGATCTATATCCCATTAGGAATTTCGATTGGCATACGTACTATTACATTTTAATATATTAAATATATTGTATGGATTTGCAAACATGAAATATATGTGTCATATAC
This sequence comes from Ictidomys tridecemlineatus, assembly GCF_052094955.1. Classification (NCBI taxonomy): domain Eukaryota; kingdom Metazoa; phylum Chordata; class Mammalia; order Rodentia; family Sciuridae; genus Ictidomys; species Ictidomys tridecemlineatus. The sequence goes on along the minus strand of NC_135492.1, from coordinate 21,630,916 downwards.
TTATAGTACCTTGATTCTTTCACGTGCATCTGTGTGGATTTATAATCAACTTTTCACAAGATATGTCTCAGAAATATTCATTTTTTTGACATACATAATTATTTCTGAATACTCAAACTGAACTTCAGTGAATATTGAGTACTAACCCTAATATTTCTACAGTAAGTGACCAAGTTTAACATCAATGAAAGTATATTCATATGGGACATGATATGTATTTTGAAGTAAATTTTCATTCAAAATTTTTAAATTCCTATTTCTTCAGAAACAATACATCATAGGATGTATCATTTCATCCAATATTCACAAATTGATATGCATATGATTCACTTTCATTCACTCCCGGTTTCAGAACCCAAGTATTTCTCCATGTTGCTTTACTTGCTTTTTCATGAGATTTCTTTTATAACACATGACTTTTGAATTCCAACATCATTTTCGAAGCAAAACTCAAACACAGTTTGGTATAATTAGTAACCCTAATATTACCACTAGATGTATGACTACTTGGATTGAATGTTTGTACGTGAATACCAGATTTCATGTATTTTTGAAAATATCAATTCAATCCATTATTTAAAATAGTAACCTGTTCTATTTTTTATTCACCGTATTGTCTATTCATGCATCATCTCTATATACTTAGACCCAGGGTACACCCATTTTTATCCCCAAACTCTAAATGATAGGGTTTCAATACATGCTCCCAGAATGGTGTAAGAAATATGCATGTCACCTGCTCCATGTATTCCTTTCATCACTTCATCCTCTGGACACAAAATACAATATTCAAACTTATCTTCTTCTTCTACCAAAGCCTAATTTTAATGAGAGCATGGATTACTAAAATCATCTATATCTGTGTTGCCTACTGTTTTCAAATTTGAATCCTATGGTGTGTATACAATTGTTTCTTTTTAAGATAGGGTAATTCAACCACCCCCTTATTTAAAATATCCCTGAAAGCCTAATTTTAATGAGAGCATGGATTACTAAAATCATCTATATCTGTGTTGCCTACTGTTTTCAAATTTCAATCCTATGGTGTGTATACACTTGTTTCTTTTTAAGATAGGGTAATTCAACCACCCCCTTATTTAAAATATCCCTGAATTTGTCAGTCCTTTTGTACATTCCAGATCTCCTAACATCACTATTGATATCTATTTCCCCAAGTGCCTTTTTGTGACTGACTCTTCATGTGAGCTGACATTCCCATTTACACTCTAATAGAAATTCATTCCATTGCAAAAAAGGCCTTTTGTCCAAATCCTAAACTCACACTTCTTTCTTACCCTACACTGGAATCCTTCCTAGTATATCAATTTCACTGGAAGATCTGTTTTACATTCAGTAGTCCCAGGTACACGATCTTATGCCACTGTATATGGATTTAGAGCTTTCACCTCTGCAGAACATAAATCAAAACTATGTGTGCAAATCAAGGGCCCAACACCCTTGTGTGCTTCAGATCTTACCTAGTTTTCTATTTTCATACTTACATTTCACCTTACATTCTATAAATATCCCAGTTGCCCAATACCCGTATTCATCCAGCAGAATGACTCCTAACCCAAATCGAACCTCATATGACCCTTAACCATACTCTGTTCCTTCCATCTATTTTCACATAACAGCAGGTCCTGAGTTGATCTTGCCATGCAGGTATGTAGGGAATCCTACAGCTGCTGAGAAGCTCAAAAGTAGATTGGAAATGATCCCTGGAGCAAATGTAGGCAGCTAGGTAGGACCTGTGAGGTCTAAAGTCATCTTCCATGGCCAAAAACCCAGTCAAGATGAAGGGATGTGGCTGAATCAGCCTCCCTCTTCTCAATGCAGAGGAGATGGACACAATCAGGCCTCTGTGGGTTGCTAATCCCGGGCTCCTAGGGTATATAGACCTTTATGTCTTGGAAAAATGTCCCAGGAAGGTGGGGCAGCCTCCATCTCATGGGACCCTTGGAAACAACTGTTAGGACAAAGTGGTTGCCAAGGCAGTGACCTCATTCACTTCCCTGAAGGAAGTGACCTCACCTCATTTTCTTGGTGATGAAATTCTCTGAACTTGGGATCCAGGAGGCGAGGCACCCACAGGCAGTTCCAGTTTCAGTGGGCTTACTTGTTTGTCTGTACCAAGGCCAGAGTTATTTTTTCTTGGCACCTAGTGATGTGTGGATAGCCAAATGCCTTGAATGGTCTGAACAGGAGCCTTTCCTGAGAAAGAAGTATTGGCTAATTGCTGGCTCCTGACAACTACACAGATATGGCCAAAGAGACCAGAGCTGAGACAGGACAGGCAATTGCTAAGGAAAATATTTTCACCCACCAGTAAGAGGACAGAGTGGATAGATGCAGACCAAATAAAGGGGTGGTTTGTGTGTCTTAGTGGGTGTGTTTTTTCAATTTGTCGTTTTGTCTCATGTTCTGAGAGCATGAATGAAAGCTTTTTGTTGTTGTTGTTGTTGTTGGTTTGAAATGGATTGTTAACTAGTGAGTCTTTCTATGTCAGTGGATCCCACTGGGTTTGTGGTTAAAGAGAGTAGAGAGAAGAAACCAGTCGTGAATATATCCTGTGTAGTGGAAATCTTTGCAGGACTCCTCATGGCCAATTTATGAATGGACTGCTGCTTGCCTTGCAGATGGGCAACACCTACCAAGATCCTAAGTTCCTGTATTCTTCCTGAATTTTGGCTGCTCTCTGAAGGGGTTCGTGGTTTTGTGTCCAAAATGTGTACCACCATCAAGCTCTGTGACATGGCCATGGACTGGATTGCTGAAGGGAATGGCAAGCATCTCTGAAAAGTCAAAAATGAGCATGACTGGTAAGGATATCTCTGGAGAATCCCTGCTTGGATAGATAGCCACCCATGTTGCAGGATTAGGAGCTGTCAGTGCCACAGTGTTCAATTAAAGAAAAGTATTTCTCCAGGCTTCTTTTCTCCTTATTGTTCTGTTCCCCTGAATGTCAGGGAGGTGTTTGCCTTCAGGCACTTTTTTGGGAATCCTCAAGAAAACAGTTTCAAATGGAAATGAAGAAGCCTCTTCTGTGCCTTTTAGGTAAAGTGCTTTGTAAAAGCTGTGTCTGAATCACACTCTTGGCCCTGTGTGTGGCTGTGAAGTACATTCTAGGCACCCAAGGAAACTCAAGAAAAACCCCATGTGTCCATCCAAATGTAAAAGCATGAAAAAGAAGTGTAATATTGGATGAAGTCTCTTGCCTTCCTCTGGTCAGGCTCCTGACCTCTATGAAGTAAGAACAGGGATTCTGTGGGTCAAATGAGTTGTTGCAAGCCCTCCAGTAACTAGCACACACGTGCTTTGGTTTTTTCATGAGTCCAGTACGCATAAAGAATCTACCCCTGGCAGGCATGAGGCCTCTAATTTGAGAAGCAGAGCAGTATTAACTACAGGCCCATTTTATCTATCCTGTTTCTCAGGAAGGGTGTCCAGGCCACCATGACATTTGGCATATGATGGGCATGAGAGCTTACTTTGCACACCATCTTAGACTGCTCCCCCTATGCAAATCCCCAGCCAGAATGTTATGATGAGTGTCTGTATGGAAGAAGATGAGGGCCATGTGGGAGTGTTTTGTTAGAATAGTGGTCTTTTGTGTGGTTTTTTAAAATGATGAGTTGGTCCACTCAGCTTAAACTCTGGTGTGATGCCATTAGAGACTGAGTTCTGGAACTGATCTCAGAGAACTCTTGCCATGAATTGTGTTGGAATTTTAGAAGGCCAGGCATTAGAGGAGCCTTTGGAAACTGAGATCTAGGCCGAGGGTGGCTTTCTCCAGAGCACTGGGAATCTCAGCCAGGATTTCACATGATTTTGCTGTTAAAGCCTTTTCAGCTGTAGTTGAGAGCCAAAACTCACATGAACCTCATATTTTAGACCCAAATGGGCCTGGATTTTTGTGATCTTTCGCCACTCCTTGAAAAGCCTTGCCTGCATGCGATCTCCAGAGCTTTTACTGAAAGGAGATTCCTCAACACTTAATGGCTCCTGAAAGGATCAAAACAAACAGTGCCGACTTCTTCATTCTTGAAATACAGAAAGGGTAATACCGGGAAGTTTTTCAAAATCCCATGACCAGAAATCCCTGAAGAACCTTTAGATCTCTTGTTGCTCATTATGACTGAATCAGCGAGTGCCCTTTTGGACTGAGTGGAATTCATGACCATGTTGAAGAACAGAGATGCCAATGAGTAGGAGCCAGCAGGGAACTGGGCCTGGAGCAATGGAGTGCAGGTGTGTGACCAACATCTGTGGTGGGCCGCTGTGCTTCTGTCATTGGCTTCCAAATGATATGTGACTGACAAGGTGCAGCCAGCAGAACCTAAACTATAAAGGCATGTTGTTGTGGGGAGAGGATTTGGTGCGATGCTCCGATTCAAGTTGCTACGCTCAAGTGGGAAAGAAATGGGGTAGCAGCCAAGTTTGTGTTTTTTCCTTCAGACCCTGAACCACCCCACCTGACAGAGCTCCCTCCGGCACCGTGTCCCTGGTGACCTTTATGTATTTCAAGAAAAAAAAAAAACACCAATTTTCCATGGAAGCTGCAAGAAATGCTATTAAAACTGGAGGGTGGGCCAAAGGCTTCACTATCCAACCAGGGAGACATTCATACCCCATGGCCACAGTAACCTACAAAGAGAGGATTCAGCTCTGCTGCCTCCTGCTGGTATTGGAAAATATGAAACCATGTCCTCCTGTTCACACAGACTGAGACCAAGCTTTCCTGGTCTCACTGCAAAGGAAGCTAAAGCACAAAGCTATATTTCTAGGGCACAAATGTCAGAGGCAGATAGTCAAGAAGTCATTAGGCCAGCAAAGTTCCATGTTTGTGGTTTGTTTACCCTGCCCCCTACTTTTGGGATCTCTTCTGCCACACCCAAGTTTGTGAGCTCCTCAGAATTTCTAATTCCAATTATATATTCACAGATTTTTTTCCTCTTCTCTTCTCATTGTGTCTTATTTGGGGTGATAGTAATGTCAAGGCATTGTGGTGAAGGACAGTGGAAGATTTTTATGGGGTACGTGTTTGCATATATATTAGACCCATTTTCCGTTTTGCCATTTGAAATATCAAAACTCTGACACTAACCCATAACCTACTAGACTCTGACTCCTTATCGTAACATCGATAAAAATACTCCTAAAGGACTAGAAGTAGAGGCATTTGATAGGAGGCACGATGTATACTTGGACTTGCCTTTTGCTTCATCAGAGATACATATTATAAAACCTCTCACACATTTTTCTCCTTTTATTTCTCCATAAATTTTCAAAATTAACAAATATGTAACTTCCTGACTCCCTGTCTCTGTCGCCTGGGTCACAATGTATATTTTTATATACACATATATAATCATACTGCCATCACAGGTATATTCTGACTTTGGAAAATACAAATTTCATAAAGAGATCACTGCCCCCCAATACACTGAGGTAACTGAAAATTCAAGCTGTGGTGAGCTTATACTTCAACAAGTATATACATGACACAATGTAGAGAAAAATGAATATTTTGGGAGAATATGTGAAGGACATATATCCACTTAGAAATTTCGATTGGCATATGTACTCTTACATTTTAATATATTAAATATATAGTATGGATTTGCAAACATGAAATATATGTGTCATATACTTATACTACCTTGATTCTTTCATGTCCATCTGTGTGGATTTATAATCAACTTTTCACAAGATATTTCTCAGACATATTCATTTTCTTGCCCTACATATTCATTTCTGAATACTCAAAATGAACTTCAGTGAAGATTGAGTACTAACCCTAATATTTCTACAGTAAGTGAACATCAATTAAAGTATATTCATATGAGACATGATTTGTATTTTGAAGTAAATTTTTATTTAAAATTGTTAAATTCCCTTTTCTTCAGAAATGATACATCATAGGATGTATCATCATCCAATATTCAAAAATTGATATGCATATGATTCACTTTCATTAACTTCCGATATCAGAACCCATGGATTTCTCCATGTAGCTTTACTTGCTTTTTCATGAGATTTCTTTTATAACACATTACTTTTGAATTCCATCATCATTTTCGAAGCAAAACTCAAACACAGTTTGATATAATTAGTAACCCTAATATTACCATTGGATGTATGACTACTTGGATTGAATATTTGTATGTGAATACCAAATTTCATGTATTTTTTAAAATATCAATTCAATTAATTATTTAAAATAGTAACCTGTTATAGATTTTTATTCACTGTATGGTCTATTCATGCATCATCTCTATATATGTAGACCCAGGTACACCTATTTTTATCCTCAAACCCTAAATCAGAGGATTTCAGAACATGTTCTCAGAAATAGTAGAAGAAATACGCATGTCACCTGCTCTATGTATTCCTTTCATCAAATCATCTTCTGGACACAAAATGCAAAATTCACACTTATCTTATTCTTCTACCAAAGCCTCATTTTAATGAGAGCATGGATTACTAAAATCATCTATATCTGTGTTGCCTACTGTTTTCAAATTTCAATCCTATGGTGTGTATACACTTGTTTCTTTTTAAGATAGGGTAACTCAACCACACCCCTATTTAAAATATCCCTGATTTTGTCAGGCATTTTGCACATTCCAGATCTCCTAACATCACTATTGATATCTATTTCCCCAAGTGCCTTGTTGCGACTGACTCTTCATGTGAGCTGACATTCCCATTTACACTCTAATAGAAATTCATTCCATTGCAAAAAGGGCCTTTTGTCCAAATCCTAAACTCACACTTCTTCCTTACGCTACACTGGAATCCTGCCTACTATCTCAATTTCACTGGAAGATCTGTTTTACATTCAGTAGTCCCAGGTACAAGATTTTATGCCATTGTATATGGATTAAGAGGATTCACCTCTGCAGAACATAAATCAAAACTATGTGTGCAAATCAAGGGCCCAACACCCTTGTGTGCTTCAGATCTTACCTAGTTTTCTATTTTCATACTTACATTTCACCTTACATTCTATAAATATCCCTGTTGCCCAATACCCGTATTCATCCAGCAGAATGACTCCTAACCCAAATTGAACCTCATATGACCCTTAACCATACTCTGTTCCTTCCATCTATTTTCACATAACAGCAGGTCCTGAGTTGATCTTGCCATGCAGGTGTGTAGGGAATCCTAAAGCTGCTGAGAAGCTCAAAGTTCAATGCAGAAATGATCCCTGGAGCAAATGTAGGCAGCTAGGTAGGACCTGTGAGGTCTAAAGTCATCTTCCATGGCCAAAAACCCAGTCAAGATGAAGGGATGTGGCTGAATCAGCCTCCCTCATCTCAATGCAGAGGAGATAGACACAATCAGGCCTCTGTGGGTTGCTGTTCCCGGGCTCCTAGGGTATATAGACCTATATGTCTTGGGAAAATGTCCCAGGAAGTTGGGGCAGCCTCCATCTCATGGGACCCCTGAAATCAACTGTTAGAAAAAAGTGGTTGCCAAGGCAGTGACCTCATTCACTTCCCTGAAGGAAGTGACCTCACCTAACTTTCTTGGTGATGGAACCCTCTGAACGTGAGATCCAGGAGGCGAGGCACCCTCAGGCAGTTCCAGTCCCAGTGGACTCACTTGTTTGTCTGTACCAAGGCCAGAGTCATTCTTTCTTGGCACCTAGTGATGTGTGGATAGCCAAATGCCTTGAATGGTTTTAACACGGGCCATTCCTGAGAAAGAAGTATTGGCTCATTGCTGGCTCTTGACAACTACACACAGATGGCCAAGGAGACCAGGGCTGAGACAGGACAGGCCACTGCTAAGGAAAATATTGACACCCACCAGTCAGAGGACAGAGTGGATAGATGCAAACCAAATACAGGGGTGGTTTGTGTGTCTTAGTGGGTGTGTGTTTCAATTTGTCCTTTTGTCTCATTTTCTTAGAGCATGAATGAAAACTTTTTTGTTGTTGTTGTTGTTGGTTTGAAATGGACTGTTAACCAGTGAGTCTTTCTATGTCAGTGGATCCCACTGGGTTTGTGGTTAAAGAGAGTAGAGAGAAGAATGCATCCGTGAATGTGTCCTGTCTAGTGGAAATCTTTGAAGGACTCCTCATGGCCAATTTATGAATGGACTGCTGCTTGCCTTGCAGATCGGCAACACCTACCAAGATCCTAAGTTCCTGTATTCTTCCAGAATTTTGGCCACTCTCTGAAGGGGTTCATGATTTTGTGTTCAAGATGTGTACCACCATCAAGCTCCTTGACATGGCCATGGACTGGATTGCTGAAGGGAATGGCAAGCATCTCTGAAAAGTCAAAAATGAGCATGACTGGTAAGGATATCTCTGGAGAATCCCTGCTTGGATAGATAGCCACCCATGTTGCAGGATTAGGAGCTGTCAGTGCCACAGTGTTCAATTAAAGAAAAGTTTTTCTCCAGGCTTCTTTCCTGCCTATTGTTCTGTTCCCCTGAATGTCAGGGAGGTGTTTGCCTTCAGGCACTCCTTTGGGAATCCTCAAAAAAACAGTTTCAAATAAAAATGAAGAGGCCTAATCTGTGCTTTTTAGGTAAAGTGCTTTGTAAAAGCTGTGTCTAAATCAGACTCTTGGCCCTGTGTGTGGCTGTGAATTACATTATAGGCACCCAAGGAAACTCAAGAAAAATGCCACGTGTACATCCAAATCTAAAAGGATTAAAAATAAGTGTAATAATGGATGAAGTCTCTTTACTTTCTCTGGTCAGGCTCCTGACACCTATGAACTAAGAACAGGGATCCTCGGGGTCAAATGAGTTGTTGCAAGGCCTCCAGTAACTAGCACACAGGTGTTTGGGTTTTTTCATGAGTCCAGTATGCATCAAGAATATACCCCTGACAGGCAGGAGGCCTCTAATTTGAGAAGCAGAGCAGTATTAACTACAGGCCCATTTTATCTATCCTGTTTCTCAGGAAGGGTGTTCAGGCCATCATGACATTGGGCATATGATGGGCATGAAAGCTTACTTTGCACCCCATCTTAGACTGCTCCCCATATGTAAATCCCCAGCCAGAATGTTATGATGAGTGTCTGTATGGAAGAAGATGAGGGCCATGTGGGAGTGTTTTGTTAGAATAGTGGTCTTTTGTGTGGTTTTTTAAAATGATGAGTTGGTCCACTCAGCTTAAACTCTGGTGTGATGCCATTAGAGACTGAGTTCTGGAACTGATCTCAGAGAACTCTTGCCATGAATTGTGATGGAATTTTAGAAGGCCAGGCATTAGAGGAGCCTTTGGAAACTGAGATCTAGGCCGAGGGTGGCTTTCTCCAGAGCACTGGGAATCTCAGCCAGGATTTCACATGATTTTGCTGTTAAAGCCTTTTCAGCTGTAGTTGAGAGCCAAAACTCACATGAACCTCATATTTTAGACCCAAATGGGCCTGGATTTTTGTGATCTTTCGCCACTCCTTGAAAAGCTTTGCCTGCATGCGATCTCCAGAGCTTTTACTGAAAGGACACTCCTCAACACTTAATGGCTCCTGAATGAATCAAAACTCACAGTGCCAAGCTCTTCTTTCTTGAAATATGGCTAGGCCAATACCATGAAGTTTTTGAGAATCCCATGACCAAAAATCCCTGGAGAACCTTCAGATCTTCTGTTTCTCATCATGACTGAATCAGCGAGTGCCCTTTTGGACTGAGTGGAATTCATGTGCTTGGTGAAGAACAGAGATGCCAGTGATTAGGAGCCAGCAGGGAACTGGGCCTGGAGCAATGGAGTGCAGGTGTGTGATTAACATCAGTGGTGGGCCTCTGTGATTCTCTCATTGGTTTCCAAATGATATGTGACTGACAAGGTGCAGCCAGCAGACCCTAAAATATAAAGGCATGTTGTTGTGGGGAGAGTATTTGGTGCGATGCTCCGATTCAAGTTGCTACGCTCAAGTGGGAAAGATATATGGGGTTGCAGCCCAGTTTGTGTTTTTTTTCTTCAAACCCTGACTCACCTCACATGACAGAGCTCCCTCCAGCCCTGTGTCCCGGTTGACCTTTATGTATTTCAACAACAAACACCAATTTTCCAGTGAAGCTGCAAGAAAAGCCATTGAAACTGGAGGGTGAACCAAAGGCTTCACAATCCTCCCAGGGAGACATTCAAACCCCAGGGGCCACAGTTACCTACAAAGAGAGGATTCAGCTCTGCTACCTCCTGTTCATATTGGAAAATATAAAACCATGTCCTCCTGTTCACATAGACTGAGACCAAGCTTTCATAGTCTCACTGCAAAGGAAGCTAAAGCACAAATCCATATTTCTAGTGCACAAATGTCAGAGGCAGATAGTCAAGAAGTCATTAGGCCAGCAAAGTTCCATGTTTGTGGAATGTTTACCCTGTCCCCTACTTTGAGGATCTCTTCTGCCACACCCAAGTTTGTGAGCCCAGTATTTCTAATTCCAGATATGTGTTCACAGATTTTTTTCCTCTTCTCTCATTGTGTCTTATTTGGGGTGATAGTAATGTCAAGGCATTGTGCTGGATGAAAGTTTAAGATATTTATGTGGCACGTGTTCACATATATATTAGACTCATTTTCCGTTTTGCCATTTGAAATATTGAATCTCTGAAACTAACCCATAACCTACTAGACTCTGACTACTTATTGTAACATTGATAAATATTATCCTAAAAGAATAGAAGTAGAGGCATTTGATAGGAGCCTGGGTGTACACTTGGACTTGCCTTTTTCTTCATCAGAGATACATATTATGAAACCTGTCACACATTTTTCTCCTTTTATTTCTCCATGAATTTTCAAAATTATCAAATATGTAACTTTCTGACTCCCTGTCTCTTTCGCCTGGGTACCAATGCATATTTTTATATACCGATATATAATCCTACTTCCATAACATGTATATTCTTGAAAGTATTCTGACTTTGGAAAGTACAAATTTCATGAAGTAATCACTGCCCCCCAATACACTGAGGTAACTGAAAATTCAAGTTGTGGTGTGCTTATACTTCAACAAGTTTATACATGAAACAATGTAGAGGAAAATGAATATTTTAGATACATATGTGAAGGCTATATATTCCCTTAGGAATTTCGATTGGCATATGTACTATTACATTTTAATATATTAAATATATAGTATGGATTTGCAAACATGAAATATAAGAGTCATATACTTATACTCCCTTGATTCTTTCATGTCCATCTGTGTGGATTTATAATCAGCTTTTCACAAGATATTTCTCAGAAATATTCATTTTCTTGACATATATAATCATTTCTGAATACTCAAACTGAACTTCAGTGAATATTGAGTACTAACCCTAATATTTCTACAGTAAGTGACCCAGCTTTACATCAATAAAAGTATATTCATATGGGAAATGATGTGTATTTTGAAGTAAATTTTCATTCAAAATTTTTTAATTCCTATTTCTTCAGAAACAATACATCATAGGATGTATCATTTCATCCAATATTCACAAATTGATATGCATATGATTCACTGTCATTCACTCCTGGTTTCAGAACCCATGTATTTTTCTATGTTGCTTTACTTGCTTTTTCATGAGATTTCTTTTATAACACATGACTTTTGAATTCCAACATCATTTTTGAAGCAAAACTCAAACACAGTTTGGTATAATTAGTAACCCTAATATTACCACTAGATATATGACTACTTGGATTGAATGTTTGTATGTGAATACCAGATTTCATGTATTTTTGTAAATATCAATTGAATCCATTATTTAAAATAGTAACCTGATCTATTTTTTATTCACCGTATTGTCTATTCATGCATCATCTCTATATACTTAGACCCAGGGTACACCTATTTTTATCCCCAAACTCTAAATGATAGGGTTTCAAAACCTGCTCCCAGAAATGGTGGAAGAAATACGCATGTCACTTGCTCCATGTATTCCTTTCATCACTTCATCCTCTGGACACAAAATGCAAAACTCACACTTATCTTATTCTTCTACCAAAGCCTCATTTTAATGAGAGCAGGGATTACTAAAATCATCTACGTCTGTGTTGCCTATTGTTTTCAATTTGCAATCCTATGGTGAGTATACACTTGTTTCTTCCTAGGATAGTGTATTCAACCATGCCCCTGTTGAAAATATCCCTGATCTTCTCATTCATTTTGTACATTCCAGATCTCTTAACGTCCCTATTGATATTTATTTTCCCATGTGCCTTGTTGTGACTGACTCTTCATGTGTGCTGACATTCCCATTTACACTCTAATAGAAATTCATTCCATTGCAAAAAGGGCCTTTTGTCCAAATCCTAAACTTACTCTTCTTACTTACCCTACACTAGAATACTGCCTACTATCTCAATTTCACTGGATGTTCTTTTTTATATTCAGTAGTCCCAGGTACAAGATCTTATGGCATTGTATATGGATTTAGAGGATTCACCTCTGCAGAACACAATTCAAAACTATGTATCAAAGTGAAAGGCCCAACACCCTTGTGTGCTTCAGATCTTACCTAGTTTTCTATTTTCATACTTACATTTCACCTTACATTCTTATAAACATCTCAGTTGCCCAATACCCGTATTCATCCAGCAGAATGACTCCTAACCCAAATCGAACCTGATATTACCCTTAACCATACTCTTTTCCCTCCATCTATTTTCACATAACAGCAGGTCCTGAGTTGATCTTGCCATACAGGTATGTAGGAAATCCTACAGCTGCTGAGAAGCTCAATGGTAGATGCAGAAGTGATCCCTGGAGCAAATGTAGGCAGCTAGGTAGGTCCTGTGAGGTCTAAAGTCATCTTCCATGGCCAACAACCCAGTCAGGATGAAGGGATGTGGCTGAATCAGCCTCTCTCTTCTCAGTGCAGGGAAGATTGACACAATCAGGCCTCTGTGGGTTGCTGATCCCGTGCTCCTAGGGTATATAGACCTTTATGTCTTGTGAAAATGTCACAGGAAGGTGGGGCAGCCTCCATCTCATTGAATCCTTGGAAACAACTGTTAGGAAAAAGTGGTTGTCAATGCAGTGACCTCATTCACTTCCCTGAAGAAAGTGACCTCACCTCACTTCCTTGGTGATGGAACTCTCTGAATTTGGGATCCAGGAGGCGAGGCACCCAGAGGCAGATCCAGTCCCAGTGTCTCACTTGTCTGTCTGTACCAAGGCCAGAGTTATTTTTTCTTGGCACCTAGTGATGTGTGGATAGCCAAAAGCCTTGAATGGTCTGAACAGGGGCCTTTCCTGAGACAGAAGTGTTGGCTCATTGCTGGCTCCTGAGAAGTACATAGAAATGGCCAAGGAGACCAGAGCTGAGACAGGACAGGCCACTGCTAAGGAAAATATTTTCACCCACCAGTCAGAGGACAGAGTGGATAGATGCAGACCAAATACAGGGGTTGTTTGTGTGTGTTAGTGGGTGTGTGTTTCAATTTGTGGTTTTGTCTCATGTTCTGAGAACATGAAGGAAAAATTTTTTGTTGTTGTTGTGGTTGTTGTTGGTTTGAAATGGATTGTTAACTAGTGAGTCTTTCTATGTCAGTGGATCCCACTGGGTTTGTGGTTAAAGAGAGTAGAGAGAAGAATGCATCCGTGAATGTGTCCTGTCTAGTGGAAATCTTTGAAGGACTCCTCATGGCCAATTTATGAATGGACTGCTGCTTGCCTTGCAGATCGGCAACACCTACCAAGATCCTAAGTTCCTGTATTCTTCCAGAATTTTGGCCACTCTCTGAAGGGGTTCATGATTTTGTGTTCAAGATGTGTACCACCATCAAGCTCCTTGACATGGCCATGGACTGGATTGCTGAAGGGAATGGCAAGCATCTCTGAAAAGTCAAAAATGAGCATGACTGGTAAGGATATCTCTGGAGAATCCCTGCTTGGATAGATAGCCACCCATGTTGCAGGATTAGGAGCTGTCAGTGCCACAGTGTTCAATTAAAGAAAAGTTTTTCTCCAGGCTTCTTTCCTGCCTATTGTTCTGTTCCCCTGAATGTCAGGGAGGTGTTTGCCTTCAGGCACTCCTTTGGGAATCCTCAAGAAAACAGTTTCAAATGAAAATGAAGAGGCCTAATCTGTGCCTTTTAGGTAAAGTGCATTGTAAAAGCTGTGTCTGAATCAGACTCTTGGCCCTGTGTGTGGCTGTGAATTACATTATAGGCACCCAAGGAAACTCAAGAAAAATGCCACGTGTACATCCAAATCTAAAAGGATGAAAAAGAAGTGTAATAATGGATGAAGTCTCTTTACTTCCTCTGGTCAGGCTCCTGACCCCTATGAAGTAAGAACAGGGATCCTCAGGGTCAAATGAGTTGTTGCAAGGCCTCCAGTAACTAGCACACAGGTGTTTGGGTTTTTTCATGAGTCCAGTATGCATCAAGAATATACCCCTGACAGGCAGGAGGCCTCTAATTTGAGAAGCAGAGCAGTATTAACTACAGGCCCATTTTATCTATCCTGTTTCTCAGGAAGGGTGTTCAGGCCACCATGACTTTGGGCATATGATGGGCATGAAAGCTTACTTTGCACCCCATCTTAGACTGCTCCCCCTATGCAAATCCCCAGCCAGAATGTTATGATGAGTGTCTGTATGGAAGAAGATGAGGGCCATGTGGGAGTGTTTTGTTAGAATAGTGGTCTTTTGTGTGGTTTTTTAAAATGATGAGTTGGTCCACTCAGCTTAAACTCTGGTGTGATGCCATTAGAGACTGAGTTCTGGAACTGATCTCAGAGAACTCTTGCCATGAATTGTGTTGGAATTTTAGAAGGCCAGGCATTAGAGGAGCCTTTGGAAACTGAGATCTAGGCCGAGGGTGGCTTTCTCCAGAGCACTGGGAATCTCAGCCAGGATTTCACATGATTTTGCTGTTAAAGCCTTTTCAGCTGTAGTTGAGAGCCAAAACTCACATGAACCTCATATTTTAGACCCAAATGGGCCTGGATTTCTGTGATCTTTCGCCACTCCTTGAAAAGCTTTGCCTGCATGCGATCTCCAGAGCTTTTACTGAAAGGACATTCCTCAACACTTAATGGCTCCTGAATGAATCAAAACTCACAGTGCCAAGCTCTTCTTTCTTGAAATATGGCTAGGCCAATACCATGAAGTTTTTGAGAATCCCATGACCAAAAATCCCTGGAGAACCTTCAGATCTTCTGTTTCTCATCATGACTGAATCAGCGAGTGCCCTTTTGGACTGAGTGGAATTCATGACCATGTTGAAGAACAGAGATGCCAATGAGTAGGAGCCAGCAGGGAACTGGGCCTGGAGCAATGGAGTGCAGGTGTGTGACCAACATCTGTGGTGGGCCGCTGTGCTTCTGTCATTGGCTTCAAAATAATATGTGACTGACAAGGTGCAGCCAGCAGAACCTAAACTATAAAGGCATGTTGTTGTGGGGAGAGGATTTGGTGCGATGCTCCGATTCAAGTTGGTACGCTCAAGTGGGAAAGAAATGGGGTAGCATCCAAGTTTGTGTTTTTTCCTTCAGACCGTTACTCACCCTACGTGACAGAGCTCTCTTTAGCACTGTGTCTCGGTTGACCTTTATGTATTTCAAAAACAAAATCAATTTTCCAGGGAAGCTGCAAGAAATGCCATTAAAACTGGAGGGTGAGCCAAAGGCTTCACAATCCACCCAGGGAGAGATTCATACCCCAATGGCTACAGTTACCTACAAAGAGAGGATTGAGCTCTGCTCCCTCTTGTTCGTACTGGAAAATATTAAACCATCTCCTCCTGTTCACATACACTGAGACCAAGCTTTCATGGTCTCACTGCAAAGGAAACTAACGCACAAAGCTATATTTTTAGAGTACAAGTGTCAGAGGCAGATAGTCAAGAAGTCATTATGCCAGTAAGTTCCATGTTTGTGGAATGTTTACCCTGTCCCCTACTTTGGGGATCTCTTCTGACACACCCATGTTTGTGAGCTCCTCAGAATTTCCAATTCGAGATATGTATTCACAGATTTTTTTTCCTCTTCTCCTCTAATTGTGTCTCATTTGAGGTGATAGTAATATCAAGGCATTGTGCTGGATGACAGTGGAAGATTTTTATGTGGCACATGTTGGCATATATATTAGAATCATTTTCCATTTTGCCATTTGAAATATTGAATCTCTGAAACAAACCCATAAACTTTTAGACTCTGACTACTTATCATAACATCGATAAAAATAATCCAAAAGGAGTAGAAGTAGAGGCATTTGATAGGAGGCATGGTGTATACTTGGACTTGCCCTTTGCTTCCTCAGAGATACATACTATACAACCTTTCACACATTTTTCTCCTTTTATTTGTCTATGAATTTTCAAAATTATCAAATATGTAACTTTCTGACTCCCTGTCTCTGTCGCCTGGGTCACAATGTATATTTTTATATACACATATAATCTTACTGCCATCACAGGCATATTCTTGAGAGTACTCTGACTTTGGAAAATACAAATTTCATGAAAAGATCACTGCCCCTCAATACATTCAGGTAACTGAAAATTCAAGCTCTGGTGAGCTTAAACTTCAACAAGTTTATACATGAAACAATGTAGAGGAAAATGAATATTTTGGGTACATATATGAAGGACATATATCCCCTTAGGAATTTCGATTGGCATAGGTACTCTTACATTTTAATATATTAAATATATAGTATGGAATTGCAAACATGAAATATATGTGTCATATACTTATACTACCTTGATTCTTTCATGTCCATCTGTGTGTATTTATAATCAATTTTTCACAAGATATTTCTCAGAAATATTCATTTTCTTGACATATATGTTCATTTCTGAATACTCAAACTGAACTTCAGTGAATATTGAGTACTAACCCTAATATGTATCTGGTGAGGATGTGATTCCTAGTTCATAGATGTTGTCCTTTTGCTGCATCCTTGGGAGATAGAAAAGGTGAGAGCTCTGCCCTTGAGACCAGATCAGTCCCCCCTTCCAAATGCTTTCACATTAGGGATTAGGTTTTAACATATAAATTTACAGAGGAGGGGAACACAAACTTAAGAGTGGCAGGGAGGTTAGCCAATGAACAGATCATACACTATGTTTTTGTTTTTGCTTTTCTGCCATGCTGGGGGTTGAACCCAGGATCTCAGTTCTGCTAGTCACTCAACCACTGAGTTATACCCTCAAACCCCAAATCATGAATTCATAAAATGTCTTAACATAATTTTGAGTCTTTTCAATGAAATAGATTTAGTAAAGTCATGACAATATGTACAGATACAATTATATTCAATAATCAAACGTAATTTAAATTGGAACTTATAAAGTTTTGCAAGTTATTATGCAAATAATTGGCTGGATTTTTCACTATCTTTTAGCTTACCATTGATATTTACCTTCAGATCTCTCAACTCATCTCTGTAGTTATTGTATTAGTGTTAGCTTTTTTCACTGTAACCAAAACACCTGACAAAAACAATTTTAAAAAGGAAAAGCTTATTTGGGTCTTATGACTTTAGAAGTTTCAGGTGGCCAACTCTATTGCTCTTGTCCCAAGATGAGGCAGAACATTGTGACCAAAGGATGGAGCAGAGGAAAACTGCTCACCTCATTATGGCCAGGAAGCAGAGATAGAAAGGGGAAGGAGCTGCAGAGAAAATTAAGAGCATGACTAATGCACCGCTAACATGCCCTGCCTACAGTTAGCACCCAGTCAGTCCATTCAAATTAGAATGGACTGATTAGGTTTCATCTGTCATGATCTAATCACTTCACCTTTGAATATTAACATTAATGCAGGAGCAATCGAGGGACACCTCATAGCTACACCATAATATTTAACAATCTAATGGTTTGTGGTTATATCAATGAGGATTAATTCCTCCCAAATATCACATGCTAAAAATGTCTGTGCTAGGGTTAGGGTTGTGGCTCAGTGGTAAAGCTCTTGCCTGGCATGTGTTTGATTTGATTCTAAGCACCACATATAAATAAATAAACAAACAAACAAAACAAAGGTTTATCAGCTACTAACATATATATATTTTTAAGTCTGGGTTTCCTGGCAACATGAATAGAAATATAATTTTCCACTTTGGGATTCGAATTTGTTGATGAGGGAAAAGGTGATAGCACTAATCATTCTAATTGAGCACTTTTTTCCTGAACATTTTCAAAATCTGTATTGGTGATAGGAAGTGATGTGATCACAAGGACAGAGCTCTTACTCTTTTCTTGCTTCAGACCATCTTGTACCTTAGAACATAAACACTGGTAAATTGCTGTTGCAGGTTGTTGTGGACCACAGCTTTATTTTCCTTTTTGTTTAATTTCCTGCATATCTTGGCTATAAAATCAGGCAATATCTCCTTTCCCAACACTACTTTTTTTTTCCTTTCTGCCATTCACCTCTTAGCAGTAGATTCTCCAAGTAGCAAAGGTATTGCCTTGATACTACTGTCTCCTGGCCATTGAATGTGGGAAGGAGAATGATAACCACTTCAGTCCCTCTCCTTCTTCAGGTTTCATCCATTTACTTTCTGGTCTGTACCTGAGAAATACCCTCAGCTTGGTAGGGAAATGTCAGAGATTAGCTGAGATCATAGAGATTTTTTCTTTTTCTGGACCAAAACTTAATTTGGCCTTTTAAATGTTATGTGTATGTATGAATGTGTATACACACACATTTTAAGTTTTGAGCACTTACATAGCTTGTTAAATTGTTTACTGTAACTTCACTTAAAATCACTGCTGTAGTCACACATGCACACATACACACATATACATAGTGATCACACATACACTGCTGTATGTGTGATCGCTATGCATATGTAGTATAAAACTTTATGTGCAAAAAAAGACTTAATACTATTTCACATGTATAACTATATATGAACTCAACAGCAAGCCACATCTTTACTAAAGTGTATTTATTTTTTTTAGAGAGAAGAGAGAATTTTTTAAAATATTTATTTCAGTTTTTAGTGGACACAACATCTTTATTTTATTTTTTTTATATGGTGCTGAGGATTGAACCCAGCGCCCTGCGAATGCCAGGCAAGTGCGTTACCACTTGAGCCACATCCTCAGCCCTATTTAATTGTTTTTTGATTATATAAATTTACTTATTTTGTATTTCTCTTTAAGACACCAAAGTATCAGCATCTTTGCTGGACTTTTAAAGAACTTGATGAAGGAAAGAAGAAATGTTTGGTGATCTTATTTTTTCATTTTTTAAAACTTTTGTTTCTTGGGGCTGGGGCTAGGGCTGGGGCTCAGTGGTAGAGTGCTTGCCTCACACAGGTAGGGCACTGGGTTCAATCCTCAGCACCACATAAAAATAAATACATAAATAAAGATATTGTGTCTATCTACAACTAAAAAAAATAAAATTAAAAAAGGAACTCTGGTTTCTGTGTAATTCTGGCTGAACCTCTGTTGTAAGCAGGGGTGAGGATGTCCAAGATGAATGAATCTGTTGAGGATGATGATGGACAACAGCCAGATTCTCATGATACTTTGTTAATTCTTGGATTCCTTTAATTTATATTTAGGAGATGCACAATGGATTTGGGCTGCAGAATTGTGACAACCAAACCTCTGTAGGAAAATTAATTAGATTCAAAATGGGAAGTCTCCATATAGGAGGGTGATGTTCTTCAAAGTAGGCCAGCATTTATTGGGTCTAGTATTGAGCTAAGACCTGGAGATACTAAGAAATGAGACAGATATAATTCCTGTTCTTGGAATGGTAACAGTCTATCAGGGGTTACCATTGTATACACAATACCTAGAGATAGAGTATGAGTGGTTTGGAATCTGCTTCACATGACAAGGAGGTATGAGTAATGGGGTTCAAGGCCTGTTTTCAGATTGAAAGTTCTTAAATTATTGTTATCTTTTATGAGGTGTCCCTCAAAAACTCCTGAGTTAATCCAGGATTGGTTAAAGGTGAAATGGATTATGAGAATACAACCTAATCAGCCCAGCCTAGTAGGCAGGTGGACTGTAGCTGGAGGACTGTACCTGTTCCTGTTCCTGGAAGTGTTCATCTTTCTTTTTTAAAAAAATTTTATTTATTTTTTTAGTTATACATGACAGTAGAATGCATTTTGATATTTAATACATACATGGAATGCACATACATCAATCATATTGTCTATTCTACTCTGCTGCCCTTCCTATCCTCCCTACTCCTCCCCTCCTCTCCCATCGTTTCTCTCTATCCAATCTAATGTGACACACTTTTTTTTTTCTTTCTCATTACAACATCATATATGTATTCTGTATAACAATGAGGTTCTCCTTCCATCTTCTGTGCAACTCCCCTTCTCCCTCTTTTTTCCTCCCACCTCTCTTCCCTGTTTAGTGGTAGTCTTCTTCTCATGCTCTTCCTCTCTATATCATTTTGAGTCACCCCCCTTATATCATGGAAATGTTCATCTTTTCTTGGGCTCCTTCTCCTTTCTCTCTCTGCTTCCTGGCCAGCCATAAATGATCCTCTGCCACACCCTTCTGCCATGATTTCCTGACTCACCTTGGGCCCAGAGTCAGCCCATCATAGACTGAACCTCTAAAACTGAGCTAAAATAAACTTATCCTCCTCTCAGATTTCCTTGTCAGGTATTTTGGTCATAGCAACAAAAAGTTGACTGACACAGTGATGTATCTCAAAGTGAGAATTTTCTTAAAACTTTGCACAGCTGCTAATTCTCCTGAATCATGGCTGGACTTTTCTGACCAGGTTGTGTCAGCATGGGACAAGTATAGAGTCTAGGGCAGGTCTCTGCAGACTGAAGAGTGGTTCCTTAGGGATCTGGAACAGTGTCCCCAGCACAGAATTGCAGTGAAGTGGCAAAGCTAACACTGTCAGGACAATAACAGAGGTGAGGACAGGATGGAAATAGGAGAATGAGTAGAGAGCCTCTAATAGCTGATAGCAGGATGGAACAAAGTTCAAGAAGCAGAGGTAGATTGCTGAAGTTCATGACTGAGTATTTTTGCTCAATCAATGATTATTAAATGTGCTTTGTGTGCTGTATGCCACAAATACGAATACAATGAGATTACTGTTGGCTTCTTGGAACACACAGGCTACAAAGGGGGCTATGATTTGGCCTATTCCTGTTAGATAGGCCTAAAGATATACTTACAGATCCTATACCTGAATCTGTTGAAGAGTTGACATGACTGATTAAAGAAGCCACCTTGGGCCTTGTACAACCCAGAAATCTCGAGATATGCTTATAAATCCTGCTTAGCCTGATTGTGGGAAGAAGTGGAGTTATACTGTGATAGTTCTTGACTTCCTTATGGTTCTCAGTCTTCTCAGAAGGAGCATGTAAAAAAGGAGAGGTCTGAGCAAATTTCAGTACTTGCTCCCTGTTCCTTCCCTCTTCCCCTAGGCTAGATGGACCTACATGAATATTTGAGTAGAAGTGATTGGGAGGTTGATAGGATGTGCAAGAGAGTTATAAGAAAATAAATTTTTCTTTGCAACTGCATTTCCAGAGAATTATATAAATAATCATATAAGTTTTAAAAGGTTCCCTACTAAAAGATTGCTTGGGGGGCTGGGGCTATGGCTCAGTGGTAGAGCATTCACCTAGCATGCATCTGGCATTGGGTTCGATTCTCAGAATCACCTAAAAATAAAATAAACATAATGTGTCCATCTACAACTAAAATATATATATATAAAGATTGCTTGGAGTAATTATTCAGACTCTCAAAAGGTGACCCTAAATCCTAATTTGTCACAGTTGATGTGTATTGTTTCAGTATACTGAGCTCAAAATGCCGTCCATTCATCTTTAAGGAAATCCTATGTTACCAAAGTTTGGTTACCAACCAAAGTTTGGTTACCAACCAAACCTTGCTGATTCTTTAAAAAAATCCATTCTAGTTTTCTTTTTCTTTTTTATTAAATTTTACTACACTTTATTTTTTTAATGGATACAATACCTTTATTTTATTTATTTATCTTTATATGATGCTGAGGATTGAACTCAGGGTGTCACATGTGCTAGACAAGCACTCTACCACTGAGATACAACCCCAACCATCATTCTAGAGTTCATGATATCATATAGACTATTTTTCCAAAACAATAACTACATCAGAACAAAATATAGGCAAATTGTTTACTATGAATTACTGTTATACACTACCCTATCAAGAAAATACTCGATAACTAACTCTAAAGCCATTAAGGATCACTGGATTTGGGTGCTATGGTGCATACCTGTAATCCCAGTGTCTCAGTAGGCTGAGGCAGGACGTTCAAAAGTTCAAAGGCAGCCTCAGCAATGGTGAGGTACTAAACAACTCAGGGAGACCCTGTCTCTAGATAAAATACAAGAAAGGGCTAGGGATGTGGCTCAGTGGTTGAGTGTATGGTACCTGAAAAAAAAAAAAAAAGATCAGTGGTATTGTGGTCAGTCTGATTCATTAGACAGGCATTATATATGAATCAATATTCTTTTATAAATTTCAAAGTATGGGGCTGGAATTGTGGCTCAGCATTAGAGCACTTGCTTAGGACTGGCAGGACCCGGGTTCGATTCTCAGCACCACATAAAAATAAAGACATTGTGTTGTGTCCATCTACAAAAAAGATTCATTCTCTCTCTCTCTCTCTCTCTCTCTCTCTCTCTCTCTCTCTCTCTCTCAAAGTATGAATGCTTTATTAATATTTGTATTAAAATAGTATTGTTAAGAAGTAGGAGAGGTTTATTGATTGATGAGTTTCATTTTTAAATGTTACATGGTATGCCAGTGTGTCTGATGAAGTTTAGTTGTAGTAACAAAAATCCTTTAGCCTTTTGGATCAGAGATAGAATATAAGGAACCAAAAGTTACTAAAATCACTGGAAAATCTGGATTAGGACATTCCCAGTTTGACCTCCATGCATACTTTCTAGAATGCATGGTTTTATTCTTTAAAATTTTTTTTTAGTTGTAGTTGGACACAATGCCTTTATTTTTATGTGGTGTTGAGAATTGAACCCGGTGCCTCACATGTGCTAGGCAAGCACTCTACCACTGAGCCACAACTCCAGGCCCACACTATTTTATTCTTTATTTCTAATCTAAATTATTGGTAGCATTTTATAAACTGTATGCAAGCTTCTTGTCATAGAAAGAGAACTGAGAGAAAAACCAGCATTTCTTCAATGTCAGCCAGCTCCAGGGAAGAATCCATTTTCTCCCCTTTTCCAGTTTCTAGCAGCTGCCCTCAGCCCTTGGCTCACGGCTCCCTTCTACCTTCAGCGCTGGCAGTGGCAGGCTGAGTCTTCAGGTTGTATCTCTCTACCCTGGCTTCTGTTGTGCTCTAACTTTTCTTTCACTTTTAAGGACCCCTGTGATTACACTGGGTCAAACCAGATCATCCAGGATAGTCTCCCTGTTTTAAGGTCCACTAGTTTAGCAGCCTTCATTTTGTCTGCTACCTCAATTCCCTTTGCCACACAAGGCAACATAGTCACAAGTTCTGGGAATGTGAAGGTAGACATGTTGGTTGGGTGTGGGCGTTATTCTGCCCATCATGGATGGCTACTTTTCAGTATGGCATAGAAGAGTCCAGGCTTTAAAATAAGGTTGATCTGAACATTGGCTCTGCCATCAACTGGATATTTCCCACTGCCAAGTCGCTAAACCTCTCAAAACCTATTTCCTTGCCATTAAAACAGGTGATTAAAGGGCTGGGGGTGTAGCTCAGTGGTAGAGCTCTTGCCTAGCACATGGGAGGCACTGTGTTTGATCCTCAGCACCGCATAAACATAAATAAAGGTATCATGTCCATCCACAACTAAAAAATAAAAATAAATAAATAAAAAATAGGTGATTACAGGGCTGGGGATGTAGCTCAGTGATATTGCCTTGCATTTACATGACCCTGGGTTCAATTTCCAGAACTGGCTGGAGGTGAGGGGTGGGAGGCAGATTATAACTGTACACTCCACAGAGTTGTTTTGACCTTTAATTATTTTTATTTTTTTAAATTTTTTTAGTTGTTGATGGACCTTTATTTTATTTATTTATGAACCCACTGCTTCACACATGCTAGGCAATTACTTCACCACTGAGTCACTAACCCTGACCCCTGTTTTGACCTTTAAATGAGAAAATGAAGTTCTTAGCACATGCCTGGCACAGAAAAGTGCTAAATAACCTTAACTGTTATAATTAGACCCATAATCAGTACTACCAATCCACATCCCAGGTGACTGGGAGCATCTGTGCTTGATATTTCTTGTGGTTTCATTTTTCCTTTAATTGAATGGTTGCCTTAAATCCTTCCCAAACCAAACAGTGTATTGATCCTAAATAAACACATAAAATATGAATGAAGATACTTTAGTTCACTTTTAGTTACAGCTATTTTTTCCCATTGTTCTCTGTCTAGAGAACAAAGAGGCAAACATGAATATTCTAGATTTCTTCTATTTTAAAATGGAAATCTTCTCCTAATCATAAAAAAATATTCACATTCAAAGGAAAAACTAAGAAATCACTATCCATTCACTTTCACACA
This sequence comes from Ictidomys tridecemlineatus, assembly GCF_052094955.1. Classification (NCBI taxonomy): domain Eukaryota; kingdom Metazoa; phylum Chordata; class Mammalia; order Rodentia; family Sciuridae; genus Ictidomys; species Ictidomys tridecemlineatus. The sequence continues at coordinate 21,606,445 of NC_135492.1, read as the reverse complement.
TGTGGCTTTTCCTATAGTTGTGGTCTTCCCTTGAATAAGGGAGTGGCCATAGTTGGTCATCCCATTTGCCTTTCAGCTTTCAAAAGGATGAAGTTAATGAGTGGTCTGTTGGGTTCAGAGGTCATTGTTATATCCATATTAGCCAGCCCTTAAAAGTGATAGCATAGAGCTGGGGATATAGTTTAGTGATAAGGACTTACCTGGCATATGCAAGGTCCTGGGTTTAATCCTGGCACAATACACACACACACACACACACACACACACACACACACACAAACAATATTATAAAATATTTAATGACATAGAAAAATGTGTATAAATAAAAAGTTATGAAATAGTATCCTTGTTCCATAACAATTTTGAAAAACAAATCCCTGAAAGAGTCAGTAGTTTTCTCCAAGAGGTAGGGATTATGAGTGATTTTTATATTTCTTTGCTTTCTCATATTTATGATTTTTTATAATAATTATATATTGCTTTTGTAGTAGGAATAAGCAAAATGTCTTTTTCTTATTTAGAAATATGATGGTGGTAAACTACTCCTGAATCAGATGCTTGTTCTAAGCAAGCCCAGATGTTGAACCACTGGGAAGTCCTGATGCAGAGCCACTGTGGATTTCTGGTGCTGGGATTCACTTGACTGGGCCAAACTGTTAGGTAGGTATGCACTGGGAAGCAGGGAACTAGCAACTGAAATTCAGCCTGGAGATGCTGAAGGATGTGGATCACCGGTGTGCTTCATAATTGATTGCAGATGCTTCAATTTTTTTTATTTATTTTTAATGCTGTATTTTATTTATCCTATTAATGATTAATAATTAAAAACATTTACAATATTCATTAAAATTTACTTGGGAAGAACAACTTTCAATTTTTTTACATTTCAATATTGAGCAATAATAAGAGAAAATAGATAATTGTGGTCAAAATTATTCTGTCAAAACATCATGCTTGATATTAGCCTCTTGACATGCAACTCAGTTTTTGATGTAAAGTTCTTTGGCTGCAAGAAAGAACATTTCATTTACTTTACTAATGGGACTCTCTGTTTTTTTAAATTTTTTTTTCAGTTGTAGATGGACTCAATACCTTTATTTTATTTGTTATTTATATGTGATGCTGAGGATAGAACCCAGGGGCTAATGCATGTGAGGCAAGTGCTCTACCACTGAGCCACAACCCCAATCCCTAGGACTCTCTGTTAATGCTGGGATGGCCTCTGCTTAGTATTTCTTCTGCTGTTGATTTTTAGCATAGTTATCTGTGATTGTATGAATGGAGTTGAGTGGAGAAGTACTCATCATGTTAATTCCAAATAAGAATACATAACCCATTCCTATAGTAATAAGGAGGTAAACAGGTAACTCGACTGCCCAATATTTTGATGCCAGTAGGTTATGCCTAATGAGTTTAGCTAACATTCAGGAATAAAAGCCGAGTGATGGGGGTGGATCTCCTAAAAATCAAAGGGAGATCAGTAGAGGAAAGGGACTAAGGGGTGGGAGGTTAGAGGGAGGAGAGAGATTCTGAGAAGTTATATTAGTCAAATTATATTGTCACATTGTGTACATGTATGAATATATAATGACAAATCTCATCAATGTGTACAACTGTAATCCACCAATTTTAAAATGTGGGGAAAAAAAAGAAGCAGGAAAAATAAAATTGATGGTTTATAGATTGTCGGCTATAAGGTGGGTAGGCACCATCCAATCAGTTGAAAACCTAAATAAAACAAAAGACTGGGCTGGGATGTAGCTCAGTTGTAGAGTGCTTGTTTAACATGTTCAAATACCTGAGTTTAATTCCCTGATACTGGATACGACAACAAAATCAACCAACCAACCAACGAACCAACCAAAACAGGACAAAAATAAATAAATAAATAAATAAATAACCTCCCCCAGCAAGAGAGAATTCTTCAGCAGTTTTTGAAATGGAACTGCGACACTGGTTCTTCTCTAGCTCTCTATCCTGATACCTAAAAATTTGGAAATTTTGGACTTTCCACTTTCCAAATTTTTTTAAAAATTTTTATTTGTATATGGACACAATATCTTTATTTTTATGTTGTGCTGGGACCAAACCTAGGGCCCCATGCATGCAAGGCAAGCACTGTACCACTGAGACACCACCACAGCCCATTTTCCAAAATTTTGTGAGCCCATTCCTCAAAATATATCAATCTCTTTCTCCTTGCCTATTTCTTTTTCTTAATTTTTTATTTTTTCTTTTTAGTTATATATGATAGTAGAATGTATTTTGACATACATACATGGAATATAATTTCCCATTATTGTGAATGTACATGATTTGGAGTTTCACTAGTTGTGAATTCATATATGAACATAGGAAAGTTATATCTGATTCATTTTACTGTCTTTTTTATTTCCATCTTCCCTTCCTTCCCTTCATTCCCTTTTGTCTAATCCAATGAACTTCTAATCTACCCACCCCACTATTGTGTGTAAGCATCCATATATCAGAACATCTCGTCTTTGTTTTTTGGTCTTGGCTTATTTCACTTAGCATGGCTTATTTCACTTCTCCAGTTCCATCCATTTACCAGCAAATGCCATAATTTTATTTTTCTTTATGGCTGAATAATATTCCATTGTGTACCACATTTTGTTTATTCAATCATCTATTGAAGGGCAGCTGGATTGGTTCCAAAGCTTAGTTACTGTGAATTGGATTGCTATGAACATTGATGTCGCTGCATCAATGTAGTAATCATGTAGTATGCTGATTTTAAGTCCTTGTTGGTATATACAGAAGAGTAGGGTAACTGAGTCAAATGGTGGTTCCATTCCAAGTTTTCTAAGGAATCTGCTTTGCTTTCCAGAGTGGTTGCACCAATTTGCAGTCCTACCAGCAATGTATGAGTGTGCCTTTTTCCCCCCACATCCTTGCCAACATTTGTTGTTACTTGTATTATTGATAATTGCCATTCTGACTATAGTGAGATGAAATCTCAGTGTAGCTTTATTGCATTTCTCTAATTGCTAGAGATGTTGAACATTTTTTCATGTATTTCTTGACCAATCAGACTTCTTCTTTGAAGTGTCTGTTCATTTCATTTGCCCATTTATTGACTGGGTTATTGGTGTTTTTTGTGTTTTTTGAGTTCCTTGTATATCCTAGAGATTACTGCTCTATCTAAGGTGTATGTGGCAAAGATTTTCTCCTATTATGTAGGCTCTATCTTTATGTCCTTGATTGTTTTCTTTGCTATGAAGAAGCTTTTTAGTTTTATTTCATCCCATTTATTGATTCTTGATTTTATTTCTTGTGCTTTAGGAGTCTTGTTGGGGAATTTAGTTCCTGAGCTGACATGATAGAGATTTGGGTCAACTTTTTCTTCCAGTAGGAACAGGATTTCTGGTCTAATACCTAGGTCCTTAGTCCACTTTGAGTTTTGTGTAAGTTGAGAGATAGGGGTTTAATTTCATTTTGCTACATATGGATTTTCAGTTTTCCCTGCACCATTTGATGAAGAGGCTATCTTTTCTCCAATGTATGTTTTTGGCGCTTTTGTCTAGTATGAGATAACTGTATTTATGTGGGTTTATCCTTGTGTCTCCTATTCTGTGCCATTGATCTTTATGTCTATTTTGGTGCCAATACCATGCTGTTTTTGTTATATAGCTTTGTAGTATAACTTAAGATCTGGTATTGTGATGCCTTCTGCTTCACTTTTCCAACTGAGGATTGCTTTGGCTATTCTGGGCCTCTTATTTTTCCAAATGAGTTTTTTTACTGCCTTTTCTATTTCCATGAAGAATGCCATTGGAACCTTAATAGGAATGGTATTAAATCTGTATAGCACTTTCGGTAGTACAGCCATTTTGATAGTATTGAATCTGCCTATTAAGAACACGGGAGATCTTTCCATCTTTTAAGGTCTTCTTCAAATTCTTAATTTAGTGTTCTGTTTTCATTCTAGAGTGCTTTTACCTCCTTTGTTAGATTGATTCCCAAAGTTGTTTTGTTTTTTTTTTTTTGAGGCCATTGTGAATGGGGTAGTTTTCCTAATTTCTCTTTCAGTGGATTCATCACTGGATACATAGGAATGCATTTGCTTTATGTATCTTGATTTTATATCCTGATACTTTGCTGAATTCATTTATGAGTTCCATAAGTTTTCTGGTGGAGTTTTTGGATCTTCTAAATATAGAATCATGATATCAGCAAACAGTGATAGTTTGACTTCTTCTTTTCCTATTTGTATCCACTTAATTTCTTTTTTCTAATTCCTCTGTAGAGTTTCAAGGATGATGTTGAATAGAAGTGGTGAAAGAGGACATCGTTGTCTTGTTAAGTTTTTAGAGGGAATGCTTTCATTTTTTCTACATTTAGAATGATGTTAGCCGTGGGTTTAGCCAATATAGCTTTTACAAAGTTGAGGTACGTTTCTACTATTCCTAGTTTTTCATTGAACTTGAATGGATACTGTATTTTGTCAAATGCCTTTTCTGCATCTATTGAGATAATCATGTGATTCTTGTTTTTAAGTCTATTGATGATGAATTGTGATGAATTATTGATTTCCATGTGTTGAAACCAATTTGCATCCCTGGGATGAACTCCACTTGATCCTGGTGCATTATCTTTTTAATATATTTTTGTATGCAATTTGTCAGGACTTTATTAAGAATTTTTGCATCTATGTTCATCAGGGATTTGGTCTGAAGTTTTATTTCCTTGATGTGTCTTTGGTTTTGGTATCAGGGTGATACTAGCTTCATAGAAATAGTTTGGAAGGGTTCCCTCCTTTTTTTATTTCATGGAATAATTTGAGGAGCATTGGTGTTAGTTCTTCTTTGAAAGTCTGGTAGAACTTGGCTGAGAATATGTCTGGTCCTGGGCTTTTCTTTATTTGTGGGCTTTTGATGGCATTTTTAATTTCATTATTTGAAACAGATATGTTTAAATTTTCTATGTCCTCATGATACAATTTAGATAGGTCATATGTCTCTAGAAATTTTTTTGATGTCTTCATTTTATGGGAGTATAAATTTTCAAAATAGTTTCTTCAATAGTGTCCATTGTTATATTTCCCTTTTCATCATGAATTTTAGAAATTTGAGTTTTCTGTCTATTTCTGTTTAATAGCTTGGGTAAGGGTTTATTGATTTTTTTTATTTTTTCAAAGAACCAATTCTTTGTTTCTTCAGTTTTTGGATTTTTTTTGTTTTAATTTCATTAATTTCAGCTCTGATTTTCATTATTTTCTGTCTTCTACTTCTTTTGTTGTTGCTTTTTTCTTTTTCTAGGGATTTAGATGTCATGTTAGGTTATTTAATTGTTGACTTTCTTTTTTTTTTTTTTTTTGATACTGGAAGTTGAACTCAGGGGCACTCAACCACTGAGCCATATCCCTAGCTTAGCATCTTGGCTTTGAACTTATGATCCTCATATCTCAGCCCCCTGAGCTGCTAGGATTATAGGCATGCACCTTTGCACCTGGATTAACTGTTCACTTTCTATTCTTTTAATGAATGAGCTCAATGCAATGAACTTTCCTCAGCACTGCCTTTTAGTGTCCTAGATATTTTGATATGTTGTGTTGATATTCTTATTCACCTCTAAGTATTTTTTTAATCTCATTCCTGATTTATTCTGCTATCCATTGGTCATTCAATAGCATATTATTTAGTCTACAGGTGTTGGGGTAGCTTGTATCTTTTATTTTATTGTTGATTTCTAATTTTATTCCATTATGATCTGATAGAATGCTAAGTATTATCTCTATTTATTGTATTTACTAAGAGCTGCTTTGTGTCCTAAGATATGGTCTATTTTATAGAAGGATCCATGTACTACTGAGAAGAAAGGGTATTCAATCATTGATGGATGAAATGTTCTATATATGTCTGTGAAGTATAAATTATTAATGGTATTTTTTAAAGTTCTATAGCTTCTCTATTTATTTTTTGTTTGGAGAATCTATCCAGTGGTGAGAGAGGTGTGTTAAAGTCACCCAGCATTATTATGTTGAGGTCTATTTGATTCTTGAAATTAAGAAGGGTTTGTTTTGATATATGTAGATGCTTCATTGTTTGGGGCATAAATATTTACAATTGTTATGTCTTCCTGATGTATAATTCACTTAAGCAGTATGAAAATGGCCTTCTTTGTCCCTTCTGATTAACTTTGGCTTAAAGTCCCTTTATCTGATATGAATATAGAAACCTCTGCTTGTTTAGGAGATTCATATGAATGATATGTTTTCCCCGTCCTTTTACCTTCAGTCTGTTGATGTCTTTGCCTATGAGGTGAGCCTCTTGGAGAGAGCATATTGTTGGGTTCTGCTTTTTAATCCAATATGCCAGTCTATATCTTTGATTGATGAGATTAAGTAATTTACATTCAATGTTATTATTGGAAAATTATTTTTATTCCCTTACCATAAACACAGTAAATTTTCAAAAAGTGTTCACAATTTATAGAACAGAACTGCTATAGGATGTGATGATTATCAGGGAGAGGAGCAAAGACAGAAGTAAAAAATTAAAGTAAGAGTGAATGCAAGTATAATAGAGATTGGCTGTTAGCAGAAGACAAGAGAGAAAGAAGGGAAACAGAAAAGTGAGAATATATATATATATATATATATATATATATATATATATATACACACACACACACACACATTTAAAAAATTAAAAATAAAAGAATGAAAAATAACTGAAATATACTAATTGAACTTCCTAGTCCTCAAAAAAACTGATCAATAAAAAATAACTTACATCAAAAATTAAGTCTGGTCAGGCATGGATTGTGAGTTCAAAGCCAGCCTCAGCAAAAACAAGGAGGTAAGCAATTCAGTGAGACCATGTCTCTAAATAAAATACAAAGTAGGGCTGAGGAAGTGGCTAAGTGGTTCAGTGCCACTGAATTCAATCCCTGGTACCCTCCCCTCAAATGCATTCTACTCTCATGTATAACTAATTATAACAAATGAAAAAAATAATTAAAAATTCTAAAAATGAGAAACAGTACCAAATATGAATGTATGAATGTCCATGAACCATTAAGATCACAATTGAACATAGAAAAGGAAAAAAAAAAGATCTTGATGAAAAGTTACAGAGTTTTTTCTGTTGGAGTTCAAAATATTCTCAGCTTTCCTTCTCAGCAGTTTTAGGTGGGTCCCTGGAGTGTGATGCTTGCTCACTTCAGGGTTAGGTTGCTGGAGTGACAGAGGTAATCCCATAGGCAGAATTCCCAGAGTCAGGGTTTAGGCTTGTGTAGGCTCCATGTTCTTCACTGAATGCCATTTAGTCTGGAGATATTAAATCAGCACACCTCTAGGGCCCAGCTATTGCCAGTTGCTGGAGGACTATACGCTGGAGGACTATACCCCAAAGATCTCCCCTGGCTTCCATGTGGTGGAGGAGCCAATTCTTAGTTACTATATTACCTGTGGACCCCACATTTCCTGGTCTCTGGTTTAGTCTCCAAAATCAATATCTCTCATCCCTACTCTTTTGGAATCCCAGCCAGGTGAATCTCTCTCAGCCAGTTCTGTAAGCAGATGGTTTGGAGGGGGAGGGGGAGAGCCAGGTGCATTTCCTTGACCTGTTATCCCCTGTGTAAGTCTCTCTCCACATTTGATTTTCTCCTTAGGCTCATTCCATGTTGTGCAGTGTGGGTTTCCCAGGCCTGTATTTTGAACCAAACTCAGATTTGCCAGAAATCAGCTTCAGCTACAAAATGGTTTCTTCCTCTGACCTCCACATGCAGTCGAGATATATTTGGCTTCTTTCTGGCACAAGGAAAAGTTTAGTTGGGCAGTTTCTTTCAGTTGAAAGGGGCGGTGTCTTTGATTGTTAAACTCTGCATACCCAGACACACCTCAGGGCTTATCCCTCCACTTTGCTCACAGATAGACCACTCTGGCTGGTGCCTCCAACTGTGGCAGCAGCTGTGGCTCTGGGGATTTATTTCTTATTTTATTATATCTAGTCTCCTGAGTCCCCTGCTTTGAATATCAAATATTAAATTCCTTTAAAGAATGCCCCCTCCCCCTTTTTTTTGTTCACCCACCTTGCTGAGAAGCTGCCTATCTGCTTTCTAGGTTTCATGCCATGGAGCAGCCAGGAAAGTGACCTTCTCTATCCCACTATCTTGAAAACCCTCCTCAACTCTTTCTCTACCTCCCTACCTCCCTCTTACCCTCCTCCATATATACCCCCCACACTTATTCATTCCCATCTACTGCCGGCATTACAAGAGGATTGTCCTAAGGATTAAAACCAAGACAGTGGACAAAATTATTGGTTTTAAGGCTGGGAATGTGGCTCAGGCGGTAGCGTGCTCGTCTGGCATGCGTGCGGCCCGGGTTCGATCCTCAGCACCACATACCAACAAAGGTGTTGTGTCCACTGAGAACTAAGAAATAAATATTAAAAATTCTCTCTCTCTCTCTCTCCCTCCCTCCCTCCCTCCTCTCTCACTCTCTCTAAAAAAAATATTGGTTTTAGGCTTTCCATACTGAATTATGCCCATTGTTCAAGTGGATGCCTAGTTGCCACTACTCCCCTAAAAATCTCCATTAATCATGAGTGAGATATCTCTCACCTGCAAATATCCTAAAGACTATGCGAGTTGCTGTGTGGGTGTTGAGACCCAGGATGTAAAATTTTGGTCTCTAGCAATTGAGAGATGTGAGGAAGAGTTGGCAGTGTAGTCATGCTTATGCAGAGGTAACAATAGCTCCCAGGTAGCCCAGAGCATTCAGCCCTCAGAATCCTGCATCAATCCATAGGCCCTTTCATACACAGGCCAGAAAACAAAGGTGCATGATCAATATTTTACATAGTGAACACATGCTCAGAAGAAAATGTTTATGACAATGAATGTATACACTTAATCAAGGTATTCATTACTTAAATAAATGATAATAATACTAATAATAATCATCATCATAATAATAACAGTAACCTTTTGGAAGCATCAACAACAGAGTAGCTATAGCCATGTTTGGCCTTTCCAATGATCCACTCTTATAGGTTTCATCATCAAAAAATCTACACACTTGAAATCTTCTGCAATGATCTGTCACCAAGGAGGTAAGAACTCTGCATCCACAGGCCTCAAAAAATATGCTGTATTGTGATATGACTAGAGAACACAATCCCCCTGTTTAGGATCACTAAAAGCCATCTCCAGATGGTATCTATACAAGCTCATCATTCTTGCAACTTATCATTTATCAACTGCTGTGTGGCTGCATCTAAAAATATCATATGTATTGAAGTCATACTGATATTATTATATGGCAGAAACCCATTCCTGTGCTGCTGATAACAAACCAACTGCTATATGATTTTGCAACACAACTTTTTGTATTTGATATTTTTCTTTATTAACTAGAGTTAGAGCCTGCTTTGTAAGATTTAAGGTTTGGCTGTGTACTCTGTATCTTATTCAAAAAGGTTACATAAAAATAAAGAAAATACATCATCCTCGTGAGTTTAAAATTTTATTTATAATATAGTCTTCTCTTTAGCTATAACCACACCATAATTTTCCATAGGCTGTATGGTTTGAACCTAGTATCCTAATAATGCCAGAAGAAAAACCAGAAGTTCAAACATATTGAGTAACATTTTCAAATTAAATCAAAGTTTAGGCAGTAAAAAATTGTCTGAATAAAATGGAGATCAACAGACTGTTGACTATAATAGATAATGTTACCTTCAGTATACATCAAATATGGGTTTCAATATGTAAACCTTAGGAATAAAGCCAGAATCAATAAAGGGGTGATTTTAACAGCTGCTTCTCTGCTTATCATTTCAATTTTGCCTATTCATAAACCAGGAAACAAGAGCCAATATTGTAATGAATATCTATAATTTCAGTGACTAAAGAGGCTGAGAAGAAGGATTTTAAGTTCAAGGCTAGACTCAGCAACTAAGTGGGGCCTTACGCATCTTAGCGAGAACTTGGCTTGTCTTTAAAAACAAATGGGCTAGAGATGTGATTTGTGATAAAGTGTTCTGAGTTCAGTCCTTGGTACAAAAAAAATTCTGCTTTTTTTGTGCCATTATCTAACTTCTAAAACAATAATGAAAGATTGATAATTCATGTAGTCTAGAGGATGTGAGTTGTGGCTTTGGGGTCACAGAGAATTGATCCTGAATTCCAGTAAAGTTGCTTAATATTCAGGAGACCTTTCAAATATTCTTTCACACTGAACAGCTATGTAAACCTAATCCATTACAAAAAGCAGAATGATACCAAGTGTCAACATATGAGCAATTCTTTAGCCTTATCTGTACACATAAAATTGACAATGTGTTTTTACTCCTCTTGTAGCCAAAGTGCAGAGTATATTTCCCAAATTTTAGATCTAAGCTCTTATTTTTTTATGAGTGACTTATGTAAATCTGTGACTATGAAAGTTTATTAGTCAGGAAACACTTTGAATACTTCGTTTTTGCTTTCATAACACTGTCACCTCCATGAGAATGAGCCTACCTTAATTTATTTGATTCTGAGAAGAAGGGTGCTTTTTTGGCAACCATATCTCCCTCTGAAGTTTAGTAACCTTACCAACTATCACTTAATGCAGTAAAAAGATCCCATATGAACCCAGACTTAATTGATGATAAGCCCACACTTGAGACAATAATTTTTATATGGTTTCTTCTTATTCAGTGATAGATATCTAATTCACTAATCATGGGCTGAATGCCAGGATTCAATCAATCATCACATGTGGAACAGAAGTTATGTGAAAAATATATTGTGCCTTATAGGTATTGGTTAAATTTTTATTAATTTAAATTTAAACTTTAATCTCTTGACAGGTTTTATTGAATTATATGGAAATATGTGTAGACTTCTATGCCTTTAATGTTTGATGATATTCTCAGAGTACCCCATACTAAAGAAGAAAAATGAAATCACAACCCTCATTAGGCTAAAGACAAAACTGCAAAATAATTTTTTAAAAATGTTTAGACTCTAGTTACTGGGTTACTGATGATCTGATGACCTAGAGTCTTCTCTCCAGTGATACCAATCTCTTTTGGTTAAAGTATGATATCTAAAATAAAAATGGATCTGTGCCCAGAATCCTGTGAGAAACAGTTTCCACATTTGTACGCTTCTGAGTTGTAGATGGCTTATCTCTCAAAGTGCAGAGTCTCTCCTGTTCTTTGGCCCTGAGAGAATGTTGTTTGGTATGTTTATTCCATAACCTATGACACAGAACTGAGTTGTCCATTTTTTTCACCTTGCTGAGGTCAGGGTATTTATAGATCTCAAACATGGAATGTAGCTGTGGTGAACATAGATATCCCTGAGAGGTCAAAAATGAATTTTAGGATGAAGCTTGAAAAATACATTTATTTATTTGTCAGTTTATATTTTCAAAAATAATAATATTTTAGATATAGTAGTTTAAGTTATTAAATTGATTTAAGCTGTCCTTCTTAATTTTTATTATGAATACTAGAAATTTTTAAATTATACTAATGCATTATATGGTTTTTCCCTCTAGGAAAATATTAATGCCTTAGGACATTGCTTAGAAGTTTAAAATTAAATTTTCTTTCTCATAAGACCAGAGAGCACAAAAGTTAAATGAAATTTTAAAGTAATTTTGATAAAATTTTTATTCATGAAAGTATATATTTTGGGTGTGTGGGAGATCTTGCCTCTTGGTTTTATTTTCCCTATTGGGTTTCTCCCCACTGAAATTAAGTTTTCATAACATAAGAAGAACATCTCATAATCTTTTACCTTTCTCCCTCTCACTAAGGTGTGGCTGTAGAGTTTAAGAGTCGTGAGGATAATACCAATAATGAGAAGTGATGAGATGTCATTCTAAGTCCTCATCAGCCTCCCCAGCTCATGTGCATTTTTTATTGAGCTGGGTGAACATTTGTTTATTTGCTCTACTAGTTGTACTAAATTTTGTAGTTTTTTAACCCTTTTTACAATCCTTGTTAGTTACCACCAGATTTTTCCATGGCATCATTTACTCTAGGGCCAGAAACATCTGGTCTGGTGGTCTGCACCTTGGTCTTCTCACCCTTCCCTCTTATTAGGTGAGGACAACCTGTCAGAGGCCTCACTCTGTTTATCAAGGTGAGGGGAAGTGATTAGTTTATTCTGAGGGCAATACTGCAGGGCTTCTTTAGGCATGCCTGGTGAGGCTGCATGTTTCAAACTGAAGTTTTTAATATGGAGCTTTTTTAGGCCAGGCCTAAAGCCATCCTCACAGTAGTGTAGTTAATTTGTCCAAAATTAAGGTGTTTTTTGATTGTTTGTTTGTTTCTTTAATGTATTTGTCCCCAATTGAATTTTTTTCTTTTTTCTTTTTTTTTTTTTATAGCAGGTATTTAACTCAGCGACACTGAGATACATCCCCAGTCCTTTTTTGTATTTATTTAGAGAGAGGGTCTCACTTAGTTGCTTAGTGCCTTGCTTTTTCTGATGGTAGCTTTGAACTCATGATACCCATGTATAATTCTTCTGTGCCACAGGGGTTATGGCCTGTGCCACCAAGTTTGCTTTCAACTGAGTTTTTAAATATGTAAAACAACTTTATTAAAGTGACATTTAGAAGCATTCCTAATATTCAAGCAAACTCCTTTGTCCTGGTGTGGCAGGAAATAAAAGTGGAACTGGACTTTAACTTAAATAACAAGAAAGTTCAATTGCAAGGGCTTACTTAGAACACAGATAACTAGAAGGTTACAGGCCATAGCACTGTTGTACTTTTTTTTTTAATTTATTTATTTTAATTCTCGGCGGACACAACATCTTTGTTTGTATGTGGTGCTGAGGATCGAACCCGGGCCGCACGCATGCCAGGCGAGCACACTACCGCTTGAGCCAAATCCCCAGCCCCACTGTTGAACTTTTTAAAATATTTGTTTCTTAGTTGTGGATGAACAAAATATCTTTATTATTATTATTATTATTATTATTATTATTATTATTATTGTTATTGTTATTGTTATTAATGTGGGTCCAGTATCAAACAGACTGCCTCATGCATACTAGCCAAGAATTCTACTACTGGGCTGGGGATGTGGCTCAAGTGGTAGCCCGCTTGTCTGGCATGCGTGCGGCCTGGGTTCGATCCTCAGCACCACATACCAACAAAGATGTTGTGTCTGCCGAGAACTAAAAAATAAATATTAAAAAAAATTCTCTCTCTCTCTCTCTCTCTCCTCTCTCACTCTCTCTTTAAAAAAAAAAGAATTCTACTAATGAGCAACAACCTTAAATCCTTACCTGGTATTTTTTTTAATATTTATTTATATTTAATTTATTTATATGGGGCACTGAGAATTAAGCTCAGGCCTCATATATGCTAGGCAAGCACTGTACCATTGAGCCACACCTTCAGCTCTTTCCTGGTACTTTTTAAATACCTGTTTTACATAAATTTTAATTAGTAGCTTTAACCCTTTTCCAATATTTGTTTGGATTAAATCAATAACCTATAAATCAGTGAAGTAAAGTCTAGTTTTATCTCAAACTCTGATTTTACTTCCTCTTTCTTCCCCAGACCAGACACCTTATCACAGTGTCTGAATTAAGATTCCCGATTGAGGAATTTACTGTATGTTGTCCACATCTCAAACTCCAAAATTTACCTATTCCTTAGTTTTGGAAAAGTCTTACAGAATTTGTCTAGAGGTACCAAAATTTCTTGGAGTACTCAGAAGAATCCATATCTGAGTCTTGCCTTTTAGGGAGCAGTTTGAATTATAAGTACGCAGACTTTAAGGAAAGTAGATGAATGATCTGCAGCTGGAAGAAACCTTTTCATCAATACCTTGCATCTAAAAGGCACTTCATTTGATTCCTTTTATTAGATACTGTGCATAAACCTACAATAAAAATGGAAGTGAAGTAATATCTTTAACAAATGTGTTCCAATTTCTTTAGATATTTATCCAGAATTATAATTCCTGGGTTATAGGGCATTTTTTAAACCAAGAATTGTTATTGTTATTTATTTGTACTTATTTAGGCACTTTACCACTTTGTTACATCCCTATTTTTTTAATAAGACAGGATATCACTGAGTCACTTAAGCCATTGCCAAGTTTCTGAGGCTGTTTTTAAGTTCCTCCTGTTTCATCCTCCCAAGCCACTGAGAGTACAGACATTCACAATGATACCCTGCTTCAAAAAATATTATTAGTGGATTATATGGCATTTTTATTTTGAGCTCTTAAGAACCATGATAGGGGCTGGGAATGTGGCTCAAGTGGTAGTGCACTTGTTTGGTGTTCGTGTGGCACTGGGTTTTATCCTCAGCACCATGTACAAATAAAGATATTGTCTCTGCCGAAAACTAAAATGAATATTAAAATTCTCTCTCTCTCTCTCTCTATCTCTCTCTCTCTCTCTCTCTCTCTCTCTCTCTTTCCCCTCACTTTCTCTTTAAGAAAAAAGAACCATGAAAATTTTTGAAAAGAATCTTTATTAACTTTAAATTGTAACCAAAATTTTTATCTATGCATATACACCTATACTCTGGAGTCCCTACTATCTTTCAGATATTTGTTTAGTTTGGTGTGGTTTGGTGCTAGGAATTTAACTCCGTGTGTGTTTACCATTGAATTATGTTTCCAGTCCTTTTTTTTGAGACAGGTGATATATCACTAATCTCTCAATAAGTTGCTTATAGCCTTTCTATGTTGTTAAGGCTGTCTTTCAAATCACAATCTGCTGAGGGCCATTGCCAAGTAGGAATGACGCATCAAAATTTCCTTGCCAGCATTCCCCATGTTGCTTAGAGAAAGGACTCGTGGAAATGGACTTGCCTTGGACATTCGCTATGACATTGCATGTATGTTTGAGAAAGGTGACCCTGCTCAAGGACCAGGGTGGATCCGGGTTTAGGGAGGATCCTACTGGATTAGGGCGGATCCAGGTGTAGGGTGTATCCTTCAGGTTTTAGGGAGTATCCCGCTCCTTGGGTTTAGGGAGTTCCCGGTTTAGGACAATCTGGGTTTAGGGCAGTTCCAGTTTTAAATTTATTCCTGCTGGGAATAGGGCATATCCTGCTGCCTGAGTTCCCTTTGAGTTCTCCTGAAATTCAAAAAGTATTTGGGATTCAAACCTGGTGTAGTATGTGAATTTTGCGGCAGAACCTGAATTTCCCCAGAACGTGTTTGTAGAGGCTGGTGTGAGTTCGGGAATAAAAAATTACTGTTTGAATCTACAAAGATGTGAGTGGCTCGTGATCTTGTGCCCAGCCAGACTGCGGCAACAATCCTCTTGACTTGCCTCTCCAGCCTCTAGTATGTTGGCCACCACACCTAGCTCTTTCAGATTATTATAATAACCTTTTCAACAACACTGCCCATGCTACAGAAAATCTCTTTGACTGATGCATTTTATCCATGTGGAAAGTTTATATGAAGTAGCCAATGTAGGACTATTCTGTACAGATTTGTTGGAATAAACAGGGATCATTGTTTTTTAAGCTCCTTTCTGAACAGCTGTTTGGTATCATAGTTCATAAAAGTTCTGGGAAAAGAATGTAAATTCATTTGTTTGAAATCTACAGAGATTTACATAAGCTCAATCACCTTTTGTTCTAGAGTTTGGAACCTCAGGACATAGTAAGGTAAATTAAATATGTTAAAATTGAGATATTCAGTACACGCATCAACACACACATCCACACATACACACAAAAAAAACTTTCTGGGAGCAATTGGTAGTTCTTGCATTATTAATAGTGTATCAGGGACATAGTAACATAAACAAAATATGTTAAATGTGAAACATTCAATACACACATACACACACCCACAAAAAAAAACCCGAAAAATTTTTCTAGGAGGAATTGGTAGTTCTGTACATTGGCTAAATTACTAGTGTATCAGGGCTGGGGCAGGATTCAGGAAGTGCTAAAATCTCACTCAAGCTAAGAGTAGTTTACTGGATCCCTCCCTATTTCACCTATAATACAAGCTAGAGTGAACTTCATCTGTCAGCAACAGCAATTGGGAAAATATGCTGGCAGATTTTTTTTAGATAAATTGACAGCTTTGATATTTGGGTATTTTTGTGTCTCGGTCACAGCTGATGAAGCACTTGTGAGAAATTTTATGGCTCCTAGATATCACCATTTTTTTGTATCATTTCTTTCATATTTCCTTATTTTTTTGTGGTGCTAGAGATTGAACCCAGGGCCTTGTGCATACAAGGCAAGCACTCTAAAAATTGAGCTACATCCTCAGCCTCTCTCTCACATTTCTGTTCACTAGAGGTGATGATGGTAATTGGGTATTTTGTCCCAAGTATGGTACATTTCTTAAGACCGGACTGATATTCAGTGTATCTAAATCTCTCTACTCATTCATGATTTTGCCAAAGAGATACTCACAGTAGTTTTTTCCTTAAACTTATCTATAGACGGAGGGAGAGTATCTCATTTAATATTCTGCTATATTTTCAACATCATTCCCTGTTAATATTTGCTTTTTATAGTGTTGCTAAGTTTGGAACTGACTATCTTGCACATTCTGCACACACACTCTAACAGTGAACTTTTCCTCTATGTCCCAATTCTAACTTTATGTTGGATAGATTCATTCACTCACTTCTAATGTTATTTTTCATATGGTTGGTTTTACATATGCCTTTCTATTGCTCTTAACAATACAATTGATCTACATATGATTTCAGATTTGATTTATATTATGATATATTGGTCTGTATTCTTGCAATATAGTTTCATAATATACATTAAATGTGTCTCATAACAATAACTATATTATTTGTTTTTTAATTAAAGGTTTTGAGGTATTTTATACATATTTTATTTCAAAGATAATTTTTTGGTTCTTTCTTTTCTTTTCTTTTATTTGGTACTTGGAATTAAATTCAGGGGAATTGAGCCACATACCCAAACATATTTTGTATGACATTAGGCACGGTATCTCACTGAGTTACTTAGGGCCTCACTTTTTCTGATGCTGGCTTTGAGCTCACAATACACCTCCCAAGGTACTGGGATTACAATTCTGCACCAACAGGTCAAGCTCTCTTCTTGTATTCAAAGAAAAACATGCTATAATTTTGATAGGAAAATATTATATATTAAATTGAGTTAAAATAGTTGTCTTTAAAATGATTAGTTTTACTTACACACGTGCTATTTTATGTGCTTTTGTAAATTTTTATTTAGTTTGTGATAAGTTCCACATATTTGCCTTGAAATCCATTATACATATGATGTATTTAACAGATGTAACCTCAGTATAATACTTATGTGGTATTTTGTTCTCTAATTAAACCAAAAATCTTTCTGGGCTCCAGAAACCATTTTTTTTCTCAAATTTTATTATTTTTATTTTTCTAAATCACCTCATCTTTCCTCCTAGGCCACATATTTCTACTGTATTGACAAGTATAGCTCTAGTCTTATCCTATCACATACTTGTATGCTGTCATTGTACACACATACAATAATTTCTACAGGTCTAAGCTGCTTGGTGAAGAGTATTATATATATATATATATATATATACAGTTTTCATGATGAAATAACAGCAATTTCTACTCCATCAATTGTTAATTTTATGTATTATGTTCTTTTCTTTATTCTACTTTTTATAGAATTACTTTTTCCAAATTATTGAAATTAATGAGTTTTAAACAATTGAGTATAACAGTGCAGTCTGTGAATTTTCTTTTTTAACCTAAGACAAAATACATCCCAATTTTAATAGGCTTATTGTTATGTAAATGAAATTTAAAAACTTGCATATATAACACCCTTACCTGACCTTACTCTGGACTATTGATATCTGGGTGGAGGGGATCTCAAAGTGATCCATGGAAAAAGCAGAACAGAGATGGATCAGGATGTGACATTGGTGGATACTGAGTATGTAGTAGTGAGTATTCATGAATAAGTATTGGTGGAATAGGTACAGGTAGAGAAAAAAGTGCTGTGAAGAAAAGAGGGGAAAGAATGACCAGCTCAAGAGTTCAGATTTAAAAAGTCTAATGGTGGATCAATTATAGTATGAGGGAAAAGGGTAGTTTCTTTGGAGGCAGAAATAAGGTAGAAGTGAAAGAAGAAGGTAACTCTGGCACAGTCCCAAAGAGTAAGAGTCAAATGAACACTTCTCTCTCTCTGTGTCTCTCTATCCATATATATAACATTAGATTAAAGTCAGCCAGCCTCAGCAACTTAGAGAGGCTCTAAGAAAATCAGCAAAACCCTTTCTCTTTGTAGAATATTTTATTAAAGGCTGAGAGTGTTTCTTAGTAAAAAAGCATGTCTAATTTCAATTTGTCATATGAGAGAGAGAGAGAGAGAGAGAGAGAGAGAGAGAGAGAGATATCTTGCAAAAATTTAAAAAAGTAATCAGTGATACTGTTAGTGTCAAGGATGTAAATAATTTAAAAGTAATAGTGAGCTAGTTGGAAAACTCATCTAGGTTATTAACTACTCCTTGGGAAGTTAGTCTATTCTCCAAAATATAAAAGTGAGAGAGAAATCCTTTATCAAAGTGTATGTAAAAAAAAGAGGAGTTTTGACACAGCTCAACTTTAGCAGGTGATTAGAATTCTGCAAAATAATAAATCCTTGAGTTTTTTGGAATAATGTGATTTTATCTAGTCTTCATAAATGAAGATTGAGGTCTAATATAAATCAGGCTTGGGCTGGGGATGTGGCTCAAGCGGTAGCGCGCTAGCCTGGCATGCATGCGACCTGGGTTCGATCCTCAGCACCACATACAAACAAAGATGTTGTGTCCACCGATAACTGAAAAATAAATATTTAAAAAATTAAAAAAAAATAATAATATAAATCAGGCTTGGCAAAGGAAAAACATTTCAATGAAAAGTAAATGTATGAATAAACACATAAAACAATATTTAACCAAAAGTCAACATTCAGAATATTTATGCAATTATGTAATCACCAGTAATGTAAAAACAATGACAACAAAAGAAAAAGTGAATTAATAAAAACAAATAAATAATGTAATGAATGAATGAATTAATGAATAGCTAACAAGTGCAAAGATGTAATGTGACTGGAATTGTCAAAGTCAGCTTGGAGCCATGAAAAAATGTAAAGGTACATAGAAATGGTGTTTTACTACTTACTGAATCATACCTTATGAACTATAAATTCCACTCCTAGGTGGAAAGAGTTGAACACAGAACCCATTCACCTGGCTCTCTCACTTGGGAACTATGCAAAAAATTACCTTTTTCTTTTTATCAAATTTTATTGCTGCTTTTAAGAACACTACCCTCTATATTCATGCTATCATTGTAGACTTGTAGCATCTGAACCCCTCTAGTGTTCAAGTTTTTTTTATTTTTTTATTGCTCTTTTTCTCCCTACCCCCATATCATCCACTAATACTTATTTTGTATAGCAAAATCTACATACTCAGCAATCGCCAATCTTATCTTACTATATCCATTTCCTACCTTGTGCATGACCACTTTGAGATCCCCTTCATGAAAACATCAACAGTCCAAAGTGATCAGAATGGGGGTAAAAATTGCAAAATATTAAAGGTCAGTTAAACAACAAGAAAGCTATAAAGTGTGCTTCATTTAAAGGTGAAAATAAAAAAGAAAATCTTTAGACTTCACTAGTTAAAATAAAAGATCAAAAATTTATGAGTCTCAATAATTTGAATTATACTTGTGAGTCACTTTTTGGGGGGAAGGGATATAAGAATATTGTTAAAGAGTTTAAAGTTCAAACTGTTTTTTTTAATGAGACAAAGAATAGAAAAATTTAAAAAAATGTATATTAAAGTAATTGTGATATCATTTCATAAAAATATATATACATATTTATTCACAAATTGCTTTAACCTTATAAACAGTTATAAGTGTCAATACATTTCTCTCTGGGCTAGGTCCTATTATTGGAAGAAAACTTTGCCTTAAAAGAACCCCATACAGATGCATTTAATGCAATTAACAGGCTAATAATAATAATAATAATAATAATAATAATAATAAGTGAGGTGAAGAGGATTTCAGGTTGTGAAGCATACTGTAATATAAGTTACTTGAAAAGACATCACAGGAGAAATTTATACATTGTCTGAAGACATATATGTGTATATTATTTATAAAAAGTGTTTATGAGTTCTGTAGTGAGGGTGCACAAGTCTAATACACAGTCTTTTTTTTTTTCTCTTGAATACTTTTTGTTGTAGATGGACACAGTATCATTAGTAGTTTGTTTGTTGGCTTTTTTTAATATTTATTTTTAGTTTTTGGCGGACACAACTTCTTTGTTTGTATGTGGTGCTGAGGATCGAACCTGGGCAGCCCGCATGCCAGCGAGTGTGCTACTGCTTGAGCCACATCCCCCTCTTGGGTGGCTTTTTAATGAGGTGCTTCCTATTCAACCCAGGACCTCATGCATGCTAGGGAAGTTCTCTACCACTGATCCATAATCGTAGTCCCCAAACTTGTTTACTTAATCTTTTTTTGTTGTTGTTGGAGGGAGAGTGTATTCGTGTAGTGCAGGGGATTGAATCCATGGCCTTATATCAGCAAAACAAGCACTCTACTGACTAAGCTATATTCTCAGCCCTGATCTGTAGTCGGTTAACAATGACAATGGAGCAGCCTGTCATTTAGACTTTAATTCTGTGCCCACTTGGCTCAGGTTGGAGGCAGTGCCTGAAGCCTTGACCAATCAGTCACTTAGTTGAGAACTGTCCAATCCTCAGGCAGCCAGTGATGAGAGGGAGGGCTTCCACAATCTTCTGTTCCCTTGGTGTCTGGAACCCGCCATTTTTTCAATCTTTTTGTAGGCTTCTGTCCTGGATCCGGAGCCCAGGTGTCTGTGCTGTGCAGAATCTCAAAACAAACCACAGGGAGAACGCTGAGAACCTTGAGAGCCAGGAAATGGTAAGTGTGCCTTGTTATTTTGAGACTGCTTAGGAAGGTGGCTTAAAGCTGACAGGAGTAGCAATGGTGGAAACTGGCAGTCATGGCTAGGGACTCTTCCTGGTTGTCTCCAGAGTCTTGTGGCCAGAGAGTCTCTCTGTGGTATCTTAGCCTTTATCTCCCTCTGACTAGTCTAGTGAGGCTTAGACCAGCAGTTGAAAACCTGGGCATTTTGTTCCATAATTGTATAGTGCTTTCAGCTTCTTTCTAAAGTCCTTTGTGGGATTCCATGTGCCATGAGTCCAGCATGTCTCCAGATTGCATAGTGAAGACTGAGATAATTACCAGGAGAGAACTCCAAATCCATTTATTGTATTCATGCATGAGAGAAGCTGTTAATTTTAGGGCTTGTTACTCATAAGGGTTTGTTTATTTATTTATTATTATTATTATTGTGTGTATGTGTGTTGTTGGTTTTTTTCTTTTTTTGGTACCAGAAATTCAACCCAGAGGTGTTCATCCACTGATTCACATTCCCATCCCTTTTTTAATATTTTTATTTAGAGACAGGGTCCCTTTGAATTTCATTCTATTCATGAGTCCTGAGATTTTTAAATGTAGCAAAAGCAGTATCTCAAATCCAAAACAAAAATCTGAAATCTAGAACTTCAGTTTAGCTCTCCATAGCTCTCAAAATAAACCCCCAGTTTTCTAGCTCTCTGTTCACATATGCAAAACTAGGGTTCTCTTTTCACAGAGAATAAGTATAAAATAGAATAGATAGTATAATGACCATGTAATGTGGATAATGGGCCTCACTCAAACATACCTGGTGGCTAACTGAAAGATGTTAATGAGCACCATTAAGGTGTATTTCAAATGTAAAAGGCTTTGAAGCCTTCAACAAAGTCCTTTGTCCCAGGGGTGATTCCTCATTGAATTTGAAGAAAAAAGGATTGTTCACAGAAAGAATGAAAATGAGCCCATATGGTAGTCAGGCTGCCTTTTCCAAAGCCTATTCTAAATGCATTATGCTCCATGTTCTGCCCAAAACTATCTGTAAACTTCTAAGATGGTACACAATAATGAGTTGTTGTTTTTTTTCCTGGTATCATACCACATGGTGGTCGTTCTATTTCTTCTTGCTTAAATAGATTTTTTTTAATTCAAAATTTATGAGACAAGCACCCAGATTCAATTGGCAAACTGAGAAATTTTGGTGCATCTCAAAACTCCACTTTCAGCATTATTGATCATTATTTTCCCATGTTTTATTTCAAAGGTATGCATCATTTGTAATGTTTATCTTTAAGAACTGGAGAGCATTTTTAAAAGATTTTAATTTATCATTCTGAGATTTTTTCATGAGAAGAAAGCAGAATAAAATTAGGTGACATTAAAAAGAATAAATCTCTCCTAAATGAGGTTTACGTGTCCCAATTAAGGATTTTTAAAAACTGTAATGGGTCATCATCAATTGAGGGTTTATGTATTTATTAATTTGTTTGTTTGTTTATTTATTTATGGTCAGAGAATCTGGGGTTGTGGCTCAGTGATAAAGCACCCACCTAGCACGTGCAAGGTCCTGGGTTTGATCTCAGCACCACACAAAAATAAGTAAATAAAATAAAATAAATAAATAACCCACAGAAACATTCCAAACATTTCAGGAAACTCTTTTCTTCTGGTGTGGCAGGAAAAAATAAAAGTGGGACTAACTTGAATTTAAATTACATGCAATTTCAATCTCTCTCTCTCTCTCTCTCTCTCTCTCTCTCTCTCTCTCTCTCTCTCTCTCTCTCTCTGTACTGGAGATTGACCCCAGGGCCTCATGCTTAGAAGGCAAGCACTCTACAAGCTGAGCTATTTACTCAGCCCCATTTTTGGGGGGTGGGAGACCAGGAATTGAAGTCAGGGGAACTCTATCACTGAGCCACATCCCTACCCCTATTTTGTATTTTATTTAGAGACAGGGTTTCACTGAGTTGCTTAGTGCCTCACCATTGATGAGACTGGTTTTGAATTCATGATCCTTATGTCTCAGTCTTGTAAACAGCTAATATTACAGGAATGCATCACCATGCCTGGACAACTTCAATTTTTTTTAAGAGAGAGTGTGTGTGTGAGAGAGAGAGAGAGGGAGAGAGAGAGAATTTTTTTAATATTTATTTTTTCATTTTTCGGCAGACACAATATCTTTGTTTGTATGTGGTTCTGAGGACTGAATCCAGGCCATACACATGCCACGAGAGCATGCTACTGTTTGAGCCACATCCCCAGCCCCAACCAACATCAATCTTAAAGGCTAAAGTACACACAAATTAGATCAAAGTCCATGTCAATATCTTGGTACTTATATATATAAAGTTGTTGATAGACCTTCTATTTTATTTACTTATATATGGAGCTGAGAATTGATTCCAGTGCCTCACATGTGCCAGACAAGTGAGCTCCACTAAGCCCCAGCCCCAGCCCCCTGGTACATATTTATGGGGGATATTGGAGATTGAACTCAGGAACACTTGACTACTAAGACGAATCCCCAGGATTTTTTTAAATTATTATTTAGAGACAGGATCTCACTGAGTTTGTTAGCACCTCGCTTCTGCTAAGGCTTTCTTTGAACTTTTGATAATTCTTCCTCAGCCTCTTCAGCAACTGGGATTACAGGCTTGCACCAACACACCCAGCCCCTGATACATTTATAATACCTGTTTTATGTAGATTTTAACCAGTAGGCTTAACTTTTTTTCTAATATATATTTGATTTGAATCCATAAACTAGAAATCAGTGAAACAGAATCTATTTTTTATCTCCAACACTGCTTTTGGTTATGACTTTGTCTGAGTTAAGATTCTCCATTAAAGAATTTATTATGTCTTGTGATCTCATTCTGATCTCCCATAGGACATAGTTCTGAGTTTTAGAATATCTGAAACAAGGTTCTCAGAGATTCCAAATTTTTTGGAGTATTTATAAAACACCACTTTCTGAGTCTCGCCTTCCAGGGACCAGTTTGAATTTTAAGTGTGTAGCTTTTGAAGGGATGGACTAATTGGATGCTTTGCAGCAGGAAGACATTTTCTGATATACTTTCTATCTAAATGATACTTTATTTGTTTTCTTTTATTAGATACTGTGAATAAAGGTAAATTAAA
This sequence comes from Ictidomys tridecemlineatus, assembly GCF_052094955.1. Classification (NCBI taxonomy): domain Eukaryota; kingdom Metazoa; phylum Chordata; class Mammalia; order Rodentia; family Sciuridae; genus Ictidomys; species Ictidomys tridecemlineatus. The sequence goes on along the minus strand of NC_135492.1, from coordinate 21,582,400 downwards.
AATAGATGTGTGGCAATAAATTTAGCAAAAGGATTCCTAATTTTTTACATATATACCCAGAGTTATTATTACTAGATTGTATGGCATTTTTTTTGACCTAGAATTATTATTTATATATTTTTTTATTTATTTAAATACTGGAGATTAACCCCAGGGCAATTTACCAGTGTGCTACATACCCAGTCTCCAACACTTTTATTTATTTATTTATTTTTGAGAGAGGGTTTTACTGATTTTCTTAAGACCTTGCCAAGTTCTTGAGGCTGGACTTTAACTTGAGAATGAATCCGTAGTTTTCTACCTCTTATTCTCCTAAGCCACTGGGAGTACAGGTATGTATGATTTTGCACTGCTACCCCAAATTATTACTAGTGGATTATGTGACATTTTTATTTTTGGCTTTTAAAGAACCTTAACACTTTTATAAAAATATATTTATTAAATTTATATTGTCACCAACATTTTTACATATTTGTGTACCCTGGAATCCCTATTAATTATGAGATATTTGCTTGGTTTTGTATGGTTTGGTGCTGAGTATTGAACCCAGAGGTGCATACCACTGAGATACATCCACATTCTTTTTCATGTTATATTTTGAAACAGGCTATCATTAAGTTGATTGTACCCTTGTTATGTGACTGAGGCTGTCTTTGTACTAACAATTTTCCTGTGTCATTTTCCATAGATTCTAGAATTTCAGGCATATGCCACCATACATGACAATTTTTGATTTTTATAATAGCCATTCCAACAGCACTGCATAGGCTGAATAAAATCTATTTGATTAATGCATTAAATCCCTGAGGCAAGTTTATATGAAGTAGCCAGTGTAGGAGTGTTGTGTAAAGATTAGCAAGGATGGTGAAATGTGATAGACATTATTATCTAAAGTGCATATATGGGGATGGGGATGTGGCTTATGTGGTAGTGCACTCGCCTGGCATGCGTGAGGCTGGGGTTCGATCCTCAGCACCACATACAAACAAAGATGTTGTGTCCGCTGAACACTAAAAAAGAAAAATATTAATTTTTTCTCTCTCTCTCTTTAAAAAAGATGAAGTACATATATGAAGACAGGAATTTATATGAACATAGTTTATATACAAACAGAGGTATAAAAAATTGTCCTCTATGTCTAATAAGAACTGCGATGCATTCTACTATCTTGTATTTAAAAAATAAAACAAAAAAAAAACTCTTTATATGTTTTTCTGAGAATCAAACTCAGTGCTTTGCACATGCTAGCAATGTAGTCTACAACTCAGACACAACTCTAGCCCATGTACCCAGCTTTTTATACTCTCTTTGTAGTAATCAGAAACAAATTTAAAAATTAAAATTGCATTTATATCACTTTTCCTAGTACAGTAATGTATTACTAACTAAAATTATTCTTAGTATTTTTTAAAAAATAATCTAATGGATGACTGTTATTTTTTCCAGAGATTAATTTATCACTTCTTTAGGGCTTGGTGAAGGGTCTTTTTTTTCACAATATAGATGTCTTCTATTATCAAATGGTCCATGCTAAGTGTGTTGAAAATAGTGATTCTAAAAGTTCACACAATCTACACATTTCCAAGACTATAGGGGAAAGGGAAAGACAATATTCACAGCCAAGAAATTATTTCCCATGGAAGCATAGTATCAGTGTCCAACTTGGAGTGTAATCCAGATCTTTCAGTAGTAAGGTTGTTTAAGAACCATAATCATAGGTTTTTGAGATCCTCTAAAGTACACTGAATGGCTTTAAATCACTTATTCTTCTTCAAAATAAAATTTCTGCTACCTACTTAAAAAATAAAGCACTATGAATGAGAAAGGTGAATGAGACTTAATTTCTATGGAGGTACTGAGGTTGACCTTTAATTATAGTTTATAATTAGTCAAATAAGAACGGCCTTAGAGTTGTCTCATCTTTTGCAAGACATGATATGGAATCCTTAGATGAACTGACATGAAATAATGAAAATGCATTTCAGGGAAGTGATATCACAGAAATTTTCAGGGTAGAATTTTGGAAATGTGGGAAAAATATATTCATATACATATGCATTTCTATAGAAAAAATAAGTGATAAGTACATGAGTATGAGGGTAAATTCATTGTGCCTTATGCATTGTAGGTTGAAGGTAATGATAAAGTAGTAACTGAGGAGATACAGAACTCTATAATTGTGGGAGACATTAATAGCAAATTAGAAAAAGAAAATATAGTCAAATCCCTTTAGATTTGCCTATGTCCTCTGTTCCTCTTATAAATTTGATTTTTTCAAATGAGATTATGTGGGTATGGTTCTCTCTGAATATATATTTTCTTTTGTTTTTAGGATTATGTCAGGTAGGTCATGTCTTAAACTCACTTTGGGGGCCCTTTTACCTCCTGTTTTGGACTGCAGAGCAGAGACTCACCTCACTCATTCTGTGCAATGAATTGACTTTTGTCAATCTTTGCAAACAATGATTGGAAGAACAAGCATATTGGAGGGTCTTTCATATCCTATAATATGGTTGTCAGACCCTGTGTGTTAAAGAGTAGTTACTTGCTATATTAGAAACATCTTCCCTATGAGAAGGGCTTTGTAGGAGACCAGCTCCAACAGGGGGTCTCAGGAGACAAACGGATGGTGAGGAGTCGGCGAAAAGGGGGGTGGAGAGACAACACAGACACCAAAGTTAAGGTGTTGATTCCAATCTTTACTTGTGAAGTTTATCATATATACTTTTCATTTTGGCAGGTTCACAGTACTTTGTGGTTACAAAACAGGAATCATTGTTCAAAGAAACAAAATATTGCGTAGCTACAATTAGAAGAATGTATCTTGGCTTATGCATAAGCAAGCATTTGTACTTTCAGTTCGAGTTTTGTTTTGAGCTGTTTCTGCTTAGTTAACTTTTAATAATAGTTAGAAATGTCCCAAACTATTGGACTATACCTTGACTATTCTTTCTTGACTTACTGACTGGAACCTGTGTTTTGAATTTACCTATGCCTGGCTATCCCTTACCAGATAACAACCCTCTCTAAAACCTTACTGGTGCCTCATAAATTCTGGCTCCCACTGACCAAATAACAATTCTCTATAAATCTCAGTGGCAGCTCATAAATTCTAATGTCTGGAGCTGAATTTATTTTCTACCTTGAAATGTTAGCCATGTAGATCCTTAACCTGCTATTTGTCTTTGTACTATGATTGTCAAAATCTTGCTACCTGTACGTACCTTAGACACCTACCTCCTTTGTAACATTTTGTGCTGTAAAAACTTTTTCTGAAGATCATGGGGATGATCTCTAGCATAGAATCTTGTAAGAGACAGTCCTGGCCAGCTTTTGAGCACACAATACAATCTTGATTTAATTTGATTTAAAATTTGAGTTGGTGGTGTTTTCTTTGTGTTTTGGTTTAACATTAACCCTTTTTTTTTTAAACTTCACTGTAAATAAAACCAAAGAACACAACAAAACACCTGTAAATGGGCCAGGTGCATACAAATAGTCATTCTTTTACTGAAAGCACAGTATTCATTATAGAAATGATATAAGCTTAAAAATTAAAAGATATCTCAAATATCAAGGGAGTTTAGGATTTAGAATTTTTTTCTTTCAGTATATAGGTAGTAAAATAGGACAAAAGAGAAAATGTGAAGCATAAATATATTAAAGGATATGTGAAAACATCACCAGAATATTTATTACAAAAAATCTCATCTACAGAAATGGTTCAAAAAAGCAGTCTTTTGTCAGGAATAAACATTTGGACAGGAATGGAAGTTTTGGTTCTGTTTTTAAGTAATTTTACTCCTAGTGAATAATCTTTAAACTATTTCTGCATTTTACTGGTTAGAATTAATTATAATTCATGTATCTGCCAAAAAGGTACTGAATGCAGAAAGATATTATTGCTCATGTTTAAATCACCTACATTATCTGATCTTTCTCTTTTTAAACCAAAAATCTGCATAAAACCATCTCTTAATAAATATCTATCTCTCTATATTAGCAGCAACTGAGTTATAAAATTTGCTATGATAACTTGTCTCTTCATATACTTAAAGACTATGAATTTGCTGCTTAGCACTTAGGTATAATTATCTATAATGTTCTCTAGTTATTTATGTCTCTATGGCAAGTTTTATACCAAGCTCTTAGTATGTGCTTTAATTACTCTGTGTATCAATGTAGGATTTATGTCTTATTTGTGACACTTTGTTCCCAGAACTGTGTCTAAAGGGAAATATGTACAAAATGATTATCCAGGAAAAAAAATCTATCTAATATTATATTTTATTTTATATTTATTTATATGTTTATGTATACATATTTTTATTATTTAGAAACACACTTTGGTATGAAACTACTGTGATACTAATGTATTTTAGCTTGAATTGAATGTGAGAATCAAACTAAAAAGACTTTTCTCTGTATTGGTTGGTGATTTCTGTAACCTTAGTAACCTAGTGAATAATAGCAGAAATAAATAAGTAACTATCTAGTTTGAGGCAGAACCACCAAACTAGATGATGTTTTGCTTCTGCTTTCTATCTTGATTATTAGAAACATACTTGTAAATTTACATGGAAAACTTTTGGAATTCTGTTCTGTTAGTTCTTCTAAAAAAAATCAATGAAAGTGAAAAATAATGCAGGAAAGATAAATAATTAATTTCAAACAATTCATTTCTTAAAATAAATAATTTTTTAAAAATCACCAAAAATTCTGAAATGTTAGAAAAGTTAAAAGCTTTGGAAATATTCTAAGACAATTTCTATTTTGCTCAGAAGAGTAGACTATGTCTCCAACTCATTCTTCTCTAGAATTGGACTGTGTGCAAATATGAAAAAAACATTGCTAAGATGCCCTACATGGCTTATAAGTTTTAAAATCCTGACAGGAGCTCAAATCTGCCATTTTTCTACTTTACAAAATACAAAATCTTAAATTTGTATACCTAACAAACATTTGCAGAAGTATAATTCAAAGTGACCTAAAAAAATGAAAAAAGTTATTGAAGGACTGACACACTGAACATGAGGAACTTATAATATTTAATCCCTTATATTAAATGTCTTTTTATTTTTGTCAAAATTTTCCATGTTTATATTATCAATATATTAATCAAAATTTTTATGCATTTAATAACAAATATCTAATTTCCTATTTTATTCAGTTTTTAAAAAAATTAGTAGTAATTAATATTAATAATTTAATTCTCATACTTGTTAAAGTATGCAACACATATTTTAAAAGCTATGGCCATAGCAAGTAAAAAATCCAGCCTAATTTCCTTTTAAGATTTGGAGCCATCTTATCATAAAGGCATGAAAAGTTAATTTCTGCTTCATTATAAATTACTGTGATTTGTAAACTTGCTTGAAATCCCTACCAGTGCCTTGAACTCACCCATGTCTGGTTTTCCCTGATGAGATAACAACTCTCCCTGAAACTTTAGTGATGACTCATAAATTCTGGCTTTCCCTGACCAAATAACAACTCACTCTGAAACTTTAGTGGTGCATCATAAATTCTGATGTTGTGATCTAAATTTGCTCCCTAAGTGCTAAATCATTTAGACCATTAACCTACTACATGTCTTTGTATTATGCTTGTGAAAATCCTGTTGTTCGTGTAAGTTCTCAAGTCACCCCCCTTTTGTAACTTTTTGTGCTATAAACCTACAGTCCTAGAGAACTGGAGTGCTGAATTCTTTTCCCATGGGTTTCAGGAGAGATTGTTATGCTCAAATGGAGGACCCCCAAAAGACCACCAGAGACCAAGATCAATGTAAGGACCAAAGAGGTTTTTATTGCAAGCTAGGTCAGTCCTCCATACACACAGCAACTGGTGGCTTAGAGGACCTGAGCCCAGGGTTTTCAGCAGGTTTATAACTCTTTGGGGAAGGTAGGTACCCCACATAAATTATAGCATCTCTTAGAAAATCATCACACACCTTGGGAAAATCATAAAAAAATCTCTAAAACATGATTAGCACATTCACTGGTGGGAACAAGTTGGTTAAGGATGATTGGTTAGTACAAGACAGGGATTCATTTGAACAGATTGGCTTAGGCCATGAGCGGAGTATATTCTGCACTATATGGTTTCCCAAAATTTTATCAACCACCATAAACTACTACTGGAAGTGTCATTTGGAATTCCAGGAATTTTCCCTGTCTCATGCTGATTGGTGGTGGCTAGGGGGTTGCTATTGATCCCCACTTAGCCTGACTGAGTCAGGGACACCAGGCACAGCAGATATTTCCTGTTATTTGTAGATAAACAACTCAGCAGGGTGGGTATGAGCCTAGGAGTGCTCGGGTGTGTCTTTCCAAGGATAAGAGTCATGCCCCCTTCTTTGGACAGTCTTTGCTCTGAGGTAGAGGCTGGTTTCTCATTTTTACCTTATGTTTTTTATGTTCATTTTAGCTGTAGCTAGACACAATACCTTTATTTCACTTATTTATTTTTATGTAGTACTGAAGATCGAACGCAGGATCTTGCACATGGGAGGTGAGCACTCTGCTGCTCAGCCACAATCCCAACCCCTTTTGTGTTGTTTTTATTGGGCACTTTTTCTTTAGGGGTTTTCTTCCCAGTTCAAAGTTCAACCTGTAACCTAAAAAGAACAGATATCAAAAAAATATATAAAATTTGATAATTATTGTCATTATTTTATATTAAATCCTGAATAATATACAAGCATATATAATCCATAAACTCAAATTACTTTATATGTAAGTTTAAATGAAAATGTTCTGTTGGTTGGGTTAGTTCCCACTTATGAGAAACAACCTTGTCTTAAAATCACAGCAGCCTGAGACTCTGGGTGGGGTACATTTCTCAGATTAAAAAAAAAAAAACAGCACTCAAAGACCTGATATTCTAGCCTTTATTCATGCCTGGATTGGATAATATTCCCTGTCACTCAAAAAATTGTTTACTTCTCTCAGATTCAATGTTCATGATCTGAAGCCTTTTCCAATCAAGAGCATTTTGTGGGAATTGTCCAATCGTGTGTCATCAGGGAGGGTGGGCTTTTCACTTCTTATCTCCTGAGTCCTCCATTTTTGCCATCTGTAGTCTCACACTTCAGAGTCACATGTTGTTCTGCTTTGCAGAAACTGAGGATCCCTAGTAGCCCTACTTCTGAGAACCAGGAAATGGTTAGTGTGCATTGGCCTAGCAAGGGAGGCTGGTGGAGAAAGACTATTGGAACCACAAGACTGGCTGTGTTGAAAACAGGAGCTAGCAGATTGCGACTCTGGGCAGTCTCTGGAGTCTGCAGGCTTAACTCCTCCACTGGGCCACTATTTCTTCAGTCCTACTGGCCAACCAGGTCGGGAACATGTCAGTGGCAGAGACTCTTTGCTGCCTTCCTTATACTCAAAGGGAATCCTCAGAATCTGCATAAAATACTATGTAGCAGGTGTGTTCCTGCATCCCAGTGTCTTACCAGATGCTGGAGATTGACAGGTGGAATAATTATCAAAATCAAATCTCTAACATCCATTTTCCTGCAGGAGAAGAACTGTCATTTTGAGGTACCTAATTTCCTTTTAAGGTAACTAATTTTCATTTTGACATACTTTTATTTTTAATTTGTTCATTTTTATTATTTTGTTAAAGTTAGGTGAACTCAGGGATACTGTACTACTTAGCCATATCCTTGGTAGTGAAGCCAGATTTATAGATAGGTAGTTAGTGTAGTTAGGCAAATTGGGTCTAATATCCAGTAAAATCAAGAATGAAAACCATATTGAGAATGGAGTCCAGGATAACAAGAATTGAAAATGTCCCCAAGGCCCTGAGCCCATCCCTAGGAAATTTTAATGAAGCAGCTCACAGTTATCATAGTGATGCTAATCCAAAAGCCCTTCCAGCCCAGATTACTCCTTCAGGCCACCTGTCCTCCACACTTTGGGTCTTCCCACCTACATTCCAACACTGCAAGATAACAGAACAAAGGACAGAAATGTCACAGGAATGCGGGATAGCTGAAGGAAGACCTTAGCTATAAAAAAGCTAAAAAGACCTTACTTAAAAAAATCCCTTTCATGGATTTTACCTCTTTGGTTCCCTTTTTCTTCTGGGGAGAAGTCTTTTCTACTCTCCTTTAATAAAGCTTCTACTTTCTACTCTAAATGTGCCTTGGTGCACTTCTCTGGTGTTATACTTCAGCATTGGGGAAGCAAGGACTCTTAAACAGCCCTAGCAGGTTTACATTTATTTTGAGAAAGGCCCTAGCTAAGTTGCTGAGATTATTTTTGTTATGGTTTGATTTATCTAGTATTAGCTATTGCAATAAAGCATACTGTTTTTACATACATATGTATTCATATGGGGATCTTATTTATATTGTGATTTTTTTATTATTGCAATATTATAATTTCACACAATATATGAATAGTAGGCCATGATAAGTTCTTTTTTTGCTCTTATAATTGAAAAGGTTTTTGGCTAAAGTTACATATAACTTTGTAGATAAATTTTAAAAATTTATGCTTTGGTTTCTTACTTCATTTAAAGTAAAGCTTGATGATTATTTTATTATTGCATTATTCTTGTATATAATAGTAAGGTTTATTTTGACATAACCATAAAACATGAAATATAATTTGCTCCCCTTCAGTATCCAATAGTTACCCTTTCCCTATTCTCCTATTTTCTTCTATCATATATTTATATATAGTTTTTTGAATTATTGCTTTATAGAATACACATAAAAGTAGTCTTCACTGTTATATATTCATATTTGTACATAGAAGTTTTAGTGAGATATATTGTTGGTTAATTTGGGGGAAAATTATCACCTTTGTAATGTTGAGTTTTATTATTTACATGGGATGTATAATTCAGTCTTCTATGTGCTTTTTGTGACTTTTATTTTCTCATAAGTTCTATATATTTTGTTTCTAAAAATGTACACATGTGAAATACCACTTGCATAAGGCACCTATGTAAAATTTATACATAGTGTTTTATGCTCTTTTTTAAACTGGATATATTATGAAATGTTACTGGCCCCAGTGACCATTTTTCCTACAGATTATTATTTATATCTTCTAAGATGTATATTGGATTGAGCTTGGGCTTCAAGTGTTTGGATGAGTACGTACCATTGCATAATTACATGTTATCATGATCACATATGCTCTAATTTCAGTAAGTCTCTGTGATGGGGAGTATCATGTATATTTAATAGCAAAATAGTTTCTACAAATAGATACTAATTTAAACTCCTTTTGAGTTAATGATCATTAGTTTGTTTTAAATGTTCATCAATATTACTTAATTTTTCTCATGATGGGTTTTTATTTTTTGTTTCTTAAATTTTTAAAGATTTTGAATTTTTATGGTTAATAAACATATCTCATGTATAAATATGAAGTTCAAACTTCTGTCTTTTATATAATTTTGGCTTAAAAGATGAGAAAAGGATCCAAGAAATGCAGCTAGAGATTGATTTCAAATAAATAAAAAAGTTTAAATTATTTTTTAAAATTGACTTTTCTTTAACTCATCATTTATTATAGGTTTCTTGTATAATTGTAAGGGTAGATTATTTAAAGTTGATTCTTGGGCTTTTCTTTGTTAATTACTACAGGAAAAATAAATAAGAAATTTCTCTACACTATGGCTGCCAGAAAATGAATAAATTTCTTTAAAATCATATGGTAATAAAATTGTTAAATGACATTTACTAAACATCCACTCCTTAAAAATTTTTTTTCTGTAATATTTTTGGCAGTGAATCATGAATTCTATTATGTGGATTTTGGAATTTAATATGAAATCATATGGAATAAAATTTTGCCAATCCTAGAAATATTCATACATAATTTGTTGTTTACCTAATGTGGAGATAGCAACTAATGAACATATTTATTTTTAGAAATAGTTACTTTTTTGCTTTTCAGTTTCTTATAAGCCTTTTAGATTTATTTCCTTACTGAGTCACTCAGGGCCACTGATTTTTTTTTTTTTTTTTTTTGTAATCTTCAGGCATTTACCCTTCTAAGAAATCTGTCTTGTGAACTCTGTTTCTGAAGAGTTTCTTAATATGAAAGAGAAAAAAGTATTTATGTTGCCCCTGAAATGTATTCTCAATGCAGTCTCTTCAAAATGCAGGGAAAATAATATTTCCCCAGACTGACATCCCTGTGTCAGGAGGTGAGAATACATTGATGGTCTTTGAAGAAATTTCATACAGTTCTGTATCTGGGTAGTTTTCTGTGGGCTGCTTAATTGCCATTTAGTATCCAGATACCCATGTTTTTTCATCTGTACAATGGGAATAATTTTAGAGGGCACAGATGAATAATGCTCTTCATGAGGCTATGAATACCTGTATGTTCTGTAGTGCACAACTGACAAAGCCCCTGGAATACACTGTGCAGATTCTATTTGGTTAACAATTATCTGCCATTCACATAAATTTTCTTTCAAAAGCTTGTAATAACCTTCTCACTTTAGGCATCCATGTCATCCACATTCCAAAGCATAAAAGTTTGAATCTTTCTTTTCTGAATTCCAGGTTCCATTTCTCTTGTAGTTCAATGTGGTACAAATAATTATGTTTTTTTTTCTTTCTTTTACACTGTGTTTCTAATAAAAATGTTCTCTGCTCTAAACCTATATTTCCCATGTCCAGCTATGTTTAGAAAATGACATAGATAATTGTATTTGATAATTTATAAAGGAGAGTTGAGAATAATTCTTGGTCGTGTTTCCAATCCTTAGAAACTGAACCAGAAGTGTTCTAGGTACTGAAAAGGGAGGGCCATAACCAATCATATATATTTTAAAAAAATGTTGATTAATTGTATATTCTCTTCTAAAAACTCTCTGTTCAGATCCTTGGCCCATTTCTTGATTGGGTTATCATCATCATCATCATCATCATCATCATCATCATCATCATCACTATTAGTATTATTTGCTTAGTCTTTTGAGTTCTTTATGTACCCTAGAGATTAGTGCTCTGTCTGATATGTGAGGGGTAAATTATTCCTCCTAAAATACAGACTTTGTCTTCACCTCACAGATTGTTTCTTTTTCTGAGAATAAACTTTTTTGTATGATTCTATCCCATTTATTGATAATTTGTTTTAATTCTTGTGCTATCAGTGTCTTATTAAAGAAATTGGGGCCTAATCACACATGATGAAGAATAGAGCCTGTATTTTATTCCATTAGACACAGAGTATCTGGGTTAATTCCTAGGTTCTTGACACACTTGGAGTTGAGTTTTGTGCATGGTGAGAGATGGTGGTTTGTTGAAGAGGCTATCTTTTCTCCAGTGCATGTTTTGACACCTTTGTCTAATATATAATAATTATAATTTTGTGGGTTAGTCTCTGTGACCTCTATTCTGTACCATTCATCTGCAGTATTTTTTTTTTCAAATGCAATGCTGTTTTTGTTACCATTACTCTGTTGTATGGTTTACGGTCTGGTATAGTGATGCCACCTGCTTCACTCTTTCTGCTAAGGTTTATTTTAGCTATTCTTGGTATCTTTTATTTTTCCAGATAAATTTCATTGTTGCTTTTTTTATTTCTATGAGGAATGCCATTAGGATTTTGATCAGAATTGCAGTAAATCTGCATAGTGCTTTGGTAGTACTGTCATTTTGATAATATTAATTGTACCTATTGATGAGCAAAGTAGATCTTTCCATTTTTTAAGGTCTTTTTTGATTTTTCTTCATTAGGTTTCTGTAGTTTTTCTTGTATAGACCCTTCACCTCTTTCATTAAGTTGATTCCCAAGTATTTTTTTTTGAAGTTATTGTAAATGGGGTAGTTTTCTTCATTTCTTTCTCAGAAGATTTTTCACTGATATACTGAAATGCCTTTGATTTATGGATGTTGATTTTATATCCTGCTACTTTTCAAAAATTATTTACGAGATCTAGAATTTTTCTGGTGGAGATATTTGAGTCTTCTAGGTATATAATCATGTCTGGCATTTGCAGGTAAATGGATAGCATTGAAGAAGATAATGCTAAGTGATGTTAGCCAATTCAAAGAAAAATGCCAAATATAAGGAGGCTGACTCACAATGGGGTAGGGAGGGGGAGCATGAGAGAAATAGATGGATTCTCAATAAAGAAGAGGAGTGGGAGGAAAAGAAAGGGGACACGGGATTTGCAAAAATGGTGGAAGGTGATAGAGACTATAAACAAAAGTACATGTACGAAGACACAAATTTGTATCACCATACTTTATATACAACCAGAGATATGAAAAATTGTGTTCTATACAAGAAATAAGAATTGTAATGCTTCTGTTGTCATTTCTTTTAAAAAAATTGTAGAAATATGAAAAAAAATTGTTCATAAATTATATACAAAAATATGTTTCTCCTCATATATGTTTATATATAGATCTAGGGAAATGCAAGTCTCTTTCCTGAATTTTTAGAAATCAATTAATTTATTTATTTCTTCTAACTTGCTAATAGAGAAGAATACATTTCACTTCATAGTACACAAATGGAGCACAAACTTTTATTTCTCTTGTTGTACAGAAAGTATAGTTACAAAACCCATGTAACTCTACTTTGGGTACAACAAGATTTTCGTCTCATTGCACCATCTATACCATCTCCCATCACCTCCCTCCCCTTTGTCTTATTCAAAGTTTCTTCATTTCTTCCATGCTACCTCCCACTTCCCTCATTGTGGTTGTGGGTCACCATCCACTTAGCAGAGAAAACCTTAGGTCTTTGGTTTAGGAGGAATGGCTTACTTGCCTTAACATGATATTCTCCAACTCCATCCATTTACTTCCCAATTCCATAATTTTATTCTCTATTAATGCTCAGTATTATTCCACTGTGTAAATAGACCATATTTTCTTTATCCATTCATCTATTGAAGAACATATAGATTGGTTCTATAGTTTATCTATTGTGAATTGTTTTGCTATGAACATTGATGTGGATATGCCTCTGTATTATTCGGTTTTTAGCTCTGGTTGGTCTAAACTGAGGAGTTGGGTAGCTGGGTAAATTTCGGTTTCTTTCCAAGTTTTCTAAGGAATCTCCTTATTTTTTTCCAGATTGGTGTCACAAATTTAGGGTCCTACCAACATTTTTACAGTGGGGCTTTTTTCTCACATCCTCACCAACATATATTTTTGCTTGTATTTTTAATAACTGCCATTCTGATTGGAGTAAGATTAAATTTTGGAGTAGTTTTTATTTGCAATTCTATAATTGCTAGAGATGTTGAACATTTTTTATTGATTTATTGATTGTTTATCTTCTAAAAAGTGTGTCTCTTCAGTTCCTTAGTCCATTTCATTTAATGATTAGAAAATTTGTTTTTTGGTATTAAGTTTTTTAAGTTATTTATATATCCTGGAAATTAGGTTTCTACTTGATGTGCATGTGGTAAAAATTTGCCCCTATCTCTGGTATCACTTTTCGCCTCACCTTTTTTTTTTTTTTTTTTTTTTTTTTTTTTTGCTGAGAAGAATCTTTTCAGTTTGAATTCATCCCACCTAGTGACTTTTGTTTCTATTTCTTGTGCTTTAGTAGTATTCTTAAAGAAGCAAAATTTTAAATCCCCTACCTGGGATTACATGTGTATGACATCATGATAGCAACACAATTCATCTTCATTTCAAGCTCACTTTCTTAAGGGGATTTCATCCTATAAATAAAAAGAAAATGTTATAGACAGGCCATTGGGTCTAAGATCATGTCATAAAAATAAGAATACTCCATTAGTCAACTTAAATAATAGACTAAAATCTTTGGATCTGGGGAAATATATATATATATATATTACAAACATACACACACCATACACTTTCTGGTGAAATCTTGTTGCCCTGACTCAGGGCAGTTTCTCTCTAGTTTTTTATATCTCAGGAGAAATATTGGTTAAAAAGTAAATGTATCATTCACCTGTAGAATAAAAAGAAGTGATCATGTCCTTCATCTTCTTTACCTGAGGACAAGCATAACTCTCAAATATGGTTCTGTGAACTGAGATTTTCTGGACTCCTGACATAGTTTTGAGGGTGCTGTTCCAAAAATACATATACTTTATTAGTAATATTTTAAATACATAATGGTAATTTTCACATAGTGGAAATTATGGGTTATACTATAAAATTCAATTTTACTATTTTTATATGAATTCTAAAAAAATAATTATCTTTCCACATCATATAATTTTAATGTTCAATCTATTTTCATACAAGAGAAGTTAACTGAAATTTTACAGGATTGTCACTGTATTATTTGCATCCATAAATAATATATTTACATACATAATCTACACATTCAAAAGGCCTCATATGCAAGTTTAAATGTAAATGCTTTTCTGGGTTGGCTGGATTTTACTTCTCCAAGGATATGTTGCCATAAATTTGATGCCGCCTGAGAATCTGGATTTCAATTCCCAGATCCTCAAAATAAATAAATAAATAAATAAATAAATAAATAAATAAATAAATAAATGTGTGTACAGACAAGACCCTACAATTGTGACATCATTTATTTCTGGATTTGAGTTTATCTCCTGACTCTCAAAAAACTCACTAGTTTTAGATTGAGCATATGAAGACATAAGTTATGTCCAATCAGGACCCCTTATATAAACATTGTCCAATCTACACACATTCAGTAAAGAGAAGCAAGTTTTGACCATCTGGTGTCAAGTCTGCCAGAGTGAGTATCCACTTCTAGGCTTCATCACTTATGTTCAGTGAACCTGATTTTTTTTCTCCTGTATAGGTACTTTGTGATTTATAGAGAGGACATGTGGTTCCTAAAAAGAGATTAAATGATGAGTGTGCAGTGAAATCCTGAGACTGGATGGTGAGTCTGGTTGAAACTGGCTGCACTGACTATGGTGGGAACTGGCAATGGTTTGCTAGAATCCCTGGTGTAATCTTTGGTTTCTGCATTCCTGTGTCTTCTTTTGAGAAAGGTCAGCCATGAATTTTCACTGGCCAGTTAACTGGATCATATATTAACAGTAGACACTGGAAGTCCTATAGTATCCTATAGAATATCTTCAGCCCCTATCTTAAATTCTATGTAAGAACATTTGTGGCAATATTTCTGAATCTTCTCAGATTATGTTGTGGATTCTGGAGTGAGGAGATCATCATAATTACAAATCCATGTGTTTTTTCCTCCAGGAGCAGGGTGAGATATTCTGTAGGTATCTCAGGGTTTTTTTCCTCCTTAATTATTTCTCCTTCTTTTTGGAGATTGTGGTATTGTGGATTTAGCCAGAGGTACTGTACTACTTTGCTACATACCTGGTACTTTTAAACTTTTTTTAAATCTTCAGACAGTTGTTGAATGTGATTTTAAATTTATGCCCTTGTATTGTGAGTTGCATTTATATATAAAATGTTAGCTTTCTGTTCAATGACAACTTCCCCCTTTTCCAGTATTATCAGTTACATTTTTGCAGTATTATCAGTTATTTTACCCATATTATATTTGAAATGAACATGGTATACCAAAAACTGGATGAGAATTTAAAGTATTTTTTTTCTCTCTGGGTGCAATTATACATGCATGTTAATTCCAGAGACTCAAGTGGGCTAAGTCAGTAAGATTGCAATTTCAAGGTAAACATCAGGAACTTAGGTAGACTAATTAGACAATTAGAAAAACCTGTCTCATGATTTTAAAACATGGCTGGGTATGTAGCCCAGAATTAATATGCTGCTCTTTCAAATCCCCAGTACCGTAGAAAAAAATCAAAAGCAAAAATTTTTGTTGTTGTTTATAAGCATTTTATATAATTGAAAAGTAAAGAAAAATCACTTGATCTTGGAAAAATCATGTGTTTCTATTCTTCCTTTGTGTCTCTAAAGGCAGACAACCTGTCAGAGTGTCTTTATGCTCATTTGTGAAATGTGTATGAGAGCATTTTCATTCCATACTCTGGTATTTTCCTGGAACTGTGTTTCAGAACTATGTAATATGAGGATGCCACAGCTGGCACATCTAATGCCTCTCATAAGTCCAGACAAGTACTCGGGGATTTTCTTGTTCAAGAGCAGTATAAATGTAGAGAGCTTAGTTTCTCAAAGAAATAACTTATAGAACTCTCAACTTCCATTTTATTAAAAATGTCTTCACTAATTTTATAGTCTATCACAGTGTTTCTTCCATATTCATGGAAGTATTACTTACTATTCCACTTTTTGAGAGTAGCCATTCTAACAGCTGTGTTCATGCAGAAGATCTTATAGTTGGAGGGTGCCTTATGCTCACTGGAAAAAAAAATTGATATGCACCTATTTTAGAAATAAAGAGGCATCTGTGATTGTAACCATTTTTCTTCACTAATATTCAAGATTTTAGTCCATTACAATGTTTGCACACCAATGTGAAAACACTTCTTTTTGTTCTAGGGAGATTTGCACCTGCACAGTTACCAGTGCTTTCAATGCTTTGAGGTTTCAGATGTAGTCCATTGAATGGAAAAAGTTAATATTGGGACAAATTACTTACAGAAAGAATGGATTATGTCTGATGTTATTAGTAAAGTGAGCTGGGTGATAGAGCTCAAGAAGTGCTAAACTGCCACTTTGGCTTTCAGTGGTGGTCTGTATTTCTCTGTTAATATTTTGGTACTGTCTAGATAAAAGTTCAACTGTCAGCAACAGCTATTTGCATTTTTAGAAAATGTTGGCAAATCCCTCTAAGGGATTAAGGGGTTCCCTTAAGATTTAACACCTCTTTCACTCTTGTCTAATGGAATAAAGTTAATGGATATATATGAGATATATATCATATATATATATATATATATATATATATATATATATGAGAGAGTTCTTGTCTAATTTTATATACATTCAACTTTCCAAGAAAATTTTAGAACTTGTTGCTTTAATTTATTCTTTAACAAAAGTAAAGAATGGTAAAATTATGACCAGTTTTTGTTAAAGGGTACCTTGAGAAAAGTGATCATTTGTATAATAGTTTTATCCTTTGTAAATAATGTTGAATATTTGAGTCTTTTATGTTCTTTTCTGTATTTTTATTTTCTCAAATACTGTATATTCTTTTGTAAACATACTTTCATATGAAATGCAACATTCATGTGACATCAGCATAAAATATATATGGTATTTTATTGTATTTGTCAGACTGGATATAATACATCAACAAATATTCTAGCTCCTAGAATTTACATTTTGCAAAATTTAATTATTATTTCTTCCTCTTTATCCATGCCCCTTGGTTTCAACTCTGGAAGAATGTGGCTGTATTCTTATGTACAGTTGCTGTAATTTTAGTCTATGATTACTGTGTGGGTGTATCATATACATATGATTTACAAAACAGTTTCTACAAATAGATAATAAAAGCTTAAATTATTATTTTCCTTTTTTTGTGAATGCATTTATTCCACATATTCATCAATACTATTTAATTCATCTATATGATGTGATTTTATTCAATGTTATCTAATTTCTAAAGATTTTGAGTTTTTATGATTATTGAACACTTAGATATATCCTTTTTAATGTGACTCTTCAATAATTTTTTGTTTTTCTTTTGCAATCTGTTGTATTTGTTCTTCTTATAAGCATTTGATTATATGTGAAGAAATTAGGGTTTTTTTTCCCTTGTCACTTTTGCAGCTTTTAATGTAATCATTTGAATAAATTTTTTGAATTAATATTTTGTAATTCATAAGTTTAAATCTATTATATTATATAATTTTGAAAACAAAAAAAAACTATTTTTTTTCTTTTATGATATTAGGAATTCAACCAAAGTGTCTTAATGCTGAGCATATTCTCAGCTCTGTTTTAAATTTTATTTCCAGATGGGGTTTTCTCAATTACTTCAGTTGGCCTTAAATTTTGAACTTCATGTCTTAGACTCTAGAATAGTAGATATTTCATGTGTGCACCACCATACGAACCCGATTTTTTATATAAACTTTTGATCTTTGTACTTTCTTATATATTTCAGTATTATTTATTAATAACTTATATTCTGCATTTAATGTGTCAAAATATGTTGTTATGTTTTATGAGTGAAGGGATAAAATAGCATTTTATTATCACACTCTTTTCCCAATATCCTAGCATGTTTTAAGAGTTTTGTTGTCAGTGTTTTCTGTAGTTCCACCATTTATATAATTATGAGGTTTACCCTGATTGATTTTACTTCATAACATCAATCATGTGGCATCATGGTATTTTGGTCAGCAGTTGACTTTATGTACAACCATGAATCTAGCAAATATCTTAGCCATGTACTAGTCTATACCATCTAGATTCTGTCATTGCACTCAGAGAATTGGAAAATTGCAAAATATTTTTAGGATAAATTTTCCAGAGTGTATTTCCATAAAGTGAGAAATCATTATATATGCCTATATTTGCAATTACATACTGTATAATTGATATTTTTTTTCTATTTTTGAATTTTCAAATTTGCTAGTGTTTTTTTTAATTGTATCTGCTTTTTAAAAAATTTGTATTGAAGATTGAACCCAGGGGTGCTTAACAATAAAGCCACATCCTCAGTCCTTTTTTTATATTTTATTTAGAGACAGAGTATTGCTGAGTTGCTAAGTGCCTCACTAAGTTGCTCAATACAACATATATAAGAAAATATTATATATTTTTTGATCCATTTTTCTTATCCTCCTTAGTCACTGGAACTACAGTTGTCCATCACTAGACTGGGCTCATTTGCTTTTTAAAAGCACCAACATTGATACTGGTAACTCTGTGTTATGTTTATCTTTAATAGCTTCTAATTTTTCTCTTTTGCTTAGACTTTCTTTACTTTTAGTTTTTAAATTTTACTTTTTAGGGGCTGGGCATGTGGTTCAAGTGGTAGCTCACTTGCCTGGCATGTGTGTGGCTTGGGTTCAATCCTTAGCACCACATACAAACAAAGATGTTGTGTCCGCTGATAACTAAAAAATAAATATTAAAAAAATTAGTTTTTTATTGGGATGAATGATTTGATAATAAATTCTAGTCATTTTATGGCTTATAATTTTTTTGTGTATGTTTTATTTTTACCTCAGTTATAGATTAATTCCACTTTTTCCAGCTGTATAGAGGTCTAAGTGAAACATAATAACCTGTATGAATATTGTTAAAGAAATGGAACCTCAATTTTACCCAGTTTTTTGACTGCATGGTATATGCACAAAGGACATAAAATCAGCATACTACATTGACATAGCCATATTTATGTTTATAGCAGCACAATTCACAATAGCTAAGCTATAAAACCAACCATTCAATGATAAAATGGGTCCATTCAATGATGACAGGACAAAAAACTATTTCTTATGTGCACAATAAACTATGAATTGGCCATAAGTAAGAATGAATTTATGACATTTGCTAGGAAATAGATGAATCTGGAGATTTTATGTTAAGTAAAACAAACCATTTCTTTAAGACCAAAAGTTGAAAGTTATTGCTGATATGTGAAATCTGAAGCTCATAAAGTGGGGAAGGGTAAGAAAAGAAGATCAGTAGATTGCCCAATCGTAAACAAAAAATAAATAAATGAATAAATAAATAAATAAAAGGGAAAAGAATAAAAATATAAAATATATATATATCTATAAGTGAATCCTACCATTGTAACCACAAACAAGAACAGGATTTTAATTAGGATAAGATATATCCCATGCTTTCATAATATCATAAAAATCGATTTTACTAAGTCAGGTAAAACTAGAAAGAACAAATTAAAAAAAAACAAATTATATTTGTTTCAAGAGCTATACATATATTCTATTATAAATATCATACAATATAAACATCAATCAAAGTTTGTATATATATATATATATATATATATATATATATATATATATATAATTTTGTATGTTAATACAAAATGTAGAAAGGATAATTCAAACAGGATTGTTGTTGTTATTTTTTATATTAATAACACACATAAAAAACATAAAATATTTGAACTTAAATAAACTGTTAAATATTTCCATTAAGTGGTTTGTCTACCTTGTTGCATTTCAAAATTTCTCTTATACCATTGATGTTGGAGTTACTAGAGATCTCACTACACATTCAGAATAGCTAGATCTATTAGAGAAATAACAAATAAGATTCTACACATTAGTAAATTTCTGATTAGTGGTTGTACAATTAAAATTTGAGGGTTCCCGTTCTTAATTACCATGATTTTCTCATCTGAAAAATATGTATAATTTAGATCAAGACATAAAAAATG
The DNA here is from genome assembly GCF_052094955.1 of Ictidomys tridecemlineatus. Lineage (NCBI taxonomy): Eukaryota > Metazoa > Chordata > Mammalia > Rodentia > Sciuridae > Ictidomys > Ictidomys tridecemlineatus. Next base: position 21,562,175 of record NC_135492.1, on the reverse strand, counting down.
AAAAAAAAATATATTTCTGGGATAATGCCTTAGTTTTATATTGTATTTCATAAATGTGGTGTATGTATACTTTTTTGAACTTCGATTACTTTTTCTGCAGAAGTACACTACCTACATGATAGTCTACTAACTCTTATTTCAACTTTAATTACATTACAGACTGTGCAAATGTTCATGTTGTCAATGTGTTATTTATTTACCTACTCTTATTTTAGGAACTGTTAACATTTATGGATATAGCCATTGATTTTACTGAAGAGGAGTGGGAATGCCTTCAGCCTGCTCAGAAAAATTTATATAGAGATGTGATGCTAGAGAATTATAGAAACTTTGCCTTTCTGGGTAAGTTTAATTTCCCTTTAAAATTATTAACTACTAATTATTATTTAATTTACTTCTGTTGCAGAGTATCTTCTGCGAACTTCTCTATAAGAATGAGTTTCAGATTTGTGTTTCAGTGAAAAAGGGCATAAGGGCATTTTTAGTACAGATATTCTTCACTTTAGATAAATATTACCTAGTATAATTTAGTGATGTATACTATTGTAGACTACACATAGAAGGGGACACAGTTTAGTCATTTAAATGTCAAGGAGAAAACCAAACTAAAAAATGTTGAAAGAGTAGTTATCCAGCAGAAGAAATTTTCAGAAGCTTAGGTTTATTTATTTTGATTGTAATAATTGAACACATACTGCCCTACATTTATCACATTTTCAAATTACTTGTTGTTCTCTGTTTTCTTCTTTAGTGATATCCCAGTTTATTCAAATTAGCCATCAAAACTTACCTTTTGTTTTGAGGGCCAGCATGATCTGTTTCAAATCTTCTTGTAAGTAAACTTTTAAAGAAGCAAAGAGAAGAGAGAGAGACACACACACACACACAGTGAAAAGAAAAAAAGAAAAAAATTACTGGCCACCCCTCTTAACAGCTGCACATATAATAATCCAAAATTACATTACCTTCTGATACCATGAATACATTCTAACCCAGTTTTTCTTTAAGCCCAAGTGCTAGCTATCCAAGATTAGGAACAGTTAATACAAGTATAGAGCCCCTTCTCCCTAAGGACATTACCACAGAGACTAGATAGTGCACCTGTAGAGTTGCCTTAATAGCTTCAGGGAGAAACTATTGGGCATTACAATTTTGGGACTCAGGGTGCCAGTTACAATCACTCCAACACTTTCCTGTCTATTCCAAGGTCAGAATACCTAATACCTCCCCTCTTTTTAAAGGCCTTTTGAATAAATAATATTACTTATCTCCCTAATGCTGGTGGGGGCAAAAAATAGGGCAGACATAGACAACAGGAAGTTCCAACATCAGTAAACATCCACCTATGAATATTTTTGACCCACATGAAATTCAGTAAACATGAAGTTAACCAATCCAACAAGTCCAAAATCCATCATCTTGTTCAACCTTATGAATGATATCTTTAAGGTACTCTAAGTCTTTTGAAATAAAATTACTATTATAACTTAAATTGAAGGAACACGTTATTAAACTTCTGATATTCTTTATGATGTAACAATAACAGACAATCAATTTTAGCATGATTGTCAAGTATGGGTTGACAATGTTGTTTTTGTTCTTCATTAAGCATATTTACATCCATGGAGGCATGAATAATACTGTTCATGATAGCATAGGTGAGTTTCATAGAAGTTTTATAATCTTGTCGAGCTAGTCCAGGTAAACCCACTAAGGAGAATATCGACCTATTACATTCTGCCTTAGAGAGAAGCTTCACTAACTCATCACTGTTTTTATCAAGAGGAATAGATCTTATATGTATAAATTGCACAGGATGGTGACCTATTAAATACTATGTGGATGGTAAGGACACATTATTCTGCTAAGACAACAATGAGACATTTTTGCAGGTATATAACAATTTTATGCAAGTGAGTCAACATATTGTAATGGGTTCTAGAAGTCCAGGATCTGACAGTACTGATTTTCCTAGAGATGGTGTACAGAAACAGACCAAAATTGTTATTAAGACCAAAGCATTTACAGAGTTTTGTGTGAGTTTATCAATCAAAGCAGTAACAAAGTTATCTAGTGTACATTCTAACCCCATTTTAGCCAACACCTGTTGAGCTGAGGCTGTTAATGGTTTTATATTCCCCCGCCCAGTAATTAGAATTAACTAGAATTCATGTATCTTGGGGTCTTATTTTAATGATTCTCCTCTTTTGAGAAGAATGATTATTCTCTTGTTTGGATGAACTCTTATCTTCCAGGGTTAAATGAAACTTAGAAATCAGCTTGTGAAGTCCCTGATGTACATTTATAGTTGCTATTTTTCATGCATGAAGGTAGAGTCCAAACAGGACATGTTGGCATAAGAGTAGCAGTCTATGCTTTTTCCCACATGATCAAAGGCATAGGATCTTGTCTTTCTGGTCAGATGGAACCTCATATATTACATATTTTTTTTAGTAATGGCTGTTTGAGAATAAAATGTCTACTCAATGCAGATGACCAATTTTGTGTATTAACTTTATGTTGTATATTGAACACATTGCCTGTAAATAAAAAAATATTTAAAGTATATAAATATAAGAGAGGCTAGATCTTTCTTTGTTTCTGTTTTAAAAGGAACATATTAGGATACAATTTGCTCACTCAAGAAAAGCTTGTCCAAAAGAATTATGAAAAATTTCATGATTTAAAACTATATCTCATTGATTAAAAATTGTGCAAAAGGATAAGATGAAAAGGCAGGAGCATTATCCATCTCTAAAAAAATAGGGCCTCTAGGAGCAGATCATGCTTGGTTTCTTTCCATGCTCTCTACTGGAACTGACTTGACATTTTCATTTTTTAGATTCGATTCTGTTAGCATTTTTTTCTTTTGTTTTGTGTTTTAAAATAATGCATTAGTAATCATAAATATTTTGAAGTGAATGAATCATTATAATTTTATTTTGTGATATATATATATATATATATATATATATATATTGATTAGTGATTTAATTTCTGGATCATTGTTTTTTTTATTGTGGTATGCTTGGATTCTTTTCACACTTCCTATATATATAGGAAATGTGAAAAAATATATGGAGTCTTTGACTATAATATTAACCCTACACAAAACACTGTATATATACATATATAACACTTCTCTTTATATATCCTATAGATTTTTAATTTTTACAGTATTGTACAAGTTGTTTAGACTTTTCTTAAACTTGGTACTGCTTGATAAGCCTCTCCCATATTGGTAGAATTTCAAATTTGCACACTAGTAATGCCCCTCTAATTTTTTCTTAAAGAATTACTCACATAAACATTGTGTTCATTGATGTTAATATTTTTCAATTTCACTCCCTAAACTTTTTTTAAATAGTTATTTAGTGTTCTTTGAGTAATTCATAACTGTCAATCTCCTTATGTTAAATTCTTAATGTTTTTTTTTTTCTTTTTTTCACTTGGATTTAGCCATGCTTCTCTTTGTTTATATTTGCTGTACTGTTTTTTATTTGTTCATTAAAGGAGCCAGCCATCAGTAGATTATATAGTCCATTTTTGGGGAAAAAAGCATAAAAACGTCATCCTTGTAATATTTGCTAATTGGGAGGCCGTGAAAAAGTATTTCATTTGAGAGAAGTCACAGAAATTTCGAAACGACATGGCTCAAACAATTTTAAAAAAGACTTGTGTTGCAGTTTGTGATATAGAATTTTGGGGGTAATCTCAAGCATTACACATGAAACATTAAAAGTTGGATGACCTAAAGATCCAGAATTGCCAGTACTAAATATGCATCTATGAGCAATTAAATCAGAAAATTGAAGAGATACCTCTACTTTTGTGTTTAGTGCAAACATTTTTCTCAATATTAAAGCTAGGGTTTAAATGTGTGTGCCCATCATTGTCAAATGTGTAAAAATATGTACATATATACTATTATTATTTAGTTATAAAATATTTTGTCTCTTAAAGTGTTATAAGAAATATATGCAGGACTTTGAATTAAGTGAAAGGTGGCAGGCAGATATTAAGTTTTAGGAGCATTTGATTCACATGTGGAACTCAGAAATTTACTGAGCAAAATTTTGCTCACCAGGTACTGTGTTTTGTGTAGGGTTTATATGATAGTGAAAGTCTCCATATTTTTATTTATTCAGCATAATAGGGTCAAGAGTTTTATTTTACCACATAGTGAGTGTATTATGTTCTTCATAAATACTAGTAGAAGGAATATAATACCTGTAAGAACAAAATTGATAATTATATGAAATAATTCTTGTGTTAATTCATTCTATTTATTCATTTTAACTTGTATATATAGTATAAAATACCATGATATATTTATAGATAAACAAAAGATGTATTTGTCAATAAAGGAAATTCTCATATCACATGAATGTAAAATTATAAAAAATCAATTTAATATACTTTAATGTCATGTGCTGAATTCATCCAAATATTATGGCCATAGGCTATGCAAGGTTTTTATAGTCCTTTAAAAAATGTTTTTATGATAAATTTTATAGACATATATGTGTATATTTCTTTGTAAATTTTTTGTTCATATTTCTTTTTAAGAGTCCATTGCCTCTTTAACCTTATTGAGTATTTATGGTATTATCACTCAAAATCTACTAGTTATTTTCATGTCTCTATGTCATGGTAGACAAAAAACATTTTTTGGACATTCTTTAAAAAAGCCAGAAATGTTTGTATATGTTTTACATTTCTCTTGTTCTACTGACAGTGAAGGTAGCTGGTAAATATTTCCTAAATACACAATACTATCTTATGAAGGAAAAAAAAGGCTGTTAATAATACTTTTCTACACTTTATTATATTACTCTTCTTAATGATGTACTCCTCTTGGATACTGTGGTCTCTACAATAATTTTGGTAATATTCTCAACATAATTTTGTCTGTACATTTTATATTCAACTAATATATAATTTAGATTTATGATGACTTTGGAATTACTAATATGCTGCACTCCTGATGTAATTACTTTACCTTAATTTCATGTTACATATGCAAAATATATTTATCCCAGTCTAATAGGTACTGTTTTTATTTTTGTCTATTTCAGCCATGACTCCTAATCATACCCAAGTATATTTACCAGAAAAGGGCCTAGAACATATATTTCATGAAGTGATAAGTGCAAAATGTATAAGTTGTAATCTTGAATATTTACCACAAAAGAAAATTGGGAAAACTCCAAGTGAGAGGGAACACCAGAAATCATATAAAAAATCAGGCTTTGTTCTCCACCAGAGAATTTATACTGGAGAGAGGCCCTACAAATATAAAGAATGTGGCAAAGCTTTTAGTAGAAAAAAACGTCTTATTTACCACAGAGGAAACCACAATGGAGAAAAGCCCTACAAATGTAAAGTATGTGCCAAAGCTTTTGGTCAAAAATCACACCTTATTCGCCACAGCAGAACACACACTGGAGAGAAGCCCTACAAATGTAAAGATTGTGGCAAAGCTTTTTGTCAAAAATCACACCTTATTTGCCATAGAAGAACTCACACTGGAGAGAAGCCCTACAAATGTAAAGATTGTGGCAAAGCTTTTGGTCGAAAATCATACCTTATTTACCACAGCAGATCTCACACTGGAGAGAAGCCATACAAATGTAAAGACTGTGGCAAAGCTTTTGGCCAAAAATCAACCCTTATTCACCACAGCAGAACTCACACTGGAGAGAAGCCCTACAAATGTAAAGATTGTGGCAAAGATTTTGGTAAAAAATCACACCTTATTTGCCACAAAAGAACTCACACTGGAGAGAAGCCCTACAAATGTACAGAATGTGGCAAAGCTTTTGGTCAAAAATCAGATCTTATTCGCCACAGCAGGACTCACACTGGAGAGAAGCCCTACAAATGTAAAGAATGTGGCAAAGCTTTTGGTCAAAAATCAGATCTTATTTGCCACAGCAGAACTCACACTGGAGAGAAGCACTACAAATGTAAAAATTGTGGCAAAGCTTTTAGTCGAAAATCACACCTAATTTACCACAGCAGATCTCACACTGGAGAGAAGCCCTACAAATGTAAAGACTGTGGCAAAGCTTTTGGTCAAAACTCAGGCCTAATTTACCACAGAAGAACTCACACTGGAGAGAAGCCCTACAAATGCAAAGATTGTGGCAAAGCTTTTGGTCAAATATCACACCTTATTTGCCATAGAAGAACTCACACTGGAGAGAAGCCCTACAAATGTACAGAATGTGGCAAAGCTTTTGGTCAAAAATCAGATCTTATTCGCCACAGGAGAACTCACACTGGAGAGAAGCCCTACGAATGTACAGAATGTGGCAAAGCTTTTGGTTAAAAATCAAGCCTTATTTGCCACAGCAGAACTCATACTGGAGAGAAGCCCTACAAATGTAAAGAATGTGGCAAAGCTTTTGGTCAAAAATCAGATCTTATTTGCCACAGCAGAACTCACACTGGAGAGAAGCACTACAAATGTAAAGATTGTGGCAAAGCTTTTAGTCGAAAATCACACCTAATTTACCACAGCATATCTCACACTGGAGAGAAGCCCTACAAATGTAAAGACTGTGGCAAAGCTTTTGGTCAAAACTCAGGCCTAATTTACCACAGAAGAACTCACACTGGAGAGAAGCCCTACAAATGTAAAGATTGTGGCAAAGCTTTTGGTCAAATATCACACCTTATTTGCCATAGAAGAACTCACACTGGAGAGAAGCCCTACAAATGTACAGAATGTGGCAAAGCTTTTGGTCAAAAATCAGATCTTATTCGCCACAGCAGAACTCACACTGGAGAGAAGCCCTACGAATGTACAGAATGTGGCAAAGCTTTTAGTCAAATATCAAGCCTTATTTGCCACAGCAGAACTCATACTGGAGAGAAGCCCTACAAATGTAAAGAATGTGGCAAAGCTTTTGGTCAAAAATCAGATCTTATTTGCCACAGCAGAACTCACACTGGAGAGAAGCACTACAAATGTAAAGATTGTGGCAAAGCTTTTAGTCGAAAATCACACCTAATTTACCACAGCATATCTCACACTGGAGAGAAGCCCTACAAATGTAAAGACTGTGGCAAAGCTTTTGGTCAAAACTCAGGCCTAATTTACCACAGAAGAACTCACACTGGAGAGAAGCCCTACAAATGTACAGAATGTGGCAAAGATTTTGGCCAAAAATCAACCCTTATTCACCACAGCAGAACTCACACTGGAGAGAAGTCCTACAAATGTAAAGAATGTGGGGCTAACAACAGAATTTATACAGAAAAGAACCTTTACAAATTGAAAAAAATGCAGCAAAGCTTTTAATAAGAAATCAATTATTTTCACCACTAGGCTACTTATTCTGGAAAGAAGACATATAAATGTAGAGAATGTAGAAAATTTTAAAATTATATATCATATATTACTAGACATCAGAGAGAACACATTGGAGAGAAGCTATACAAATGAGACCATTACTCTAAGAAAGGGACAACATTTAATCCTCACCACAATAACCATAGCTTAGAGAATGTTTTGAAATGTGAAAGTTGACAATGTGTCAATGCCTCCAATATTTATTCACCAATACTCAGAACCTGTGGCTACATACTGGTTAGAGAAAATACAAATGGAAAAAAAATGTAGGTACATGTTTCTTAAACACTGCTTATTTTGGAAAATTCATTGTTCCCAGAAACCCTAAAAAGTTAAATAATATATCCAAAATGTATTTCAATTTTAAATTCACTGAACAACTGAAAACTCATACTAGTAGTGAAAATTTAACAGATTTTGTCCAAAATATATGTCTTATATAACAGTGTAACATTTATAATAAATGTGAGAGTATAGTAAAGTTATTATCTATATACTACAGGTTGATGTATATGAGGATCAGTAAAATACAGAACTCATTTAGGTTTAGAAAACAAGTAGTTGTATTTAGCTTTTTCTTAAATTTATTAAGCATTATCAAGTTATTTTTTAGAAATATCAGTCATAAATATCATACATGCATAGTGAAGAAACATCATCTTTGAAAAAATATAATTGTGTTTTCTAAATCAAATTTACTATTTTAACTTTTGAATACTGAGAAAAGAATTATATGAAATCTATTTTTGATGTTTAACACTGAAGTGTAATATTTTAAACTTTAATTTTTTGTTGTATTTCAGTTTAAGTTTAGGTATTTTTATTTATACACTGAGGCACATTCTTAAGGCCTCTCTCCACTTTTTCAAATGTTGAGACTGTATTGCTAAGTTGCTTGAAACCACACCAGGTTGCTGAGGCTGAATTTAAACTTCTGAAATGATTAAGCTTTCAAATTTGCTTGGATTACAAGCATGGACCATCATGCCAGGTTTACAGTGCATTTTTTTTTACCTATATTTACCTTATGTATGCAATATGTCTTTATAACTGAATATTTGTTTATATGTTAACACTCATGTATTGCATCCTGTTGTTAAATGACAGATATAATAGTGTCCCACTTGACTAAATGTTCTATGTTACAGTAAAACATACTGTTGAGTAAATAATAATCTAGCATCTGTTAATACTTTTACACATTTTAAATAAATTTAATGTGGAATACAATTTGCTTAAGTCAGATCATTATTTTTTTTCTGTTTGTATTTATGGTGAAATTAAGAGTTATAAGAAGGATATAGATATAGGAAAATTAGCCCCAGATTTTCATATCATGAATTATAAATTTTAAAATTTTAGCTTTTTAACATTTCCTAATGATTTTAATAGACTGAATTTCCACAAACTTAAAGGTAGCTCTTACAGGAGAGAAGAGCTTTATCTTTCTTGTGTGCATAATGGCCTTCCAGACTTCATCCTCATTGGAGACTTTTCATTTTTCTATGAATGAGGTCAATGATCAGTGTTTTCATGTACATTAGTAAATTCTTACATTCTTGTTATTTTATAGGTAGTGTTATTTCAGGGCAGGAATTAGAGAAATGGATGTGGAGTCAAGGTTGAGTGAGTCCTTATACTTATGACAAAATAATCAATGAGCTATGTTTTATAGTCTCATTTTCTGAGGACCAAGTAGTAAGAGGTAAACTGAGAAGGTTGTATGTAAAGATTACGTTTCTTATTATAAAATGTTGACTTTTCAGCTACAATAGGGTAAAAGCTTCTTATCCTCAGAATCCATACAAAAATCATACTGAATATCATTCACAATTTTATAAACATTACATATAATTCATGAAGAACAGAGTTTACAGCAACATATGCTTAAGAACAAGGTCTGAGGGCTGGGGATGTGGCTCAAGCAGTAGCACGCTCGCCTGGCATGCGTGCGGCCTGGGTTCCATCCTCAGCACCACATACAAAACAAAGATGTTTTTTCCGCTGAAAACTAAAAAATAAATATTAAAAAATTCTTTAACAAAAAAGAACAAGATCTGAAGAAATTGTACACTCTCCAATATAGACATATTTATAACAATTTACTTATACATTAAACTACACTAAATGAGGAAAAATTAATTAGATCAACACACAATGATATAGAAATAAAAACTTGTAAATACTTAAAGAAGAGACCAATAGTGGATGAAGTGTGTTTTCCAATGCTAGGGAAAAATGGACATATAATCAGTTAAAGGTAATTTAAGGAAGATAAGTTATCCACTTGGAGCTAAAACATCATTTGAAAGAAAAAGTGTCACAAAGTAAGCAAAGATTATTCACTTCCATTTGTATGCTTTGTAATATTTTCCAAAAGTATTCTGCTTATTTTATTGCAGTCAAATTGGGAAACAATCCAGAAAGTTAAAAAAGACAAGTATTGCTCTTCTGGTTTTAAAAGCAAGAAAAGGAATAGAGTGAGATTTATTGAGGTAGAAAATTTTACTAGTTACAATTAAAAAAAAGAACTGAGATTACAAGAGTCTAAGTATCATGTATTTCAGCCATCCCTGGCTGCACAGGGCATTTTTGCTTAACAAAGAATTTGTTTACGCATGTATGCTTAAAAAACATTGCTGTTTTTAGTCAGTCTTTTTCATTAATAACAATGATGTACCTTTCAACAGTTTCCAGCCACAAAAATACAAAATTTCAGAAATCTTCTGGATCATCCTCCCTATATTATGCCACAATATTCACCAGGACAACATAATATAAACCTTTTGTCAGCCCCATCAAGGCATTCACTTCTGCAAATTTTAAGGCCAAACATATAATACATAGAAAAGTATGATACATGGAACAACATAATTTTACTTAGTAAAAATATTCTTTTTTCATGAAAAATATATCCCAACTCCTTTGTCTTGAGATTACATTAGAAAAAAATGAAGTAATTATACTGTGTATTATGACCTTAGGCTATGAGCCTTAAAATTACCTTAAAATACAAAAAAAACACACTAATGTTTATTTTTAAATATAGTTTTTATATTTTAAATATTCAAATTCCACAGCAATCAATGATACAAAAATATGAGAAAAACAACTGCAGTTTGGTGTCTCATAATGACATTTCAATATCTGCTGTAGATTGCCTGTGGCTTCCACTTTTAATTTTTTTAAAAAATATGATTTTTCCATACAATTTGAGTGAAGTGGAGGACAAAATCTCCTGCATTGTTTTTCTGAGCAAGCCATCATACTTGAAACAACTGAAACCCAAGTCAAAATATGTTTACTCTACATTCTAATTATATCAGTTCTTAACTCATCTAGCATAAAACAAATCCACTTTCTTCTGGTTGAATATCTTGAGCTAAAAATATGTTACCTGGGAGCTAAAAAAAGTATGACCTAAATGAAGAGATCTTTTTTGCATAAGGCAAATTGCACTTTTTGTATTTGATTTTTCTACCTGTGAAAATCTACATTTATTTTCCTACAATGGTATTATGATTGATGGTGACTTGTGTGATTACAGGAGGCTGTAAATATGTGTTTGAGTCCTTTCCCTGGTAAAAAAATACTATAATTTGTACTCTAATAGGAGACTCAAAATGGTGCTAGAAAAACCTATTTTTTAATCTGCCTCTTTATTCATGGTTTTCTAATGGTTTTGATCTAATCAGTTCAGACCATTTCTGATTATTGGGTGTCATCAAGATGTAAATTCCCTATATAATCTTTAGCAATGAGACAATTCTTCCCATTAAAAATAAAATACATTCTCATAGAGTCTTTGCTATATTCTAAGGAACCACTCTTGTTTTTGCTTTACCAAACAATAAATTCCACATATTTGAGTCCCAAAGTAAATGGTATTACATTAACCTAAGCACCATGAGTAATATAAGAAACACAAGATATCACCTTTGAAATATAAAAACAAATAAGAATCAGAAGTGCTAAGCCATTACCATCTAAACTATACCAGAGCTTTTAACATGTAAACTTAGATGTTCTACTCACTCTCATAGTAAGATGCCTTAGACTCAAAGATATTTAATCACTCACTAGAAGTCACTCAGTGAATGCATAACAGTTTTTATTCTAAAGATTTTACAGAATTTTTCAGTAATACATTGCAAAGTCTCACCTGTCTTCTTTAGAAATAAGATACAGAGGTTGTATTAGTCTGTTTTATAATGTTACAGAAAAATACCAGAAACAGTCCAATGTATAAAAAGAGATATATATGCATAAAAATATTTTCTGAGAGGCTGGCAGTGTCACTCAGTGGTAGAGTGCTCACCTGTCACATGCAAGAATCTGAGTTCAATTCTCAGCACCACATAAAAATTAATAGTTAAACAAAATAAAGGTATTGTGTCCAACTACAACTTATAAATAAAATATTTTTTGAGTACGTAGTTCTGAAGATTTAAGTGCACTGTAACAGAAACTTCTCAGCTCCTGTGACAGCTCCTTCACCTGCATTACACATGGGGTGGCATTATGGTGAGGGCTCATTTGAGAGTTAGAACATAATGAGACAGGAAGTTAGAGAAATTCAGAAAAAAGACTTGCTCTTTTGTAACAACTGGCTTTAATAAGAACTATGTTGTGACCCATGAAAATTACATTAGCCCTTTCCAACAGCATCTCGCCCAATGATCTAACCACAATTTACTAGATCTCACTACTTAAACATTCCACTATTTTCCAACTCTCTCCCTTTGAAACTAAGTTCCAAACACATGAGCATTTGGGGGACATACTCAAATCATAATGAAAGTAAAACGAGGGAGACAATGGTAAAAATGAGACATAGAATGTGATTTCTTAGTAGTTATAAAGATTCTAGCTACTACAATAAAATGCTTTAGAGTATAGAAATTAAAGACAATAGGGAATTTAATTAAATTACTTTTTGAAGAATAAATGAATTTGAATGTGACAAGACTAATGGGCTAGGTATATTAAAATAAGGGAAAAGTCTGTGCAAAAACTCAGTGAATGTTTAGTAAACCATGCCTAGGTATAAAAAGAGAATGCTGGGCTTTCTGATTATGCTATATCAAGCCAAAAGTTTACTGGCTAAAATCTGGTGGCCCTCAAACCAGAGCAAATATTCCTATAAAAGATGCAGTGGACATCAGTCTCAAGAGCTTCCTACTTAAAGTATCTGCTTCCAAAGACTACATAATTCATAGTAATTCTCAGGAGTATTATATTTCGTTCAATTTCAATTTTTAGCTTTCTATCTAGTTACCGCACCATCTCTTGGCCAGATCAATATTTTCTTGAATTTCTTAATATATTAATATATACACTATCTCAGATATGTTTGTTTCTATATTGTCAGGGATCTCTCCTAGTGAATTCTGAGATGTGTGAGAGGTTGAACAAGCATAGAAATTTGCTTATGAAATATAAGCCATATTGTAGGTGGGAAGTAAAAGGAGAAAAGATGCAAAAGTCCTCATCTGAATTTGTATGTGCTGATACTACACAAGGTTATTCCAATGATGTCTGGTTTGGGTTAAGGAAGCAACTTTTCTTATACATATGAAACAAAGTTCATCAAATATGGTTGTTACAGACTTTTGGAGAACACCTAAATTTTTCTTAGTAATTTCTACATTGAAAAACTACTGTTACCTTTAAACAAAACTATCCATTGCAATAAATCTGAAATAATTCTTTAATATTGCAAAACAGAAAATTGATGGCATTATTCACTGAATGCCAATATTTTCCAATAACACCTCATACCACAATATATGTACCTTATATAGTTTAACACCTATAGAAATTCTTAACACAATAGATAGATAATTAAAGTAAAGAGTTAAATGAGACTCAGAAACAACTAATTATAGTAAAAATTATTATTACCTTATTTAAAATACTAGTGCACCCTTTTGCATTTTTTCCCAAAAGTTAATTTTTTTAAACTTTGGTATGATATTTCACTTTATTTAAATACCATTATAAATAGTACTGTTTTTTCATATTTACTCTCTGATGCATCTCAAATATGTTTGCATACCCCAAGAGCTTAGCAGATTTTGATACACATTATTCACTAGAGAAACAGTAGTTACTTCTGAAATCTATACTGCTCTTTTCAAATGAGGTCTTGCAGTTTTTTAAAAAATATCTGAAATAATTATAATAAACTTATTTCAAATTAGCATATAGTAAGTGACTGATAAATATTTGTGAAAAGGATGAAGAAATAATAAGCATTTATATAATCTGTACAATATGGTATGTGTTATTTCATGATTTTAGCTACAACTTATTGAATATTATAACAATCTTACTATGTGAGGAAGGTGTGGGTATGATGAACCAATAATAAATAAATATTGCATGCTGCATTGTTAGTAATTCTCCAAATTTGTTTTTCAAAAATAGACACTCTGATGTGTGGTTTTTGTCAACTCATATTATGAATGAATGAAGTTCTGTAAATGAATAATTGGAGCTACATACTTGCATAGGGTGACTATCATTCATTGTTAAAAAAAAACCTTTAGCTATATAAAATTTTAATACTGTATGTACCATTGTGATATAATGGAATTTTGATAAAATTTACATTAATAATGCTAAAGTCTTTTATTGAGTGTTATATCAGTTTATGAAATCAACTTACTATATGTGATTTCCTCAATTCAAAGTGTCTTATGTTTTAAGAAACTGTGTGGAAATGCAAATTAAAGTTAACATTCTAATATCAAGAGCAGAAGCATCATAGGAAAGATAAAAAACAAAGAATTGGGAGATTCCACCACTATAGATGTAATTTTCTCAACATCTTTTCAATGTACCTAACCCACTATTCGTACCAAAATTAATGAGCAAACTCTTCTCATGTTGATTGTGCATGATGCTATTATATAAAATGAAAACAAGCAATTGTGTCAGAGATGCATTTTACAACATTAGTTGAAAATACAATTGATTGATCAGTATCTCACTGACCCCAGCAAATACCTTCTCTGTGTGCAAGATAAATGGGTAAAAATTTTAAAAATCAAGTAAAATTTACGTTAAAGAATAGCAACTATTTTTTCATAAGGAAAATGCTAATGTCTTTTGAAAAAACATGACAATAAACTGTGCCCTATCACATAAGGAAAGCAACAATTCTGGTAAACTTCTTCATTTTATTCTTTGAATATGCCAAGTATTCTTTGGCAAACTTCCACATATATTTTTTTAATTTCACAGGTGTAAATTATATCTGGTTTCCTCTAAATTGCTACTTATTTAATATAAATTTGTTGATAAATTATTTCTGCATGTGCTGATAGTGAAATATAATGAGAAATGGAAGTCATTTAAAGCTCTATGAATTGTAATCCTAGAATGCTGGGAGGAAACTGTATATAATCATGAGAAACATATTGAGTACTATGAATTTGTTCCAGATATTTATTTCCCTGAGTATCCAGTTTTCACATAAACTTGTGCTTTTAAATGAAGCTGACTATTAAATATCATAGAAAAGGCCATCAGAGTAACCAGAAGAAGAAATTTAATAGAGAAACAATCAAATCATAAACATCTGGTTGAAACAAGAACTGGCAAACTGTTGGATCTTAGCTTTTGACTTTACTAAATTTTCTCCTATCATTTTTTTTATTATGACTAAGAGGAGAATACTTCTATTAAAACCATGACCAGAAAAATTTATAGCAATTTGTTTTTCTAAAACATGGATAAAATTGAGTTGCTAACTCAGGATAGAATCTAATGAGTAAATCTTGTTATGGTAATAAAAAAAAGTATAACTACTCAACATAAATATTGGCCTTTTCAAGAAAAGAATATTAGGGTGAAAACCAATTTGGTAAGATAGTATTGGAATATTTTATATCAAAGAAAAGGCATAAGTATTTAAAATAATTTTGATTATTAGATGCATGTAAAAAAAAGTAGTGTCCAAGCCTGATGTGGTGGTACATTCCTGGAATCCCAAATATCATAGAGGCTGAGGCAGAAGGATCATAACTTCAACGCAGCCTTGGTAACGAAGTGAGACCTGGTCTCAAAATAAATATCAAAGAATTTTGTATATATATATATATATATATATATATATATATATATATATATATATATATATATGATAAAGCACCCAAAGTTAAATCCCCAGTGCCATATAAAAAAGTAGTTTTCAAAATTTACACCCAAATCAGCAGCCTACACTCTATCTGCAAGTATGTAATGTTTTAAAAGGAAACTAAATTTAGCCATACCTACTACTAGTTGTCTTGAAATATATACATAGAAGACCCTTCACAATGTTTTATGTATTCCCATTATTTTTTCTAATTGCAATGAGAAAGGGAGGAAAATCAATTTAACTTATGGGGCCACATCTTTTTCTTCAGGCCTAATGAATCAAATATTAAAAGGATTTAGCATTTCATTGATTATCATTTATGATATGTGTTCTGTGATTTCTTGCTTAATCTACATTGGACACTTTATTATTTCTGAGTAACAGCATCTGTACAGGCCACCACACCCCACTCTATTTTTTAATAGTTACCAAGTCCCTGTGTTCATGCTTCCTCAGTTAGTTATTCTCTTTTAAAAATAATTATGTGTTGCATTCTTTGTCAACAGAAAATTTATGAAAGTTAAAAACCCTTAAGCATCTTCACAATTTTGACTTTAAGATAGTTTTCATCACAAAACACACCAGAAGTAAGAATGATTTTTTTTTCTCTAATTTATTAGCCTTTCTGACATCCAGTATCAGGACATGAATGCTACACATGGAGGGATGTTCTTACCATCAAGAACAATCAATACTACTTTCTTCAATCCCATTAAATTTTATAAAAAGTGCACATTTTACTGTATTTCATATACAGAACTTGGCTTTCTATTATTTGTGTTTAGTGTGTTTTAACTTTCTTTTTTCATCACTTTGTTTTTCCTGTATTTTCTAATATTCATTTTTTTTGTGGTGAGAAAAATAGATTATTAGAATCTTCTAACTTTTGCTACATTCAATCACTTGACTATTCACTAGCTAATATTTCTATTAAACAATAATTTTAAAGGTAGGACTGAGGTATGCTAACAAAACTGTTTTCAAGTTCTACTGCAGAATCAGCATAACTTTCTTGAGCTCTGCAGTTAAAACCACTGTTTCTGTCCAAAAACTCTGCTCCCTTTTTAAAAAATTTTTCTTCTATATTTAGTAACTCTCTTTGAAATGAAGCATGGAAAATAGCTTTTTATGTTTTTATTATTTATAGAAATCTATTTTTATTCATCATTGATGGATAATCTGCTTCATTTTAGAATACCAGGTTGAATACTATTTTTCCTTTAAATCTTGAGGTTACTCTGTATTTTTCATCTATAATCTATCATTAAGGATAAATACTTGGGTTTTATTCTTGTTTTCTTGAAGCTGACAATTGTTTTTCATTTCAGGATATTTTCTTTGTTTTAAGCACAGCTACTTGAGAAAATATGGAGATATATTTAGCATATTTAAATTTTATTTTCTTGATTTTAGCATTTAATAGAAATAAAATATTTCCAGACCTAATTTTCTTTTCAGTATATACATGTAGGAAAATGGAAAAAATATGGAAAACAATATATCTGTTATTCAGACACCGAAAACAGGCATAGTAGGTGATTGAAACCATAAGCAATAAGTGCAGACTGGTTAGGTGAACTATAACTTTATTTTAAAAATGGTTCTTAATAAGTGCAGTTTGATAAAATGCTGTTAAAACTTATGGGTAAAGGAGAAGTAAAAATAATCAAAGTATACCACTGTAAGAAATACTTGAGGTCTGGCACCTGAGAGCAGACTGTGGAGGAAACTTCATATTGCGATAGGAAAGAATCCCCCACTTTCTCTTCACCCTCTCACCCACTTAACCTCACCAGAACCCACCATGACGCCCAGAATAAAAGGTCTCAAGTTTAATAGTCACACTCCTTCCAACTACAAAAAGCAGTTACAATTCAACTAAACAAAGAAGCTAATGTGCAAAGTTAAGGGGATCTGAGACATCATATAAAAAGTTAGGTTAAAAATAATTCTGTTTTCTATTTTGTGTGTGTGTGTGTGTGTTGTTTTGTTCCAAGTGTGTGGCTATTCCTTGGTCACCTGAACTCAGCAAAGAAACTGTTATTTTGATGAGGTTTTAGTGGGTGACTCACATTTAAAAAAAAATGTTAAAATTTTTTTAAAAAGCCTAATTACAAAAAAAATGTTGCTACTTTCTCCATCTACATTTTTCTTTTTAAAGTATCTTTTAAAAAATATTCTTTTTTTTCATTTTAGGTGGATACAATATCTTTATTTATGTATTTATTTTACATGGTGCTGAGAATGGAACTCAGTGCTTCACGCATGCTAGGCAAGCACGCTACTACTTGAGCCATATCCCCAGCCCTAAAGTATCTTTTCTAAGTTTTGATTTTTATTTTTAATCCTGAAAAGTAGACAGTAAAACAGAATCTGGAAGAATTTACAACCAACTGCATGAGGGTCTCGGAAGCTGAGAGGCTGAAGCAGGGCTGGGAGGAGCAGACCGGAAGTCTGACTAAGGAGCAGACTTCCCTTATACACTGGAGGCCAAATATAACTAAAAAGAGACAAAAATCAATAAGTGTTTGTAAACCAGGAAATGACACAGATTATCCACTTAGTATCAGTTATAAAAAAATTTATATAATCAAGAAAATAGGGAAATCATGAACAGGATTAGAAAAATAATAGGTGTAAATTTTATTTTTAGAAGCTTATTGGTGATACATAAAAAATAAAGATGAATTTTATGTTTTGATTTTAAATGGAAGGCAGAGAAGTATGGAAGTCATATAGTACTTCACAAACTTTACTTCGGTTACAAAAGTATAATCAATTGATAAATTCTACTTATTTTACTCTCTATCTTCCTTGGCATTTCACCTGAGGTCACAGAGTGACCAGTAACTAAGCAAATAACTAACCAAGAAGATAGTCACTTAAGTTACACTCTTTTTCAGAAAACCCCAATCAACTTCAGAGCAAAGGTGTGATAAAATACCTATTCATTTCCTTCTTTGGGAAAAGGTCCCTTTTGTGAATCAGATAGAAGAGGAAATTGGCCAACCTCTATCAAAATATTACTAGAAATAAATATGAGTTATCTTCATTTAGAAGTAAAGTGAAATAAAATAACACCATTGTACAGTATCTTTCAGGATTACCCTTGAAAAATAAAAAAATGAAAAAAAATCTAAAGAGCAGAATACTTTGCAGCACACTTCATCCTTAATTTCACATGGAAAAAGATGTTACCTCAGGTAAGAAGGTACATAACAAGGTACATAAAATAATAGGAAGAAATCAAGACCTGGTCAATGGTTTAGAAGAAACTTATGAAGACTATGAAATTTGGGGAGTACAGTAATAAGAATGGATCTCTGAGAGAGACAATGCAGTGTAAATATCATAAGATTTCATGCTATAACATACCAAAGCACATACATCATGGACATTGAACAAGAAAACCAAGTTGACAACTTGACTTGGCCAGTTGTTTTTATCCAGCCTCTGATGGTGCACAGGATGAATGAGGACTGAGTACCATCATGTTTCCCAGTCCCTGTATTTTATCTATCAAATGCTTCTTCCAAATGTCTAGCTAGCTAGGAGGAGGG
Organism: Ictidomys tridecemlineatus; assembly: GCF_052094955.1. NCBI lineage: Eukaryota > Metazoa > Chordata > Mammalia > Rodentia > Sciuridae > Ictidomys > Ictidomys tridecemlineatus. Next base: position 21,543,109 of record NC_135492.1, on the reverse strand, counting down.
GTCTATCTCTAGGTTCTTGTTACAGCATCATTCTTTTCATCATTCTCTCATAATAAATTAACAAGTGGACATCTTTTAACCCTGAAATAATTTTAACCAAAAAGACCCAAACTTTTTTTTTTTATTTTTGCTTTTACAGATAATAAATGCTAAGCAAGTAACACTAATAAAGTGTCAATACATCATTCCTAAAATTGAATCAGACTACACTTAACAAAAATAATGATATTACTATTGGTCTATGACCATGAGATCCACTGATGATCCAATTCTCTACTTTTTAGTATTCATCTAAAAAAGAAACAAAAAGCTGCTGGCCTGGTAGAATTCTGGAACAGGTGATGGTGTTGCTAACACTTCTTAAATTTCACATCATTATATCAGTTTGTGCTACCAAGAGACACACTATATAGATCCAGGAAACAGAGTGTCAAATTTTAAGAGTCTTAACTCACCATCACTCCTACTAATGCTCTTGGCAATTATATTTTCTTACGCCATGCCTCTGCATCCTCCACTCTTAGAAATCTTAATTATTTAAGAGGACACTTTTTCAACAGGATGTCAAACAAAATTCCAACTAAACTTTAAACTGCACTCGAGGACTCTAAATTCTATGTACTAAGAAAACAGAAAGCAAGAGGAAAAATTACAATCCTAGCTAGGTCAATTCACTATCCTCACCAGAAGGACATTGATTCCATGTTGCAATGCTAAGCAAGTACCACTAATAAAGTGCCAATACATCATGCCTAAAATTGAATCAGACAACACTTAACAAAAATAAAAATATTCCTATTGGTCTATGACGATAGTATCCACTGTAAGCAAATATAAAAATCTATTGTATATTTGTAGATAAAAATCAGATGATTCAATTTGAAAACAGATGATCCAATTCTCTACTTTTTAGTATTCACTTTCCTTACAGGAATTGTAAAAGTATCAGCGCAGGAGTTATGTCTTGAGAAATTATAGTAAGTAGCCTCAAATGATTTGGGGATGAATATAGAGACCAAAAGAAGTATGTTTAGTGGATCTTAGACTGAAAAATGAGATTTTTGTGGTGTCACTATAGGGAACTATGCTTTATGGCACCATTAGGACTGAAGGATTCATTTCCTAGACAATTGCTGAAAGTGGTCTTTTCAAAATATTTTCATTAGTAGAAGATCATTTTTCTGGCTATTACCATTTAAGGCTTCCTAAACTCAAGATTGTTTGGGACTCATGTAAATCACACTCCATGTCTCAAGTAGGAAATACATAAGAGTGCAATACAGATCCATAATTTCACTTTGAGTAAGCAGAAGCCTCCTTTGAGATTAGACTGCAACCCCAGATTCTGTGTGCTCAAATGTGCTTTCTTCCCTTTATTTCCATTGTGCTGATCTGAAGCACACTAACTTATGGACTTCCAAGATGCCTAGTCATGGTCTTAATCCACCTCCTGGGAAGCCCTAATTAGAACTCAAATGCATCCTTCATCTACTTCCAGACTTTCTGTTTTCCAGAAGTTCTTGGATGTCTTTTGTCACTGGATATTACCTCCTCTTTTTATTGTGGATATTTATCTCATTTTATGCTTCTCTTTTACTGTTACTTTAATTAATTGTCAGTAAAATAGACTTGTATATATTTTTTTAAAGAGAGAGGAGAGAGAAAGAGAGAGAGAGAGAGAGAATTTTTAATATTTATTTTTTTAGTTATTGGCGGACATAACATCTTTGTATGTGGTGCTGAGGATCCAACCCAGGCCGCACACATGCCAGGCGAGCGCGCTACCCCTTGAGCCACATCCCCAGCACCAGACTTGTATATTTGAAGATCCAGATCTCTAAATAAAATGGTTAGCTTAGTTTATGGGCTTATAATACACAATCAAAAATTCAATACATTTTAATATGAATTTAGATCCATGAGTAAAATTGGAGGAAATAAAATAGGCTTCATTAGGATGTAATTCTGCACTACAAAATTTCATTATTTTTGACAAAGGATAAGAATTTTGGAAGATAACATGACAACTTGAAAAAGAATCACTATTTTTTATATATAGTTGTGCTTGAAAGAGAATAATTATGTCACCATTAATTGATGATATAATATAAAACAAAAAGCTTTATAACCAAGTTCTGTTTATTTTTGACAAAACATATTTGAAGCAAAAATACCAAATCCATGAATCTCCTCAAAATACTATACAGTGAATAGCATTTCTACACAAATCATATAATTTTTATCATATTATGTAAAATTTCTAGACATAGATGTAGAAGTTAAATACACTAATATTATTTCTCAAGGCATATTTATTCTGAAGCACAGTTCCATAAATCTGCAAATACAATTAAATTTTACTTATTATACACAGATCAGTACCTCAAAAATGACCAAATACCTGGATATATTTTCTTTGACAGATTTCTATTTCCTAGACAATAAGGTCAGCTTCAATATAATATATCTCCTACCTTTTCAGTGACACAGAATTTTTAAATTTTAAGTAAACTGCTCCTATAGGCTCAAAATTTGCCATATAACTATGGTACTAATGCATTAGTGATGGATGTCACAAGAAAATTTCTTAGTTCTTTTAAGAGAATTTTTTGAAATGAAATACTGTATCAACACATGATCCTTCAAACAAATTATGATAATGCATGCACAGAAATAAATTTGGAATAAAAAAGGTATATATACATATATATATATATATATATATATATATATATATATATATATATATATATATATATATTAACTACAGGACTTTGAAAACACATGATTTGGACCTAAAAGACAGTTATTTTACTTTGTAATTGTAGGATTTTTATAGCTGTGTGAGGAGTTTTAGGTCTACGTTTTTGTTTTGTGATCTCATGGGCTTCATTTATTCAGATATATTAATGTAATATATGCTTATATGAGTTATATGCCTCTTTCTAATTATAGAATATATTTTCAGAAACTTGGTAATCATACAGTTTCTAAATTAGAGAGCAATTACTATTCAAGCTAGAAAATGCAAAGTGGCTTAAAAAACTCCTCATCCCAGAGTACAGCCTTAGAGTTTTCACATTGTTGATGATCAATAAATTTATATGTTTCATAAAGTTAAGATCTGTTTAATCTTAAAGTAAAAAAAATAGGAAGCCAGAGAGGTGCTTCTTCACAGATATCAAGCTGTCATTACTGGGAAACCCAAGAAGTCCTAGAGGGCAGTCTGTCCCTCTGATTGAGGTAATTAAGTAAAATTCAAGTCCTGCTTTTTTTCCCCACAACTTTGGCTTTCCTGTGTCATCTTGTTCTTTATGTTTCAGTGACCAAAAAATGAGATAGGTTCACAATTATTTGTTCATGCTAAAGACAAAAAACAAACAAACAAACAAGTGAAAAAAGAACTAAAAAACAGCTGAGTTTGTGAAAACATCAGAAATTTAAGTACAGTGATTAGGATAGGATGAGATTCCACTGACCTAAAAGTTCCTTTAAGAAAAATTAGAATCAGACATTTCCGTTGTGACAGAAATGGGAAAGGGCATATATGTATGTATACAGTCAAATATATATACACACATGAAACTAATACATAAAGAACGAATGAACACAAATATTCCTCCTCTAAACTTGGAAATTATATTCCTGTGTATTTTTAATCCAGAAATAGGAAATTACTAGTACATTCATTGATTTTAAAAAATATTCAGTGTGCTTCCAAACCCTTTTATCATGATCCTCTCATTTGTCATTTCCTAAGTTAAAGAGCAGGGTGTGGAAATTTTTAATCTTTTGAGTTAAATTGGATCCAAAGACTTTATGATAAATATAAGTAGTTTATGGCATTGTGATATTGTCCTCTATGAAATGAAGTTTTTAACATAGAATATCATTTCATTCTAAAATTTAAAAAACTTATAATTACTCAAATTATAGAATTCATATCAATAGTAGTTCTATTTTATTTTATAATATTACAAAAGCAAGTTTATAAATAAAAAATGCTAAGTTACAGATGGGAATATGGCTCAGCGGTGGCGCACTCGCCTAGCATGTGTGAGGTCCTGAGTTTTATCCTCAGCACCACATAAAAATTAAATAAAATAAAGGTTTATAAAATATCAAGGTAAAACTCATGTCTTCTTTTATAATATGTATACAAATAAGTAATTATAAAAATCTCTAGATGACATTCCATATTTAAGTTGTATCACTAGAACTCATTAAAGTTAGAACAAATGGAAAACTAAAATTAATCATTTTTCCGTATTAAAAAATGACTCATTTTAGAGGATATAAATTAAAGAAGCAAACGTTGTTAGAACAAAATATCCTCAGTGAACTATACAGAACACAGTTTTCTGGATTGAGCAAAACCGTTGGAGCTGAAATCTCTCTTCTGAAGAGTTAATAAAGTATCAAAAAAATTTTAAAAAAAGTATTTTAAGAGAGATTTGGAAACTTGAATTAAATGGTAATAAAATAAAATAGAAACTGTAACATCTACATGTAATTTTCCACATTGTTGAATTTAAAGTAGTTTGAAAGCTGCAAAAAAATTATAAGAAATGACAAAGCATGACACCTCCATGTGCAAGAGAAATATAAAAGAGGAGAAGGGCATAAATAATTGAACAAGCATATGTGTGATAAGGCAAGGCTCATATGGGGAGGAGGAAGCCCCGGGCTTCATGTACCATGGAAAAGTTTGTCCTCTAGGCCAGCATTCATCCTGGCCCGGCCACTCCTCTGCCTTTGCAGAAGTGGGTTGTGCCCTATTTCCTTGCATGGCATTGTCCATTGATCACCAAAAAACCACCTGGAATTTTCTCCTCTATATACACTTATTCCCTGAAAGTATTGTGGGGTGAGTTGTGGCAGAGGGGTTGGCTTGTGTCCCCCCAGCTTCATGGAGTCTTGTTTTGTTTGGAGACACCGAGAGCTCTTTGGAGAGTTACACAAGTACAGACACACACCTAGTTTTCCTGTGGACTTGATGCACAACATTGAGCAGGTGAATTCACTCTCTTTGTCTAAGTTTCCATGATTTTTAATAGAAAAGTGATTGCATCCCTAATTATGAGCATTAGAGTCAATTACCCTGATACCTGAACTTTAGCTCCGGTCAATGAAACAAAAATCTTTGGGAAGTACTCTCAAGCATTAAATCTATGAAGCTTGCAGGAGGTTCCTAGATTTTATGACTAGTATAAAATAAATGTTAATGGACCAAGGTCTTGAGTACATATCATACATTTGTATTCTGGCTTTTATATATTTATAGAGGCTTGAATAGTTTCTTTTTTCTTTGGTACTTGGAATTAAACTCAGGGGCACATAACCCCTGAGTCATATCCCCAGTCCTATTTTGTATTTTTATTTATAGACTGTGTCTCACTGAGTTGCTTAGCACCTCAATTTTTCTGAGGTTGGCTTTGAACTCACAATCCTTCTGCCTTAGGCTCCCAATGTGCTGGGATAGCAGACAGGTGCCACCTCTCTCAGCTTGAATTGATCTTTAGTTTCTCTACTATTTATTTATCTTTAAGATGGGGCTAATGCGACTTGCTTCCCAATACTATAGTGAGAATTAAATGAAGTCATAGATAGTTGGCACTTAGTGCCTATTGAGTGCTCCATAAGCTAGGGGCCATGACAGGCCTTTGTATTTTTGCTTTGTGGGCACCCAGCTTTAGCTCTTTTTGCAAAGCCTTGAACAACTTAGCAAAACCCTGTTTCAAAAAAATACAAAAATAGGACTGGTGATGGGGATGTTTCTCAATGGTGAAGCATGCTGAATTTCAGTAACTGGTACCAAAAATGTCATTTAATTTAGGTCATTGTAATTATTGTATTAGTATGTTCATTTGTGACCTAGACATATATGGGCATAACATCATTTACCAGTCTCATTTCTCAGTGCCTGAATCTTCTCTCTAATCCTCTCTTCCATCAGTCTAAACTCAACTATTCTTTCTCCATTTTTTTGAGATTCACTTCTTTTTTTATTCATTTTTCTTTTACTTTTTATATATGAGAGAAAAGACTTGACAATTGACTTTCTACATCTGATTTGTTTCATTTAATTTGATGTTCTCCAGATTCATTCATTTTCCACAAATGATATAATTTTATTCTTGCTTATGGCTGAGTAGAATGAGTAAGCTTGTAAAAATATATGTAGATGCTATTTTCTGGGGATGTCACCTGCCAGCACAGAGAACCTTCAGTGTCGAAGCTCAGCCTGCCATTGTGTGAACCAGGGAATTAAGATGCAGGAAGCAAAAGGTCAATTTTGAGGTCTTCCAATCTGTGGCTCTGACTACTTGTACATGCACCAACCAGCCTGGTAACTTCCAGAGTGTCCTTCATTGTCTGCATTGATGACTAACCTGTCTTAGTGGTCTGTTTTCAGTACAGTTTTGTTCTCAAGAGGAGGGAGTCAATGTGAAGGTAAAATCTCTTGATTCTCTAAGTGTCAGATGTAGGATTTGGCTCCTTCCCTCAATTCTTTCCCTTGTGTCTATTCATAAAACTGCCTTTATCCACTTTACATTAGTCCTCTCCTCATGTGGCACCTTTGTATTCATTCTGCCCTAAACTCTGGTTGGAGGTAGCGAATCTAGAGTCAGAGCAGGCCTGGGCCCACTGGCCACATGAACTGAATTATTTTATTTATTTTACTTTTTACTTTTCAAGGATTCATATTTCCCATGTTGCGAAGTGCGGTTGATAGCTGGTAATGGTGACACTTAATGACATCAGGAGCAATTGATGACCATGTTTTAGACTATTGTTTTTGAGAATTTTATCCCTGACCTCTTCAATGGCAATAAGAACTCCATGAGTTGAAGCCATGTTTATACCCATGTTGCAGGACAGGAATACTCAGCTGTGTTGAGTTAACTTGCTTAAGGCCACACAGCTAGCAAATGGCAGCTTCATTTTTTCTGTGGGAACAGAGGGAAAAATGCAAAGATGAGCATGGTAAAGTGTTGGCACATAATGATCAGGTCATAAAGTAGGAAAATGATGTACAAGTGCAATGGGAGGCCTGGCTCTAACCAGGATACAGGCAGGGCAACTGAGGAGGTGAGAGCAGAGTCCAGAGTGCAGGGTAGAATGAGGCTTTATTCCTATCTTAAAGAGGTAGTTTAGATTGTTACACCACAGGAGGCCTGCACCTGCCTTGCAGGGATGGGGCCAAGTTGGTGGTTCCCAAATTTAACATGTAGAAATACAGAATATCAGGATTAGGCTTGGTGAAAAGCCCCAAGCTCCTTGCTGTTGTATGTGCATGTACATAAGCACAATACATGGTGGGATGCCCAGAGAGTTGATAACCTGTGTAAAATTCAGGGAAGTGTTCATATTGAAGGAACAATTGAAAAGACAGAATTATCACCTTAAATATATTTTAGTCTGTTTGGACTGCTCTAAGGAAATACTAGAAACATACACCTTACAAGCAAAAAAAATTCATTTGTTGACTTCTGAAAGCTCAGATGTCCAAGATCAAGTTTCCAACAGGTTTATTGACTATTGAGAACCTACTTTTTCATAGATAGCTCCAATTTGAAGGTTTGTGTCCCCTTGGGTACCTTGGTTGAACTCCTCTTCATTAAGGTGATTGTATTAGAAGGTGAGTCATTGGAGAGGTGTTGAGGTCCTGAGGCTGAAGTCTTCATCAGTGGAATTAATGCTCTAATGAACAGTGATACAGGCTATCTGGCTTCTTTCACCACATGATGACACAGCCAGAAGCTTCTACCCATTAGAAATGTCCTTTCCAAACATTGAATTGCCTTGTGCCTTGATCTTACACACTGTGAAAAATGAGTGTCTGTTGCTTATAAACCACCCAGTCTACCATAGATTATTATAGCAGCTTGATGAGAGTAAGGAAGTACACCATCTCTGTCCTCACAGGATAAATTGAGAAGTTTCTTGGCAGCTTTCTTTAATAAATGACAATAATTCTATTCCATGACTTAATAACCTGCAGGACCCCACCTTTTTCTGCCTAGGCTCATGATAAACTACCACAATATTAAAATACATACTCACACAGGGTCTAGGACTGGTCATTTTTTCCTGAAGTGTGTATAGCCAAGCTTCTGAAACCTGGACCTGAAAGCAACTGTCAAGTCCTCTCTGTGTTCTTGGCATTAAATTTTCAAAGAATTCTTCAGTGTATATTAATAGTCATATCTGTGTATTCACCAGGCTGCTCACACTAGATAAGAAGTGGCCCCTGCCCTTGTAAACTCCAGTCTAATGGAAAAAGCATAAAACTCATGTTGTCCCTTGCTGTGCTGACACTAAACATTGCACATGAATCCTGTGATTCTTTATTGCCAATTACTGGTCAGTAAATGTTACATCACAGCAAGCATTGCTACTTTAGGTAAACATTTTGTTCACATTGAAGAAAAGATCCTGGAAATCATGAAAGCTTAAGAAATTAATTAGTCACAGAATAGTATGGTTAATGCTTGGATTGTCAGACTCTTAACTGTGTGTTGGGCTTGATATTTGTCCTTTTATTTAACTCTATGTTTTGAACATGGTTTTCATTTATGTGGCTCAAATATAAACCCATGTTAAAATACACTGAAGACTCACCTATATTCCATCCCCACTAATCTTTAAACATTGGCCTTCGTGAACAACTTATTTAATTGTTTCTAGTATATATTCTTACTGTTTCTTGTTCTGGTAGGAGACAATAACAATACTATGTTATTATGTAAATTTCTTTGTTACCCAAAAGAAAGTGCTCCTGTATATCCTGTCTGCCCCTTATTTTTCACTCAATGAAACAACCTGGAAAACACTCCACATAACAAATGATGGACATTTGGGCTATTTCTGAATTTCATTTTTTAACAATATTTTTGCATTGAATAGCTCTGGGAATCTATTTTATATTCTTTCAAATGTACATTCAATGTTCAGTCCTGCAAGAATTATTGGTTTATCAATGGCTATTTTTTTTTTACTTTCAAATAATAAAGCCCAATTTACTGGAGGGTTGCAACATTTATATTTCTCCCAGCAGGTATACAAGTTCATGCTTTCTGTAGATGCCCCATATACAGAGGCCACATTTTAGATATTCTGTGCACTATCACAATATGCTTGTAATTTCTTTTTTTTTCTGAGAGAACCATTTCCTATTTCTGTTATTTTTTTTCTTGTTACGTATGATTGATACCATGTCATGGTTACAGAAGAAAACAGCAGTGTCCTACTCTAAAAAACCCATGGCTTGGTGAGAGTCCAATGCTGAAACCAATAATTTTTTCCCAGTACAAAGATCACCAAGTATACAATGCATTTTGGTATTTTGTGTCTTCCACCAAATTGATCTATGTAATCTAAGTCCTTATACCTATGGGCTGAGAGTTTTAAACATTGTTTATTTTAATGTTCATGTATTTAATAGTGATAACATCATTTATTTTTTAGATTTTATCTATTTATTGACTTTTAGAAAGACCCAAGGACATGAGCCTTAGAAAAAAGACTTCCTGGAACACCCCCAATATTGAAAATAAATGCCTTAGATATTAATACATTGGTACAATTGTTCAGCATACATTAGTAAATATAAGATCATGTTAGGTCACATTGATGATGGCAGTAGAAGAGAATAAGAATCAAGCATTTAAGACCATGCAGAGGGCTGGGGTTGTGGCTCAAGCGGTAGTGCACTCGCCTGGCATGCGTGCGGCCCGGGTTCGATCCTCAGCACCACGTAAAAACAAAGATGTGTCCGCCAAAAACTGAAAAATAAATATTAAAAAAATTCTCTCTCTCTCTCTCTCTCTCTCTCTCTCTCTCTCTCTCTCTCTCTCTCTCTCTCCCTTTAAAAAAAAATAACATGCAGAATACCCACAAGGAACAAGGAATCACAGACTCTGCTGTGAGAATTGATGCTTCAACTTTGCCAAGCAGGAGCTTCTGGGGCTGAAGGTGATGTCATAGAGAACACTCAGTGGGCAGATGGTACAAATGGAGAATCATCCCCCAAGAAACTGTGAAAGTAGATTATTAATTTTTATTTGATGTCATCTCCAAAATGCTGAGACAAAAATATCTGTAACTATGAACCCCGTAATTATCAACATCCCTAGATATATTATGGCCATGATACCAATGGTAAAGTTCTTGGGCTATATCTTGTACTAGAAAAGGAATGTGAAATTTCAGAAGGAAATTATAGTGTTAGCTGAAATCTCCAAACTTCAGAGGAAATGTTTTTTGTTTTTTTTAACTAATGAAATCATATAGTTTGTTAATCTTTTTCATTTTTTTTATATTCTATATCAATAGTATATATCTTATGAGAAAATGAAGCAGAAACCTTTGTTTCAAATAGTGTCATCTTCATCAATCTCACCCTATCCTATTACAAGGGATATATGTGGATTCACCCAACACACATTTTTCTCACTTCAGTTATCAAGTCCCTCTAATATCCTCCAGGTGCCATTCCAAAATTATTACCAAATTATGTCTGAATTATATAATCACAACTGTGTTCCCACTATACATAACTTTCTTATAGATTCAGAATTACCATATATTATCAAAATAGTTGTTGATATAATCTCATGTTGAGGTTTTCTGGGGTAGTATGTTACTTTGATTTCATTTTTATCTTCTTGATTAAGCAGTAGGAACATATTGAAAACTCTACAATTTTCAGTGAATTTAAATGGAAAGATTGCACAAAAGTAAAGAATTGCAACCATCTGAAAAAATGAATCTCAATGTAGTAGGTATGCACACCGATGTATTTTTTTAGTGCTGTCTTTTGACCATTTACTACCCGACCTAATGCCTTTAATATATCATCTAAGATGACACTGAGAAGCATGCCCTCTAAGGTGATATTCTTATTTGTATTTATAATTTTTTATTGAGTTAAAGTGTTACCTTGATGATAAATCTGATCATTTTGTATGACATATACGGAGTCATATTACATATATTCTAGAGGTATTGTGTATGAAAGAAGAACACATATGGATGTGTTTCTGAAATAAAAAGTCCTCAGTAGAAATGCTGGCCATTGTTTTAATTATGCAGTTCCTCATATATGTGATTCAATAGATTTAAATCTTTTATTTTAATAATGGCTACATATGCTTTTGCTTCAAATTGTTTTTATAAAGTTAAAATATTCTAGCAATATGTGTAGAAAGCTCGTTGGCAGTATTTTAGGCCTGCCTTTGAATCCCCAATGTAGCTATCCACCTTATATATATGTTATAATCATGACCAGAAAAAATATCTTAAGTGACCAAATTGCAGCTATTGAATATCAGTAGAAATATTTTATTATTGTCTTCTCTTCAGTCATCTTGAATAAAGGTGGTAATTCAAGTCACAGTTTAGATAGACTCAAAGTCATTCCATTGTAAGGTTTTTAATTAAAGATCAAGAATTCGACCCAAGCGTAAAAGATAAACTTCCATAAAATCCCAATATTCATCTGCTTGAAGGAAGCAGAATGTGTTTCTTCAATAAAGAAACCATACATAAAATTGATACAGAAAATTTGATGTTAATCTGATGGAATATTTTCTATAAAAGGTATGTTGTGTTTTAAGTCAAGTGTCTAAAATAGTAGGTATGTGTTTTAAATTGTTTCAAGCCACATATTTAAAAACACCAGTCATCAGGGCTAAGATTGTGGCTCAGTGGCATAGTGTTTGCCTAGCACATGTGAGAAACTGTGTTCAATCCTCAACACCACATAAAAAATAAAATAATAAAATAAAGTGTAAACAAGGTTTGAAAAAAAATAGCAGTTATCAGAAAACCATGTGGATGAGGCTAAATTGTTCCATGACTCTTTAGATCTCTTAGATATAAAAGACATAACAATAAGAGAAACCAAATAGTGAAACATTTATGAACATAGGATACCATTTTAAAATCTGAGGTAATGTAGATATTTGGTTAAAACATCAAAGTGTTGATTTCTGTTTATTTTAATTTTTAACTGGAATCTACTATTTGTACTTGGATATGAGACCCAGTATTGTAACTCAACGTGTGGATATAGTGTGTAATTATCAGATCAGGGTAATTTTTATCTCATTAAAATTATTCTTTGTTTAAAACCTGCAAATTTCTTGCTATTTTGTTTTGTTTAAGAAGTTATTATAGAACATAATCACCTTATTGTGCTTTAAAACCTAAGACTTACTTTCTGGTCTTAACTTTTTTTGACACTTCTTACACAAAATCAGTCTCTTTCTCATTCTTATCATAAATCTGGTTAGCATTTCTGTTTTCAGTTTCTGTGTAATCAACTTTTCAGCTTCAACACATAAATGCCACATTCAGTGTTTGTGGGAAAATAAATGTCATTACTAGGAAAAATAAAATATTATCCTCAATAAATAATTTGGGAGATTGGCATAATTCTCTGCATTCACTCATTCAGTGTTTTGAACTTGTCTCTAATAATAAATTTGGAAAAAGAATAAAAATATATAAATCAAATATCCATATGTTTTCAAGATTTTATGGGTCACATTTGGTCAATGAGAGTAAGTTTTGTGACATTTATTTTTATAAAAAATGGCATATGCTAATTCTTACAAATTTATTTATAATAAGTGTATATATTATATGTAAGTTTTTGTATTGTGAATTTAAATAGATCCATATTTCTATGGAATAAATAACTTTAAAAATTGTATTAGATTTGGCTCAGTAACACAGGCCTGTCATTTCAGTGAATGTGTAGGCTGAGGCAGGAGTATTGAGAGTTCAAAGCCACATAATTAACTTGGTGAAGTCCTGAGAAACAATTTAATCTTGTATCAAAATAATAAAAAAAAACAAGAATGAAAAGACGACCCACACTCAGTGCTACATACCTGTAATCCCAGTGGCTCAGAAGGCTGAGGCAGAAGGATTATGAGTTCATAGTCAGCCTCAACAATGGTGATAAATTAAGAAAATTAGTGAGACTCTAAATAAAATATAAAATGAGGCTGGTGATGTTGCTCACTGGTGGAATATCCAAGAGTTAAATCTCAGAAGGGTCAAATAAAATAAATAAATAAAAAGCGCTGGGGATGAGTGGGCCTGTGGTTCAGTGGTAATAAAATTGAATTGCATGGCATGTGTGAGGCACTGGGTTTGATTCTCAGAACCACATATAAATAAACAAAATAAAAATCTATCAACAAAGAAAAAATATTTTAAAAAACTGGAGGTGTATCTCAGGGGGTAATCACCCAAATGCACTCACCCTCTACCTCTTCTTCACCTGGGATGCCCACTCTGACACATGTGAAAGAACAATATCTCAGCCTGGCCACCTATCCATCAGTTTTTCTTTAACAGCCCATGAGGACATTTTCCTCACTTGATGCCCATCCTTTCACGCCACTGTGTGACTATGCACTGGGCCTACACTAAGCAACCTGAGCACAACTGTTTGTTAAGGTCCAGGTGCACATATCCCTAATTCACTCCACTGGAACGTTATATTTTATAAAATGGGTTTCTAATAATTCAAAATGACAGGTTTAGGGCTGAAAGTACAGTTCAGTAGTAAAACGAGTGTTTCCCATGTGCCTGGCTCTGGGTTCCTCTGCCACATGACCAGCGTGAGCTTCATGAAAGAAGATTCAGTGCATAATAAATTGCTAGAGAGTTTTAAATTAAAGAGACAGACTCTCATACCTTTAATGCAGCTCTGAGATGGCTTCTCCTAGCTCCCGCCTCCAGTCACCAAATCTGTTGGTGAGGTTTACAGAAAAGACTAGCGAGAGAGGGAGAGCATGCCAGGGAGTGAGCTTTTATTGGGCAAAAAAAAAAAAATTCAAGGGGAAATCCCAGCCAATGAAAGATAAGGGGGTCAGCATCTCAAGGTCAGGGCTGGCAATTGGGTCTTCAGGTCAGTGGCCAGGCACACCTCTGCATGGACAAGCCCTCGGACCTGGGAAAGGGTGGGTAAGGCTTTTTAACACAGGCTGTGTTTAAGCGCCTCTCACCCAGGCAGGGAGGTAACTCAAATCACATGTAAGGATAGCCTCCCACAGGATCCAACTCCAGCATGTAAAAAAAAAAAAAGCCAGGCAGGCCTGGTGCACATGCCTATAATCCCAGTGACTATAGAGGCTGAGGCAGGAGGCTCAAAAGTCTAATGTCAGCTTCAACAATGTAGTGAGGCCCTAAAAATCTTAGAGAGACACACTGTCTATAAACTATAAAAATGGTTGGGTATGGTTGTTTAGTGCTTAAGAAATCCTAGATTCACTTCCCACAACCAAAAAACAGAACCAAACTAAAAATGAAAAACAAACTGTATTTCCCAATATTATTTGCAGGTAGGCGTCTCTATGATTCTGTGCTGGCCAATGAGATATCAGTGGAAGCCCCCTCTTAGATCTTTGTTTTTCTCCTTCTTCCCTTTCCCCTGATTGCTCTATTGAATGAATTGCAGAATGAAAAACAGAAAGGGTTCTGAGGCATGATGGTACAGCTGGATAGCCATAGCAGCCCAGACTGCCAACCACTGGGCTTTTTGATTTTCAAGTAAAAGAAAATCTTTTTCAGTATTTGATGGGTACATTTTGCTCGCAGTGGAAAGACAGATGCATTGATTTTTCTCCTTGTTCTACTTTCTGTTCATTGTCCTCAGGTTCAGGAACAATGCAGGTCAAAAGAACCAGCCATTTTTGTCACCAATTCTTTTTCAGGTCTCTGGGGATGGAGTGTAAGTACAACACAAAACCTCTACAGTACCTAATCTGAGCCCTTGGGACAGAGTTAGTCCTGAGTCATCTCCAGGATCCCTCATCTGTCCCAGAATGTTCACAGAGAGTGAGTATATTTCCTCTTGTTGCCAACACTCAAGTCCAAAATCCCAGGACTCCCATGGCTCTCCTGAGAACTGTTCCACAACAGACTAACACTGGTCCCAATCTCAATTCCTGCACTGATGGGACATTGGGAAAGTGATTTTAAGCAAGCCTTACTGTTCCCAATTTTGAAGTTGGTCTTCTCCAAAAAAAGACTTGAATCTAAATGAACACAGAAGGAAGAAGCCAGGGTCCAAGGACTGAAGATGAACCCTGCCTCCAGAGAAATCTAGGATTTTAAAAGATTTTCAATTAAAGTGAGGTGGCTGGTAAAGTATAGACCTTGACATAAAACAATAGCCTGCGAGCAAAATGTCAGATGTGGGCAAAGACGTATGTGTGAGACTGATGTTTCACAGCCTCCACAACAGGTAAAAATGAATGCTAAAATTGTAATATGTAACATAAGAAAAAGGAACCACATTTTTTTCTTTTTTTTCTTTTTTATTTCTTTTCTTTCTTTTTTTTGTACAAGTGTTTGAAACTAGGGGAACATAACCACTGAGCCTCATCCTCAGATTTTTTAATGGTATTCTTTAGCTTTTGAGACACATTGTTAATCACAATATTGGGATATTCTTATATCAAACAAGAATTTTGATCACAAAATAAATATGTCATGTTAGCAACTACTTCTCTCTTACTGATTTTGTTTTTTTTTCTTTCCATAAATTCAAGTGAAAATGCTGTTTTTTTATATTTAATAACTTTTTTATAATTTTAACCATTATTTTATTTTTTTTTTGTTTTTATGTGGTGTTGATATAACCCAGCACCTCTTGTGCACTAGGCAAGCACTCTCCCACTGAGCCACAAACCCAGCCCACATTTAACCTCATTTTAATCAAATTATTTTCTTTCTTTATACCCATCCTTGTTTTTTTATTCACCCTCCAATCTATGTGACTAAAAAGTTTTGAAAAATGATACTGCCTAATGTTAATTCTGGTGTTTGGGGCACTGGATTTTGGCAAGATTTCCACCTCTTGCCCAGTTTTGCAGTATTCTGCTGTACATTTTGAATTCTTTATAGAAGCCTTTAGCATTTTTGTGGAACAATGATATAAGTTTCCCAAAGTCTGGCACTATTTTTGAAAGGTTTGGAGATATTGAATGACATGATGAGAAAAGCACCTGGCATAGTGTGGTTGTGTGATTCTGAGAGGACACAAATTTCTTTGTGAGATCACAAATGGTGTTCTTACCTAGAATGTCCTTTCCTTTGCTCTTTAGCATACTTTAATTTATCCTTTAATACCTAGTTGAATGTGAAGAATTTGTACTCCCAGCCAGTACTTATACACAGCCTACTGGACCCCTTCTCTTTGTTGTTTTGCAGCAACAAAGCAACAGCAGGAAGGCTTTCAGTGTGCTCATATAGAAATGGGGTTCAGTGAGAACTATAAATGGGTTTTGGCCACTGAAATCACATGGCAAAACCCAGCTCCTGGTTTTATTAAACTTTGCTATCAGATTCCTTGACCTCCCCAGTGTCATTTTTTTAAATAAATCACCTAGTTCAGTTTCTGCAGCTTGAAGCCCAAGTTCCCAACTGCTGCCCTGTATCTACAGCATTGGGTCAGGTTGTCCAAATAAACCATAGTTATACAGAAGTCATTATAAAGAGGCTTTCTCTTCTGAGACTGAACCTTGAGAAAGATGGCCCTGACCAGATACCTATGCTTCCTCATTCTGAAATGCCCCTGGCTGGCTGGAGAAGAGATCACAGATGACTCTTTTTTGCCAAGTAGCTGTGCCCATCCTGTGCTGAAAGGGGAAGAGAAGGTGCTGAAGGCCACAGAGCTTAAAAAAAAGCACAAGGCCATGTCCTTTGAAAACATGCTTTTTAAATATGGCTGGGCTCTTTCACAAATAGGGCAGGGACATTGCTATTTGCTATACAGTACCTCTTCTGCATCCATAATACAAAGACAGTGCTGAAAACATGCTCACATTTATGCACAAAAGTATTATCATCAGTTGGAATTCTGTAAATGGAGATATTCTGTGGTTATCAGAGTGGTTCAAGGTGAACCATTGAAGATGTGGGGTTCAAATGTGACCAGAGCCCAAAGGTAATTGTCCCTTAGACTCAGTGGTGTCACAACCATGGATATCTCAACAAGATCTCTTTCATTCATTTCAGATGGAGTTTTCAAGGAGCAGTGGAGAGGCCAAGTGACAGTGAGACTGGTGTAGAAGTGAACTTGATGAAAAACCATGGCTAATGAAGAAGAGCAGAGCCTTTTTGTATGCTAGTGGATGCTGGTGGAATTGGGCCAAGAAAGACTGCAAAGGTTCCAGGGCTAGAGGGAAAAACCAGCAATCCCAGAGTGTTAATATGTCATCGGAGGATGAGTCATGTGGAAAAAATGAAGAGGATCAAATTGGTGGAGTGTGCGTGGCTCTCAGAACAATGCAGGTAAGAGGCCAGATGCTGGGTGGAGCCTATGAAAAAAAGTGGAGAGGACCTGGTGAGGCAGTCAGGCTGAGTGAATGGAGCCCAACTCCTAAGAACAATGGGTGGGGAGAAGACAGGGGAAGCACGTGGGAGGCAGCACCCCACCCAGGACCCCTTCGTTGAGCACAGCCTAGGAACCAGAAGGCACAGTAATGCAGGAGCAGAGGGCATGGTGGGTGCATCCACAGGAGGCAAATGGAGTCAGGAGAGACATCCATCCGGTAATTCTGTCAGGAGTCACTGTGGACCCAGAGGGGAAGCAGGGTCTTTGGCCTCTGAGATAGTAATTCGACCTCAATGTCTGCTCCATTGGGGGCCACAGTTTCCCCTCTTACCCACTGAGGCAATGGAGGGAGGCTGAAGATGCCATGGCACAGCCTTTCTTTCTTCTTCCCACTCATTGGATGCTGTGCACTTTCTATATTTTCAGGTTGGTTGGGTCCCATGGGGTTTCTTGAAGAGGTCCTTGGAATATCACCTGAGACACTTCGTTTTGGGGGAACAATAATTTTTCCTGTGTGTTCACAGAGACTTCTCTTGGTGCTTGCTGTTTACATATTGAGACCCTGAAGTCCAGAGAGGGTAAGCCTGTGATGCAGCCGACACTTGTTGGAGTCTGATCTGGATCACACAGTCCCCTTCACTCACTCACTCACAGGCAGGGGTTTCATAGCACCTGGGCAATACAAAAAGCACTCTAACACTGAGGGTGAAGGGTACCCCTTCACTTGGTATTTTATTTTGAGATCAGGCATTACTGGAGACCAGACTGGCCTCAAGTTTGTGATCCTCCTGCCTCAGACTCTCAATGAGCTGACACTACAGGCATATACCCACGTGCCCTAGAAAACCAATGTTATTTTGATACCAACCACCCCAAAAGACTTTTAATTATGGGGAAAAATGACTATCAACAAATGTGTTTTATAAATACTGTCTCCAAAAAAATAGGGGTAGCAAGGCTGGGGATGTGGCTCAGTGGTTAAGTACACCTGAGTTCAATCCTTGGTACCAAAACACAAAAACTAGCAAAAATAAAATAAAATGTTGAGTTACCACTGTATAAATGGAAGTTTAGTTCAGTACATACTGTACTCTTCTCCATTGCAACAATGTATTATTTATTAAGATCTATCATTACTCCTAAACTAACATCTGCCTTTGTTTCAATTTTAGAGTGGCTGACACTGTCTCTGACCCAGGGAGAACACAAGGCAATGACTGGCCACTCAGTAGCTGTTAATTTGAAGGACAAGGTGTACTAGACATTTCTGAACCATAAAAAAGTATTATAAATATAAATTTTCTATCAGACAGTAGCAATGTGGTCAGATATATAGGGATATGGGAACCCATATAGCATCAAAGCTAAGAGGGCAGGCTAAGGTTGGACAGACTTGGGTTAGATTTCAGAATTTTACTATTTCTGTAATCATGAGCATATTACCTAGTTGTTCTAGATACTGTGGTATCCTGTACATAATCCTCTCCTAAAGACTACACATCCTTCTTGTAGCTACTGAGAATAACAGCCAGTGTTAGAATACACTAGGATTGTTCTTGGCATTAAGAAATTTCTTGCTGAAGGCTTTAGCATGAAGAAATTAGCTATGGACCCAGGGGGAACTTTCTTAGTTCTGGTCACTTAAAATACAAGCTCTACTTCCAGCATTAGGCAGGCAGCTTGAATATACTGATTTGCCATTGTATAGGGGCGATTGAAGCACAAATATGAGTTCAAATTATTTTTTCACCTAAAACAATTGATATAATTAATGATATAACTTTTAAATTTGTTTCATCATTGACTGGATATAACATGCCAAAAGTCAAGAGGATGAGCATGCAGAAGAGGGGATGCCTTCAGCCTTCACAGAAACAACATTGTATTTCACATTTACCTTTGCTTGGTTTAAGATACACCCAATGAACTATGAACCTCTAATATCCATGGAAGGAAGAGACTTTCCAAAGCCCAGATACTAATGTAGCCTGATAAAATCTGGAGGAGATCAAATTTGCAGAATACCTTAAGCATGACTTAAGATTTAAAGCCTCTTAAAGAAGAACTTCAAATTATGCCAAGTGGTGTATGCCCAGTTGCACTGAGAATGTTTCAGTTCTTAAAGAGAAAGGATATTAAGAGTTTCTGGCATGCTAAACAATAGATAATTGCTAAGGGCCATTGCCAAGTAGGAATGACGCATCGAAATTTTTTGCCAGCATACCCCATGTTAAATGGACTTGCCTTGGAATTTCGCTGTTGTCATTGCATGTGTCTTTGAGAAAGGTGACCCTGCTCAAGGACCAGGGTGGATCCAGGATTAGGGTGTATCCAGCAGGTTTTAGGAAGTATAGGGTTTAAGACAATTTGGGTTTAGGGCGTTCCTGGTTTAAGATAATCCAGGTTTAGGGAAGTTGCAGGTTGAAGGTTATTCCTGCTGGGAGTAGGGCATGCCTGCTGCCTGAGTTCCCGCTGAGTTCTCGTGGAGAGAGAGTATTTGGGACGCGAATTGGGCGGCAGAACTTGGATTTCCCCAGAACGTGTTTGTAGACGGCCAGTGTGAGTTCAGGAATAAAGAATTGCTGTTTGAATCTACAAGGTATGTGGTGGCTCGTGATTCAGTGCCAAGCTGAGACATTGGCAGAATATGTTTCGTTCCTTTATATTCTATAATGAGTGTGTGTCATCCCAGCCTTTCTCTGACTGTAATCCATGCATTCTTAAAAACTTATTACAATGCATTGAATCAGAGCACTGCAGACAACAAAAATAGAGACAACATTTGACAACAAACAAAATAATGTTAGTTTTGTTTTGTTTTGTTTTGTATTTTTCCCCCAAGGCACATGTAAATAAAATGTCAGACACCCATAAGTTTTTATGTAAAATTATTCATAAAGGGAAGTGATGTCTCAGGCTCTGATAAGTTACTACCACAGCGAATTAACTCACTGCCATATGTTGCCTGTGAAGGGTTGTTCCTTCCCTAAGTGTGGAAATGAAGCAGACATAGGGGAACCCCTTGATGCTTAAACCTAGAGAAGAAAAGTTAATCATTAGAAAACAAATAAGTCGATGGTTTTGGACTCAGGGACCAGCTAGCAGGGCTGAATGGTATGACTCTTCACCACTAGAGTGATTAAAAATAATAGTCAAATCTTTCAAGTTAACCACTTGCTATAACTGTAGCACTGGTCCAGGTTTGAAATACGATAAATCAGTTTGAGCGATAGGATAAATGTTTGAGTCATAGCCAACTATTATTAAGCTTAGCTAAGTGTAACAGCTCAAGGCAAAACACAAAATGAAAGTTAAAAGTGCTTACTGCTGCTTAGGATTAATGATGAATTTTGTCTGATTAGGAAACAACTTCCTTGAATAACAACTTTTGTGCTTCCTGCCTTGTAAACACAAAGTATTGTAATCACTCCAAAAAGAATAGCATATATGATTCAAGACATAAGTGAAGATTCAGATTCTGCACCTTCACTTTTGTGTCTGTGTTGTTTCTTCACCACTCCCCACCGACTCCTTGTCATCCAGTTGTCCTCTGAGACCCCATACAAGGCTGGCCCTTGGCAGTTAATTATGCTCCATGCTTATCTAAAGCAGCTGAATTTGAAGATGTTCAGCATAATTGCTCTCCTCACAATGACAGGATTTTGGCCATATTAGAGTAAATGCTTGTGGAGGCTGGACCTCCTTGCCCAGTTGTTTGCTGTTTCCACTACTTGGGAAGTCACTGTGTGATGGCTGTTTGATGGTGGAGGAAGGAGTATAGCTACTTAAAAAATAGCAGTCAGGAAAAAAAAAGCATACATGTGGACAAAAGATACATAAGATCTTGACAAATACTTGCAGATATTCTTGCCCTTAGATGTTCAAGGTGTTCTGCTGAGCTATTAAACTAATTGGCCTGAAAAAATAGAAAGTGACCAGTTTCTAAAAGGAAACAAGAGGAAAAAGAAAAAAATGAGGTTGGGAAGATGGGAATGGAAAGTGAGGAAGAGGGACAAATGAACCTCCATGTTACAAAATCCAAATTTAGAATGACTAAATCAGTGAAGTATATATGGGAGAAAACACTGGAATAGGAAAACATGAAGACCAAGGCAAGCACAAGCTATGCAAGTCCTCTATTTTGATGATGAGCTAAGAACCTCAAATTTAGTTTAACAGATATTTAAAAAAGTGAATGAAGAGACTATGGAAAACTGATCAAGTATATTCTCTTTTCAAGTGATTTTTATCTTCAGATTTCAGAGGAATTCATATACCCAAGTCTTATTGGTCTGGGGTACAAATCAACATTTATATTAATAAGTCTACTATGTTTCCATTTCAAGCATACAAGTGGAGGACCAATCTACTCCTCAACTACAAACTGAATTCTATGTTCATTCTGAAAATACTAAGTAAAATACCAAATAACTAATCTTGTCACTGACATCAGTGCTTTTAGCACTTTATATCTACTTGGGGGCTGCATATCTAGTTCAGCCTGCACTGGAACTAGCTTGTCATCTCTTCCACTTCCCTTTTCTCTCAGCCATCCTGATCACATAGCACCCGATCCAAGGGGTGAATTGGAAGCATTTGGTTTTCCTTTAATTTTATACAGCTCATACCAATTTGAGGCCTTATGACATATGAAGAAACAGCCCAGCCCCTATGTACTATACATTATTCTAACACCCAGGATTTTAGTCTTTCTTTACTAGGCAAAAAGAAATTTAGTTCATTTTTCTTCAACTTGGGAGACAAAATGCTGAGAAGTAGACCCTATGCCCTGGCTTAGAACAAAAACACAAACTATTCAAAGCCCTCCAAAAAACTGCCACCACCAGCTCCACACAACGTCTATTCCTGTGCTGTTTGAGAACTGGTTTGCACCCACTGAGACTGTCCACAGTCTAAAAAGAACAGAAACTTATCTCTGTCATTATGAGGACAAGAGGGTAGTAGTCTTCTTTCTTTTAGCAGTCAACCCTCAATTTTGAATGAGATGCTACTTCTCCCTGAATTATGGGAGTCTCTCTTGAGAAGTTGATTTCCAATTGTGTAATTACTCCCTCTGATAGACTAAAATTAGCATCTGTTAAAAACCAGTAACTGAACAAAGGGAGACAGAACTAATTGCATATTTTAAGTTACTGTGTCTATTCATCCAACAATTCCACTGACTCAAAGCCAAGTTATAAGATTGAAGCAACACAAAAGATATGCTATGAAATTCTAAATTTAGAGATTTTTTAAGCACAGAATTTTATGTGCTACACTTGCAGATATTTTTATTTCCTAGTAATCCCAGCAAACAGTACTAACAGAAAATAGTTTGTCATCCCCTAGAAATGAATATACACATTTTATCATCATCATAATTTAAACATGATTCCACCTGTCCATTCTGGCTCCAATAAATAGGAATTATAAAAAATGGAGTATGTCTAGAACACACACGCACAAAAAAAGTTTATTGGAAAATTGAGAATACATACAAAAACTTCTTTGTTGAATTCTTGTGAAGAAACATTTAAATATTCTGCCATTAAAAAATTGCAAATCAAATCAATGTGCACATAACTGAAATTCTGAAAATGGACTGTCTTTTTAAGTAAAATATTCATCAAATGACACAGATAGGTGAGAAATGAAGGATTTGCTGGTCAAACATACTCACTAGTGCAATGACTCTTCTAAAATTTAAGGAGAGCCTTCAGTAGTTACGTATAGGAATCACAAGAATACAGGAAGCTCTTACTTGGTAGTAAAAACTTTTTCATAATCACCCTTCTCCTGTACTTCAAGCCTTTGAGAGTTAATTCAAACAACAATGGCATAAAAGTGATAACACAACTGTTTTTCAGAGCATCTTAAATGTGCAGAGGTAACTTTGGGAATTATGGAGTGCTCTCAGGTTAAAACCAGAATTCTTTCAGGAGACAGATGCAGGCAGGTGGTTGGTTAAAGTTTTGTCATCAGTGGAGGCCCAGGTCAAGGGTTTAGAACCCTGGCCACAATTTATAAGCTGGAAACACTATGTACATTCCACAGCAGTTTTGAATTTCATGGATTGATGATTACAAAGAATAGTTAAGATTTAAATGATCAGTGTCTCTGTGCCAATAACTTAAAGAAAACTCAAATGTCCACTGTTACTGTGACAGGGACAAGCACTATGTGCAATAGGCTGGTGTATAGGGAGGTGCTCATGCCACCTCAGGGAGCCAGAGAAAGCTTCCCTGAGGAACCTAAGTCTGTCTTGGGTTCTACACTAGATAAAAGGTGTAAAACATCATTTTGAATTTTAAAAATGTACCAGTTAAGAACTTCTACCTAGAAAGATACATGGTACCAAAAAGATACATTTTATTTCACATTTATCCATCTCACAGAAATCTATGACTAGAAATATAAAAGTAGGACAAATGGTTAGCAAAAAATATCAACTAAGAACTCTTTGATTTTAAGCAGTCCATGTATGAGTGTGCATGTGCACATGTGTATGTTTAATTAGCACTTTGATAGCCCATGTTGAAGTTGAAGTGTGTTTGCCCCATATTCTCTCCTCATGCCCAGCTGGCTGCTGGGTCAATAACTTCCCTACTCTTTCTTTGAACATAGAAGTGCTCACCAGGTAAACTCATCTGCCTGCCTAGTGACTACCTGTGATTGCCCATAGTGAACAGGCCAGAGAAGGCTTATGGTGGGCTAGAAATATCTACTGCACAAATTCAGTCATCCCTGAAGGACTCTGGAATAAGAAACCCATAATAATGAGGAATAGACCTTTTAACTCTCAAAAAAGCTTAGGGAGATATTTTATGTGAGTAACCTTGTACAAGTTTGTGCATAACTCAGTTTTTTTTCCACTTTTGGAACTGGGGATTTAACCCAGGGGCACTTTTCTACTGAATTTTATCCCTAGCTGTTTTTCTTGCTTATTTGTTTGATTTTGACACAGGGTCTTGCTTAATTGTTTAGGGCAGAAGTTTCTGAAGCTAGCCTTGATCTTGCAATCCTCCTATCTCAGCCTTGAAAGTTGCTGGGATGACTAAATCCACCATACCCAGCATAACTTGGTTTTTTAAAATGCTGATAAACAAAGTAACAATCACATAGTACAAGGAAATAATAATAATTATAATAGCAGAAGCTAACACTAGAATGCTTACTATGGGTCATGAACAATCAGATGAAATAAATCCCAGAAAAATCAAAACATTTTTATCTTAGTGGTTTAATATAGAATAGCATTTCAATATAATTCCCTTTCAAACAAAATATCAAAACATAATCTTTATTTTGTAGAATTTGGCAAAGATTAAAATATTTAGAAACAATTTAACATAAATATTTCTACTGCCCATAAACAGTGATGTTCAAAAGATCCCTCTCTAGACCTAGAATGACTCATATTCTACCAGCTAGATCTGTTCCATGTATTAGTCCTCAACATATATGAAAAACAACATAAAGATGTGGAAATATTATGCTGCCTTTTCTTTATCTCATACAAAATGTATACACATCTGAATGGCTTAATCAGCCTTTGTTCATTGCCCTAAATTCATAGACAAGTTCAAATAATTAAGTGACAATCTATATCATTGTTTATCAACTCTTTATGGTTTATAGCCAAAGAATAAAAACAGTTTTTAAAAACATAATTTAAAAGATAGGGTAAAGTCAACCAGATACACTAAATACCATAAAAGATTTAGGAAGATTGCAAGATTGAGTACAGCCTGGGGAATTTAGTGAGACCTGGTATGAAAATAAGTTTAAAAAGGACTGAAAATGGTGCAAAATTGTGAAAATACACCATGATCCACCTTTAGTTCAGCTGCTGGTACAGTCCTTTTATACATATTGGATCCTCAGCCCAAGTCAGGGCTGTCTCTCTCTCGCCTACATTTTCCTTGAATGTATACCTACCTTCCTAAATAAGCCTTGGATAATGTCTGTTTAAAAGGAAAAGAAAAGAACTGGGGTATAGTCCTGAGTTCAATCCACATCAACCCACCCCCAAAAGGCAAACCAAGTTCTGAGGTTGTGTGTGTAGGATGAAAGAGAAAAGCCTCATAATTGTGCATAAGAATGGCCTCAGAATTTCTTGCAAGATTTAGCCCCTACCAATAATAAGTACCATCTTTAAGTGCCAAGCTGTCCATCACCTTAATACATTGTATTGCAGAAATGTCCAATCCTACTAAAGGATTTTAGTTTCCATTATCAGCTTCATTGTGAAAATCTCTGAGAATATACACAGCCAAATTCTAGTCTATTTTAGCCTTCACACCCCTTTGAATCCACATATCCCTCACCATCCCTCACACAGCTGTCCCGAAAGACTCAGACAGCTTGGAAGTCACATCCTCACTGAAGTCTCTCTTGGATTCTCCTAAAAGAGGTACTACATTGCCATCACTTTATTTGGATAGAATTTGTTACCTGTTATGGATTTCTTTTTCTTAAGCCTATAAGCTTCTAAAAGACAGTAACTGTATCCCATTCATCTTTATCATCTCAATAAATAGTTGCTGAAGGAATGATGAGTTTATAGTTTATTTCATGGGAAATCCTTTTATAATGAGGATTTTGAAATTATTTTAGTAATATAGTATACATTGTTGGCATAATTCCAGATGATGAAAGCAAGTCAATATATTTTCCCTGAGGAATCACAAGGAAATAATAGTCCAGAATTTATTGCCTACAAAATTTCCTTACGATGCCTCTGCTGAATTTCATCAGTAAGAAATATGTATTTTTTGTTTGCTTGAATACTTTACGTGTTTGCTGCTTCCTGAGAGTATACTTTTTCAAATGCTTTATCGATTACCTAAGAACAATTAATGAAAGGGCTCTGAAAAAAAATTGAGAGCCCACATGTAGAAAGTGTATAGAGCCCATGAAAGAGTATTATTAATTTGTAAGTAAATCAGTATGATAATCTCTATGTCAATGTGAAAAATTTGGAATACATTTTTCAAATATCTATAGAGTACTAGCTTAGAGATTTTTAAATTGATGTTTATGAAATATTACTTTTGAAAAATCAAAAATATTTTGCAAATTATTGGACAGAGTTTATGTCAGAGTTATGTTTTATGTACTAGTATCAGTAGAAAAATCTCACTTTGTAATATCCTGATTTTTTTCTGCTTTACAGCACATTGCATGAGAGCTCTTCTTTGCACTTATCCTTCCTGAATCTTTGATGTGGTCTTTTGACCCTGAACCCTTTGAGTACCTGCTTAACTTTTACTTCATCAGTCCATTAAATTGTGCTGATAACTGATTTCTTTGCCTCTCAGGATCTTAATCAACTCAACATCAGTTATCTTCATCTCCTTTCTCTTTCTCATAATGCAATCTGTGTTTCTCAAAGCATGGCCCTTGGAACAGTAGCATAACCAAACTGGAATTGTGTTAGAAAGGCAAATTCTCAAGGTCCACCCTATTCAGGTTAAATATCAGACCTAACAGAGAGTGAAGCAGCAGTCTATGCTTAACCAGGCTCTGCAGGTCATTCAGACACACTGAACTTTTAGATCTACCAGGACTAAGTATGGACACACCATGGATTATGTACATCATCATCAGTTGAAAACTTTTTACTCCAAAATATCTCTTCTTCATTTTCTTGTCATCACTTATTTCCAGGCCCTTAAATTTGCTAAACTAATATTTGCTATGATCTAGAGGTTAGATTATCTACTGGCCTTGCCCTTACACACTCTAGATCCATTCCATGATGCCTATTAGCTGGCAAATGTCACTTAATTGGTTTTCTCCAACATAGACTTTTGGTAAAAATCTATGAGATTGAGAAATCCAAGCTATTTTCTTTCTCTAGGCACTTGTTGCTTGTTTGTACATGAACTTTCTTTTTAAATTCCTAATATTTCTAACATATACTCTCTTTTTTAAAGACTGACATATCGAATTAATCTTTCACACTGTGGGCGGATGGCCTTGTCTCTGGAAATAGAACAAATTTACACAAACAAGTTCCCTCAATTTCCAACTGCTTGTCTTTAAATCACCTCCACAGAGATGTTGTCTAACACTAAAGTAAAGGTGAGCCTCATTTTGCAGGTTCTGATGCCCTCCTTGTGACTACATTAACCTTTCTCCTCAGCAATAGCAGGGGAATGCAGGGTCTCTAGGAGGAGAAGTCCAAGGCCACATATTGACAGAGAGGGTAACAAGATGACTGATGACAATGATATAGGTGAGAAATAGATCCATGGTGATCCTGAGGAGAAGCTGGTTTTTGGTGGCTGTTTGTAGATAACTGGATTTGAAAAAGAGGTGAGAAGGGAAAAATGAAAGTAGGGCATTAAGAAAATAGTAATAGGGATGCAAGAGTGTGCCTGCTCCTCAATTAAAAGAAATGTTTCTATGCAGCAGAGGATGAGAGTGGCAGACCACTGGTTATTCACTGCCACCCTCTGTATATGGTTGATGTTCTTTTTTGTAAAGCCAAGCATAGGATAGATCCACTCCACAGGATGCTCCTGGCACACATTTTTCCAACATTTCCATCAGAACCAAAAGGATTTCTTCCCATATCCAGTTCAATGCCATCAGGATTCTGATTGGTCCTGTCTGTTTGGTGTCCAGACCTAAGGCTACAGAAAGAGGGATAAGACAGTCTTAAGATTGACAGTCCACAGGAAAAACACAGGATGGTTGGAGAAGCTCTTATTAACTCTCCAACAAAAGATATGTACATTGAACTCTCTGGTTAGGAAGAACTCATATATAGGGACACAGAAACAGTATCACCTAAATGTTGTGAGTCTTGGATGGAAACCACGGCATCTCTCTAACACTGTATATGTGAGTGTTTTATATATGTGTGTATACGCTGTGTATTTTATATGTATGTGTATGTATACATGTATCAATGCATGCCTTGAGTGTGTATGCACATGTGTGGGTTTATATAGACATACAAGTGTGCTTACCTAGGTATGGGTAAATAGTTGTTGAAGTGTGTCATAGGCCACATACTCTGGAAGCAGAGGCTGAGATTGTCTGTGTATAATATGCTCATTGGTGATCTACACTCATGAAAGGAAGAAAAAAGAAGTTGTGTTTGGCAATAGAAGAAGTGAAATTTCAGTGTAGCTTGACATTGCCTGTATAAGATAGTAGAGAGTTCTGAAACAAGTATCACTACTAAGTGTTATCTTACTCAGATGGAAATGTCTAGACCAAAGTGGCCAGGCCTTGATCTTCCTACTTCACTCACCATTGGATGTGGCCTGCCCAGAAAGGCATGATGCTTGGGGAAATGTTCTCTGCAATTGAGGTAGAGACTGATGGTAAAGGCTGCCATTTGCACTCCTTTGTACTAGGCAGCATACCTCCTTGAAAGAGAAATCCAGAAACTGTCTCTGCATGTCTACAATACCTGAGTAGAGGAAGCAGATCTGTCAAATGCCTTCTCAGGCCATACTACCACATGTCTGTGCCAGTCCAGAAGCAATAAACCTAAGCGGAGGATATCTGGGCTCAGATTAGTCTCCAGTGACTCCAGGAAAAGTAAATTCCTAGTTCTAGTATGAGTAGGTATAATAAATTCAAAATGACTACATTGTAAAAATATATCATCAAGAACTGCAGTATGTACTGCCTTTCCCCAAATGCATTGGCCTTTGAGTGATTTGGTCTCTGGGTTATATCAGAAGTACTGTGCTAACTCTAGGTATGACTTAAAAAGTATTTTTTCTCTAGAAGCATTGTGCTACTCTGACTATGTAGAACTTCACTGAGGGAGAGATCACACAAAGGAACTACAAGAGTATGGGGAGATTGAAAAGGACCCATGTGAGCCCAACCACCAGCCATCCTCACCAAGCTGCCAGGCACGTAAGTGATGCTTACACACCAGCTAAGTACCACCAGGTAAACCAGATGATGCCCATTAGCCAAGCCCTGCTGGACACTGACAAAATGGGGTGACATGATAAAATTCAGTTGTTTAATGTCCCTACATTTTCAGGTCACGACAGATATGCAGGAACAGATGACTATAAATGTGGGCAGAAATAGAGCCAAAGATGGGCATGGAAAGTTCTGGATCAGTAAAGATGTAAGGGTCTCAGTGCAAGGACAGCCCAGTGAGGGTCAAGATGGGTATAAATTAATAAACAAGAAGTTGGTGGGTAGATTAGAGGGCACATATGGCACATACCTGACTTCTCCTGAGAAGGACACCACTGGCTTCCAGACTCCTAGAGATGTAATGAATGAGATGAACAGATGGCATTAGTAGCTGAGAGAAAATAAAACTGGCTTGGCAATGAAAAATTTTGGGAAAACTAGAGCAATAATCCCAAGACAAATGAAAATCATGAATAACAGGGTCATCAAAATGAGCCCCTGAAAGTCAGATGGACAGGATTGTGACAGTCACATCGCCAGCTTTCTGAGAATTTATAGTGGAATGAAAGCATACAAATATAAAGAATGTGGCAAAGTTTTAATATTAGGCCAAACACTATAGGGTACTAGAGAACTCACACTGGAGAGAAACTATACAAATGTAAAGAATGTGGCAAGCATTTTAATAAAATCTCAAACTTTATAATTCACCAAAGAATTCATACTGGAGAAAAACCAAACAAATATAAATATTGTGGCAAAATTTTTTACTCAGACACAATAGCTTTCTCAATATCAGAGAATTCACACTGAAGAGATGTGATACAAATGTAAGAATGTGTCAAATCTTTTGATCAAATTTTATTCCTTGGTAAACACCATAGAATTCATACTATAGAGAATCCATATAAATGTAAAGAATGTAGCAAAGGTTTTAATCAAAGATCACATTTTATTCAAAACCAGAGAATTTATACTGGAGAGAAACCTTACAAATATAAAGAATGTGACAAATATTTTAATGTTAGGTACACTTATTGTGTACCAGAGAATTCACACTGGAGAGCAACCATAGAAATGTAAGGAATGTGGCAAAGAATTTACTGTTGAGAACAGCTTTGATGTGCACCAAAGAAATCACACTAGAGAAAAACCATACAAATGTAAAGAATGTGGCAAAAGTTTAGTGTTAGGCAAAGCCTTATTGTTCACAATAGCATTCATAATGGAGAGACATCATATAAATGTAAAGAATGTGACAAAGATTTTAATGAAACATTATACCTTAATAAAAATCAAAGAATTCATACTGGAGAAAAACCATAAAAATGTAAAGAATGTTTCAGGGCTTTTATTTGAAGAGTATGCCTTACTCAACACAGGGGAATTCACATTGGAAAGGTTATACAAAGGGAAAGAATGTGGGGAAAATTCTATGTACAATTCAAGTGTTATCAAGCATGAAAGGATTCATACTTGGGCAAATCTTTACAAATCATGTGGGGTGCATTGCTTTTGTTTGAAATTGATTTGAATATGCACATTTTCCAATCAATGGTCTACTTTAGAACTAAATATCATTGGAGCTTTAATTGTGCATGCATATGTGTGTTTATGTGTGAAAATGGATATGTTTGCTTATGCCTCTGATATGGAGACATACTAGTTTCCCTGTTCTCTCCTTGAGAAGATAAAACAGACATACCAGTTTCCCTATTCTTTCTGTGTGAGACAGAAATACTGCCAGCCTTGCTTGTTTCCTAAGAAATAAACTTGCCTTCCATAAGATCAACGAATGCTTACTATATCAGTCAAGATTAAAACCACCCTTAGTGTGTGGCCATGTTTCTATCCTTTAAAAGGTAACATTCAAAGAAGATTTGGGTCTGATTTTAATCCTTACTGGTGCTGTTCCTCTCTTTTTGTAGAGCAGCCTTGTCAGATCCTGATAATAAACTTGCTTCTTATCCCAGGTGTGTGTGTGTGTGTGATTGTTCCTGCACAACATTTCTTTCCTCAAAAGTCCCCTTGAGGTACACTGAAAAAATTCTCCAAAATACATGCTTTCTGATTTTAAATCATGATATTCTAATTGTGTAGTCTCTACTTTATTGGTAGTCATGGAACATATGAATTTCTCACTCATGGTTTATAACACATTGCTTTTATTACTGTGCACGTAATTTAAGAATAATTTTAATGAAAGAAAGAGGTATTCAGAAATTAGTTTGATTTCACAGGAAAATAAATACAATGGATCAATAAATTTATAAAGAAAGGTTCAATATCTTTAGCAATTAGAGTAATGAAAATCAAACCTACCCTAAAATTCTATGCCACTCCATTCAGAATAGCAATCATCAAGAATATAGGAAACAATAAATGTTGGCAAGTATGTGGGGGGATAGGTACACTCATGCATTGGTATGGGTCTTCAAATTGTTAGAACAACTATGAATAGCAGTATGCAGCTTCTGCAGAATACATAGAATGAAATCACCTTTACACCAAGCCATTTGTTCCTTGATTTAAAGCCAAAGGACTTGAAATCAGCATGCTATTGTGATGCAGTCATGTCAATGTTTATAGCAGCTCAATTCACTGTAGCTAAACTATTGAACCAAACTAGGTGTCCTTCAATAGAGGAATGAATAAAGAAAATGTGGAATATATATTCAATGGAGTATTACTCAGCTTAAAAAAAGAATGAAGTCATAAATTTGCTGATATATGGGTGGACATGGAGAATATTACCTTCAGTGAAACAAGCAAATCCCATGAAATCAATAGACAAATGTTTTCTCTAATATATAAATGTAATTCCCAATAAGGTTGGGAGGCAATGCAGAAGAATGTGGTTACTTCAGATGAGGTAGAGGAGAGTAGGGTAAGGTGAGAGGATATGGAGTAAGGAAGATTAGTATTATATAACAGTATAATTATATATAATATATATTATATATATATAAATATATATATAATCTCATATATATATATGAGATTATAAAACATGTAGAAAATAAAATAAGAAAATATAACCCATGAATGTATGATATTTCAATATGCATAAAAGCATTCTACTGTCATGTATTACTAATTTAAACAAATAAGATATTTCTTTAGAAATATAAAAAATAGTTTAAAATGGTTTCAAATGAGAATAACATAAATTTTAAAAGTTCACTTTCTTATTTTCTTATCTATTGGAAAATCCTGTCATTTCAAATTGTTACTCTAATTTATTGAGCATCTTATAGTTTAGTCAACTTATTGAGCCATCTTGTTTAGGAGAAATACGAATAGGCTTCATTAGTCAAAAGGTTTTTTAGTTTTATGAAATTTAAAAAACACAAAACAATTTAGTGTATGTAATAGGTGGCCTTCAACTGAGAAAAAAATTGTTTTATAGAATAAGCTAATTGCTCCATGGGGGGGGGGGAAGAACCAGGTTATCCTTTCTCAATCCCTACCATAAAGTTCTCTATTGAAGGCTCCTATCCCCTAAAGATACAGTCAGAAAGCACCAGTGGTAAAGGCAGAGTGGAAATGAGGGAAAGTATTCACTCCCCCTGAAGAAACTTTGCATTATACAGAAGTAGCCCTCTGGATAGAAGAATTATCAGCTTCTGAGAGAACAACTAAGAACCCACAGTGAGTGAAGTGTAGGTTATATTTCATCCTAAAGTTACATCCCTTCAACAATGCTTCTTTGTGCAGAAACAGTCTATATGAGCATCCATAAGGAGTTGCTGATTGTGTGGGTACTATGTACTAGATGTTTTCACCGAGCCTGTCTCTTCAGTTGACTTAGACTGCTGGCTAGTCTGTTTTTCTGGTACTTAATGGACTGATCATAATTAAAACTCATTGAATTTGTAGTATTAAATAATAGCATATTTCAAACAAAGGCATTTTACCCATAGCCTTCCCATTTTATTTTTGTAACATATGCTATATTTAAGAAAAAAAAAACATTCAAACAAAATTTTAATCAAATTAGATAACTTTGAAAAGAAAACAAAATATCTAGATCAATGTCCTAAAATTAAATTATTTAAAAGAGATCTATTTCCAACTGGACAAATTTGGAATACTTGTGTGTCAATAAGAAAGAATTACTGCTTTGTTGCTTTTATCATAGACTATTTGGGCCACACATGGACCATGCAACAACAGTAGACCCTATTATCCCACTTACAATATACATTTCTGCCAAATGTGGTAAGTGTTGTGATTTAAATGTCTTGGATACTGTTGGTATGGTGGCATATTAAGTGCTTTGGGAATATTACGAATTTAAAATATACTGCCAGGTTCTATTAATTAGATAATGTATACAAGGTAATCATAAAAATAGAAAAATTTTGAGAAATATGTCTGTTTTGATTGCCAGAGCCTCATGCAAATAAAAGTTTAATTTTACATGTTAACTTTTTTCTGGACAGTTTAGATGTTTTGCTTACAAATAAAACTTAAGAGATTGGTAATCACATTACCCAACACTTAATGTTTGTAAGGCAATGTAGTAGGGCCTTTACTTGAATTCATTCCATGTAGTCTTTAAAACAATGCTATGAGGTAGGTATTCATCACCATCCTGATGTCCGTTTTACAAATGAGGAACTGAAGTTTTAATGCACAGAATAACTTATTCATGATGCCTCAGATAGAAAATGGCACAGTGTCAATTATGAACTCAGGACTTGTCAGTCTTAGGATTTGAGCTCTTTACTACTTCTGGTACATCCTTTCTTAATTAATGTTAACAATGAAAATTAAAAGATGGTCTTCTATTGTAAAGTAGATTCAAATTCTCAATAAAACTAACTTAGTGATTTGTACAAAATCCAAAACTCCTCCTCCAGGATTCAAATTAGTGGAAATGAATAGTTGGGGCTAAACATGTACAAATACACTTACATAAATATATACAAATTACATTAAAAATAGTTTGGTTTGGCTAAATTTAAGCAACACATTGTATTTTTCCTTTGTGTAGAGATAAATTAATAATAGACTACTTCAAACATGGAATTATTAAAAAAATACTCATCTGTTAAGTCAAATGATGTGTAAACAGCAATTATATTTAAATGCTTAATTTGAAAGCCTTACGTCTCATACATTCAAATGTATTTATTAACAAACTACACTAATTGGTATATACAATTTCATGTGGCTATTCGTTAATATAGAATTTGCAATACAAATACATTGAAATCACAAAAACTGAGCAAGGAAAGACACTGGGTGTTATAGGACATATTTCTATTCCTGCAAAATAAAAATCAAGATCTTTACCAGTGTTACTTTTTTAGAAGACATCCATTGTTCTTAGAAACCAAATTATTAATGATTTTATTCTGGAAAAACTGAAGCTGCTAAAAATAGGAAAATATTATTTCCCTCTTGAATAAACATTTGCAAATCACAAAGACTAGAGGCATGAGCTATGGGAATTTTCTTTCTGAAGGATGTGTTACTAATTAATGAGATCAGCAGTCATAATCAGAGAGTGATGGTTTATAGTATGGTTCCATTATTGCCCATTCTTTCTCCTTATCTATTTTCTATAATTGAAATAAAGATGCTCATGGCATTTGTAAATAGCAAAGATCTCAAACTGATGATGAGTGCATAATATAAAATACTGACAACCCAAAATGGAAAGCTGGAAACATAGGTTGGATCCAATAAAATAACATTTTTTTAAAAAAGAAAGAAAACTGGTATTTACATTTAAGAAGTCAAGCAAAGTAAATCATGAAGATGTGTCTAAAAAGTAAGCACACTAAAAAAACTCAAAGAGTCAAATAACAGCTACACATGAGTTCAAGAAGCCAAATACAATTTTGTTTCTATAAATAAGTATGTATTATCTGAAAAAGGATACACTGAGTCATTTTCTGTGAATACAATACAAAATAGAATATTGAAAATAATATGTGAAAGTTTTTTTTGTAATCAAATTGATTGGTACAAACTCCAGGTTAATTTAAGTAGGTTTAATTTTATCCGGAATACTCAGAGCCTCTATGGTAGCTATTGCTTCTCAAATGTGTTTGACCTTGGAAAACTTCTTTTTGCAGAGAACTAATTGAGAATAGCATTAAAACCAACATCCTTAGGGAAACACTAAAAGGACAATGAATTTTGTAAATGGGACTCTGTATAAAAACAGAACATCAGAAAAGTGTCCATATAAACCCCAATTTTTCTGCTACCCTAGGAGTCTGCAGTGCTTGATTACCTACATCTGATAGATAGTTCTAATTCCCCATGGTACCTTGAGCGGAGTTTCTGCTGAGCAAAATTTTGCTAAAGTACTACCATAGGTGAGTTATTAGATGCCATACACCAAGATGGGTGACCATGTTTTTAATACAGTGATAGGGTGTTTGAGGTTACTTGGCTCTGGAGCCACTCCAGTTCTGATCAGTCACTGGATTCTGTACATACATCAGAAAGGTGTATAGTGTTTTTAAAGGCTATTTGTCAAGCAATTTAAAATTCTAATAATATCACTATTTAAGGAAATTTAAGTTTGTGTTTTCACAATTATTTACACTTATAGTTGTGAAAATGCATCGTATTACTGATATTTCATCATCACTTTAGCTTTATTCTACTTCTTTTTTCTAACACTAAAATCTTTAAAATATTTTTAGGTGTAGTTGGACACAGTAGCTTTATTTTTTTAATTTTATGTGGTGTTCAGGATTGAACCCAGCATGTATTAGGTGAGTTCTTTACCAATGAGCCACAACCCCAGCCCCGATATAAACTTTAAATTTTTTAATTGGACTAATTTCATACTGTCTTTGTTTTGTTGTTCCTCAAATAACACCTTAGGCTCTGTTTAGCCCAATATTAGAGAGTACATCCATACATAACTATTTGTTGTATGACAGAATAAATAATTGAATGGATAAGTGTCAATGTTGAAATTTGCTTTTAAGTAGCATTAGCAGACAAATTGATATGCATTGTTCATTGTATTTAGTTAGGAAGAACAAAATAAGGGAATATTGCCTAAACCTGCAGTAAAAACAACTGAATTTCATATTTGTGAGAAAATCCATTTCAAGTATAAGGGCAACATCAAGGACCAGAAAAACATCATCGAAACAACTAGTAGCATGTTCATCTCTATATCCTTAAAAATGGTGTGTATACAATTTTGCTTAGAAAGCTGAAGTCAGGGTATTGTTCTGCAGGTCTGGCAATCAGAGAAAGTTATTACACACTATCTTTGGCCCAAGGAAATTGATAATGATTTTTTTTTATTCAATTCATGTATATAGTAACAATGATTATAGATTAATTAGGGACTAAAAACTAGTTGTACTAACATTTTAATTCCATGTCAATGAAAGATTATAAATTAATTTATTTAAATAAAATACTGTAGTATATAGATTTACAAAATGACTAATTAGCCCATCTAGAACTTGTAGGAGACCAATGGACTTCCTACTTAATATTTAAAGACATTAATGAATAAATAATCACCAAGAAGTTATTTCAAGGATGTAAACATTTATTTAAAGCGTAATCAATACTGAAATATATCTAATTTCTGTCTCAATCCTTCCAAATCACTGCATAGCAGCAGAAAGCTCAGTACTTAACAAGGAGTTCTGAGAGTTGCTCCATTTTCTTCAGTTGAGTAAAGATTAAATGTTTTTGAAAGGATTGGGGGAGTTGTTTGCCTGTTTTCCATTGTCTATCCCAACCAGTACCCTAATTTCTGTTGAACAGATCTGGACAGAATCATTAACATACCCAAGGAGTTGCCATTAGAGAAATATTTTTTTGTCTGAGGTATAAGGTCATTTAGATGATACTCCTATTGTGTGAGAATTACCCTCTTTTATATATTGAAACCATTCTCTAAATGATGACCTTATATCTTTTCTGAATTGTACAACAGTAAAGAGATGGAAATACTTTTCAAGACATCAGTTATCAGAGAGTGAAGCTTGAAAATTGGGGCTCTAACAAAGTAATCAGAATGACATCACATACCAGGAAGCAGTTCTGCCCTCTCCAGCAGTACCCCTCAGAGACCGAGTGGCCCCAAAAAAGCAGTTTCCAATGAATATGAATTCTATCAGTCACATCCTCTCTTTTTAGTGATGCAGTTCATGTGTCTAGACGAATTTTTCAATTGTTAATGAATGCTTGTATAAAATATTATCAGAGCCATAAACAACTAAACAACAAAATCTAAGAAAACCACAGAAGCACTAATTACACTTCTGCGAATGGCATGACCCAGGATAACAAAACTCTGTGAACTTCAAAATTGTTTTTAATAAACTTTTTTGAGTATTATACTCCATATCAATATATATTACTTCAACTAATAACTGACTGTTCAGGAATAATGAAGGCAAAAAGCAATCTGTCTCAGTTCAATTGTGCAAGGTAATTACTTCCAGGTTGAATATGGGATTTATTTCAACTTGGCTCACAAGGAAATCAGCTTACAATTTGCCAATGTACACATCTAATTAGAAGTCCTATTTCTCTTTATCATATATGTATCTCCACATTCAGACTGATATGTAGGATAGGCCTAGAGAGAGCTGGAATTAGCATACATAATATATTGTGTTATTTATTTTTTATTGAATTAATAAGTATTATGATATGTAAACACTCTCAAAATTAAGGTATAAACTGAATATACATTAAAAGTGAACTTTAAAAAGGGGGAAGTAGAAATATCTTGCCTTAGATGATGACTTTGAAAAGCCAAGAAGAACAATGGAAATCCTAATAATTAGGCATTATATATGAATATCAGCAGAATGAGGCTGAGTCACATTGGGTTATGTTGTACCAATTTAAGGAATAGTAAAAATAAAATGCAAGAAGCTCAGCTCCTAGCCTAAAGCCATAGAATCAAGGAAGGTTGAAATTTAGGATCAACACTGCAATATCTAGCCATAAAATATTTCTAGTCTTAACATTCTAAAATAGCACACCTGTTTTGGACTTTATACTACAGTATACAATTTGATCAGTTCATAAATCTGACTATACCCAAAGTGCACAATACTCAGAAATAAAACTGTATATGTTCTGGTGACCATTTCTGGGCTGTTAGAGCTATGTGTTGGATTGTTTGCTTACATTTATTCTTAAAAGTCTAGGACTTAGCTTAATATATTTTGAGTAAATATTTTGTTTTCTAGGACTACTTTTTAGCCTCCTACTCTGAGTAATTTTGCAAAGTAGGCAATTTTCTGCTTGTGTGGCAGCTTTTCTTTCAGAATGCAATAATGTGAATTTAGATTGTTTTATTTTAAACCCAAACATTATTTACTCTTTTTTAAATATTTATTTGTACAATTTAATTATTGAGCATAGTGGGTTTCATTGTGGAATATCGGTACATATAAATAAGGATTATTATTTGAATGTGATTAACAAGAATATTAAGCAAATTTGACTTATTTGTACACAATGATCATAAACTCCTATTTGGCAGTGGAGTCCACTTAAGATCTCTTTATACAAACAGAACATCAGGCTAGAATGGTACGGCAAAGAAAAGCTGCTCAACTGGACATCTAGGAAACAGGTAGATGAACATCCAGGAAAGAGAGGGGGAGGGGTGGTAGAGAAGAGAGAGAGAAAGGAAAGGGGCCATGGACAAGATATAGCATTCCAAGACATATCTCTAATTAGAACCCACATTCTATAGATTCTAACACCTCTAATAATTCCATCAAATTATGAGCCCTGTCCTGGTTCAGTCATAGGATGAGTTTTTTTCCCATCTTACAGCTCTAAAACAGGTGGCACAAAAGGTCATGACATGGTTCAGTCATGAGACCGGGCTTGTCACATCTGACAGATCTTACACAGCTGGTACAGAATGCATGGCATAGTTCTGTCATAGGAGCAATATTGTCTCATCTAGCAGCTCTAAAACAGGTGGCACCAGAGGCCCTGGTTTTGTTCAGTCATGGGTCCAGGTTTGTCCCATATTACAGCTCTAAAAAGGTAGCACAGGAAGCCATGGCCTGGTTTGGACATAGGACTAGGCTTGTCCCATGTTACAGCTATAAATCAGGTGGCACAGAAGGACCTGTTCTGTTTTGGTCATGGGGTTAGGGCTGACATATCTTACAGCACTAAAATAGGTGATTCAGGAGGTTCTAGCTTGATTCAGTCATGAGACCAGGCTTGTCCCATCTTGCAGCTGTAAATCATGTGGCACAAGTGGCCCTAGCCCATTTCAATCATGGGATCAGGCTCTTCCAACTTATACCTCTACAGCAGATGGCAGAGGAAGTCCAGGCCTAGTTTGGTCATGGGACCAGTTTTGTCCCATCTTACAGCTCTAAAACAGGTGGCAGGAGGCCCTGGCCTTGTTCAGTCATGGGACCATATGCCTCCCATTTTAGAGCACTACTACAGCTGGTACAAGATTCTCTGTTTTATTTTGGTAATGGGAACAGGCTTGTGCCATCTTACTGCTCTCAAGCAGGTGGCACAAGAGGCCCTAGACTTATTTGGTCATGGGACCAATTTTTGTCCCAACTTATAGCTCTGAAACAGTTGGCACAGGATGCCCTGGCCAAGATGGGTTATGTGACTAGAGTTGTCTTAAGTTAGAGCTCTAAAACAGGTGGCACAGAAGGCCCTGGCCCGATTCATTTATGGGACCAGGTGTCTAAAACTTACAGCTCTAATACAGGTGGTACACAAGACTCTAGTCTATTTCAGTTATGGGTCCAGGCTTGTCCTATCTTATAGCTCTAAAACAGTTGGCACAGTAGGTCTTGGTCTAGTTTGGTCATGGGACCAGAATTCTTCACTCTTACAGCTCTACAACAGGTGGATCAGGAGGCCCTGGTCTGGTTTGTTCATGAGACCAGGTTTGTCCCATCTTACATCTCTAAAACTGGTGTCAAAGAATGTCTTGACCTTGTTGGATCATGGAACCAGGTTTGTCTCATTTTACAGCTCTAGGAGGCTCTGGTCTGGTTCAGTCATGAGACCAGGCTTTTCCCATCTTACAGCTCTAATACATGTAGCACAGTTTTCCCTGATCTAGTTTGCTCATG
The DNA here is from genome assembly GCF_052094955.1 of Ictidomys tridecemlineatus. NCBI lineage: Eukaryota > Metazoa > Chordata > Mammalia > Rodentia > Sciuridae > Ictidomys > Ictidomys tridecemlineatus. The sequence goes on along the minus strand of NC_135492.1, from coordinate 21,502,762 downwards.
GGACCATGTTTGTCCCATCTTACAGCTCTAAAACTGGTGGTATAGGAGGCCATCATCAGGAATCATCATTGGTCCAGATTTGTCCCATCTTACAGCTTTAATACAGGTGGTATAGGAGGACTTGATCAGGTTTGGTCTTTGGACTAGGTTTGTCCCATTTTACAACTCTAATACAGGTGATATAGGAGGCCCTGGTCTGATTCGGTGATGATACCACGCTTGTCCCCTCGTATAGCTCTAAAACAGGTGGTACAGTAGACCATGGTCTGGTTTGGTCATGTTACCGGGCTTGTAGCATTTCACAGTGCTAAATCAGGAAGCTCCTGTTCTGGTTTGGTCATGGCACCAGGCTTGTCTCATCCTACATCTCTAAAACAGGTCATATAGGAGGTCCTGGTCTGGATTGGTCATGGTACAAGACTTGTCACAACTTACAGCTCTAAATCATGTGGCATGAAAAGGCTCTGATCTGGTTTGGTCATGCAACCAGTTTTGTTTTATCTTACAGCTCTAAAAAATGTGGTATAAGAAGCCTTCATCTCTTGTGGTCATGGGAGGAGGCTTGTCACTTCTTATAGCTCTAAAATAGGTGGCCCAGGAGGCCCTGGTCTGGTTCAGTCATGGGAACAGGGAAGTCTCAGTTTACACTTCTAAAATGGTGTTTCAGGACACCTTGGCCTGGTTTGATCATGTGACCATGTTTGTTTCATTTTACAGCACTAAAACAGCTGGTAAAGAAGGTTCTAGTCTGGTTTGGTGATGGGACCAGGCGTTTTCTCATCGTGAAGCTCTAAAACAGGTGGTAAAGCAGGCCCTGGTCTGGTTTGTTCATGGGACCAGGCTTGTCTAAATTTACAGCTCTAAAACAGGTGGCCCAAAAGCCGCTGCTTTTTTTATTTTTTTTGACATTTGACCAGGCTTGTTTCATCTTACAGCTCTAAACAGGTTGCACAGGAGGACCTGGCCTTGTTCAGTCATGGAATCAGGGTTGTCACAACTTACAGCTCTAAATCAGGTGGCACAGGAGACCCTAGTTTGGTTTGGTTATGGCACCAGGTTTTCTCAATCGTGAAGCTCTAAAACAGATCGCACAAAAGGTCCAGGCCTGGTTCAATCATGGGATTAGAATTGTTCTATATGACAGCTCTAAAATGGTACAGGAGGCACTCGCCTGGTTCAGTTATGGGACCAGGCATGTCCTATATTACAGCTCTGAAACAAATGGCATAGGTGGTCCTAAACTGGTTTTGTCATGGGACAAGTTTTGTCCCATCTGATAGCTCTAAAACAGATGGCACAAAAGGCCCTGACCTGGTTCTGACATGAGACCAAGCTTGTCCTATCTTCAAGGTATAAAACAGGTGTCACTGAAGGCCCTGGTCTGGTTCAATCATGGGACCAAATTTGTCCCATCTTACCACTCTAAAATAGGTAGCACAGATGCGCCTGTTCTTGTTTGTCATAGGAACAGACATATTCCATCTTGAATGTGTTCCTAGTCCCTTCTTGATTCATGGTCACTAGGCTACCTTGTTGCTGGGAGTAGAGACGTGTAATCAACACAGACTCCGGGTGAGAGAACTGGCTGGAGACCTGCCTCAGGTCATCGTCCAGTAGCTCAGTTTATTTTTGGAGTGCACACAACAGTTATAGGGTTTGAGTGGGGCATGCCTGTCAATCATACATAAGCATGGCAATATTCATAAGCCAATCATCTTCTGCCTAATGTTACCACATTGTGAGGAACCTCTAAATATTGCTGCCATAGCAGAAAGCAGTCTGGAAGGGTCTTTAGCCCTTACTGAGTCAGGGGTTTTATACTCTGAAGCCCCTGACTCTCAGTTTTTTGGCTGAGCAGTTTGGCAATGCTAATCACAAGTGCTGAGGATGTGGTTTCACCCCATCCTGAAGGCGCTCCTGTCAGGCCTGAAGGAAGGTGGATATTTCAGGCACTTCCAAGCTGCTAGTAGCTTCTAGCTGAGACTGAAACTTATTCCAACATTTCCTCTATTTTTATTAAATTTGTTGCCAAAGGAAAACCATGATGAGAGAAGAAAGGAAAAGGGAAAAGAATAGAAAAAGAGGGGAGAAACAAGAAAGAGAAAACAGAAAACATCCAGACATGGCCCTTTCTTGTAGCTGCAGTTGTTTCCTGCTGTGCTGAGCAGACAGCCACTGTTGACTAGATCTCTGTCTGTCATTTGGGTCCCAATCTTAGCTGGGCATGGGGAGCAAAGCAGACATGGGGGACAGGAGACCTCTCTCAGAAGGGGTGAAGATTTAGGCCTTTGCACAGGTGGGAGGGTTGATGTTCTTTGCCTCACCTCTGTTGGTGCCCAAGCTTTCTCCTGATGGCCCCTCTGCAACTGTGCCTGTCTTAGGTTGTTTCTCCCTTGAGGAATCTTACCTGTCATTGACTAACCAGTCATCCTCTGGGGCCAAAAAGGGTGATGTGGAGTGTACAAGGCATTACTACTGAGAGGACTGCTGCAAAAAAGGCCCTGGTTTGCTTAGGTCATGAGACCAGTCTTGTTCCATCTTACAGCACTAAAACATGAGGCCCTGGTCTGATTCAGTCATGTGACCAGGCTTGTCCCCTATTACAGATCTTTAATCCTTAAGATGTAAGAGAACTATCACTCTGAGGTAAGCTGCAATTCAAATGGTTTTCTGATAAGATTCATAAGCATCCATCACATACAACAGATGCATTTGTCTTATGTACAGTCCAAAGATATAATGCATCTGGGAGGTAAAGCATCTGTCAAGTCTTTCATGGAAGCATTACTCTCTGAAATTATCCCCAGAGTGAAGAACCTTTGAGAGTGCAGATTTGTGGCTGTCAGTCGATGCATGGAGTTTTCGTTTGTGTATATTCTATGTGGTGCTAGTGTGACCACTATTCTAGTCTGTGACTCTTGCCCTACTCATGACTCTCTCATTTCCCTTTGCAGAGCATTATACTGCATGTAGGATCTAAGCTGATTGGACAGGTGGACCACCAACCAAAGAAGCTTTCCTCTCTCAAAGCACTTGTGTGTCCTTGAGGTCTTTCCACTGAGATACAGTTGTCTATACTGGGGTCCATTCTCTGTTGAATCCATGAACTCTGAACCATAATAAGAATGTTAAATATCCTGCTATAGTTTTCAGAGGCTTTGGGGATAGTGTTTAGCTTTTCTTCTCTACTTTATTTAAAGGTTCATTGAATACCAAGCAGAAAACTGCCTTGTGTATAGACTTCAACAAAATTTTGTCAGTTGTGTTCTACTAAATAACACATTTCTGTTTTTTTTAATTTTTCTTTTTCTTTATTTACTTTATTTGTCACTAGTAGTTTTTTAACAGCTGCTGACAAGAATAATCAGTTTTCATTTTACATGCATATTCAGCAAATTCCTCAGGGATAAAGCAACTAAAGTTCTCAACATCCAACTAGAAGAAAACTACATGTCCACAATGGGCCTAAGGCAAGATGACCACAGCATCCCTCTAAGTAGCCACCAACATAGGGAGAAATTATAATATACACCAGAGAGTCCCTGGAAAGTCCATATCAGAGCATTGATATAGTATTGATAGTGGAATACCACATAGTAATAAAGGGAAAAATACCAGGTAACCCAATAATATGGAAGAATTTCAACAGCATTATGTTCAGTAGAAAGTGCAGGTGAAAAGTTACATACTATCTGATTTCACATGTAAGTATTTTCAAGGCAATGGAAAAGTATGCATGGCTTCCATCAAGTACCTGGAATGTGTGGTGGTTTCAAGGCTCCAGTGTGGTGATCTGCATGGTAGGGAGATTGACTACAAGAGAATTGGAGAAATTAGTATTAGTGAGCTAGTTTTCTTCCATTTTGAAAAAAATACATTAATAAGAAAAAGCAGAACCTGTAAAAACCCTATGGATTGGGCTAGAAGTGAAGGTATCATTTAGATTTACTATACAGAAATCTATTTAGTATATATAGATGTGATAATTAGTTGTCTATTGCTGAAAGAAAAGACCTGATAAAAACAACATCAAGGGGGAAGGACTTAAACTGGCTCAGTCTCTAAGGATTCAGTCCACAGTTATTTGGCCTCTGGGCCTGTGGTGAGGCAAAACAGCTTGATGGGAGGGCAAGGCAGACCTGAGCTGCCCACCTTATGAGGAGGGGAGAGGAGAGAGAGAGAGAGAGAGAGAGAGAGAGAGAGAGAGAGAGAGAGAGAGAGAGAGAGAGAGATTGAAAGGGCAAGGGCAAGGGCTAGTGACAAGATGCTCTCTCAGGGCACTTACCCTGGGACAAACTTTCTCCAACTAGTAACACCTCCTACGGATTTCTCAAAAACCTAGCAATTCCTTTACTTATGACCCCATCAAGTTGTTAAGCAACTGATGTGGTCAGAACCTTACACCCATTCCTAAAGCCCCACCACTAGCTATGGCTGCACATGGCACCAGCCTGCAACACCTGAGCTTTTGGAAGCATCCCAGATCCAATTACAACCATTGGTAAATAGTCAAAATGAGAAAGTGTATACATGTGAGTGTGGGGACAAGCACCCAGTGTCCCTAGACCTCTGTACATGGGTAGGGGAAGGAGACTAGCATGAATCCTCCCTGATCACATGCATGTGGGAAGGGGATGAGCACACATTATACCTAGATTACAGATTCTAATTTTTATTCTCCAATGAAAGAAGCCAGCGTTCTTTGGAGAAGTAGCCATTTAAGGCACATATAACTGTGCTGAGATTGAGGAAACATTTATAGAACAAATGGGAGAAGATAAAAAGTTATAGGAGCCAGCTTGAAGAGATTTGTTAGCAAGTGAGGAAAACTGTAGTTTCAGAAACAAAGACAGTAATCTCTTATATGCAACTGAAGGAAATGGGGATCCCTGATTCCATACTACTTTAAATTTGTGAACACGTAAGTTGGCTTTTGCCTTTGGGTTAAATGCCAAATACAGAGAAGGGCAACATTAAAAAGCAAACAAACAAAACAAAAACATTAGTTCAAAGCCATCATTGTAGTGTTATAGTTAAAGCTTCTTCCTGGATTTCATAAACTGACTTGCAGACCACTCACATATAATCAAATCAAGCCTTTATTGAAGCTCACTAGTAGCGACTGACCAGAACATAAAGCAGTTCCCCTGATAATCCCAGAACAATTGAAAGGGCGCTCCTTATAAGCCTGAAAACTGCAAAAGGGATGTTCGGGGGTCTAGCCAATGCAAGCAAGCCAGGGTACAGAAGTGGGAGAGTGCAGTCAAGTGGAAGGAAGCCTAACCAATCACAGTCCAATCACCCCAGTTACAGAAACAGAGTCCCGTTACCCTAGTTACAGAAACAATGCCCCATTAGGTGGTTCCATGTTCTTTAAGGTTTCTATAGCAAAAGGAAAAGAACATTTTGCCCCAATCATGACCCTTCCACTTGGCATGGTTGTTTTACAGGATGAAGTCATAAAACAAAATGGAGTCACATTTGCTTCTACTATCGCAGTAGTAATGGACCCAGATAAGAGAAAACAGAGGCTGCCACTAGGGGTGGAATTTGAACAAGATAAAGAGTGTCTACATAATTTCAAAGGAACTCTACAGATTCTTCTTAGTTAATAAATGAAAAATACTTATGAGTTAATTTAAGACTGAAAAAAACTTATCAGACTCTATAAACCAATCATAAAAGACAAAAATCTCTAAAAATGAGACACACTGACATCAGTTGCTTCTACATATAAATATTAGAATATTACAGAATTTGTGTGGCATTCCTGTCTTTAATAGTTGGGGTTCTCTAGAGAATCAGATTCAACAGGAAGTATAATTATACAAAGGGGATTTTTTAGGTTGTCTTACAGGACCAGAAGTAGGATACTCCACAATATCTATCTGCATGCTAGAGAGTTGCATGAGCCAGTAGCTGCAAAGACCAAGATGCTGAAGCCTCAGAACAAAAGGGATCAGTGATGCTACCCCAGTCTGACTCCAAGGGCTTCTGGAAACTTCCTGGAGAATAGTTGGCAGAGTCTGCTTTGGAAGAGTGAGGATCTGATATACTCAAGTGATTGAAGCAACAATCAAGAACACATTCAAGAAGAATTGCATCTGCACCTGCTGCTTTTTTATTATTTCAATTTTTATTCCATCCAAGCCACCATCCTATTGGATACTAATGCCCACATTTAGAAACACATGCCAATCATTTCTAGACACACCCTTACTGACACACCCAGAAGCCTCTAAATATTTGGCATCTCTTAATCAAATAATTTGACAATTCAAATTAACTGTTATACAGCGTGAAATAAATAATGATTTAAAAATGTTTCAAAGTCTCATATTGAGAGACCATGTGCTAAATGAGTGGCCTGTGTCTTAAAGAAGGCTGCATCATGGAAGATATGAAAAACTGAAGTGCTGCTCAGACACAGACAGATGAGAGACACTTGACCAGTAGGCAGCACAGCTCAGGGCTGGACTTGATGGAAAGGGTGATTGAAAAGGGCATTATAAAGGACACTGACAGAATTTGTAATGGTTTTGATGTGAGGTATCCCACAAAAGCTTAAATGTGAGATAATGAAAAAAGGTTCAGGGGAGAACAGAGTGGGTTGAGTCCTAACCCAATTAGTGAGTTTATCCCCTAATATGGATTAACAAAATGTTACCTGAAGTGGTAAGTTGTGGCTGGAGGTTGTGGGCATTAGGGTCATGTATTGGAGTATTTATTTTTATCTGGTAAATGAGGCCTCTCGCTATGTTTCATGATCATCATGTGAGCTGGTCCCCTCCCGCAACATTACTCTGCAATGATGTTCTGCCTCACCTGGAGCCCCAAGGAATGGAGCTGGCCTTCTATGGACTGAGGCATCTAAAACCATTAGCCCTCTAATAATCTATTTCTCCCCTACAATTGTTCAATTTGAGTCTTTTTGGTCACAACAGGAAAAAAAATGGATTAAAACAAAATTTAAAACCATTGTATAGCTGGGAGGTATTTTGGCACCAAGATTACTTTTCAACAGACAAAGTTACAGTGAAAACATTCTTGTCATTTGAAGAAGTTTGCTTGGATTGGACATCATGTCCACATTTACAGATGCTTCAAACCTCCACAGATGCTCATGTTTGTGTAGTTACGTGTGCACACAAACACTGGACATGCACAACACAGTATGTGGGGAACTGTAGTGAAGGCTTTGTTTGTTTGCTTTTGTTTGTTTCTTGTGGGATTCAGTGAGAAAATCAGTTTATATTGCCCTTTTATTTGGAGCTAATGCCTAACTTTTTTGGACATTTGGAACACTCCTTCTCCCCTGTACTAGTGCTAAGAGTTCATTGTGCTAAGAGTTAGTCAGACTTGGGAATGCTCTTCATCACCTCCAACTCTGGCAAAAGAAGCTGTGTCTCCAACTTCTCAAGCTATGAGAAGTTTCTTACAGAAAACACTACTCTCTGTTGACATTGCTATCACAAAATTTGGTTCTAGAAGTCAATACAAGTTTCCATTAAAAAATAAGATGCTCATAAAATATCATTCAACATAGGATGGAGTGTCTCTCTGCCCTGGGTGCACTGGGGAGACACCCAGGTTAGAGGGGACTCCACTCTGGAGGGGGGAGTGCCCCTCTTCCCTGGGTGTGCTGTGCAGATCCTCAGGACACCCAGGTTAGAGGGGCCTCCCTCCCTACCTAGAGTTCCTTTCACACTTGCAGTCCCCATTGGACCCCAGCAGGATGCTCGCAAAAGTCTGGTGTGCCCCAGGCCTAGCCCTACCTGGAGCTAGTCTCTAAGCTCCCACCCCCACCCTAAGCCCCCAACCACCATGGCCAACACTGCTCTCTGCCTGCGGTGTGGAAAGGTACACTTTCATGAAATCCAAGATGAAACCCCTGTGGATCATAGGGACATACCACCCAGCCGAACTCCTGCCTCTACCCTGGGGGTGCTGCCTTCTCTGCAGGTACACACCAACCCCAGAGTACCCTGTTGGGCAGTGCAAACAGGAGGTTCATGGGAGTTGTAGGAGGCAGGCCCAGGCAGGGGCATTAGTTAGAGGATCTGGGCACACACATAACCCGACCAGGGGCAGACACTCAGGGGCAGGTGCTGGCTGGATGCAGAACCCCTGCTGGTTTGTGGCTGGGGGAGGCTGGGAGGGATTTATCTATGTCCTCCTCCTCTGCAGATTTCAAAGCTACTGAGAACACACCTACAGCATTCTGAGGCGCCATGGGCTCCTCTTCCTCTAACTCTTTGCTCTGATGTGGGCAGCAGGTCTGCCTGAACTCGGCTCCTCCAAAGACATCCAGTATGTGAAGGTATGCCAGCACAGGGCCACACCAGACTGGAGGCCAGGGTCTACCACATACTTCCCAAGGCCTGCCTGAACCTCAACAGGTGCAGAGGAGCATGCCTTACCTGGGTATAGTATAAAAAATGAGCTTGACAGAGCTCATCCTGGTCAGAGTGCATCTTTCCCGAAGAGCTCAGGGACCTAGGAGATTCACCTGACAGATGGCGGCCCTCATACCCTCACAGGCCCAGAAGTGCAGTATGGTGGGAAGTGGCCAGAGTGGTGTGCTCTCTGGGGCTAGTCCTGCCCAGTTGCAGGTGAACTGTGATCTTGTTTGGCCATCCCATGTGTCCTCAGTGTCTTTCAAGCTGAGATAAAGTCCCTTGTAGGTGTGCAAGACACTTTCCATTCTTTTCTTTTCAGTTGGTGAGAGGCAGAGTGGGAGGGGGTGTATTCTCTAAAGCTTCTCCTGCCCTATTCTCAGCTAAGGTGAGGCCACCTGACCATCTGCTTGCAGTTCTTTTAGGAAAGAATTTCAACAACCCGAGGGGGCAGGAGTACAGGGAGGCAGAAGGGTTTGCAGATGCAGCAGGGTTAGGATCCCTGAATGTTGATGCAGTTGTGATGATTCTGTCCCAGGACACTCTAGTGCTGGGGAAGACAGAGGAGGAGGGGCTGAAGCACTTCAGGGTGAAGTTCAATGAAGCCCTGAGGGAGAGCTGGAAGACCAACGTGAACTGGCTGGCACACAACCTGATGAAAGACAACCGGCAATAGTGGCCACCTCTGATCTGCCACAGGCTGGGAAACCTGTTCTGGGGACAGCTACCCTGGGTTGTCCTAGATGGGGCCTCACACCTGAGCTACACCTCATGGTAAAGAAAAACACAATTGCCTTTTGTTTACACTAGTTATTGAGACAGACATGCAAGGTTTAAAGATGATGGGGGAACGTGATGGCTATTATTATCCAAAATAGATGTACAAAGACACAAATTGGTGTAAATATACTTTGTATACAACAAGAGATATGAAAAATTGTGCTCTATTTGTGTAATAAGAATTGTAATATATTCTGCTGTCAAAAAAAAAAAAAAACTGTAATAAAGAACCAAACAGGCAGGCCTGGGGTTGTAAGCTCAGTGCTTGCCTTGCACGTGTGAGACGTGGTTTCAATCTTCAGCACCACATAAAAATAAATTAAAATAAAGGTATTTGTCCATCTACAAGTAAAAAAAATAGCAAAAATAACCAAACACCATAAATGCAAATGCATCCTAGTGGAGAGGAGGGGTGCTGCACTGTGTCCGAGCACTGTGAGTTGGGCACCTTGAGGTTGTACCTTGCTCTTATCTTAGGATGGGCATTCCAGGTCTTCCAGCTGGTGGATCTTTCCCAGCAAAGACTCACCTCCTTTTGGGGAAGCCTTGTTCCCAAGCTCCCCACCTAGCAGTTAATTTGCCTCCTGTCCATTTAGGACACCTCAATCCCCAGATCACCTTCTGCCACCTGTGTGGCCCATCCTGTGTGTTCTCCATTGACCAAGTCCTGGGCAGCTCCCAAAGAAGCCAGGGTACCCTCTAGACACAGGGATGCTTATTCTTCACTGCTAAAGTGACTCTCAGGTAGAGGATGCCCTCATCTCTTTCTGCTTCAGGTAAGAAATTAATAACACTCTATTTACTGAACCTCTACAGCTTCAGAGGAGCCTGCCTCCCCTATGTATAGTATAAAAAATGAGCTTGGCAGAGCTCCTCCTGGTCAGGGTGAAAGGTCATAGGGGTTTTTTGTGGTGATGTGTGAATAGGCTGCCTGCTCTGAAAGGTTTAAGGGAGGGATGGGGCTTGATGTCCCCCAGGGCTCACCTTTGAAGAACTATCTGGGAATAATCTTGGGCCATGTGAGGTGGGGTCTTTCTCTCTGAGGGCACTTACTCTGAGACAGTCCAAGTTTAGCCTCAGTAATCCCAAAGGGCTAGAACTAGTCAGGGATGCCCTCTTTCACCACTTCTATTCAACATAATCATTGAAATTGTAGCCAGAGAAATCAGGTAAGCAAAAGAAATTAAATGGACACACATAGGAAAAAAAGAATTCAAACTATCACTATTTGCTGATGACATTTATAAGACCCCAAAAAATTCCTCCAGAAAACTTCTATAACTAATAAATGAATTCAGCAAAGTATCAGGATACAAAATCAACACCCATAAATCAAATGCATTCCTATATATCAGCAATGAATCCCCTGAAAAAGAAATTATGTAATGGATTCCATTCACAATAGCCTCAAAAATTAAATATCTGGAAAAAATCTATCAAAAAAGGTAAAAAAGCTCTACAATAAAAAGTACAGAACCTAAATAAAGATATTGAAGAAAACCTCTGAAAATGGAAAGATGCTCCTCAATAGGCAGAATTAATATTGTTTAAATGGCCATACTACCAAAAACATCATACAGAAATAATGCAATTTCTATTAAAATCCTTATGACAGTCTTCATAGATATAGAAACGGCAATTATGATATATTTTTTGGTAAAATAAGAGATCCAGAATAGTAAAAGCAATCTTTAGTGAGAAAACTGAAACAGGAGGCATCATAATACCAGAACTTAAACCATACTACAGAGCTATAGTAACAAAAATGGCATGGTATTGGCACCAAAATAGACATGTAGATCAATGGTATAAAATAGAGGACACAGAGACAAACTCACATAATTTAAATATGGTTATCTCATACTAGAAAAAACATTCACTGGAAAAAAATAGCCTATTATTTCAACAGATGGTGCTGGCAAAACTGGAAATCCACATGTAGCCAAATGAAATTAAACCTCCATCTCTCACCCTGCACAAAAATCAAATCAAAGAGGATCAAAGTTTTAGGCACTAGAACAGAGACCCTGCACCTAATAAAAAAATCATAAGCCCAAATCTTCACCACTTCGGCCTAGGATCTGACTTCCTTAACAAGACTCATAAAGTGCAAGAAGTAAAATCAAGAATAAATAAATGGGATGGGTTCCAATTAAAAAGCTTCTACTCAGCAAAGGAAACAGTAAAGTGAGGAGAGCACCTGCAGTCTGGGAGAAAATCTTTACCACATGCACCTCTGATAAAACCCTCATCTCTAAGATATATTAAGAACTAAATAAACTTAGGACCATAAAAGCAAATAAACCAACGAATAAATGGGCTAAGGAACTGAACAGATACTTTATAGAAAAAGAAATACAATTGATCAACAAATACATGAAAAAGTGTTCCAACACCTCTAGCAATTAGAGAAATACAAATAAAAACTACTCTAAGATTTCCTCTCACTTGTGTCAGAATTGCAATCATCAAAAATACAGTCAACAATTAATATTTGTGAGGATGTGGTGAAAAAGCCACACTCATACATTGCTGGTGAAACTGAAAATTGGTGCAACCACTATGTAAAGCAGTATGGAGAGTCCTTGGAAAACTGGGAATGGAACCAGCATTTGACCCAGCCATCGCACTCCTTAGTTTATATCCAAAGAACTTAAAATCAGCATACTATAGTTCCTGAATAGATGAATGGATAAATAAAATGTAATATATATATATATATTATATATATATATGTGTGTGTGTGTGTGTGTGTGTGTGTGTGTGTGTGCACGTGTGTGTGTGTTTCAATGGAATATTACTTAGCTTTAAAGAAGTGTGAGATTATGGCATTTAGTAGTAATGAGTGGAGTTGGAGAATATCATGCTAACCGAAATAAGACAAACCCACATAATAAAAGGCTGAATGTTTTCTCTAATATTGGATGTTATTTCACAATAAGATGGTGGCACTCGGGAAGAATTGTATTACCTTAGATTAGATAGAGGGAAGTAATGGAAGGGGAGGGGAGGGGAGGGCATGTGAGCCTAGGAAAAAATGTAGAATGAAACAGACATTATTACTGTAGGTATATATGTGATTACATGACCAATATAACTCTGCAACATGTACACTCAGAAAAATGAGAAATTATATCACATCTCTGTATGACATAGCAAAGTACATAACTGCATTCTAATGTCATATATAATTAAAATAAATAAAAAACTCATTAAAATTGAAATAGATAAATGTAAATCAAATAGTAAAAATACTCAATTAAAAATGATAATACATCGAAAATCACATGAATGGACTCATTAGAGCTTCCAGTAACAAAAGGCAGAATAGCTTGAATGATAAAATGTATATAATTAGTGAATTATAATTCACAGAATGGAAAAAATGAGTACAAACTGATATGTAAACTGCTATAGGAGAGTTCTTCCTTACAGAATTCACATTAATGAATGAAATAAGGTAATTCTTTAAAAAATCACCATTACAATACTGTAATAATTGTTGCAGGAAATGACCACGATGGGTGCTAAAAATAGTGGACAAAAGCTTAAGAAAAATCAATATATTTTCATGGACTAAAATGAACATCAACCACAACAATTATTAATTAAAAAAGAAAATTATTAACTTTAAAGTGGAGAATCAGAGGGATAACCAATAAACCAGGCATGGTGGTGCATACTTATAACTTGAGAGTTTGAAGCAGGAGGATCACAAGTATGAGACCAGTTTCATTAAATTAGTGAGAATCTCAGCAAGTAAGCAAGACCCAGCCTCAAATAATAAACAGGACTGAGGATGTAGCTTAGTGGTAAAGTGCTCCTGATTTCAATCTCAGTACCCAAAAGAAAGAAATCACCAGTATATGACTTATCAACATTATATATCCTCTGATATAATTCATTGAGAAGGGCACCATAATCACTATTATGTTATTTTCAGCAGAAACAAATATACTCAAAGTAGTCACAAAAATACCATAGAAATAAAAAATGAGTGACACAGTCCAAAATATCTGAGCAGGACTTTTTAACATAGCAAGGTCATAAAAGAAAAAAAAAGGAGCCGTGGTTGTGGCTCAGTTGTAGAATGCTTGACTAGTATGCATGAGGCATACTGGCACCACATAATAAATATAAACAAACAAAATAAGACTATTGTGTCCATCTACAACTAAAAAATCTTTTAAAAAGGAAAGACTTTTAGTCCTTCAACTAAAAGACTTCCATTGTTTCAAATTTTCACAGATTGGAGGAGGCTACAGACACATGACTATTAAATGTAATGTGGAATTTTGAAACATAAATTGGATATTAGATAAAAAACAAGAGCAATAAAACAAATTATTAAGTTAAAATAATTGTAACAATATTAATTTCTTGATTTTTACCATTATTTGTTAATATTAGGACAAGTTCAGTGCTGGATATATGAGAACCTTCTACTGGTTTTACAGTTTTGCTGTAAATCTAAAGTTCACTCAAAATGAAAAGTAAACTAAAGATATTAGTGATACATTAGAATTCCTTTTGAAATGATTACACATGCACGGGGTATAATTTGCTCCTGTTCTGTACTAAGTTCTTACCCTCATCCTCTTCTCTTCCTGCTCCTTTTCCTTTAATGATTTTTCTGCTAGTTACTTACATTTATTTTTCTTAATTACTGTCTTGTAGATACACATATGGATATACACTGTATTATTGTGGATATACACTGTACTATATTAATATTAGACTTTTGAATGAAAATGTAAGAACTTTCAAAATAAAAAAATATATATTTTCCTATGGCATTGCTCTTTCACAAAGCTCTAATATGACAACCTTTAGTGATACACTAAGTAGAAAGTGATATGAATTTAAGGTCTTCAGATAGAAAAAAGAAAGTCAAAAAATGGGCAAGTAGAGCCGTAATATATCTAGTATAAATAGTTAGATGCTTTAAAAACAAATGACAACTTAAAATTAGTCAAAAATTTTCAAATTCATTTTCTCCAATGAAAATCAGAGCAGATTCAGTTTGTGATAAATGTCTAATTACATCTACTTTCTATCTAATTTTTAAGCCTATAAAATAATCTCAAGTAATGTAGCATTAAGTAAATCACAGAGAAAATAGAACTGATAAAAAAGTATAAAGAATTTTTGTTTAAGATTTTTTACACCATAACTTTAATTAATTAATTTATTTATATATGGCACTGAGTATTGAACCCAGGGCCTCATGTATACTAGGCAAGCATTCTATCACTGAGCCATAACCCCAACCCATATTAGGAATTCTCTGATATGGAAAAGCACTCAAAAATTATTAATCATAACACATACTAAAATCAAAATAAATAATTCAAATCCTCTTCCCAATTTCAGCAGGTCTGATTTTGTTCCCTCAAATGCCAAGTTTTCTGAGTCTTGACAGGTTTCTTATGTCCTTTTCTACATTAGTTATATGATTAAAGCGAAGGTAGAGAGTGGTGAGAGAATCTAACCTACACACCACTGAAGAAATTTCTCTCAGTTTATTATGCTGTAAATCAAGCAACTGCATCTTCTTCATATTATCAAGAGAGTCAGGCAGACTGGTAAGTTAATTTTTACTTAGAGACAGTATCATGAGATTTACTAGACAGCCCACCGCTGCTGGGAGAGACTGCAGTTTGTTACTGTATATGTAAAGTTCTGTTAATTGAGTCAAGTGTTTGATTGATGCTGGCAATATGTGCATAGACCTCTTGGATAAGTCCAAACACACTGAATTCTCTTCCAGGCATATATTGCTCTTTAGTCACTTTTGCATTACTGGATTTTTTTCCTAGTCCCACATGCAGGACTTGACCACTTGATTGTATTGTCAACTGAAAAAGCCATCCCTAGTTGGGCAACATTGGAGACTTTTTTCCATCTTTTTCATCTTTCCCTTTGGTTTTAGATTCTTTTTCATGGCTTTCTGTCCCCAAATCTCCAAAGGCCTTTGCCACCCTTTCTCTTTCCTTGACTGATGGTACTTTGGGCTCTTTCTTTTTAGGGTGTTTTATTTTCCAAAACTACTAACTCATGGTGACTTAAACTTGGAAAAAAACACAAATTTTTACATTGTTTGCTAGCAATCAAATTCAAAGATGAACAGACACCTTACACAACACCTGTCTGTCACATGTTAGATCTAAATGCACTATTACCATTTCTGACAACTCATTCCAACTGGTAAAATGGTGCTGGTCAATCAATGATTTATTAGAATTTCTGAAATAAAATAGAGAATATTAAATTACCTTCTGTTAAAATTTACATTAAGTAAATTGCCTCAGAAAAACAATCTTAGAGTGAAGGTTGCTGTGGAGAGCAGTGACAGAGAATGGGAGAGCTGTGTCTGAGATTGAGGTCTCTGATAACCTCATGGCTGTGGCATACCGGTTACCTGGGAATGTTTCTGTGCAAAGGTGCCAGAGTTCCAGTGGCTGTACACTGCATGAGGAGACTCTGTCCTAGAGACTTACCAGCCTCAATCTTGATCTCAGACACACAGCTACTGGGAACAGAGGAACTCTCTTGCTAGAAAACCACAGTTGTTCACCAGTCTGCTGCAACTGAACCTGTGCACCTAACAGTAACTTCAGCCAATGGGCTTTATTGAGAGCTACACAAAGCTCCTAACATTGCACACTGCAATTGTGGAATGCAACTGTGAATAGTTGCATGATGTTGCTAGCCATATAAAAATATGAGTACAAAGAAAGATGCTGATGAGGCATATATAAATAAAGATTGCTGGAAGATTTCTTTAGACCTGCTTCTCCATCAGAGAGCAGCATTCCACCTGACCCCAGCTTTATCTTCAAAAACATTTGTCTGTGTGTGAGTTTTTATTTTTCTTATCCTCCTTTGCCCCTTGCAGAAACCTGCTACTTTGAACACAATGGTCACGGAATTTTGCCACCATCCTATTACTTGATACACTATTTACCGAACACTTTATTATGTAAAATCCATTAAGAATTAATAGATCAGGCCCGCCCTTCAAGAAATTTGTAATCTAATAGAGGATTTGTAAATTAATATGCATATTAATTTCATATGAATATATATAAAAACAGCACTATGAGATTTATATATATATATATATATATATATATATATAAAACATTACTATGAAAATGAAGCACAGAAGTATTTTTAGATAGCTAGTTTTTTTATCTTGTAAAAGAAAAAAAAACTTTAAAAATTTTTAAAATGAACAGCATATATCCACAGCCTATATTCCTAACCAGCACCCAAAAATTGCTCTATCTGCAACTAACTATAGCTTTAGAAAACAGGAAGGAGAGGGTCATTATAATACAAAATACTTGTATGAAGATGTGAATTTGGTGTTAACATACTCTATATACAAACAGAGATATGATAAATGGTAGTATAAAGATGAATTAAGAATTGTATGCAAAAATTAAGAGAAAATAGGAAGGGTTTCAAAGTTGAAAAAAGAATGGACCAGCAGTGTGACAAAAGAACAAACGGAACAAAATGATATGAATGGAAAAAAGTAAATAATTCAGGTAAAAGAGTATTAAAGTATGCACTTTAATAAGCACTCTAATTGATTCTCATACAGGTATATTGGAGGGCTCACTCCTGACCAACCATAACAGAGCAATCTCCAATGATGTCTGTATTCTAGGAAACAGGAGAAAGATCAATAACAAGAAAATTACAAAAAGTTCACTGGTGAAGAAAAGGTAAGTAAAACCTTTGTGAAGGGCATCAGTCCTCCCTAAGCATTTTTAAATTTAAAATAAATTATTCTTATTTTTAACTCTTGTTAACTCTAACTGATAAAACCACTTGGTTGGCATGCATCATTCCTGTTTGATCACAGGAATGGGAAAAAATATTGTAGGCTATGGCCTGTCTCCCACACAAGACTGCAGGTTAGACTGTCAGAACAATTATGACAACTAACTAGGTAACATAGTATATTAATTCCTCTTAGGGTGAAACAAGCTATAGAACTTTTAATACAATCATTATCAGTGAAAACAGCTGAGAGGATATTAGGTGAACTGGTGCTTTATTAATTGGGTAGAGTTCAAACAAGGAGAGGTAGGTGGTACACCATGAAGAGGAACACTAAGGGACTACAGACCATATGAGGTTTGGGAAGGAACATCAAGGCACTACAGACCATATGAGGAAATCTGTGGATATATGGTGGTCATTTTAAATTTTTTAAATGTATTTTTCTTTTACAAGATAAAAAAAACTAGTTATCTAAAAATAATTCTGTGCTTCATTGTCAGTACTGTTTTATATATATATATATATATATATATATATATGTGTGTGTGTGTGTGTGTGTGTGTGTGTGTGTGTGTGTGTGTATCATAGTGCTGTTTATATATATATTCATATAAAATTAATATGCATATTAATTTACAAATCCTCTATTAGATTACAAATTTCTTGAAGGGAAAGCCTGCTCTATTAATTTTAATGGGTTTTACATAATAAAGGGTTCAGTAAATAGTGTAACCCTCTCTGTGTTACCTTCTACCACTGTCTAGACAGCATCTACATAGACTGCATGTGGATGGGAAGCCACACAACATACAGCCATCCTTAATACTAGTAGTGAGGTCACAGGGGCAGTGTGCAGAATGACTCCAAGGTTTACAGTCTAGCATCTGACATGTACATTAAGAGCAAAGATCTGTGTGGCTTTAGCCCCAACTTCTTTCTCTCTTTCACCTTCCCATGGATCAGAGCAGCAGGACTCCTGGCTACTGGAGTGAGGATCTGACCTCAATTAAAGAGCATTATGCAGGAGCAACCCACAGGGGCTGGGGTGGGGTAGTTGAAGACTGTTTTGGAACATTCTAGCACTTTGTCTTTCTCCATTATGAGTGCAGATCCTTTAAAAAACCACTGTTATCTCCAAAACAAAGTGGTCAAGTGATCTGCACCACAGCTGTCAGTTTCCATGATCCACAGAGAATGTCCCCAGCAGGATCATGTACATTTATGAAGCCTCAGTACAGGAACACAAGACCTGTGTGATATCAAAGGAAGCTGCTGGTCCTGAGAGGCCAGGGACCCCACAGCTCCCATCCCTAACACAACACTAGAAGTGGGAAGAATCCCAAAGATGACCCATTTTCAGACTTCAAACACATACACTGTTCTGGTCCCAAAAAGAACACCAAATGCTACATGGCCTCATGCCTGGACCAGAGTGGGAAGGCCTCCCCTCCTGGTTTCCCAAGGGGAAGGTAACAGGAGCATTGTCCCTGAACTTTACATCCTAGTCCTGAGTACACTAGCACAAAGGACACAAACAATTCCAATGTATTTAACAAGTAGTAAAAAGTCAGTTGTTTATCTACATATTAACCCCCTTCTACCACTTGTAAAAACACTAATTTGGAAAAAAATGAAGACCTTCTAGAAAGAAAATTTGATTATCAAGTTTTACTCCTTGTCAGCTAGTCTAGTCATTCCCACTTTTCTGGAGGTGCAAGAGGTTGGCAACTCACTGGATGGCAAGAGTCTGGGATGCTGCAGCCCCTGTGCTGGCAGGAGGTGGCAGATAGAAAGACCCAGCTACTGGCTTTGGGGAAAAGTTATCCAGCAGGTGTGGGCAAATGGTAGGAGCCTACAGTCCCACACATTGGGCATGGGAAGATAATTAGCAATGGGAGTCCACAGACCTGCTGGCTGAAGATATTTTCTACATGGAGGACCTACTGGCTGGGAGATGGGTAGCAGACATTCTGAGGTGGGGATACAAGAGTCCAGATTGCACTCAGTAGCTGAGTGTGGAGTTTTCCTACTTCAGCTGCTGATGCTGGTTGAAGTTCTGACTGTCCCCAGGGCCAACCTCCTTCTCCTTGAAGCTTTCCCACTTGTCAGTAGTGATGTCTTCCTCCTCCTCCTTTCAAAACTCATGCTGCTCTTCCTCTTCCTCCTCCTCACCACTGTGCTGGTCCTGGTAGGTCTGCAAAGAGAAAGATGTGCGAGTCCAGCTCATAGCCAAGTCATCCAGTGTCCACCTTCCTGGAGCATCAGCAGAAGTGAGATATCCCCCAGTGAAGGAAACTGTCCAGGGAAAGGGACCTAGGCCTCACTGGAAGTGGCCTCTCCATGGAGTACAGGCATGCAGAGAGCTCCTGGATAGGGATGCTCAGTTCCCTACTTGGATCACTGACTCTGCATAGAGTGGGAGGAGCACCAGCCTGAAGCCAGCTCATCTCTGCACTTACACTTACTGGGTTGTATGAACTTCAGTAAGGCCTCACTGAGCCTCAGTTTACCCCCGCTGGATTTGAGGATCCTGGCTCTCTGAGTTTTGTGGTTACAAGGCACAGGCACATGAACATGGAGGAGCCTGGCCTGAAGTGTTCTGCAGCCTGGGGCCATGTCTGCTCCTACCTCCCTGGAGCTCATGGTGATGGTCAAGGCAGAGTCATTGCCATCCATATCATTCTCCTTCCCTGTGTCCTGGTCCCACATGATTTACTGATGTGCAGCCCAGATCTGAAACACCCCCAGGATGATCATAAACATCATGAAGTAGATGCAAACAACAATCACCATGGTGGCAGTAATCAGGAAGACTGTTAAGGGAACAAAAGGACAAAGAGGACTGCAGAGAGGTCACCCAGATAGACGCTTCCCACCGGTCCTTGGCTATCCTAGGTTGGCATACTCCACCTGACCTACAGAGAGTAGAAAGCACCAGCTTTGCACGGTCTCAAACTTGCTGGGTCACTGTGGCTGTGGGCAGGCAATCATTTCCTCGTGTGTGATCGGGAGTGGGAACTGTGCTGCAGTGCTCCTAGCCAGGTGGGACAGGGACATCTGCCTAAGACCTATAGTGTTTCCACTTAGATGCCTCCCGTGACATTCCTGCAAATGGTTGAGGACTGAGCAGGTTGTGGCCTGACAGGTAAACAAAAAAGCAGTGCTTAGGGTGAACAAACTGTGGCTGGGCAGCCATGTGGCTGGCATGTTCTAGAAGATTGGTGGCAAGGATCATGTTCACCTGCAGTGGACAGGATGAAAGGACTACTAGGGATGAGCTCTTCTCTGCATGGTCAGTGGCAGAGTGGCGACCCCTGAGCTGTTGGGCTGGCTGCGACCCTGGTGCTGACTCACGGGGCCCTGTGTTGCAGCCAAGACCCTCGTTGGTGGCTGCAGATGTTGGAGAAGGCTGGTGCTCCAGAACCACCTGTTCCAGGGCAAGGTAGGTGGCAATGGAGATGGCGCCGCTGGCAGGGAGTGGGCCTGCTCTGGACCCAGATAGGGCGGTCTCAGCTGGGCACAGGCATGGGGCGCCTCCTTATTGGGCTTAGATGGGCACAGAAGGGATGCTGCCAGGATGGTCTAGGGTGAGCACAGGTTGGGGTGCTGCTGGCCTGGCCTAGGGTGGTCGCAGGTCCAGGTGCTGCCAGGATGGCCTAGGGTGGGTGCAGGCTAGGATACTCTGTGGAGCAGGGAGAAGCCACATGGTGAGCTTTAATTGAGTGAGATTCTGGTCCCCAGGCATTAGCAGGTAGAGTTCTCTTGCCCTTTCTTCAGTGCCTCATTCTGTGAGTGATAAGTTGTTCAGAGTATTGTGCTGTTCCACTTGTCTTTGAACAGTTGTACACAGGGATAGTTTCGTGTTTGTCCACCTTTCTGGAAGTACGATTGTTGTAGCCAAGGTCTGCAGTCTTTTCAATATGAAATCCCTGAGACAAAATCATTTATCCTTGGTTTTTCTTTTACCAATACAATTTACCTTTATTCTTCTTGTAAGAATTGCTGTAGAGTGCAGACTTAATGCTCACCCAGAACATTTACTGACCCTGATAACTGACACTTGAATATTTTACAGTGTTTAGCACTGTAGTTAACAATTAAATTCCATAATGGGAAACTCTAAATACAAGAAGTATGTGCTCATTCCAAATGATCTTTTATCTTCAACTGAAAATCTTAACATTGATGTGAGTACTCAATGTGTTTAGATTTTCACATAAGGGAAAACAGGTCCTCAGCCGGTTAAGGAAGAGTGCCTTCCTGCCTTCCACAACCACTTGCTGGTCTGCATGCCTGCACATGGCCTTCTAAATTATCCCTTTCCTTCTTTTTTTTTAATGAGAGTAGTTGCAAGGATTGGCTTAAATAATGTAAAAACCCAACCACACTGTTACTGGTTATTGTTTACTCTTATTCTGTTATCATCTTTCCTTGGCTTACAACTTTTCTCCCTTTGAAGGATCAAGAAGATGCTTTCTCCTTCACAGGTTTTCACTATTTCACCCAGCTAGAATAAACTCTAATGTCTTATAGCATTTTTTCTAAATCTTTGATGTAGAACTTGGAAGCTTCTGTCTAGTGTTAAACATAAATAAACTCCTTCAGACCACAAATTGTCTTTCTTAGAGACTTCAGATCATTGCATGCTCAACCAGTTGAGCTTTTTGAGCGAATTAATGTGTAAGATGACATTAACTAGCCAAGTTTGATTTTTCCTTTTCTTTTCTGCCACATATGTGTAGATGTTCTCAAGGTTTCCACCTGTGACCTTTTCTACCTTGAAATTTCATCAGTTCTTTGGCGCTATCTTTACTAAACAAATGGATTCACCAGTATTCCCATATTTAAACTTGGGTCTGATTCAACCTACCATAACTCAAATGCAATATTCCACAACTAAAGTCATCATTACATTATCTAGAGCTGCACCTGACCTAGGGAAATGCTTTTTTGACTGTTTTTTTTTTTTTTTTGGTGCTAAGAATTGAACCCAGAGTTGATTATACACTGAGCCACCTCACCAGCCCTTTTTAAATTTTTTTCTTCAGAGACAGGGTCTCACTAAGTTGCTGAGGATCATTTTGAGCTTGAAATCTGCCTGACTCAGCTTCCTAGGCTACTGGAATTACAGGTGTGTTTAATTGTGCCTAGCCTGGGACTAGTAGTTTTTGGTTTTGGAGTAAGTACATAAATGTTTGAAGAGTTTTTTATCTATATTTTTTATCTTACTTTTAAGGTGATGTTACTCAGACCCTTTTGAAAGCACTTGTCTGATCCATTGTTTTTACATGGGAAAAAATCTTCCTTTGTGAAAATAATCTCTTCAGCAGAGGCTGTGTCCTATAAAGGGAAGGCTGTCTACTAGAGAGGGGAGACACAGGGCAAAACACCTGACATGCAGAGGGGTGTTTTGAGTTTTAAATTGACAATGCCCTTTTCAAACATGTAAGGAGGACTTTCAAATGACAATCAGTATAAGAGTGAATCTTTATGGAAGATAAGAATGAGGTTTAACATTTAGGATACAGAGGAAGAGGTACAGCATCAGTACAGGGCAAAATAAAGTCTGAACTAGAAGGCAAGATAAATAATTATGTCATTTCTGCATTTAGGGGAAAAGGAGATTTTAAAAGCACCTGTTGTAACTAGTTATGTGTGTGAGTGATAGAGTGCCTACCTAGCATGTGCAAAATTCTGTATTAAATCCCCAGTACTGTAAAAACAAAATGTTGGTTCACACTATTAAGTACTGCATAGAGGTCAAGGAGTGTAAGGCCCAGAAGGCAGTCAAAATCACTTTTTAGTCTTAGAAGTTGAAATTTATTTACCTTTGGAGTGAAAAGCAATAAGTTTAAGTTTAATTATAAGAAATTGAAAACTTTCTTAAAATGCTTTACTTCTTATAATATTTTTAATTGAATTAGTAGTAAAATTTGGAGCCTGGACTTATCCTTTGACTTTTCTTCCCATTTACAATTCATATTTTGCTAATTGAAAATTCTAATATTGAGTAATATGTGACATTTGTTAGCTCAGAGATCCTGTTGCAAACCTCGGATGTGTTATGTATCTGTGATTCTTCTCAGTGGAACTTAAATGCAATAGACATGTTGCCATGAAGTGAAAAATGTGCTAATGTTCACCTGGAAAAGCTGTCTTTTAATGCAGTACATTCTCTTGTTCATACTGATTCTTCTCATTTTTATTGCATACTTTATATCTCATCTCTTCATATTTAAAGAAAATTGTCACCTGGTTTGACTATCGCTTGAGAACAACAAACTAGGAACTTTTGAGACTAACTTGTTTAATTGCTAGGAGGGCTATATAGTTAAGTAAAACAGTCCTTATTTAATGGACCTCATTTAATGCTATGTTAGTAGTCTAGGTTTCTTTTGTTGAAATTTTAATCAAGACAAGTTTATTTACATATATTTCCTATAATTCTGCCAGTCTTATCACTAAGCTTTACATGAAATAGAACAAGTATTACCTTTGAAAAAAGTAAATACATTCACCCTTTTTGGTCTGGTGTCCAGCAACCTCTGTGCTACTCTTGATTTTGAAGTGTATCTCCTTTTTTTTTCTTGCAGAAATACTCAGCAATAAGGCTTGCACATGGCTTTGTGTGTGACAAGTCTGACTGTGGCTCTCCTATTTCATTTCTTCACATCACCTGCAGGTTACAGTCTGTGAAAGTAGTGTTCTCTGAGACTCCTACATAAGAACTGTGCCTGTTATTGTTTATTGGGTGCTGTGAGACTTATAATACTTATTTTCTCACAGCTTTAATGTTCTTGCTTGTGAGATTGGAGTGACAGTAGCCATGTCAAAGGACTGCTGGGAAAATAAGAGAGAGAATACATGTGCAGGCCACTGCCTGTCTCCTGGCACAGGGTGAGCACTCCAGAAATGTGCCATATTCAAGATTACTGAGCACAGCACTGGGGCTCTTCCTGTATCCCAGGGCTTGTCAGCCAGGTTCCTAATTTACTCTGCAGCACTTTCCAGCCACACCCAGCCATACGCCATTGTGAAATGCCCACCCTTGCATCTAGGTGAATGTGGCGTGGTGCTTGCTCCTTGCCCTTCTATCAAACATCTTCCAGTCTTAGTGCAGGCCATATTCCTCCAGGATATATTCTCTGTCCTTACCACCCCAGGCAAAATGACGTCCTCTTTGCCCTTAATCCCCAAGCTTCCTGTGGGTCAGTGCAGCAGGAATTGTCCTAGTAAATTCTAGTCCTTTCTTGGGTTGTGGCTCCTTTGTTCATATTCTGATTACCACATACATTTTAAACTATTTAAATTAATTATTTTTAAAAAACTTCTAAGCACCAGATATTTCATGTCATGCATGACATGACACCAAGTTAAACATTTATGAAAATTTTAAAGAATTATAATTTTTCCCACAGCCTGATGTTCTTCCAGCCCATTTTTCTTTCTCTGTTTCTGAGCGTAGCCGACATTGGAGCTGCTCCTTCTCATCCATGTTTTGTATATTCTAGCACATATTCTCATTCCTGAGATTCTACACAATGGAATGTCATTTGGCTATGTTTAAATATATGCAAATATTTCTGTTCTTGGAGTGGTCACTCTCAAATATTTAGCACAAATAATTGATTTTACAGAGTCTAACATTAAAGAACATATCCTGAACTGAACCTACATCCTTTTCGTAGTGCCGTACATCTGTAATCCCAGTGACTGAGAAGGCTGAGCTAGGTTCAGAGCCAACATGAACAGCATAGTGAGGCCATATCACAAAATAAAAATTATAATGTAACAATAAGTCACAAGGGGGATTCATCTGTTATCTCCTTCACATGGTAGACTTTTGTTTTGTTTTTGTACCAGGGATTCAACACGCTGGAGCCTATCTACAGAGCGAGTACCCAGACCAAGCAGGCTGCAGTATCCGTCGCAGGTCCACAGGGGTCGCAGCCAGCGCGGGAGACCGCGAAATTGCAGGCAGGCGGGCCTGGTGAGTTTGAAAATAGCCTTGCACCAGGGGGCGGGTCCAGCGCTAAACCACTTCTCTCTGCTAATCCTCCTCAGGCAGGCGAGGAGGCTTCACCAGAAGGCAGGTGTGTGGGCAGGCGATCTTTCTTTTCAGCCTAAGGTGAGAGCAGCTACCAGTGCAGTACAGAGATTAAGATAGGCAGTGTTAAAAGATGAAACTGAAAGGTACTGAGAATTATGCACAAAGAATTAACATAACTTTTGGCCATTAGGAGATTCCTGGTATTGCTAGAAGAGGAAAATTAAAGACAAACTGGCAGGATTATGAATGAACCCTCTTCATGAATACAGGTGGTTCTATGACTTATATTATGTGTGTGTATGTGTGTATAATCTAAATGTACAACTTTCCATAAGATAAGAGTAGAAAAATGTCTAATAGCATTTTAAAAAAAGACAATTTTATGGAGAAACCTACCAAGTATTTAAGAAACAGGTAATTCCAGTAATTTTTAAGTTTTTAAAGAGTATTTAAAAAGAAGTAAAACATCCATTTTTTTCCAAAACAGATATTACAATGATTATAAATCCTGCCAGGATTGGATTATAAAAATCAGATCAGACAAATATACTACATAGTGTGTATGGTAGGTGTCCCAAAATGATATTAACTTCAAGAAGGCTGAAATGAGATAACATAGTTGACTTCAAGCATTTGAAGGGTTTCCATATGGAAGACACTTGTTCTCTTTACTTCATTAGGTAGTATTAGGATCTTTATTGTCTGGAGTTGTTCAGATTTAGACAACTACCTCATGAAGCACTGACCTTTCCTTGTTTCTTTTTGTAGCACTAGGGATGGAACCCAGGACCTTGAGCATGCTAGGCACGAAATCGATTACAGAGCTATATGCCCAGCCCCTTCTTGCTCTATAATAATTTAAAGCAGAATATGAACATATTGTAGGATGCTATAAAAATATTGTGGAATTGAGTTTTCAAATGACTTTTAGGCTGTAATCCTTACAGGATTTTATTATGGTTTGATCTCCATTGTCCTTCAAAAGTGTCATATACTAAAGGCTTGGTCCCAGCTGATGGCACTACTTCTAGGAGGTGGACAATGTAGGATGTAGGGCCTAGTTGAAGGAAGTGAAGTCATTGGGTTTGTGCCCTTGAAGATTATACTTGGACTCAACTCCAACTCTTCCCTTTCTGTCTCTTTCCTGGCAGCCATGAAGTGAGCAGTTTGGTTCTACTACATTCTCTTTGCCATGATATTCTGTCTTGCCACAAGTCCCAAACAACAGATTCAAGCCACCATGGGCTGAAACCAGGCAGAAACAAATCTTTTCTCCTTTTAAGGTGATTTTTCTCGGAAAATCTGATTAATATAGATTCTAAAGTATCACTTCAGAATTAGAAGAGGGGTGAAAGTAAAGGAATAGAAAAGCTAATCAAATAAATTTTTAATCCCCAATTTTTCATCTGTAATAATAATTTTGACATTCTGGTATTTCTGCTACAATATAGAATCAATAAAGATTCTTTCAGGG
Organism: Ictidomys tridecemlineatus; assembly: GCF_052094955.1. Taxonomy (NCBI): domain Eukaryota; kingdom Metazoa; phylum Chordata; class Mammalia; order Rodentia; family Sciuridae; genus Ictidomys; species Ictidomys tridecemlineatus. The sequence continues at coordinate 21,476,265 of NC_135492.1, read as the reverse complement.
CTGGGGATGTGGCTCAAGCAGTAGCATGCTGGCCTGGCATGCACAGGGTGCTTGGTTCTATCCTCAGCACCACATACAAATAAAATAAAAATATTGTGTCCACCGTAAACTAAAAAATAAATATTAAAAATCTCTCTCTCTCTTAAAAAAATTCAAAAAAAAGTCTTTTACATTTAGATTTGATGAGGACATACATAGCATGTGTGCTTGCTCTCTCTCATTCTCTTTCCTCCACTCTCTCTCTCTTCCCCTGTGCACACACACACTCACACATTGCTTGCTTCAACCTTGGGCAGTAACAGCTGTGTCTCTGCTCCACACCTTCCATGGTGGTGCCACTCCCAACCCCTTAGGGGAGAGAAGGGTGTGACTGCAGGGTGGCACGCCTGTCCCATAAATCCTGTGAGACTCCAGGCCCAGAGGGCAGAGGCAGAAGCAACAGGGTTAGATCAGAGTCCCTGAGCCTTCCCATTGTCCAAGTCCACTCTAGCCTGGAGGATACTGAAGATTGGCAGCTGCCAGGTGCAAGGGATGTGTCAGAATTGATTTGAGAAGGGGCCTAGAAGAACACTGCTCAGCCCCAGGAGGAGGTTTCTCTTATTCTGTGCCCTTGTCCTTGTCTGGGACCATTCTGTTTGGACTGCATCAGGGCCACAGTGTGCATGCCCTGGAGGGAAAGGGAGGGCTGGCCATAAAAGCAGCCCAGGTGTGAGAGAGTGACACATGGGTTAAAATCCTAGTGCAGGCTCTCAAAGGCTCAGGGTCCTTCATTTCTTTGGGCTCTAGGATTTAATGCTGTCCCTGCCAAGTACCCAGGTTGTGCCAGTAGGGCAGAGAATTGCCACAGGCACCTCCAACAAAGCATTCTTGGGTTTCCATGCCTGTGGGCTCCTCTACTTCCAGTGACTATGAGAGCAGATGAGATTTGGGGGAGAAATAGTGCCTTAAACTAAGTCAAACTGCAAATGTGTTCCATTTTAAGGAAATGGGAAGGAAGAAGCAGGGCTGCTGCCAGAGGCCTCTGCACTGGAGCCATGTGAAAGAGCAGGGGCAACATCCATCTGGGTTCACAGGTGCAGGGTGAGGGTCTGCACAAACACTTTGTGTCCTAGGGGAGGTGGCAGGAGTATCTTCAGGGCAGCTTGGGGCTGGCTGGATAAACCGAGATCAGTCTGAGAGGCCAGGAGCCCATCTTCTGGCATCACCCTCCACAGCCTTGTTAGCCAGATATCCTTTTGGAATCCTTGAAGCTGTCTTAGGACAGGACATCTGCTGATGAGGGTTTGTTTGTCCTGATTTTGTGTTGCCCCCTGTGAGTTGCCTACTGTGCCTGAATGTCAGCTTCCAAACACTGGGGGTCACTGGGCTCTGGGGACTTCCTGGCTGCTGGGCCAGTGACCTGGTTGTAGAGCAGAGGGTATATCACTACCCTGGGATGCTCAGGCCTTTTTTCTGCACATGAAGCCTGGGTTGGACAACCAGGAGGGGATCCTACAACCACCTCTATCCCCTACCTCCCACAGAGGGAGCTGCCAGGCCTCCCACAGTCTTCCTTGTTGGGATTCAGGAGTGGGCCACCTGTTAAGGTTTTGAGGCTGTGGAGGTAGGCAGCAGGTGTCTTCCATAGTTAGGGACTCTGTTCCATGCTTTCCTAAGGAGGGCCTGATTCAGCTGCATGTCCTCTGTGGGTTCCTGGGCCCTCTTTGGGGGTGGATGTTATGCAACAGTTTCCCAAGTGGAGAAGAGCCAAGATGAGGTTTTGCATTTCTGCTAAAGAGGAGAAGCTGATTGCTTCTCCTGGACAGTTGCAGGTGACAGGTCATTGAGTAATATGTATCCCCCTACATATTTGGGGATAGGCCCTTTGTCCCTATGGTAATGCTGAGGTGGGTGAAGCTGTTCTAGTACAGCAGACATGGTCAGGATAACCAATATATCTTATGTTGGACACTATTGGTTGGAGGAGCCATAATTCCAACCTTGGAATGTTCCTGCTTTGGTTTCTGAAACAGTTGTCAAGGCCACTTGGCACACATTGACTCTTATCCTGGATCCTGCAGAAGTTGCTATGTGTAACATGGAGTCACTTTGAGTAACCCATGGTAGCCTGAATCTTGGCTAGTCACCACCTGTGGCAAGTGACAGAACTGCCACCTACATAGAGGAGACAAGTCAAATCTGGTTTTTCTTTGGCCCTGTACCATGTTGATTTCACACTCTGAGCACAGCCAGGCTGATGGTATCTGAAGAAGACAGCCAATGAAAGATAGAAAACCAACATTGTGTCTGTCTTTGGACACTGTGTCAATGAGACTCTGGCTGTTTGTTTATGTGACACAGTTCTCGTGTGATTGATTTCTTTTCTCCTTTCTTTGTGAGACAACTCAGAACGTGGGCAAAACTGCTGGGCCTTATTAGGACCCCAAAAAAATGTTTTGACTGGAAGTCGAGGTTCCCTCATGAGTGATTTCTCTCTCCCGTCTCTCTGGGTTGCTGTAGGTCCTTCTCACTCCCTCTACCATGGATATGCATCTCTTTGACTACACAGAGCCAGGAAACTTCTCTGACATTAACTGGCCATGCAACAGCAGCAACTGCATCCTGATTGATACAGTGCACTGCCCAACCATGCCCCTCAAAAGCATCCTACTCTACACACTTTCCTTCATTTACATTTTCATCTTTGTGATCGGCATGATTGCCAACTCTGCGGTGGTCGGGGTGGACATCAGCCAAGACCACAGGCTATGACACCCACTGCTACATCTTGAACCTTGCCATCACGGACCTGTGGGTTGTCATCACCATCCCCGTCTGGGTGGTCAGCCTAGTGCAGGACAACAAGTGGCAAATGGGTGAGCTTACCTGCAAGGTCACGCACCTCACCTTCTCTGTCAACCTCATTGGCAGCATCTTCTTCCTCACATGCATGAGCATCGACCACTACCTCTTCATCACCTACTTCACTAGCACCTCCAGCCGTAGGAAGAAGATGGTGTGCCACATCGTGTGCATTCTGGCGTGGCTGCTGGCCTTGTGCTTGTCTCTGCCCTACACCTACTACCTGAAGACTGTGGTGTCTGCTTCCAACAACGAGACCTACTGCTGGTCGTTCTACCCTGAGCACAGCATCAAGGAGTGGCTGATCGGCATGGAGCTTGTCTCTTTTGTCTTGGGCTTCATTGTCCCCTTCTCCATCATCACTGTCTTCTACTGCCTACTCTCCAGGGCCATCTAAGTTTCTGGTGATCAGGAGAATCAGAGTATCCAGAAGATCATCTTTTCCTATGTGGTGGTCTTCCTTGTGTGCTGGCTCCCCTATCATGTGGCAGTGCTGCTGGACATCTTCTCCATCCTGCACAACCTCCCCTTCACCTGCCAGCTGGAGAACACGCTCTTCACAGCACTACATGTCACACAGAGCCTGTCCCTGGGTGAACTGCTGCGTCAATCCTGTGCTCTACAGCTTCATCAACCCCAAGTACAGGTACAAGCTGATGAAGGCCTTCACCTTCCAGTATTCTGTCCAAATAGGCCTCACCCAGCTCACCAACACCTCCAGAGGGTCAGAGACAGAGTACTTGGTGCTGGAGCAAAACTCCAAATGACCTGATGTGCAGAGGCCATGTCATGGAGCTTGTGAACATGGCTTATGGTCTTCATAAGAGAGCAAGGGAGCTTTGGGTCTTGATGCCCAAGTGACACGAAGAGGAGAAGGCGTGACATTGTGCATCTTACTCTCTATCTAGTGCTGTCTGTCAAAGTCAGCTTCAGGAAACTCTTGAATGGACATCTATACAACAGAACCTTCTGCTCTTCCTGAAATTTTTATATGTTGAATTTTATTTACGTCTTCATTTTCTCACTATTGACATACTGCATAAAAAGTATTGGAAAGTTAAATGTATTTTAAATATTGCATGGGAGGTATAATTCTACTCAGATTGCTGTAGTTTTAACATTAGTTTGACTTTAGTTTTACTAAGGGTGTAATTTTTAACTAATTTAAAGTTATGTATTTATATACATGTATATGCATATATATAAATGTACACCATTCTTCACTGAAATGTGTTCTTTATAAAAGTTTTATATCTCTGTGGTTGGTTGTATTTACACAGGATATGGAACAAAAATGGCTTCATAATGATGTTTTGGATATTAATAGTTTTGCAGAGTTACATTTAAAACAAAAGAAGACTATTACAGACTACAAACTTGTGCATACAATGAACAGAGTTCTCTTAGTCTGTAAGTTATTTCTTTAATAAAGAACTTTGTTTCCTAAAAGTGCATTCCTGAAAGTGTGAAAGTGTGCTGGCATTGAGGTAGCATTCATGATGTTGCTATGTGGACACACCTGGCACACACAGTCAAGCTGAGCAAGAATAAAGAGAGAACTGCCACAGAGCAAACTGGAGGGTTAGTGTGGGTGAGTGGCATGAAAGGCACAGCATTCAAAGTGCTGAGTGTGTTTTAGAAGCTCTTCAAGTGGTGTTGGGGAGGGAGGTGGAGGGCAGATGTCTGGAGGTGGAAATGCAGGAAATGTGAGCCTGGATCGGCCAGGGCTCCTCTGCTCCCAACACCAATGTGACATCCCCTCACACAATCCCTGCTGAGGGTTGAAGGCAGCGCTGCTTTTACATTCTTAGCAGACCTAAGAAAAATCTGCAAAGGAAATGCATATTTTCTACTTACCATAGACCAACTAATTACATTTGTCCCCTGTCATCTGCACCAGATATGTCCCAAGATCCCCTGAAACCTGGAAAGTACCTGACTCATTATGTATATTTTATGTATTTACTACGCATTCTCCTAGACATACACATTTACCGTACAGTTTAATTTATAAAGTAGACACATAGATCGACAATTTTGAAAATTAGAATGACTATATAATTTTCTGTAATAAAAGTTATTTAAAACTTAGGAATTATGTATTTCTAGAGTATCCCATTTAGCCTTTTGGGGGGCTGCAAGTAACTGAACTGCAGAAAGTGAGCCTGTAACAAACGGAAGGCTATTGACTGTGCTTGAGGCAGTAACCAAACTCTGGCTTCTGCATTTCCACATGAACCTTCACTGGGAGGACTCCTTGGAGGAGCACTTTCAGAGCCCACAGGAGCCACAGACTTCTACAGACCTGGCTTTTGGGTAGAAGCTCAGGGAAGTGTCCTTCCCATCTTAGCACAGGTGAGGCCATCCACAGGTGGGTCTTCTTGAGATCCAGGGGCTACTGCCCTTTTGGAATGTCCCTGAACATATGGGCTCACCAAGACTCACAGCCCAGGGGTCCCTCGGGGTTACAGATAGCACCATTTGCAAAGGCTGCACAATCTGAGTTCTGAGGCCAGGCATTGTGGCATGCTGACTCCAATATGCTTGACACATGTCCACAGGTTCATGCATACTGTCATGAATGCTATAATAATAGCAGATCAATAAGTGAAAATGCAAGAGAAAGGAAAAATAACACAAGGAGCACACAAAGTTGGGGAAAATCATAACATTATAAACACTTATTACCATTAAAATGAGGCCATGTTTACCCTGAGGCTTCTAGAGGTCAAGTTCAAACAGAAAACTCCCAACCAGTGAATTGAGGAGGAGAATGGAGAACAGAAAAGCTGAACTTAAGTTGAGTGTTCAGGCCCCTCCCACTCAGTGTGAACCCCTCCTAGCCCAGGAGTTCAGGCATATAGATGCACAGTGCTGGGTTTAGGTGGGGTTCCTTATCCATTCACAGACGTCTCCTGTGCCACCCAGCTTTAGTGACTCCTATTGCCCTTGCTTAGTCAGACCATGGACTACTTACTTACCACTCTGTAGAGCCGGGTGACCACTCAGTAACTTACACCCACTCTGAGGTTCAGAGCAGTTAGGAGGTTTGTGGAGAGCAGGCTGTGCTGGCTCCAAGCCATTCCACACTATGCAGAAGAACACTGCCCATACCTGAGCTACCCTGTTTTATAAAGCAGCAGATTTTCCTGGGCTACACACTTCTGAGTGCAAGTGATGAGGCAGAATGACTCATGCCTTGAAAGACCAAGTGGATAACCACCACTGGGCAAACAGAACTTACTGGAAAGAATTAACCCAACTGGGCACAATGGTGCATGTCTGTAATCCTAGCCTCACAGAAAGCTTAGGTAGAAGGATCACTGATGTCAGGCCAGCCTAGGCAACTTAGTGAGTTCCCATCTAAAAATAAAAAATAAAACTCTGACAGGTAGCTCAGTGGAAACATGCCATGCTATGAGGTTCAATCCCCAGAACAACACACAAAAAATTAAGAAAGAAGGCAATGACCCAGCTGTGCAGCAGCAGAATAAGGCACAAACACATATATAAGTGAATCAGGTTAGTAAAAAAATTACTCCCTGTGCATTCACTAAATTAAATCAGAGACACATGGACTCCTGGGCACATCAGAATCTCATCCAGAAAACCAGGACCATGAGCTTACCAGACACTGCAGACTCATCACTGGAACACCAGGAGAGGCACGTGGGACTGTGGCAGTGGCATTTCCTTCTTCATCTTGTGTTTTAGTAATCTGACTTTTTTCTCATTTTCCCTTCATTAGCATAGACAGAGGTTTATCTATTTTATTTTTCAAAGAACATCTTTTTGTCTTGTCATTTATTTCACTTGTTTCTTTTGTTTGAATTTCATTGGTTTCAGCTCTGATTTTATTTATTTCCTGTCTTTACTGCTTTTGGTGTTGATTTGTTCTTTTTCTAGGGCTTTGAGATGTAGTGTTAGAGATTTTTACATGTTGTATATGTGTTCCCATTTACCTCTAAGAATTTTTTTTTGTATTTGACCCTTGATTTCTTCAACTGTCCATTCACCAATCAATAGTGTATTATTTAGTCTCCATTTGTTAAATATTTTACTTTATCATTGATGTCTAATTTTATTCCATTGTGATCTGAGAAAATGCAGAGTATTATCTGTTATTTTGTATTTATTAGGACTTCCTTTGTTGTGTAAGATATGGTCTATTTTAGACAATGAGCCTTGCTGTGGAGAAAAAAAAAGTATATTTGCTCATTGATTGATGAAATATTATCTATATCTCTATCTATATCCATCTATCTGTCTATTATATATATATATAATAACTTTCAATTCTAAATTATTGATTGCATTTTTAGTTCTATGGTATATTTAATTAGATTTTTTTGAGAAAAAGACTCTGCTAAATGGAAAAAAGATGAGCAACTGAATGGGAAAAATATTTAGAAAGGTCATACCTGACATATGATTTATATCTGGAATGTATAAATGCATATAGAGATGTATACACAATTAAAATTATTGAGGTGTACATGTGTGTGTGTGTGTGTGTGTGTGTGAGTTTATGGATAAAATTTTATTTTCAAAATTAACCTTTAAATTATGTTTTTTTAATATTTATTTTTTAGTTGTAGTTGGACACAACACCTTTATTTTATTCATATATTTTTATGTGGTGCTGAGGACCGAACCCAGGGTCTCGCACATGCAAGGCGAGCACTCTACCGCTGAGCTACAACCCCAGCCCAACCTTTAAATTATGTTTAATTGCAGGTGAATATTTATATTGTTTGAAACTTTTTGATTGTTTTGTTGTCCTGGTAGTTGTACACAGGGACATGTGTGTTCTTGGCAAGAACAATAGCACTTACATCACATCCCAAGCCTTTTTATGTTTGAGACAGGATGTGTATATATTCCCTGGCTACATGGAAAATGACATCAGCCTGCCTCAGCATCCCAAAGATCTGCAAATACAGATGTGGCCCTCTTCAGCCAGGGCATATTGAGTCATTTAGGGAGTAACTGGACGGAACCAATACTTCAGAGACACTAGAAGTTATCATGGACAATGCATATGGAAATTTTTCTGCTGAAGGAAATATTAAGATTACAATGGAAACAAGGAACTTCACACAGTGTACTATGTCATGTTGTAATAGTAATTTTCCAAGGAACACTGCACATCATTTTTTGTGTTCACACACACACACACACACACACACAAGAAATCACACATATACTTTTACCAGTGAGCTCCATTCTCCTTTACTTTCCTTCCTCTTCATTTCTTGTATTGGGATGCACACTGTTTTTTTGAAGCCTCCTTCCTTGTGCCTATTATACCTGACATATATTGTCTTTGCTTCCCTGGTGCTACCTCAGATATTGATCTGCTTTTGTACTGGGTAGTAACTTCTTTCCCTGTAACTTATGCCTTTCCCTCTCTAGTCCCTTAGGGTATAGATTTCAGAGGGCTGCTTTTCCATCACAATGCTGTCAACAGTTTATATATTTCCACCCAAAATTGGGTGTGAGGTAAGAGTCTGATCCAGTATCAGGTGCCATGGAGGGTGACTGTTCTAGACGTAGGGATGTACAGAGACTTGATGAGTGATGGGATCAGCCAGAGGCAGGGAATGTTGAAAGTGCAAAAGGCTCAATCATAACACAAAGACAAGGATTAACTCTATATATTTGTCTGATGGTAATACAGGTATGATGTTGCTCATGGCTGGCCTGTTGAACCATGTCACCAGCCTTCCTTACCATGTAAATATTCTTGCAAGGAAACATGGACCATTTTGGGTCAGCACCTCATCTATCTTCTGGTTACTTTCATGTTTTCTGGAACCTAGTCTGAAGCTTAATGCAGCTTTGTCTGAGCAGATATTAACAGTGGTCAAAGGGATTAGGGAACAAAAAAATACAAAAAAAAAAAAAACAAGAATGTCCACGAATCACCCCAAACTGACCTGATCACACTGGGCCATTATTCAATAATACAAAGAATGTATTTGTTCTTTAAGTCATTGTACTATTGGATTCCTTGCTATAAGAGCTTTGTTCTTACCCTAAAACATGCACTCCATATGCTATTCATAAAAGGAAGCTGTGTTTATTAGCATTCTGCTGAAAAAAATGAGAGCAATAATGAAGTTTAACTGCATAATAAAGAACTAGGATGGCATATAACTTGAAACAGAATATGTGCATGTTTGTGTGACATACACATCAGTTAATTATTATTCTAATAATATCCTTTAACCAGAACTTCCATGGGGTACTTTTCATTGATATTCTTTACTTAGTCCACAGTCCCCTTAATAAATGATAACCTCCTTCCCAAGTTCAATACTGCATTGCTCATATTCTGTGTCTCATTATAGTGTGTGACCCAGTGTCAAACTTTCCTTCAAGAGAAATTTCATTCTCAACTATCAGTTTGCCTTTTAAGTACATACAGTTACTTTTCTTGCCTTTCTAGCTAGCTACCTTTTTAAAGAGAATCTTTCTTAGAGTCAATTTTTTTAATTTATCCTTTTTGTGTTACATAATTTCCCCAGTGTTTCATGTTCATTTTCCCATTCCTCAGATTATGAGTTATATGAGGATGGTTCTCATTTCTATGTCTAACTTTTATGTCTTGCATTTCCAACTGCGTAACATATATTTTCAAGTAAGTGTTCAGCCAGAAAAGCAAACATAGATATTCATATATTGGAAAGATTTTTAAGTCAGTAGCAGACACTGTGCTAGGCATTATAATGACCATTAAAAAGCATAAGGCCCCTGCTCCATGAAGCTTATATGCTATGGGTCAGGAATTACCTAAAGGCCCTATGGGAAGGGGAACAGAAAGTCCAAGGATGTAAAGATCAGGATCTTTCTAGATGAAGGGGGAAGTAATGGAACACAGAAGAAGCAGGCACAGGATAGATTTGCATGTCTTGTAAGCCTGAAATGTTTAAGCAAGCTTGGTAATCTTTGCCTTGAAAAGATTACTGTGGATCTGGGAATGTATCACATGTTTGGAGAGCAAAGGTGAGTTAAAGATAAAGGTTATTTGGAATTTTTGTAGGCAAAATGGACAGGATTGGTTTATAAGTGAATATAGAGTGGCAGGTAAGAGATGACATGAATCATTTCAAAGCTTCTTGGCATGGACCACTGGAAGGATTGTGGTACCATTCACTGAGGTGGGGACTGTTGGACAAGGACAAGGGGTAAAAGCTAAGATAGGTGCTAAATAGGCAGCTGGATATCTTGACTGATACTTTATAGTATCTGAGATATGATTTTTAAGTTTTCTATGATGATGATAACAAGGCTTGGGTGTGATTTCCTAGGAAAAGAGTATATAGTGAAAAGGAGCAAAATCAAGACAAAAACTCCAGAAACAAAGCCCTAAGTGTTAGAGATTGTGCCAGAAGATATTGCTGAGTAGGAGGGGCCAGAGTAGCAGGAGAAAAACCAGTGGTGGAAGACAATGTTTTCAGAAGGAGGAAATACTCAACATTGTACATGAAGCTCAATGAATTAAGGAAGAATTCCAAAATAGTCAAAGGACCTAGTGGAGTAGAGGCCTTGAGACATTAATACTACAGATGGAATGATGGGTGGAAGCCAGTTCAGAGATACCTGAAAAGGGAGGGAGAGAGAATAAAAGGAGAGGGCCAGCATATGTAGCTCTGAAAGGAAGATGAGATAGGAAAGACTCGAGGAGGAGACATGGGATCCATGGTGGTGTGTCTTAATGGGAGCTTCTGGGACATGTTTAAATGTGCATTGGAAGGGTCCAGTTAGGAGGAAAATGGAGATTCATGAGTTTTCTGAGAGAACTTTGCTTCGAATTCCCAACTCTCCACTCTTCCATAGTCCTCTCAGATTACCCCAAATGGAGATTTCTATTCCAGTACAAGTGTAAATAGAGTTGTAATCAATATTTTAATTTAATTCTTTCAGATTTACCCAAGTAGAAATTAAAGGTGTTTACTGAGAGTGATAAAAATTCTGTGAATGTTTATGTGTGAATATGTGCACATTCAGGCGTGTTTGGGAAGGGGTGTTTGTAAAAGTTTCAAGACTCTAGGAAAGTAGTGTAGTCATATGTCACTAATTTGAAGTTTTGAAAACAAATCCAAAATCAGTTTTATTTATTTACCTTTCACATAAAAAGTGTACACTTTGAAAACCTTAAATTGTTATCACAACTTGAAGCAAAAAAATTTGCAGGGAAAAAAGGAACTCTTTTTCATTTAAATCAGTCTTGTTATTTGCAGGTAAGACAGCAGATGTCATAAAACTCGAATATCTAAACTATTGTTTATCAAATGTAAATACAAATATACTTAAGAAAAGCAGCTTACATCAAAGAAGAGGTCTATAACATACTGTCACCCATACTTAATAGTCCACATGGAACTCCTTCTTAACAGGGACTTGGAAGAAGATATGTGAAAGAATGCTAAGGAAAGCCATCTACCCTCAGGGGTAGATGGGGTTTAGTCATGGTCCACCATTCTGTCCTGCCACACTGAATTTTGTTTCCACAATGCTGACAGGTTGCCTCTAGAGCAAGCCTGGCACAGAGTCAAACAAAGAATTGCTGAGAAGACTGGATCATGAAGAAATTTTACTGTGACCAGAATCTGAAAAATTATATACAGTACCACTGGGAGCCAAAGGATGACCTGCATGAGATATAAAACAACATAAGTTAGATATTCTAGGTTCACAACATCAGAATGAAGTCCACCAAATACAAGCAACAAAGAAAGTAGCCATGGATTATCATCATTGAAGTAGGGTTTCATTAACAAAGTGAATACAACATTAAAGTAAGTGTTTAATCTGATGGAGCTAAATCATGTAATTAAATGTTAAAAAGGGACACATACATCTGTATTTGTGTGTGTGTGTGTGTGTGTGTATGTATACTGCCCTGAGTGTATTTATACTGTCATAAAACTATGAAATGATGCAGAAACCACAGCATAACTTGAGTATTTTTAGCTCCCTTGGCTTTGAGTTACACTACTATTATAACCCATAAAGGGACACTGGGTCTGGGGGCAATTACACACACCTGCAATCCCAGCAGCTCTGAAAGCTGAAGCATAAGGATCATGAGTTCAAAGCCAGCCCCAGCAAAAGTGATGTGCTAAACCACTCAGTGAATCTCTAAATAAAATAGCACATAGTACTGTGGATGTGACTCAGTGGTTGAAGTCCCCTGAGTTCAATCCACATCACCCTCCCTAACAAAAGTAGAAATTGGGCTGGAGACAATTTACAGTAGTGCTTGCCTAACATATAACCATGGCCTCGGTTTGAATTCCAATATTGGGAAAAATAAAAACAATTGAGTAGACCTGAAAGTGAGATTTTTTCCAAACTTCAAAGTCATTAATCTTGTTTTTAATTTTTAGAGTGATAAGTGCAGCAGAGAAAAATTCAACTGAAGATTGTCTTCAAAAAACAATAAGAAATAACACCTGAAGAGTGTCTCTTTGGAATTTTGCTACTTATTTTTCAACATTAAGAATGTATTAGCAGGATGGGGTTGTGGCTCAGTGGTAGAGTGCTCACCTAGCACATGTTAGTCCCTGGGTTCAAGCCTCAGCACAAATAAAAATAAATAAATAAAAGAAATGTATTGTTTCCAATCACAACTAAATAAAGAAATACATAAATAAGTGAGGAATGTGTTAGCTGAATCACATAAAAAGTTAATTGTTTAGGATACAATGTGTACTTTCCCCAAGACCATCATTGTAAAATGCCTCAACACATCTCCATTTCCTGTCCTAAACAGATCATATAACATTAATGCAGAGGAGCGCTTTGAAAATATAAAACATGCTGATACTTCAGATTTATTTTTTTCATTATATTAATATGAGTCTTGATTATCTTTTTGTTGTATTTTTAAAGAGACTACATTTTAGGCAATCAGAATCTTTTCCTTCTATGGATTCATTCTTATATTAAAAATAGTTAATTTTCTTCCACATAATTCTCCAGGTTCACCATATCCTTAAATTTCCTTTGTTACTAAAATATTTCTGAAAATATCAAGGAAGAGGCTTGTCTTGATATGTTTAATAGAAAAGAAAAGCAAACCTTCTCAGGATTTACTTTTTTCTTTTCTATAATGTATTAAGGACACCACAGTAGATATATATCCTAAATATATTATTTTATGTATAAATATTTAGAATATATATGTATTGTAAGGGCTCCTAACTGAAGTATGTTTTCAACTATATAATAGTCAGGTACTTACTCATTTAGAGTTTACACCTGGGTTTAAAGATTTAACATATTCTTATATGAAATATCTTTTATAAACAAAAACTACAAATTCTAATAAGAAAGATTTAAATCCCTCCCTGAAATTTTGCTAAAAAAGCCCAAACCCAAACCCAAGCCAAAAGCAAAACAAAAAAACAATAAGAAAGAAAACACTGCTTAGAAAAATCATCAGATGGAGCACCTGACATTGGAGGAATTCGCCCATTTCCTTCATCTATTGAGATGAAGCAAAACTGGGGTGGGAAAGAGAGGAATCATCCCATGGGTCAGTGGTGCCTTGGTTTTCTAATTACTGTTTTCACTCTCAAGAGAAGTGAAGGTACTGGTTAATACCCAGAGCCAGAACATCTTAGCTGACTTCCACTACCACCTAACAACCAGATGAGAAATGAATTGAGACATATCCACCATTTAACAAGGGCCTAGAACAGACAAACACACAAAATGCACAGATGCCTGAAATGTATACAAAAAGAGCAGCCATTTGTTGAGTGAGTGAAATCTAATAATTGATTAACCTTTTAGATCTTCCTCAAAAGAAAACTAATTCTTAGCTCTTTTACTAATGATTGACACCCACCCTTTTAATTAAAGGGCAGGAGGAGGAAGGAACATGGAGAGTTATGGGGAAGAGAATTATCATCTATTTTAACATAAGAAAGTATCCATATAAGGAGAATATTTACATTGCCTAAAACACAAGACCCATATTAACACAGTGGAAATATAAATCAGGAACATCAGTATTTTGTTGTTTCCAAAGAGCTTTTTTTCTGTATTAATGTTTTTTGATCAAAATAAGTTATAAGGAATTTTCACATAAACAGTATCTTTTATACACAGGGCCAATATAAACCTTAAATTTTAGAATGATTTTATATTTATTAATTTAATTCTATGAAGTATAAGAATAATATTAAAAAGAAATAAAAAAATTCCAAGTCTATTCACGGAGGGCAAAAACTCCATTGAACATCATAAAAGAGATAATTAAAAATTATTATAATATTAAAATTCTATAATATGATACAATATAATAATTCAAGAATTTTCTAAAACTGAAAAGTATAGATTTTGATAAAGGAAAAGAACAACTCATTTTGTTCTACCTTTCCTTGGAGAACTCTGTGGGGAATTTGGAAGAGGAGACAGCTGAGAAGATGCTTTTGTATTTTATCATCAGCTGGATTCTTGTGACATTCCAAAGTTCCTTCCTCAGTTAGGGAAAGAATTTTCTTTAAAGCTTCTGGAGAGCCAATGCCTATAAAATAAAAAAAAAATAACTTAGGTATGCATTTTGAAGACAAAAATAAATAGTAATGACTAAATACATTTTTGTGTTAAGGTTTACTTTTACAGTCTGATTCATCTTACCTACAATCTAAATGTTCTTTGTGTTACTACTCATGGCACAAACAGATCACCAAAGGCACAAATACCTGGATTTTTTCATAAACATGTATTTTTAGTTGTATGTGTACACAATATCTTTATTTTATTTTCACGTGGTGCTGAGGATTGAACCCATTGCCTCACGCACACCAGGTGAGTGTTCTACCTTTGAACCACAACCCCAGTCCTGAGGTTTTAGTTTTGACTGGTATCTACAAGACTACTACAGATTGTTTTTGATATTTTACTTTGTATTTCAAACCTAAAAGTTGTCACTTTTATTCAACAATGAAGAATAAACATACAATTATAAAACATCTGAATTTAGGATGACAATGTCACAGCCAATTTCAACTCCAGTTGTTTCAGCTTTAGGATGGAAACACATTGTGGTGTGGCTGTAAATGTTAGCTGTGGAGAAGTGGGAATGATGGAGAAAAGCAAAGGGGCAAGGGTTAAGAGGAACTTTCTCAAACAGTGAATGAAAGAGCTGTAGGAATTCTGTGCCCTGATACTTAAACAAGCACATGAAAGAGGAGCAGGAGACACCATGTAAAAACACTGTGTCAGAGAGACAATGACAGAAGACCTCAGCAGAGGGGTAGGCCACTGCAGGATCCAGTAGCATGAGGATTTAAAGTGGCTCAACATTATTTTTCAGAAATAAAGAAGTCAAATTTTACTTTGAAATAAAATTATTTCATTAATTAGAATGGGGAAAAATCTCTCTTATTACCTTTAAGTTACTATTTTATATAACATTGCTTTAAATATATTGTACTAAACATAATAAGATGTCAAGTAATATTTCAAGCACATGTAATTTCATAAATCCAAAATGAGCTAAAATATATTGAGATATTCTGTATAGAAAATGGGAGAGAGCTTCATATGTAGGCACACATGCATTATATAAAATATGGCTAAAAAGCTGTTTTTAGCTAAAAGGAAGACTGATCATCTTCCAAATAAAAATGTCAGCACAGGAGACAGAAGTCAGCCTGCAGGAAATTTAGGAATACATATCTGTTGAGAGCAACAGCAATCAAGACACGTGTAGTTTGATTTTTTCAGATAGGAAGAATGACACAAAATATTTAAAAGAGGACTGATGTCAAGTAAAGGTGTTCTTTTCTCACATTCCCATAAAACTCAACAAGACACTCACTGGTCAAGAGGAACAGGGCAAGGATAGAGTCCGTGAGTGCTCCAACACATTAATAATGTCCAACTCACAGAATGCAGGATCTCCATTACTGCCAAATAAATTTATCTAAACAAACTCTTTGCTATCCATCCCCCTTTTAAAATTTCTTTAGTTTTATTAGCATTGTTTCCTTCTACCTATATGTAGAAAAAGAGAGCCCATCCATTTAATAAAACTTACTTGTTTTACATTCATATAAAGGGCCTAAGTTAGTAGATAAGTTATTTTTTAACATTTTTTAGTTTTAGGTGGACACAATATCTTTATTTTATTTATGTGGTGCTCAGGATTGAACCTAGCACCCAAACATGCTAGGTGAGTGCTCTACCCATGAGCCACAACCCCAGCCTTAGATGAGTTATTTTCAAAGGAAAAATTAAAAATGTTTTTTGCTGTTTAATATTCAGGCATTAGATGTATTCTCACTGCTCCCAAGTTTCAGAATCAGTGATTTAATAAAAAGAAGTCACCTTCATGCCTACCATGCACAAGGCCCAGAGTTCCATACCCAGTACCATAGTAGAATAAAAAAGAAACATAATCACTTCCACACAGATCACATAGCTGAAAATATTGAGACTATATTTCTACAATTCATTGATTATAAGGCAAAACTAGTTGAAAAATCATATATGAACATAAACTCATTACTAGAAAAATTAAGTTACTAAATGTGTAACTTGTACATTTATTTCCTTATTTTGCCAAGACCAAAAAATGTTATTTAATAATATATTATGTTTAGAAACTGTCTGATTACTGGTAAAAATAAAGTGTACCTTGCTGAGTATTTGTTTAGTTTGGAGATAATAGTCACAAAGAAATTCAAGCATGATAGACAAGTTAGTCCAGATAAACATTTTTTTAACTAATCTGAAAATCACAGCAAAACATAATACCAAAAAATAAAACAAAGTTGGAATGAACCCAACTACAGGGTGTAAGTATAAAAAAAACCCAAATTTTCAGAAACAATAATAAAACTCACTTTAAAGAAAAGAAAGGGGGGGAAATGAGTTTCATCACTTACCAAAAGGTGAGAGATCCTTGTCAGACACCTTGTTCCTTAAAGTATCGAGGACCACAGTGGGAACCTGCAGTCTGTGGTTGACCTTATGTGGTTGGGGATGTCCCTTCTGCTGTGACTATGTCCTAAGAGCCACTTGTGAGGTCTTGGATACAACAGGATTTTTGTTACCAGGATTCTTAGGCACTGGAAATTGTTTGGTTTGAAATTATTACAAAAAATTTAAAATATTAGTAGCTATGTAGAAGATAATTGTAGAACTACAAGAGTCTTTTCTGATGTCAGAATACTAAAATACCCATCTCTCCCAGCTGTTACTTATAAAGGCCAGAAATTGAGAGGGGGGGCCCTAGTTACAGAAAATGAGAGAGCACTGGCATGATAAAGGTATTCAATTAAGGAAATTAGTAATTTTGAGGAAGATGACATAGGAAAACACCAAGTAAAAAAATAGAAAGGTGTATGGTTTGTGTCCCCTGAATGGGGTAAAAACTGCAACAGGAAAATCACCAGGAATAATTTTGTAAAATGACACCCAAAACTATTGGACACATCTGAGCTAACTTTTAATTTAATAAATTTTACAAACTATAACCTATTGACTATCAACTTCTTCTATAGAGAATCATATATGTAAGCAAATAATGAACAATTGCTTATGTATTACACTATGCAAAAAATTCCATGGTAGAAAAAAGGCAAACCAGTTTATTGGGACAATTAAATGTTGTGCATGTAGAATCTTAATATCTAAACAATTCAATGTCATGTTCTTCCCTCATGTGACACACTCAGAAGCTTGGGATAAGGAAAGAAAAGTAACTTTACCAAGGTCACATTGTCAGTCAGTGTTGTAAGCAGGATTTGAAATCAGAGCGCTCTCCCTGAATAGAACAAACTCTTCACCATGACATAAAGGTCCTAACTGTGAATCTTCTAAATTAATCTATTTAACATTTAAATTCTGTACAACATTATTTTTCACACGTTTACATACAAGGCACAAAATTGTTCTAAATGAAAAATGCCTTTGTTTAGTGTGCATTGATTGAGACTAGCCCAAGAAATTCTACAAGCTAGTCAAGCACTCTACCACTGAGCTATATTCTGAGGTCCTTCTTTTTTAAATATATCAATTTTTTTTAGTTTTAGGTGGAAACAATATCTTTATTTTATTTATATGTGGTGTTGAGGATCAAACCCAGCACCCAGCACCCCGCACCAGGCGAGCATGCTACCACTTGAGCCACATCCCCAGCCCTGAGGTCCTTATTTTTATTTTTAAGGAATGCATCTCTCTTTGTTATCCAGACTGGCTTAGAACTCCTGGGCTTATGATCTTCTCCCCTAGTCCTCCTGTGTAGCCAGGACTAACTACACATGTGATCTATCAAGCCTGGCTCATCATTAGGCCAACCTTTTAAAATGCTGAGACCTACACCTCAGGCTAAGTTGTGGCCCACTCGGTGGTAGAATTATTGTTTTAAATAACAGCTGAATATGTGTCTGGGAACCATATAGGCTGTGGATATACATGACAGTACAACATCCAGTCCTGTGCCCCCTGACCTGTGAGGCCCCAACCCCTCAGGTTGCACATTGCTTTGTGAGTATTTTGGTAAGAAAACAAGCAATGCAAATTTGAACTGCATCTGCCCATGTGTCCTGTAAATGAGTACTGGCTGCAGTGGAATGAAACCAAACAACATATGTCCATCGTCTTGTCCTCCATATACTAACTCAGCTGGAAACAAAGGCTTCATCAAGGACAGGGGAAATGTTAGTGCACTTGAGAACTAGAAACCTACTTGTCTATACTGGGCCTTATCCTGTTACCATGCATGTCACTGCACAGGAAACAAACACACATGGCAGTCAGAGTCTGCAACCATTTCCAGAAAAACTCATGTGTGTTGGTTGCTGGCTCACACTGCAGAGACATCACGTGAAGACTCTCCTCATCCATCTCCAGCTCCAGATTGGACAGGTACTGCTTCACTTTTAGAACTATCTGCCCATCTTCATAAAGCATTTTGGTGTTGATTAAGGAACTTCAGCATGCCCACATTTTAGGACCACCTTCTGAGCCACCTCCAGCACTGTTGCATTTGTTCTACCCTGGCTGAGAGACCTGAAGAATGGAAAGGTCCTTATGCAACTCACTTGAGCATGGGGTGATTTTATCTATTTGAAACTTCCAGAAACTATATATGTATTCTACATTTGAAAGGTCACATGCCTCATTCCCTAAGCAAACTGTTAAATGGATCAAAGAATACTGCAGATAATAAATCGTCTTTTTTGTTGTTTAAAAAGAATTAAGCACAATACATACAGAAAAATGTGTTTGGCACTCATTCTGATTCAATTAGGAAATTCTAATATTTTCCTCTACAGAGCATTCAAATGTTTATATAGAAGACAGTGAACAATTATATAATAAAGCTCATGCAAGAATTCAAGGCTATAATCATTAAGCCTTGTATTTCTTTACATCTCCTAAAAATGGTGTTTTAAAGATTCAAATAAAATTAGCTCCACTATTCTCAATTTTTTTCATATTCCTTGGGTTGAATGAGATGAGTTTTTATAATAATATAATAAATCAGTTAATATAACAATCATGCAAATGTGATAATCTACACACATAAACTGTTTAGCACATGAATTGTTAAAAATCATTTTTTAAAATATTGTTTTATATATAATGGAAACTGTATTTCATTAACCTGTAAACATATGATTTTAACTCTGTGGGCACCTGTTACTTTATTCATATGTACTAAAATATCTCTGCAGTAGTATTTAAATTGCACAATTTAAATATTTTCTAATATTCTTCTTCCCTTCCCCTCCTTTGGGCTCTCCTAATTTCAAGGCACAGATTATATTAATTTTTTTTTCTGAGAGCCTGGAAATATGTATGGCCATAGTTCCCCAAATAATCATCAAACATTTCACAGATCTCATGGATCATGACTTCAAAAGCACAGGCCCCAACAGATTAAATTTGAAGTCAGTTTGACATCTAAAATTCTGTTAGGGAAAGAGATTTCAAACAATGCAAATTGTCAAAAAAATATACCAGTTAGGAAAATAATGCAATTAACTGAGCAAGAATTATGTGTGGCTATGCAAGTTTTCCACCACTTATCCCAAACCCTTCTCCCATTTCTTCTTCCTTTATATGTGAGCCATGGAGATTGAAGCACAGGTTCAGAAATAGACAAGGAGATCACATGTTCAGAAATAAAGGTCTAAACTTCTGCATAAGCCCTTTTACAAGTCCACAAATATTAAACTGCATAATTGTCCCACACACACCACCTTACTAGACACATTTTTTTCTGGTTGAAAAGACAAACATATATATTTTTATTCTAGAAAAAGATTGACTTATTTTGTCTCCTAGTCATTTTTTACTAAGGTGACAACTAAAGCTATCATGTGAATAAGGAGACAATACTGTTTGGGATATTTACATATTTACAAGAAAGTGTTCTAAAAATAAGAAATAAATATCTATGATTCATGTTCACTTAAAAATAGTTGAAAGACAAACTTTTTATGAATAGTCAAAATTACACATGATGCCAAGTTAGACATCTACTCCAAATGAATTTTTGATGGTGATTCTTGGTACATCCTAATATAATGTCTGCAATTCTGCAGATATAAATATGTAAAATTTCTTCATTAGTATGAAAACTCTAAGCTTAAGCTCTCTAGTCCCATATGTGCCACTGGAGGTGAATCACTCACTGAGTCCTGAACATGAGACCTGGGTCAACGTTAACTGAAGCCATTCAGCCAACTTGCCAGATTTCTTTTGCAATCATCCTTAGCTTCTCAAAGCTGACCAGCCTATTTAGGTTTGAATTGCTTCCTGTAATTGGCAAAGAAGAAAATGGAAATCACATGGCATCTATTATATACTGCTACAAGTGAAGGTGCATTTACCTTCAGGAAGAAATGTGAGATCCTTCTTTATAACTGGGAATAGAGAAATTATGGGAGGTTGCAGGTTTTGACTTTTGAGGACATCGCATTATTTTGCCATGTTCCTGGAAGGGTCAAATAGGTCTTGGAGATCCTGAAATAGCTTTTCATATTTATTGGGAAGTTTTTCCCAGGTTGATCCCAGTCTTGCCAGTGGTGCAAGGTTTAGGCCACTGAGAGAGGAAGAAAGAAAAGAGGGATGCATGTAAATGTTCTCTTCTGAAATGGATGAAGCAAAACACTGCACTGCTTATTTACTGAAAAATACATCTGTATGGATGCTTTTCATGGCTGGCAATGTATAGAGTCATGCAGAGTAAACTTGGGTAATCCTGGGTGATGAGAATGTCAGATAGAAGCAGAGTCAGGGCCAAGACTGTGGGTTGGATTCTTCTTCCCTTTATACTCCCCTGATCTGTTTATTATCTGCTAGAGTGTAGGTCCCATAAGTCCTCAAAGGGCTGTGAGTATGAGCTCAGCCCCTCCTCCATAGTGCTATCTGAAGTTGATAGAGGGTGTCTTTAAGAGGAGGGATTAGAGAGATGTCTCAGGTCACTGAAATATATCTAAAAGTTGATGCTGGGACCCTGAATTCTTTATCTCCTTTTCCTGTCCAAGGCATGAGGTAAGTAGCTTTATTCCACCACATGCACCTTTTTCCCAACACAGGCTAAAAGGCAACAGAGGCAAATGACCACCACCTGAAACCTCCGAAACTGTGAGGCAATATAAACCTTTCCTCTGTATAAAAAGCTTCTTAGCAACATTGTTACAACAATGAAAGCTGAGTAGCAGACCATCAGCAAAACCTCTAGAATACAAGTTTTGTTGCTTTTCCTCCAATTAGAACAGTGTTTGGCTCACAGCAAGCACATTTAATAAAACAGAGTAGGAAAATGTTCTCCAGTAAGAAATTAAAGCAAAATACACAATAGTCATGACACCATGATCAAACTCCCATCAGATAAAAATGATTAACTTTACAGTCACATTTAATATTAAAATAACTATTTTTTTCATTTGAAATTTCTACTAGGTTTGATCTAAGCACTTAAAGGGGAGGAAAATTAACATTTATTGTCATGCAGCTCCATGCTCTCCAATGGAATTTCACATACATCATATCAAATAATCTTGATAATTCCTTGTGTTATTATAATTTTAAAAGGAGGTTAATTGATGTTCCCAGCAGCTCAAATAGTTTTCACACAGTCCAAGATAAAAAAAATAAAATGTGATGGATTTCAAATGTTCAATCTCCAAATCAACATATGGGAGGTTCTTGAAGGTAAGGATTAAGAATCAGATAAAATAACTGTTCACTGAGAGTCAATGACAATCTAGTTAGATTACCAGAATGGTATTAAAAACCTCAGTAATTTATAAACTACCATGTCTTATAAAAACATATGATATCCCTAGAGGGAGATGATTTCTAAACTGTAACATAAACGGAATCTGAAGACTGATATGTGCTCTTACTTGATGATTGCAAACATTGAGTTAAAATTCTTGCATTTCCTAAGGTGCAATGCTCTCTTGATAAAATTCTTAATGAGCTTCATCCTCTTCAGCTGGTTTGTCTCTCAAAGAATTTCAGATGCCACCCAAAATGTCTCCTGGTTAATGACTTCTACAAATTTCTTCAGGTTGTGACAGCTGGATTGTGACTTAAGTTTAAATAAGTCCTCTATATATTCAGTAGGCTCAATGTTGCAGAAGAGTTCAAAACTCCACATGGAGAGCTGGGTGGCAACTTCCACAGTACTGAGCTGAAGAAGGGAAACTTGACCCTCTAGGAATAACTCCTGAGCATCCTCATCTGAACAAAGCACTTCTGTCTCCATGTTGTTTTTCAGATAATACCTGTGAAAGCAGAGTGTGTTAGATGTAGTCCAGCCTAAGCAGAAGCTCCATGATATCTGTAAAATGTAATCCTACTTTCTAGGGGAAGCTTGACAGAATACAGAATTGAAACCTGGAAGAGCTCTGTTTACCCATGATGGATAGTGCAGTTGCTGAATCCATTGGTAGAAAACAGAACCCATAAGTCAGAAAAGGACAAGAACAAATTACTTGGGATTTCATTATTACTGACTGAGATACTTTTTCAACATTCCTTTTCTGCTTTCTAAACCATTACATCCTTTCTTCTATGGATGAGAGAAAATAGTTATTTCTAAGTTTAACAAAAAGTACAGGCTCTATGTGTGAGCAGAAAAAGTCATATCAGGGACATTACTCCATTTTGCAAGAATAAAAAGAAAATCTGACCATTGAGGGGCCCAAATTAGATCAGTTCAAGATCATTTAATTTAAAAAATCCCCAAGAAACCTAACAGCTATTTCTTCGTGTGATCTTGTGACAACAACCCTAAAGCAGAACTCAGAGCTAGTCCATCTCATTTTAAGCAACTTATTGAAAACAGCATTTAGTTATTTGCTATTTCCTATTTTCTCCCTTCATTCCAGCCTACTTCCTTCCTTCATTCTTGGGAGGGCAGATGTTTTCTCTAATTAAAATTCTATAAATGAAGAAAGAGTGGAAGTCCCATTAAGCTGGATTTGTGCAAATTTCACAGAATATCTATGGCAGATAACAATGCATACTGGGCTTTTGACATTCACAGATAGAATGCTCTCCATTTTGATTACACATTAAGCCCATGACAGAGATCCACACATATATTTTTTGAATAATGAATGTGAATCATGAACTTGCAGCTCGATAGTGATCTGAAGAATTCCACCATGATTACAAATATATTAGTGTACATTCAAATGATAATTGAGAAAAAACCAACTTCCTAAAATAAAGCTATTTACTACTGTTTAGGTTGGAAATAAAACTGAAGATTATGAACATTATAGTTGATAGCTATAAAACAAATTTTGAGCAACGTCAATGGTAGTTTAGATCTATAATAAGGAAAATTTGAGCACAACAGAACCGTTCAGAAGAAAAATGGAATAGTGTTATTTTTGTGAAAACTCAATTTTCAATCTGTATTGGATCTAGTAATTATTTGAGATCCAAGACCTAACTACTTCTTTCCAACTTC
The DNA here is from genome assembly GCF_052094955.1 of Ictidomys tridecemlineatus. Taxonomy (NCBI): domain Eukaryota; kingdom Metazoa; phylum Chordata; class Mammalia; order Rodentia; family Sciuridae; genus Ictidomys; species Ictidomys tridecemlineatus. Next base: position 21,452,456 of record NC_135492.1, on the reverse strand, counting down.
TAGTTAGTTGTGGTTTGAAAGTAAAATTACATATCCACAATAACAGAAATGTCACTGAAAAGAATGACAAAATCAGCACTGTCTTCTTCCATGTACCATGGGGCACAGGCACTTATACAACAATCAACCAAACTCTGTAGCAACTGGAATTTGGTTCCAGCATTCAGGGGTGTTTTCTGTAGTGTAATGCACAATGACTGACTGGACAGAGTTATTCTACCAAATACACTGTCGTAGATATCTCAGCCTAAAATAACGAAGTTCCTTGAAAATCAGGTCTGGGGGAGCATGATGATTGAAAATGATTAGAAGCACTGTTTGTGAATGCACACTTATAAATAGGAGGAAGCAGCAGGCTCTACTCTGCGACTGCACCTCAAGTTCCTTCTGTTTTTTCAGCAGGTATTCTAGAGGGCAAGTCATGGGGGAGGTTACAAAATCACTCTCATGAACGGACACCAGAGGCTCTGGGGCAGTTTCACGAAGATGGAGGTGAAACCTCAAGGAAGCCCCTGCCACACATGTAGGGCCTCTGTGCTGCTGCTGCTGCTGCAGCTGCTGGTGCTGCTGCTATGGCATCTGCTGCACCAGGGCTGCTCCATGTGGGCCTCCCTACATGTACCAGGGCACGTACCAGGGCTGGTGGGCAGGTGCAGAGGGTTTGCTTGCTGTGCCCTTGTTGGTTCTGCTCTTGGTGAAGGCACTGAGCTCTTGTCACTGTCTCACGCGACCCTGATGTTGGCAAGGTGGGTTGCAGCACATAGAGTCCCCTCCCTACCCACATCAAGCTGTGGGACTCCTCTGAAAGGCAGAGAGGACCAGCCCTGGGCCTTCCACTGCATGAGTCCATCCAGCATCCAAGCACCCTGTACACCCTGAACTCAGGCCATCCTTCCCACTTCACTTTATTCCCTGTTTGCCTAATTCCTTCCAGGAAGGTCACCCCGCTGGATGATACTTCCTGTTAGAATTATAAACATATAATTCTATTCCCAGAGAGACCGCTCCAGGGTCCTACTCAGCCAACACCTGTCAGGGTGCCAGTGGGTTCTGGAAGTACAAGGCCAAAGGGCAGGGTTATTCAAGTTGCTCAATGACCAAAGTCCCCCAGCCAACACAGTAAACATCACATATTATATCTGTCAATGTTACAAAGTTAACAATTTCCATAACTGTCATGCAACTTTGTCTGTCAATGAGGATGATAGAATAAATAAGAACAAATATTTTTAGAGTCATTATATTGAACTCTTTATTCACCATCGGAGGTTCTCCTCATCTGCTCCTGTGGATGTGAGATTCGATCTGATGGGGTTTCTTACTCCTACAACAGCTTTGCTACTGCGTGCTCCCTTTGTGCTGTTGAATAATTTTTTTCCTTCTTTTTTTTTCTTTTTGGCAACCTAGGGATTGAACCCAGGGGTGTTCTACCACTGAGCAACATCTCAGACCTTTCTATTTTTTTTTTTTTTGAGACAGGGTCTCCACTATGCTGCCAGGCCTGGCCTGGAATTTGCCATCCCACCTCAGTCTCCCAAATTGTTGTGATGACAGGCGTGCACAATCTCACCCTGCTAATTACATTTTTGTATGTTGTAGGTTCAACAATACAATTATATATTGTTCTATGCAATTGCTTTTTTAAATAAATTAAGAGAAGAAAGGAAAATACACTTTTAGAGTGTCTTTTCTAATTACATAATTGCCTTTGTCAGATTCTTTCTTTTTTTCTGTGGACTTCAATTGCTGTGTTGGGTCACTTGCTTTCAGCTGGAGGGAATTTCTTTAGCAGCTCTTGTCAGGCAGGTCTGCCAGCCACACAACCTCTGGGTCTAGGATATTTGTGGACGGCCCACCTTCATTTGGCTGTGTCTCAGATGTGAAGCTGACCATGTTTCTATTTGAGCATGTCATTCACTGCCTCCTGGGAGTGAGCGCTTCTAGTTCTGGTGAATATGAGCAGCTTTTCTTCTGCTGGTTTCTGCTCTCTTCTTTGTTTTTCAGTGGTTTAATTCTGATAGGTCTGCCGGGGCTCTCTTTGCACAGGTCCTACTGGGTGTCATTGAGATGAATGGTTTTCCTCAAATCTGGGAAGTTTTCTGCCATTATTTCTTCCAATATTTTTCCAGCTTCTTTCCCATTCTCCTTTCAGGCCCTCTTATCACGTGGTGCACTTAATGGTGTCCCCATTCTCTGACACTATTTCTTCTCTCTCTCTGGGAGATTATGTGAACTGTCAATTTGTGTTCAGATTCACAGATTCTTTCTTGTGCAAGTTCAAATCCACCATTGTGTCCCTACAATGATTTTTTTTAATTTTAGTTATTGTACTTCTTACAAATTTTCATTGGATTCATTTTTCCCCTTCCTGTCTCTGTTGGAATTCTCTCTTCAATGACACATTTTCTTCATACCTTCCCTTACTTCCTTAAGTGGAGTTTGCTTTAGTTACACATGTATAACACTGCTTCAGTCTTTGCTAATTTGACATCTGGGCCCTCTCATGAGCAGTTTCTGTCACCTGCTTCTAATACTGCTATGCATGGATGACTCTCTCCTGCTCCTTTGACCCTCTTCTATGGTAGTTTCTTGTTAAAAATTGATAATGTTCGTTTATGTATCACAGTAACTCTAGATGCTGAGTCCCTTCATTCATTCTTCCCTGGGCCTCGATTTCCTGTTTATTTATTTTATAATTTATCTGGACCATGGTAGTGGAAACAGTTTCTCTTAGTGTGCGGCCTCTGATGTTGATTCTCAGTAATTACAGCCTGGGGCACACAAACCACGCCTAGGGAAGACAGCAGGGCAGATCTCCAAACCCTGGCTCAAGCGATCCCCTGGGCTGAGCTTCCTCTGGACTCTCCTTGCTGAGTCTCTCTGCAGGTCTCACTTCCAACTGTTAATTCCTACTAATGGCCAGATGAATGCTCATCTGTTTTTGGCAATGCCCTGGAGCAATTAAACTCATGTGCCTCTGCAGGGTGGTTTTGAGACAAGTTTTTCAGGTGTGACACTAAGATGACCCTTTTGCTCTGGCTCTCCTGGTGAATACCTAGCTGGACTGTGGTCTAGCCTGTTCTTGTGAAGTGATGAGTGTCCTCTTAATTGCTGGCCACCCAAATCTCCAAGCCTTCTCAGTGCCTGCAGACTTGACTCTCACCACACTCTTTCCTGATGAAGTCAGTTCCCTTGGGCAGAGCTTCAGAGACTTTGTTTTCCTGGCTGCTCTCCCCCTGGCCAGAATTCAGGGCCACTACTGCCTAGGCTGGGCTGGGGGCTGGGTGGGAAGAAGTGCTGTGGCCTGCCCCCACCCTGGGGAATGCAGCAGTCCTCAGCTGGGAGTCCAGGAAGGGGATCTTTGTCTTGGCTGCACACACCCATAATGGAGCCCCTGTCACAATTCAGCAGGTGTCAGCAAGGAGGGCAAGGGAGAATCAGACTGAGGATGAATGCCAGAGGCTCATTGTTCTTATTACACATTAGTAGATTTTCTTGATTCAATGGGTTTTTTTCATCCATTGTATGCCTGAGGACAATTTCCAGATACTTCAAGTGGTTGTTTTAAATAATTTGCCAGAGTTGCAGTAGCTTCACTAGGGAGAGGGTCCACAGCCATCCTGGAGGCTATCTTGGGTACACATTGTTTTCAGAGTTGCATAATTTTACATCCTTCTTTTTCACCTGGCTTAATGCTTCTCCACATTATTACAACCTCTACAAATGTCATTTCTGATTATCACACAACAGTCTACCAATGTGGGATGGGCCATCCTTTCACAAACTTCAGTTTAGAAGAGTTTCATGTTTACAGCAAAGTTGGGGTGACAGTGCAGAGTTTCAGTGTATCCTGCACCCAGTATTAGCTATTACTGACATCTTACATTAATCAATGGTTTGCTTTTACTTTTTTGATTTGTTGGGTGATGCTGTGATTATCTTGCTACATACATGGCTGTTTGTATTGTTGGCTCTTGGACTAGATTTTTTTCAGAAATAAAATCACCCGATCAAAGCACTTTGGAATATATTTGACTATAACATCAAAGTCTCTTAACATAGGTCTATTGTCAAATTCTGCTAGTGTCTGAGTGGTCATTTAAGTTATAATTTCTAGCTGGGTGCAGTACGCACACCTATGCATGGTCTCAGTTTCTCAGGAGGCTGAGGCTGGAGGAACATGGGTTAGAGGCCAGCCCGGACAACTTAGCAAGATCATGCCTCATAATAAAAAAATTTTAAAGGGCTGTAAATATAGTTCCTTGGTAGTGTGCCCCTGGGCTCAATCCCCAGTACTTGAAAAACAAAAACAAAGCTGTGATTTCTAGATTTGCTCAGGTAAAAGGTGTGCCTCTTCAGCATGGCTTCTAGCAGAAGGACTGATTGTGGTCCTTGGTATGAGATGATCTTGACAGAACAGGCCAACCTGTTCATGCCTAATCATGCCAGTGACTCTCAGTGATGTAGCAATTCAAACTAAATATATTAAAGGGCATTTTCCAGTTCAACCACAGATAGACCATCAAACAATTTTTATGCCAGTTCAACTCTCTGTGGTAGAATGTTCATCTAAACCAATGAGTCTCGGGTGTGATTCTCCAACCAGCAGAATTTCTGGCCTCAGGAGGTCAGAATGTCAGAGAGCAAGGGCTGATGCTAATGTGCAGGTGTGGAGGTCAAACCTCAAACCATAAAGCCTGACATTCTTAGGAGTCACATGTAGCTCCAGAGCTTGTGTGTGTCTGATGCCAACCTTTTACTTTTTCCCAATGGATAAGATAAAGAATGAAAAAAGGATGTAAGATTCATTTCATGATAATCATTTGGGAGTGATCTGATATAAGAAAAGGATGTAATACATCATTAATGTTACGAAGCCACATTTTGATATTTAGGTCCATCTGCTTTTGACTGCAGGGGGGTTGCTAGGGCTCAGAGCACAGAGCAGGGAAGCTCAATGTACTCTTTGAACTGGGATCTGAGAGCAAGGTCTTGGTACTTCCTCTTCATCTCCTGCCAGGAACAACTCCCATGAAGTAGAGACAGACACGCTGGAAAGTCCCTGCCATTTATGTCTTAAACTGGAGAGACCAGAGTAGCCACTGGCCACAGCCCACAGTGGGTGACACTGTGGTGGCAGGAAACTGTGGTTACACATCTTTGAGATGGTGCCTTCCTCCACCAACCCCCCAGCAGTGATAAGACTACAAGGGTAACAGCTTAGCTTGAAGGCCCTCTTATAAGTGCCTGGAGTGCAGTGTAACACCATGTCTCTGTTACCTTCCATCTGGATGGCCAGTTCATTGCAGAAGGTAGGGTGTTGGAATCCACTGTTCTCACATTGTCCTCTCTTTCCCTTTAGATCTGTGAGTGTTTGCTTTATATGTTTAGGTGCTCTGATGTTGAGTGCATGAGTACTTAAAATTGTCATATCTTGTGGCTGTACTGGCTCCTTTATGACTAGACAATAATGGTCTTTGTGTTTTTTTATAGCTGGTGAGTTAAAGTCTATTTTATCTTATGTAAGAGTGTTCCTCCTGTGCTTTCCTGGTTTTCATTTGCATGAAATATGCTTCAAATTGTAAGGGACCAAGCCTAACCCTAACACCTGGGAGCTTCCTTAGAGTTCAAAAGCTCTGCCTTCTCCCTCAAAACAGTCCCTTGAGAGGAGGGATGATGGTTGGCCTGGGGCAGGCAGAACACACAGGGGGCTGAGCCTGAGCCCCCCAGGGAATCTTCCTCACCATCCTGAGCTAGAGGCTAAGGAGTGGGCAAGAGAGGAGTTGGCCTGGATCTAAAGAAAGGAAATGGGAAGTGAGAGAGGACCATGACACTTGGAAGAGAAGCCTAGACAGGCACCCTTTCATGAAATAAACTGGAGAAGGGCCAGGCACCCTTTCCTGAAATAAACTGGAGCCAAATTTCTAAACGGTGGCTAAGGTGAAAGAGGGAAGAATATAGGTGTCTAGGAGAGCTCGTGTATGGGAACCCCTCTTCTGAGTGAGGAGGAACCCCACTCCTGGGTTGGCAAAGCGAACAGAATAGCTTTAACAGGTATAGCATCCACCCCTTCCCCAGAACTTAACAATTACTAGGAAACACCCAAAAAGGGCTTGAAATTCTTATTGTAATCCAAAGTGCCTTCTGGTGCTTGCCAATCTGGGATAAAAAAGGGTGCTTCATCAGAAGGTGATCTAGTCCCAAATCCCCCCTGTGTAGCCATCAGACTCCTGACCCCACAGTGATCCTCTATCCACTGTGATTCCTTGGAGGGATCAGAAAGTCTTCCAGAGGGCCCCTCAAGGGAGTCTGATGCACTACCTGAGCCCTCCTCCAAACTGAGTGCTCAGTCTTTTCTGCAAGCCAGAGCCCCGGCAGTCTCCACAGAGGGCCATCCACAAGCAAAACTCTTCTGGGACACCCTGTGGCTCTGGTAAAAGAAGCCAGTAGCCCTCTGTCATTGTTTTGCTTGATCTGGAGACAAGAAGAAATTAAAATATTGAGGCAAAAGAGCACTCTGGAGTTCAGAGACCAGACAGGTCAGAATGTACTATGATCTTAAAGACACAAATACGCACCATGCAAACTGGCATTCCTAATAATGGCCTTTGGTAAAAAGCAGTGTGCTACAGTGCTCAAGGAGTTCATCATGGCTTTAAAAATAAGACACATAATATAACTTGCACATGCAATTTTTCTATTTTTCCTCTTAGAGCTAATCTTCACAGATTGTCAGAGATGATAATGATTATTGTTCACTCTGGAAGCTTCTGCCTGGGAGAAGACAGCAGAAGGAAACTGTAAAACATAACATTGGCCCAGTACATGGATTCAGGAAGTGCTACCTATGACCTAGCTGGACTATGGTGCAGTGAAGGAAGTGGCTGGTGGAGGAGAGGGTGAGTGAGGAATCATTATTGAAGGATTATGAGCAGGGCTAGGGAGCTACTCACATTCCTGGAAGATCAAGATGGATAAAGTCCCATGATGACATCACTCTACAAGGATAGAGAGGGAATCACTGGCAATTTAACCCAGGGGTGCTTTACTATATAGCTATATCCCAGCCCTTTTTATACATTTCTTTTTTTTTTTTTTTGGCGGGGGGTGGGTGCTACTGGGGATTGAACTCAGGGGCACTCTACCACTGAGACATAACCTCAGCCCTATTTTGTATTTTATTTAGAGACGGGGTCTCACTGGGTTATTTAGTGCCTCGTTGTTGCTGAGGCTGGCTTTGAACTTTCAATCCTCCTGCCTCAGCCTTCTGAGCTGCTGGGATTACAGGTGTGCATCACTGTGCCCGGTTCCTTTTTTTACTTTTTATTTTGAGACAGGATCTCACTAAGATGCTTATGGCCTTGCTGGGTTGCTGAGGCTGACCTTGAACTTGCAGTCCTCCTGTCTCAGCCTTCTGTGCCACTGGGATTAGAGATGTATGCCACCCACACCTGGATTACTTTACATATTTTTAAACTTTATTGAAATTTATTTTTTGCTTAAAAAATAAATGTTTAACAAGGCATGGTTGTGCACTCCTGAAATCTCAGTGACTCAGGAGGCTGAGGCAGGAGGATCACAAGTTCAAAGCCAATCTCAGAAACTTATCAAGGCCTTAAGCAATTCAGCAAGACTCTGTCTCTAACAAAATATATAAAAGGGGGGGCAGGGACTATGTCTCAGTGGTTAAGTGCCCCTGAATTCAATCCCTGGTACAAAAAAAATACATAAATAAATAAGTATTTAAGCAAGTCAAATAATGCAGGGGCATATCACAGTCATTCCTTTTTCCCTTCCATATTGTCAGTGTTCTCCAGAGAAACAGAACCATTAGGATGTACGTAGAGATGTATGGAAGAGGTCTGGGATGTAGCTCCAGGGTAGAGTGCTTGCCTGGCATGCTGGAGGCCTTGGGTTCAGTCCCTAGCACCTCACACAGCAGCAGAGGCAACTGTATCAAAAACGCTCAAGTCTGAACAGGTGTCTCCATATAACTCCACTCCTCCACCAAGAGATGAAATCCACTCCAGTCCTCTGATTTGAAGAATGTTCTCAGCGTGCTGCTCTCCTGGACCCTCCCAAGTACTCATTGGCCTCACCCCCTAGGTCAAGGGAGGGAGTTTACCTCCTGCTCCTGGTCTCTGTCTACCCACTGGGATCAAGGCCATAGTCCAAGTAATTCCTGGAATGTTACTGGTATTTCACACATTAACCAACTGTATCTTACCACGCAAATAAACTAGCCTGAATTGTAGAATTTGCTATTGACCACAGAATTGCTGTCAGGGACACCAGAGCTATTTTTCTCTAAAAAGGCCCTCAAGTTACAAAATATGCAAATTACCCTTATACCAGCAATGTACCGAACAGTCTAAGATTCTGAGTGCTTAAAAATATTCACCCAACTGGGATGATTTCAGATTAAAGAAAATAAGGACTGTGCAATTACACACACTTACCTTCACAAATAGAAAGCAATCTGTGATTAGAACATGGCAATTAGTTACAAAATCCTTCACATGGATTTAATTACCCATCAGTCTACATGTAGCTTAATTACTTTTACCTCATTGCATCAGTAAAAGATTTCTGCCTGAGGCAACTGCCAGTCATATATTTATAAGGCTTCTAGACTTTACAGTGAATATATTATAACATTCAGGCAAATGTGCTAAAGTTACAGACACAGACATTCTTAATTTTAGACATCTGGTTTCAGTTCATGACTACCTCATCCTTTTTAAGTCAACTACCACCAGCTTTCAAACTCATAATGTCACTTATTTGGCTAAATAACTCTCAACATAAACTTTACCTTGGTATACTCTAGTCCTATAAGAATCAGAAGGAAAGATCTTTGAAACCCAAACAAGTATCTTTTTGCCCTCAAGCCAAGGGTACAGTATGCTCCTGCAGGAGGTGGACAATCACATTCACAAAGAAGGTGGCCCTCTTTCTTTAGGATGGCAGAAGAAAAGTCCTCTTAGTCCATGCTACTCTGCTGCTGATTTTGCAAAGATGGGGGCTTCCTGGGGTGAATTTTTTGAGATTCAGAATATAATAACTGTCTTCCTTCCCAAGCCCCACCTCAAGCAAAAAGCTTTGAAATCCAGCCAAGCAGGGTGTGGTTCCTAGCTCCTCTGCTCATTAACTCAGGTCCCCAGGCAAGTCACTTATTGGACCTGGGGGAAAATACTAACCATCTCCTCTGACTGCTGAATGCAGTAACACAATTAACTTCAATAAAACAAACAACATCGAGGTCTGGTGCATGGCCAGGATGTAACAATACTGTTGGGGGGTTCCCCAGGAGAGGCCGGTGTGGACCACATGAATCCATCAGAAAACGTGCTCTCACTGGAACTAAGTTGAAAATGCCTTCCAACGTCTTTCTTTCAGGAAACGTTTTTTGGAGATTGGTTGGAAAATTCATTTCTCTAAAATGAACTTCGGGACTCCAGAACTTGGTATGAGGGGAATCTAGCTTTGGCCTAGTTCAGATCCACTGAAGACCTCTCTTCTGTTCAGGAAGGCAGATTTTGGGGCAGGTGGCCTGTGCCATTTCAACTCAGGGACTCCAAGGAGGCTTTCCTCAGGGCTCACAGGTCATCAGGAACCCTCTCCAGTTCCTCTTTTACCCAAAGTTTCTTTCTACTTACTTAAATATAAATAAAAATGACAGGAAATGGGTCGGGTGCTCCTTGTAGAGAGCGTGTTAAAAAGTTCAGATGGGGGTTTGGGGGGCAAGATTGAGTAGGCCACGGTGGGAGGCATCTGGGGTGATTGTGATCCTGACAATCACATCTTGACAGAGCAGTTTGGGGCTCATGAGAGAGTATACAACAACTTAATTATAGTCATGGAAACCCTAAAAAAATGTAATTCCTTTCAAAACCTTTCAAAATTCCTTCCTTGAATATATTTAACTTTCATACTATGAATTCATTTTCCCCATTATTGACCCTCCATTGCTATGGCTTGGAACTGGTTCACATGTCACCATGATGTTTTCTACTACATTTGGAAGAAGTAATTGGAGAGAGAAGTACATGATGCCACGTATTATGGTTATGGGTGGGCACTAAAGCAGAGGCAGAAAAACCTCGATGTTTGAGATGCAAAATACATAAATGGAGATGATCTATATTGTAAGATCAATCCACTGAGGATTTTATGAATTTTACTCCATTTATAACTTTAAAGCAAGCAATAGACAGTTGTTGTTCAAAAAAATATCAAGTCCCCTCAGGTAAAGGTCATTTTTTCTTCCCACTGCAGGTCACCTAGCTCTTAGCACAGTGACTCTAGAGCTTTATTACTACTGTCACTAAAGGAAGGAAAGCAAAGGGGCAGAAGCGAGGGAGACACTCAAATACTTCACTGTTACAAAAAGCACTTAAAGTTTTCCCCAGTATTACTGTGGTTAAGGAAATCATGTTTTAGAGGTAATCAGAGTCACAGAGACAAATGACACCCACATGTAAAAAGAGAATGTCCTTGCACTTTTTACTCCCTTTGGTAGCGTGCTGGCAGGGTGCTTACCAGCAATGGTGTAGTTCTATGTGGAGGGCGACTCCTGGTTCTACCTCTCTCAGGCAGTGAAGAGCACACACTAATACACCCTGTGAATGTGTCTGTTACAGGCACAGTGGTACTGGATGATTGTCCTTCACTGCCCACAAGTCTGCAAGTCAACAACACAGCACAGCGCCTGGTACCCACACAAGGCCAAGGGTCTTACAGTCCCTCTCCCAGGGGAAGTGACTTCAAGGGTGAACTGTAACTAGGAAACACCTCACAGATGGGAAGGAATGCACATTCCTATATGTCCTGTGGAATGGTGATTCAGGGTAGAATAGGCTTTAGAATTTGCATGGGGATGGGGGTGGGTGTTCTGGCCTGAACACTTACCAGCTCAGTAGCCTACGCAGCCCTGACTACCTGGACTTAGGTTTTCCCACCTGTGATATGACAGTAATGGTAATACCCCACGTGGAGAAGTGGATGTAAAGGTTACATGAGATCACTCATGTAAACAACAAATGTCAGCCACTGTCCTTAGTCTGTAAGATACCAAAGAACGGGGAGGGGATAAGAATCCCTTCCAGGTCACAACATGGGTCTTCTTAGCAGGACCCAGGATCATTGCTTTTGGAAATAGGAAATGACAATTTGTTTACTAAGGCATTTGAGTTACTCTGGAATTGCAATTTGGAGAAGAAAACTACTTCTTAGACAGTAAAGTTACAATAAAAGGGATAATTATGGCATAGCCTGTTAAGACCTATAGGCAGAAATTGTCCTGTCTGCAAATGGGAACTACCAAAGCACAGAAATAGAGCTGGGTGCAGGGCTTGAAAAACAATAAAGTTAATTAAAAGAAAAAAAATACTTTTTATAGAGTTCAAAAAAAAGTTAATTTTTCTCAAATTCACAGTTATGGTGTTAACAGTCAAGGAGTTAAAAAAGCAATGAAATAAATGCTGAAAACCACTTCAACTGACTTCTCTTAAATAGCTTTCATTAGTGTGGTTTGAATCTTTTTAAAGTCATTAAATGTTTACAAAATTAGATTTTTGTTTGTTTGAATGCAGTTTCTCTTGGTAGTTTTTGTTATCAAGAGAGAAGTTCAGAAAGTACTTACACTTTTCCTCCAGAAAATGCAAATCAACTTGATAAAGAAATTACCCTGTAAACCAACTTTATGAAAATAATTTAAAACTAATAAGAAAACACAGTTTTAGAGTATTTAAACAAACCCTGGAGTCATAAATCAGAAACTGATACCCTTTAAAAAACAATGTACAAAGGCTTGGAGCCTTTTCCCTTTGTATTCTGTGAATAAAAGGGGAGGAGGTGTTGACTCGAGTCTTGGCTTGGCTGATGAGCCCTAAAGGGGGTTATCAGGGCCCCTGGCCAGTGGGTGGACACATCTGCTAGTAGCCCTAGAGGTGGACAGGTGGAAAATCTTCAGATGTCATCTAGCAAAACTTAAAAATAATACATTGGCCTGCTCTCTGGCCGCCTCAAAACAATAATAATGCCTAACTTGATGATCATGAATGTGAAAGAAAAAGCTAAATATAAAGCAAATGTTCCTGCTAGTAACATGAAAACACACAAGGCCCAGACAGGAAGTCTAGTCCCCGCCCCTTCCACCATCTCGCCTTCTGCCCGCAGCCCCTGGGGCACCACTTCTGTCCTCCTTTTCATTTTCTGTTACCCTGCGCCATACAGGAGATGCTCTCATTGGCTCCCAGGTGAGACTGTACCAGAGGAAGAATGGGGCAGTATCTTTACATGCCCCCTCCTCAGGGAAGACCTGGCTTTTCCCCAAAGAAAACCCAGCTGACAAATGGCTGCATACATTAAAGTCATCTGTTGCCACCATCTGCCCAGGGAAGATACCCACTCAGCTTAGACCTTTGAGTGGGGATTTTTGCCACCACTGGGAACCCGCCACATGGAGGAACTGCCAGGAACTAACAACAGCTGGAAGGAGAGGCTCACTCCTACTTCACAGCGCTAAGACTGGGGTCAGTGTATTTTCATTAGAAGATGTCATGAATATTGACACATCGGCTTTACTGATATCATCCTCAAGCTCAGATGCAACTCAAAACAATATCCCAAGATAATATGAATCAGGACTCAAGTTCAAGCATAATTTGAGTTGAACAGATTTCTGTATGAAAAAGGTATTCCCCTGCCCCCCACCTATTCTGGGTTCTCAGCATCTGATTTATAGAAGAATTTCAGACATCTCAGAGACAGTCTCTGGAGGGAAAATAATTTTAATTGGAGCTTTTCCAGTATTGCCACACTTTAAATAAAATATCTGATTTTGTCAGATCTTGGTTTCTTCATCTGAAAACCAAGGAGTGTAGACCAGGCTATCTACTCAAGGTTTCTGGGTTCAAGATTCATTGACACGGACATAAGGAATGGGTCCACTTCTGAAAACAAGCCCCATGTAACACATGGCTTTATACTTCAAGTGACTCATGGATCCACAGAGAACAATCTGTAGAAAACTCCTGGATTGTATGTTCCAATGGGATGCTATGATCACTGTGCCTAATGAAACATTTTTTAAAACAAAGGCATACTGAATTTCTTCACATGCCCGTTTCATGAATGTTGAAGGATCATTTGCAAGACACTATTTCCTCCCAGCTGCCTAGGGCTCCCACGCACTTCTTCTGCATGACTGTAACATAATTCTCTATCGGGCAAGGATGGCCAGTATTGACTGGCATAGGTCTTAAGTATTACCTAATCTCCCTGGCCTGAGACTTTCAAAGCTCTCACCAAACATTAATAACATAGCTAATGAAAACTAAATAAGATCTTCAGAAACAAACTATTCCCCTTTTACATCAAACACAAGCTATTCACTTTGCAAAACAGAGTTAAGACTGGTTAAGAAAGAACCAACTGGGGCTGGGGATGTGGCTCAAGCGGTAGCGCACTCGCCTGGTATGCGTGCGACCCGGGTTCAATCCTCAGCACCACATACCAACAAAGATGTTGTGTCTGCCGAGAACTGAAAAATAAATATTAAAAATTCTCTAAAAAAAAAAGAAAGAACCAACTACCAATAGATGATAGTTCAATTAATATCTTCTAAGATTTTAATAAAAATTAACAAAAAAATTTATATTAAGGTCAAGATGACTATTAAAGAAAATATAATGTAATTAGGATGTATAGTTCTTCTGAATTTATACTATGAAACCACCCCAGGGTCAGGGGAGAATAACTCTTATCCCTGGATTCAGGCCTACCAGTTACGAAGGCAAAGAGGAAATAGTAAAGCAAAAAAGCACATCTCTGATTTTAAAAAATCAAGGATGCAATTATTCAAATATCTTTCACAGTCCAAAATTCTAGAGCCTACAACACATATTCCTGTCCAACATAGGTCAAACATTTTCATTTTCCACATAGCTATACTAGTGCAGTGGAAAATCGATTAAAAAGTAATATTAATGCAAAAGAAGAGTACTGGACTTGAATTATTAATAGGCAATACAACTGTCAATGTTTTTGTTTACCATTCTTCACTGCCCTTTTTTCAAAATGGCAGGCGCCAAAGCATGAAGATTGTTTGCAGCCATGGGATTTGAAACCACAGTGCTGGGAATTGGTGGGATTCTTGCCTCCTTGGGTTATCAGACAGTGTGAACTTTCTTTGAAAGCAGACTATAAATTCACAAGAGAGTCCCTTGCCTTCCATCAATGACATATTTTAAATGACCCCCATCTGCCATTTTAATGTATTTTTCCCAAAGACTTCCATAAATATTTAAAATAAGAAAGGCACTCTTTAAACACGATGAATAGCTTATGAAATTAAAGTTGGCTGATGGATTACATTGTATACATAATACACCGTAAATAATGACAAAGAAAATATGAGTAGCATTACTAAATGCATCTTGCTTCTCTTGACATTTCTTAAGGAATATTCAGAAGACACTTAGGTATGAAGGTCGAATTAACTGACATCACAGGGTGAATAACTCTGTAGAGCCACACCATTCCAGCTTTGCATATGTCCTCTTGGTACAGTGTTCCACTGGGAAGGCTGACACTGGCTTTCCAGCTCTCAAGAAGTGTCCACCTACTACCTATATGCAGAAGAGTCACAGAAGTAGTGGGGCACAGATCTCGAGGCCTGGGTTTTAGTTTCTTGTATTGAAAAGGAAACAACATTTAACACTGGACATTTCTACTGACGACATTCGATATGCATTAATTAAATGAGTGTGTGCAGCTATTACCAGCTCCAACCACAGGTTGCACTGACAATTTCTCAGGAGAAATGCTCTTTTTCTTCCTGGATCTGGTCTGGCAGCCGGCTTGCATCCTTTCCACTCTGCTGAGCACCCCCTTGTTCTAACTCCACCTCAACAGAAATGAAGAACTGGCACCTCTTCTCCTTGGAAGTCCTGATCATTTGAATTTTCTGTCCAATCAAATAATTTCAACATCTTTTAAATTTTCTCAGATCTCTTTTCTAACCCATTTTTAATGACTTTCTCCAGTGTGTAACAGAAAAATTATTTCTCAACATTTACACTGCATAATCCAGGGTAATGTTAAATCTTTCAAGAACAATATCTCCTCGACATAATCTATGTGTGCTACACAGAGTTTAATTCTCTTTTTGGGTGAGTGCCAAGCCCCAATTTTTTACATAAATAACTCTTCAGTTCAACATACCATAGAGCTATTGGTGTGCTTTACCAAACTTTCCACAACTAATTTAATTCTTGTATTCTCTTGATGCCTCCAATTTCTCCTATTCATGTCATGCTTCAATACCCTTTGCATGTTTTCATTCCATTTACTAAATAAAATGCAACATTGTTCCAGTCTAAAATCATCTGCAGAAAACCAACCTCAGCCTGCTAACAAGCTCTGACACCATCCAACATTCATGGATTCATTTCTCTAAAAATTTTATGGGAAGAAAATGCTAAAACTTATCAAGACTTTTATTTATGCCTACATAGTTAACACTAACTTCTTCCTTCTCATTTAGATAGACCATCACCACTTCCTAGAATAAAACAAAGTTGGGTAAAACATTCCTCAAAATGCTGTAGAACTTTCTAACTAGTACCTTCAGCTAGATACTTTGATTACTAGTAAAGGGTCTAGTAACTTCCCATTTGCTATACAGTATTTCACGGAACAGATTTCATCAATGCAAAATAAATCTTTTGTTTCAAAATGCACTAAGGAAAAAATGACAAAAATGCTTTCACCCATTATAAAATATCACCAACCACAAGATGCATCTTCATTTAGATGTAAAAATAAGTGCACCCTAGAATTTATTAAGCAAGGTGCTCTAATTTTCTGCTATGAAATAGTAATGTTCTATAATAACTATATCCTTGAGCATACTAACATGGTATTTAAAATGTAAGTTCCAGAGTTATTGACATGACACAGGTCAATCTACTACTAAATCAATACTCTGTTAGAATTTTGAACATCTTAAATACCTAAGAGTTTATATGTATATACTCCCACACACCCAATACCTTTTAAAGTCACTTTCTTTCTTCTGTAACCTCTGGCTTGTCTCAAGTATATTTTAGTCAAATACCATCCCTCCTAACAAAGAACTTATGCCTAAGGCTTAATTGAAGGCATGTGCCTTAAATACTATGCACTTATCATAACGTGCCATCTCAAATGATATACAGATGCAGTTTAGATTATAAAGTGTTTGGTAAATGATGGACATTTCATTCTATACATTATTTAGACTCATCAACCCAAACTTTACACAATTAACAGTACTCTAAGAAAAAGTAAACTTTAAAATCAGGATTTATTTATAGCCTAAAATGTCAAAAGGCTTTATAATGATTCCTGCTGTCTGGTTTTGAACGTGGATTGATGATGGAAGTGTAGTACACCCTTTGCATTTTACTGGGCAGTGATTCATCTAAATATAAAATTTGTTCCTCAAATAGTACCAGAAGGTTGAATTAAGTCTGATAAGGTTTTGTTTTTTTTCCCCCTCTCTCTACCACTGGCTAAGGTGGTATGACTTCACACAAAACCAGTTTAAAATATGTGCAAATATCCTGTTACACGTTATTCAAAGTGCCTTGAAGAACCCTGCTCTGGAAAGCCCGTGGAGGTACTTCACTGAGAGCCACAGCATTCAAACAAACTAAGGCCTGCAGAGGAGCTGCACATCAGGGCCAGCGCCTCCTGGTCTGAGGAGAGGGGTCTGATTTACTATTTCAGCCTAAAGGAGGAAAACAGCCCGAGTCTGCAGCTGTCGAGCAGCTAGAGAGAGAGGGTTTGAGCTTCCCAGAGCATTCTCTCACCTGGGTGCTGTTTGAGCCACGTGTGAAGAACAGAAACCAGAGAAGGTAAAGCTCAAACCCGAGAAGTTACTTCACCAACAGGAATGAAAAGAAGTGATTCTCAGTAGTTGTTGCCAGATGTTAAAAGGTAACCTTGAAATCAAGTCACAGAGCTGGCCAGGAGATTAAGGCTGACAACTGTCTGGAGGAAAATAGGCAATGATGGACCACAGGGCCCTCCGACTTTGATTCTGAGGTCAAGTTGAGAAAAAGTAAAAAGTCAAGATTCCTAGAAAATGCATTCAGGTTCCTCTCGTTTCACTTGAAATTACTGTGAGACATAAGCTTAAAATAGACCTGAGACCCATTATTATACATATTATTTTTTCTTTTTTCTAATACTGGGGACTGAATTCAGGGAACTTTGCCACTGAGCTGCATCCTCAGCCCTTTTTATTTTTTGAGACAGGGTCTTGCTAAGTTCCTTAGGGCCCTGATAAGTTGCTGACGCTGGTCTCAAAATTGCAATCCTCCTGCCCCAGGCTTCCAAATTGCTGGGATAACAGGCATGTATCACCACATCCAGCTGTTTGCATTATTTTTCAATAAGAAAATTTAAACAATACTTTAGATTATAGATCCACTATATGGAGCTCAGGAAAGGCAAACAATGAGCAGAGGTCCACAGATACTAGAAGCAGTTTTTTTTTTCATTCTAACTGCTTTCTTGGGCACATGGTCAATAAACAATGATAAACTAGCATCACTCTTTAAATACTAAGTGGAACTGTGGATGCCAGTAAATAACCCTAAAAACAACAAAAGTAGTTTTGGTTTAGTTACTTCATATACAGTCAACAAAAATGTGATTGTTTGAACCTATTTTAAGATTTTCGATCTTGGAATTATGACAAAGGGAAGTGGGAATTCAGGAAAGATAAGGAAAGATGAAAGTTCCCAACGCCGAGACAGTGATCACAGGTTGTGCCTTGTCTCTCAATCAAGAATGGAACCTCCTGGCTTCCCAGGCTGCTCACTGTGCCTCACCTCATCCTGGAGCTGGCGCTCCCAAGTGTGGACTCTGGGTCCACCCAAAAGTCCACCTTTAATCTGGTCTTCACTCTTCATTTATGGTTCTACCTTTCAATGTCTTCCTGGAAATGACATCATTCAGGTTTTGAGCTCAGATGCTGCCCTTGGCCCCTGTCATTAAAACACAGCTAGACATATGTAGTCTGTTGTTGAGAGCCACAGCCAAAGGGGCCCCAGCAAACTTCTATCTGCCAGCAAACTTCCAGCTGCCAGCAAACTTCCAGCTGCCGGCTGATGATCCAGCTGCCAGCAAACTTCCAGCTGCCGGCTGATGATTGGCTCACAGTGGCCCCAGCAACATCTAGCTGATTGGCTCCTCTGCGGTGATGTTCATTGGGCTGTTTCCCTGCCCTTCAGACTGCCAGCTGATGATTGGCTCACAGCGGCCCCAGCAACATCTAACTGATTGGCTCCTCCACGGAGCTGCTCATTGGGGGACTTCTTTGGCTCTGCCCACGCAACCCAGGCAATCGGCCTGAAGAGCAGGAGGATTGTGGGAGGTTGAGAGGCTGGTGTGGGGGGGAGAGGCTTCTGGAAGCCTGTGGTGGCAGTTGGGCTCTGAGGTTTTTTTCCCTGAGGAGCTGTTTTGTTTGGCGTTTGTAATTCTAAAAATAAAGTTAGTTTCTTTTGACAAATGGCTCCTGAATTGTGCCCAGCCAGACTGCGGCAGTCTGTTTACCCTAACGAGATGTTTCTTAGGCTAATTGCTAACTGATCTCCTTTGGGGACTTGTTGGTAAGTGATAGCAGCCGATTCTGGCTAATCACATGGAAAAGGAATTCAAAGGATACCGAGATGCGGTTCAACAACGAGCTCCAGAGAATGCCCAACACAGTACACACCAGGCCCAAAGAGCAAACTGTCGACATTCCTGTTGTTCAAGGATCCCCTCCTGCCGACCCTGTCACCCCCAAAGCCAAAGCCACTTCCACCACTGGGGCCAGCAAAAATGATTCTAGGTAGAGACTCTGTCCTCTGCTAGCTCATTTCTGGATTTAGAGTTGCTCGGTCCCATTTTTGTAGATCAGTTATCTGAGTTCTAGTGTAGGGAGTTGTTGTCCTAAGGCTGGAAATGGCACGATAGCCAAAGTGTTAAAAACTGCCAAGAAGCCAAAATACCACTAATGCCCCCTGTACAGGGTTGTCACATGAAATAGGTAATTCCAACTGAAAACAGCCTAAGAAAACAGTGTCCATTTCTTCATCCTGAAAAAGACACATGCCTTTAAAGCAAATAATTAAATCATAAATATTGTAAAAAAATATGGCTGAGACACAGCAGAGCCTCCTATCCTGGTGTAAGTGCACTAGGAATAGTGGCGACAGGTGATCCACAGGGTTCTCAGTTTCAACCTGTCAGGCAGTACTGGAGGTGCTGCCGACCCCACACTAACTCACCCACACCTGCTCACTGATGTCCCTGAATGTGGCCTTACCGCCTTCCTCCCCCTTGGCCACAGGAACCCACTGCCCACTGACAGGCTTTCTTGGTGGTTCTGAGAAAACCCCTGTCCTCATGAGGCACGTGCACCTGAGAAGAACCTGCTTTGCTTACAAGCACTGGTCAGGAAGGGCAGAACTCCAGGATGCGAGGGGTGCATCCCTGCTCCTGGCCACAGCAGGGGTAGAAATGCCTTGCACCCCAGGGCTGCACTCCTGCCAACCACTGCTCCTCCCACGAATAAACCAGTGAAGTGGCCTGACGGAGGATCTCCTGAAGCCCCACCACAACATGGCTCTATGTGCCTTCCATGTGCAAACCATACCTAGGGACAGGAATGTGAGTGAGCCAAGAAGCCGAAACACAGAAGCAAAAGAAGGATCGCCTGCAGCCAAGACAGAAAGCTCGCTTTCATACGCCCGAGAAACAATCAGGACAGACTCTCAGTGCTTAGATCTAGGCTGGATGATAGAACGCCAAAGTCTCACTCTTTTTTAAGTGTGTGTATGTGTGTGTGTGTGTGTGTGTGTGTGTGAGAGAGACATGTTATGTAAAAGACTGAGCATCAGCAGGCTGCTTTACTGGAGTACAAACCCCAAGACCACAAACTCATCTATCTTCCAACAAATATAAATTCAATATTAGGAGGATCCTCATTTTGCTTTTTAAAATAACCTTTTATGAGCACATGTACAATAGAAAGTTCACATCAGGTAACATTTGCGATATTTGCATGGTATTGTCTTAATCTACTCAGCCTGTGACAAAATGCTCAGACTGGGTAATTCAGGGCTGACAGAAATAATTCCACATAGTTCTGGAGGCCAGACATCTCGGATCAACTGGCCAGGGGATTCGGTGTCTGGTGAGTGCCGTCCCCATGGATGACATCTTCTGTGTGTTCTCACCTGGAAGAAGGATGGGGCCCTTCCATCAGGCCTCTTTTCAGAGCCCTCAGGACCTTAAATGAGGAGATCAACTTCTTTCTGTTAATGGAGTGGTGAGGATGAATTTTATTTAAATTTGCAGTAATGTTCTGTGACCACTTGGGGGTGCCTGTGGATTGTAGAAACAGAAGATGCCAGTGCAAGGGATTAATAAACTTTGTAGTTTAGGAATGCTTTAAGTGAATGCTAGGTAGTACTGTTTAGGACAGTGGTTGTTTTTTGTTTGTTTCTTTTTTAAAAAAAATGCAGCTCTGGGGATTGAATCAGGAGCTTTGCTCATACTGGTCAAGTGCTTTATCACTGAGCTCTGTCCCCAGCCCAGTGATCTTTTTAAGGTACTCTAAAAGTGGTTTGCATTCCTTCAATGTAAATTACCAGTGCTTAGTGGGATTTTTATTAGATAATTAAACTCTTCAGTAGTTAAAACATTATACTAAATTAGAAATGTATCATCATATTTACTTTTATAGAATGACAGTTGCTTGATTAAATTCTGACATAGTGCAGTAATAAGACATGTATATTGAAATGCTAATTACTTGGAACTTAAAAAAATGATTTCGAGACTGTAAGCACAATTGATGTATCACTGGATTTCACAATGGTAAAACAAGATTTAGCATTGAAAGGATTCAGTATCTCTATAGCTATTCCACCCTGAATTTGCCAAATCTTGTGTGAATTGATGCAATGAAGACTCTCTTTACTTAATTTTAAATATTTGTAGTTGTCGTTACTCTCAAAACCTAACTATTAGTTGTGTGTGTGCACATTTTCCAGAGCATTGAAGGAGAACATCATGAAAAAGCTTTAGAACTGCTGAAAGCAGCCCAAGGAAAGGTTAAATTGGTAGTACGGTATAAACCCAAAGTCTTAGAAGAAATGGAGTCACGCTTTGAAAAAATGAGATCTGCAAAACACAGGCAACAGACCTAATACATTTAAAACTTTATATTTAATTTTGCTTTTTAGCTAGAGAAGTTTTACTTGTGACCTACTAATGGCCAAAATGCCAATAATTGTAAAAAACAAAAAAATAAAAACTTCCCTTGAAATCCTCCTTGCCATTTTATAAATGCCTATTTTAACATCATTTATGGTTCTAGAGATGCATACACTTTTT
The DNA here is from genome assembly GCF_052094955.1 of Ictidomys tridecemlineatus. Taxonomy (NCBI): domain Eukaryota; kingdom Metazoa; phylum Chordata; class Mammalia; order Rodentia; family Sciuridae; genus Ictidomys; species Ictidomys tridecemlineatus. The sequence continues at coordinate 21,431,015 of NC_135492.1, read as the reverse complement.
TCTGACAAGAAAAAGTAAAAGGTGTTGAGGGCAATTCTGTCTTGTTGTTTTTACGGACCTTTTTCAAATGCAGATTTTTGTCATAAAGTTGTTATAGATTTTTTAAAATGCTTTTTAAATATTAAAATGTAATATTTAAGAAGAATGTTTTTTTTTTCCATCTGGCTACTTATTTAAAATTTAACAGTTCTCTAACTTTTTTTTGCTTACTATATATTTTTTTTAACCTCTGAAATTCTTTACAGATTTCCAAGAAATTAAATATGGCAGTCTCACCTACAGCACTTCATAACCCTTCGTTGTTAACATCATTGCTGCATTTTGTACTTTGAACATACACATAATATATATATATATATATATATAGTCAATTGTAGATAATAACACAGCATATTAGAAGTTTTTTACTTTCATTTGAACATGTATAATGGGTATTCATTTATACTGATTTATAAAAGTGAGTTTTAAACACTGAAACAATCATCGCCTAAAATATGTATTTCATAATATTTAAGCAGTGTGGAAAGAGGATGTAATTTGACTATTAGCATTAATGATTATATCCCTTTCTAATTGTAGTCAACAATATATCAAAAAGTATAAATGCAAAACAGGTTTAGATCTCATCTTGCAAATTTTTTAAAGACTATTGATTTTTATTTAAGTACATTTCTCATGGTTTGGTCTTTCCATGCCTAGAGATGAGCCAGTTAGTTTGTGGTGGGAAATAGCAGAAAGAAAGAAGAAAAATTTAACCTCACTAGTCTTGAGTTACACATCTTACTAGGTCATTTTAAAGAATCAATGTTAAATAGGAAAAAGAGGATATATTTTAAGATCTGTAAAAACTATGAGGTGATTTGATAAGAATCTGTAAATTGTCACAATGAGTAGGAACTCATTTATATTAAAACGGTTGGATTTAGGGATGCAATCTTTGTTTATGATTCAAATACAATGGGAATTTTGAAAGTTACTTTGTCATTTGTCCACTGGATGTCACTCTTTTACTAAACGGTAGCTATTAGTATATGACTGTGACTGAGTTCTTCATAAAAGTTGAAATTAAAGAGTTAATTTTCAGTCACAATTCACAGGAACATTTGTACATTTTTTAAAAATTGTGAAAGACATGCTAAAAGAAGATGGATTTTTTTTAAAAAAATAAGAGTTTGGCATAATTATCAATCCTGTATTTTAAAAAGTGGGCATTGAAATATTCCTTCAGGAAGAAAAGAAATTTCTATACATTTTTCTGCATGTTTGTGAGCACTGTGAGTCTTAAAAGATTATTCCAGTTTTCAGTGATTTCTCAGAATATAAGTCAATCAGCATTGTTATTTATCATTTAGGTATTTAACACTGGATTGCATGGTTGAATGTGTCTGTAGTCCACTAAAAAACATGCTTGTTATTGATAGGATCATGTTGTTAAATTGTATATTTTCAAAATTAATTGGTGTGTTTTAAAAATATTGGGACCAAAGTAGTATAGAAGAATTATGGACTTAATTTAATTGTAAAATTATTAGAGATATTTGTTGTAGAGCTTAATATATTAAATTATTGGTGTATATAAAAATATTATTGTTATTGTTATGCTTGTATTCTTGCATTACAGGGTAAATAAACCCTGAAGAAATCTTATTTTAATATAGCTACAGCTATAGTAGCTTTTAGGATATATCAACATTTCCTCATAAATTATAGCTTCCTGGTTCAATGTCTCAGCTGTATCCGAACTTTCAGCCAAGTTAAATCTTTTTTTGGTGTTGAATCTCAGTAAATTAAGTAAGCTGGGTTGTTTTTTCTTTCGCAGTAATTCACAATCTATTCTTTGTGTGAGTTGGCACCTATTTATAATTCTTAAAATAAAGATAGCATAATGACCCAAATACAGTAGTTTTGCTTGGTACTGTTGGTACTGTTGAGCATGAGTAGCAGTAGTTTGTTTTCATGAATGCAATTTTTATAGTATATCTCAGAATTTTAAATCTTATCATAGAACTGTTCAGTCAATAGCAAAGATACAGAAAAGTGGTCTAGTATGATGAGGAAATGAAGCAATTTTCATCTTGTAAATGGATGGTTTGTGAATAAAGCTAAGCATAAAGTAAGTATATAATCGGTGCTTGATTTTTAAATTACAAATGTTAACCCCCCCTTCATTTTTTAAAAATTTTCTTATTACTTCAAAATGAGTTGACTCAGTGTTTCTGAACCTTAGTTGCATATTAGAAAGCCCTGCAGAGCTCAAAAATTATTAATACTTGGGTCCCCTCCCATACAACTAATTCAGGGTCACTTGTTTATTTAAAAAAAAATACCAGATGGTTCTAAGGGACATCCAGGGTTGAGAACCACTAATTCTGTTTGCAAGTATCAGAATAGAATACTTCAATTCGTAGCTACATGCTGATTGATTATATTATTTATTTAGGCATAAAACATACTTGGCATTTCTTATTTGGAAAGTAATAATAGTCTACCTTTTTTCTTTTATTAAAAAAACTAGTAGTTTAAATATAAACTTTTAATGTTTAATCTTTCTGCCCCTTTTGCTTTAAAACTTACAAAGATAGTGTTTATTCTTTGAAAAAGCAGCTTAAAATTACAGATGAGAAATGTTGTAATTCATGATTACATACTGTCTTAATATGGTCACTCTATCTTTTGCTGTAATGCTAGATTATAGTGGCCTAGTTCTTTAAAAGTTTGATGATTCAGATATGTAGGGAGTTATTTTGTTTTGTTGTCATTTTCCTCCTCTTCTAAATTTTTAGTTTATGTTTTATTTTTTCTTGTCAAGTATTTAAATAGTTTGGCTCAAATACTTTGTTTACAATTAAAATGGATATGATAGCATGTAGTAGAAGAAATATCATGGCTTATCTGGAAAGAATGTCAGCATGACTTGGTATGGACTTAAAAGAATACATGTTGTGAATATTTTATAATGTGGAATGATCATTGAAATATTAAGGACTCTAGTAATTGTATTTCCTGAATAAAAGTATGTTTATGAATTTTTTTAACTTACAGTTTGTTGTTTCCTCTGCCAGCAGTCTGGTTTTACAGTTTTTATTGTCCAAAATTTATTACTGTTGTTTCTTTAAAGGTTATTATAGTAATAGTTAAATAATGGAGAAAAACAAGTCACTTGCTTTCTCATTGCTTTACAAGAACTTTAGAACTAATTTGTATCTGGACCTGGTTTTAAAATACTGGCAAATGATATGCTTCTACTTTTTTAGTTCAAGATAATATTTCTCCAAAATGGATGTAAAATAATACTTTTTCAGCATATGACTTCATTTATCAATTTAATTCTAATTCTAAAGCTTATTTAAAATAAATTTGTATGTGTTATGACCTTGTTCTTTGGAATTGAAAAGTGATACAATTAGAAATAGTTGTGTTTCTGAACTCTGTTATCAAATAATTTTGCATAAGGTAAAAATACAGTTCATGGTGATTGCCTAAATGAAACTTTAAGTTTCTATATTTTGCTTTGTCTTTCATAAAATGTAACTAAAGGAAAATTTCTGCTTTTTCAAGAGAGGCAGTGTGGTGTGCAATTGACAGCACATATTGTGGGCACCAGCTTCGATGATTTAATCCCAGTTCTGACATTACTGTGAATGTTAGATAAGTTACTAAGTTCTTCATTCCTTAGTTCCCTCATCTGTCATTTATAATAAGTGTGCCTATAAGTGTTATGCCATTATTGCCATTATCTGTAAAGCCCTTAGAAAGATGCATGTGTTTGCTTTTATCTTCTCCCCCATGTAAAATAGCTTTAGGAACTTATCAGCAAAAAGGAAATAATCATAGTCCAGTAATTAAAATTAGCAAGTTCATATTTTGAAGTCCAGAAAAATGGGATCTTTAAGCTATGCTTAAAATTTTTAGGAAGAATACCATAAAGAAATTACACATTTCTGTCCAAAGAAGCTCATGGAATCCTAATGTTAGTGCAGTTTTGGGGAAGTGGAAGATTTGGACCACACTCAGACTGAAAATCATTGGAAGATAGGTGCAGGTAAGGAATTTGTTAAATAGAAAAGCAGTTTGTAAGAAGATGATCTAGATGGAAATAGTTAACTGCTGGTGTCATGTATTATAAGGCTTAATTCATCATCATTTTATATATATATATATATATATATATATATATATATATATATATATGGCAGTGGGTGGGATTGGATTTAGGGCCTCATGTATGCTAAGCAGGTGCCCTACCACTGAGCTATACCCCCAGCCCCCTGAACTTCTAAAAAGCATGGATGGACAGGGGTGATGCCGGAGGTATAGTTCAGTGGCATATTATTTGCCTAGCATTGCATAAGGGTAGGTGTATGTTCCATCCGCAGCACTGCAAAAAACAAAAAGACACAAAAATACATGATAATGTACCAGGCAACCATAGTTTAATAAAAGAAAAAAAAACATTTGTTAGGCCTTACTTTCTTCAAAATTTCAGTAAACCAGACAATTCCCTAAATCTTTAAATTATTTTGTCATGTTCAGTATTGTTGATTGCTGTGATTTTAATATAATGAAGTGACCCAGGTTTTTATACATTTATTTCTTCAGTGGCAAATAATCTTCACTTGATGAAATTTTTAAGCTTTATATACAAAGCAAGAGGTAAAACTCATACAGAACCAATTTGTCAGTTTTCTTCATTGGATTTTTACATTTTAAGAAAGGGACAAACCTAGAGTAATGGTATATGCCTCTAGTCCCAGATACTTGGAGGCTGAGGCAGAAGGATTGCTTGATCCCAGTTTTGAGACTCTCCTGAACAATGTAGCAGGATACATGCATCTCAATAAACAAATAAGAACAATAAAAAAAAAAAGCTGTGCCACATCAGTAACAAAGTATGTGTAAGACCTAATTTTTGTCCAGTACAGAAGTGTATTTTGGACACCCATTAAGGAAGATATTGTCCTTCAAAAATTTTTGTAAGGGAAGGAAGTAGAAAATTTTGAGTTGAATTTGTTATAGTCTCTAAAGCTGTTCTAACCAATTAGATTTTTAAAAAATGGCATTGGAAGCACATAAGTTCTAAATATGTGTTAGGGTTTTTTTGTTTGTTTTGTTTTAAGTAATTCATCAGAGGGAAAAAATTCTATACCCAAGTGAAAATTTTTATTTTTTTAAATTCATTTGTAGTTGTACATGATGAGTGTATTTTGACATAAAACATCTGTAACTTCCCATTCTTGTGGTTGTACATTATGTGAAGTTACACTGGTCATGTATTCATATATGAATATAGGAAAGTTTCATCTGATTCATTATCCTGCCTCTCCTATCCTTACCCCACTTCCCTTCCCTTCATTACCCTTTATATAATTCAATGAACTTCTGTTCTCTCCCCCCCATTGTGTGTTATCATGTGCATATCAGAACATTCTGCCTTAGGTTTTTGGGGACTTGCTTATTTCACTTAGCACGATAGTCTCCATTTCTAGTCACTTACTGGCAGATGCCATAGTTTCATTATTCTTAATTGCTGAGTAATATTCTATTGTGTAAACACACCACATTTTCTTTATTCATTCATCTATTTCTGGTATCTCTTCTTTGACAGTCTTGAGCCCTGAATTTAGATGCTACCTAACCTGTAACTGTTTTCAGGTGTTAAAAATGAACGATCTCCAAAGCATAAAAAGAGAGATTGGAATCCTAATCCCCAGTACCTCATATTATGACCTTATTTGGGTATAGGGTATTTCAAAGGTAATCAAGTTAAAATGAGTTCATTAAAGTAATTCTTTATGGCTGAGTAGTACTCCATTATGTTAGTACTCCATGGTGTACATATATCACATCCATTCATCTTTTGAAAGGCATCTAGATTGGTTCCATAGCTTAGCTATTTTGAATTGAGTTGCTATAAAAATTGATGTGATTGTCAGTGTGGTATGCCGATTTTAAATCCTTTGTATATATACTAAGGAATGGGATGACTGGGTCAAATGGTGGTTCTGTTCCTAGGTTTTTTGGGTTTTTGTTTTTTGATGAGTCTTCATACTGCTCTTTCAAAGCAGTTGCAGCAATTTGCAGTCCCACCAGCAATATATTAATGTATCTCTTTCCTGACATTCTTGCCAAGATTCATTGTTACTTGAATCATTTGACAGTAAATGGACAGATCTGGAGATTATCATGCTAAGTTAAATAAGCCAGTTCCCAAAAGGCAAATGTTTTCTCTGATATGTAGAAGCTAAACTACAATAAGGGGAAAAAGGGGATAGATATATATGAAAATATCAGTGAATCCCACCATCATGTACCTTCGCAAGAATGGGGTCCTAACTAGAATGAGTTATACTCCATGCTTCTATAATTATATCAAAATAGATTCTACTGTCATGTATAACTAAAAAGAGCCAATAATTTTTAAAAAATCAAGAGCAAAAGTAAAGATTGCTACATTTGTTTAAGGTGGGGAGGAGAATTTGTTAGAGCGGACCCTAATCCAATATGGCTGGTGTCCTTACTAAATAAAGAGAATTTGGACACAGAGATAACATAGAGAGACCATGAAGAATCCTTATAGATGCTTCTCTACATGTCAAGGGATGCTAAAGCTTGCCAACATATCACCAGGAAAAAGGGGAGTGATGTGGAGCAGATGCCCCTCACATCTCTCAGAACCATTGCTGATTTCTAGATCTTGGAATTATAGCCTCTGGAACTGTGAGACGATAGCTTTCTTTTAGATACCTAATTTGTAGTACTTTGTTAATACATCTCTAAAAAATGAATATGTGATAATCCACCTTTTGGTGGCACCACTATCAAAAATGGGTACTGGAATAAAATGTGGTTCCTTCCATGTTCAATAAAAAGGTTCCCATGGAATTAGTCTTGACTAAGGAAGCATGAGATTCCTGATCTTTGAAAGTAAGGAGGATGCTACACACCTGTGTAGCTGTTATCTTGTTCCTCCTGGGACTTGTCTGGGACTCCTGAGCTTGTCTAACCTAGGCTCAGCCTCACACAATGTAGCTTTTTCCTCACTTTATGTCAGCTATTAATAGCTCTCATCTCAACTCTAGGCTCTGGCAATGTCTTTTTAAACACTGTGGAGAGGAATTTCTGCAGCAGCTGTGGCCCCAGTTGGACTGTGATGAGACTGTTTTTGGCCAGAAGTATTAAACCCAGTAAAGTTTTGTGCAGGCTTCTTATGATCCATATACTTTATGCAAAGCATTAATTCAACCAGAACTGATTACATTGCTCGCTCCTTAAAACTTCCTTGTACTTAGGATAAAATCAAAATACCTTGCCATGACTTAAAGGTTCTGCATAATCCATCTCCTATTCCTCTACATTCTTATTTTATTGCACCATTTGTTATCCTCCACACCATTTCCCCTTACTGGAAAACTTTCCCTCTGGTTCTTCAACTCTCACTGCTCACTCAGTTTTCAGCAGAAGTCACCACTTCCATTAAACCTCTGTTCACTTCCTCTAAATTTGGGTTCCTCATCATTTTGTTAATATGGTTAAGATATTTTTTAACATTTTTAATTTCACTTTCTCCATTAGAATTTAAGTTCTGCAACAGCAAGAAGGATCATAGCTATATGTCCATCACTTGGATATATAGTGCCTGAAACATAGTATGAAGATTCATTATAGCTTGTTGAATTGGCCTACTTTCTAAAAGCTCATGGATATATCAAGAACTTACATTGGAAACAAAAACATTCATGCATAAGATATAGATTTGTCAACTGATTCTGATATTAAAATAAATGTCCTAGCAAGAACCTAAATACAAAAGATAAAAACTTTGTCAATCTTATCACCTCATTCCATTAAAATGTCATGTACAATTTATGGAGGACAACAATAAAGGTTATTTTAGTCTTTAATAATAAAAAAACTCCAAATCTTATATATATATATATATATATATATATATATATATATATATATATATATACACACACACACACACACACACACACACATACACAATTTTCTGGTGCTGGCAGTCAAACTCACAGCCTCACATATGCTAGGCAAGTGCTGTACCCCAAATGTACACCCCCAGCCCAATAGCTGAAATTTATGCACTCACTAATATCTGGTTTTAAAAAATGTTTAATAATTATTTAAGAATGTCAGAAGGAAATAACTGAAGAGACAACAAAAAAGAAAGTTGGAAGAAGAAATTTACCAGCAATGGTTTCATTCACATTAGCTTTTCATTGCTGTAACAAAAGGATGAAAGATTTATTTGGCTCATGATAGAGGTATAATTATTTCAATGTATTTCAGCAAGTATATTCTATAAAAAGGAGTTAAAAATAAGTGAACATATGCCTGCTTCTATACCCACCATGATAAGCTAATGAAAAAAAAAATGTTCAGGCCTGTAACTTAAGCTTAGAAGTAACCCCTCAGGGACACAAATGAAACTCAAACTTTGTTAAAGTGGTACCATAATGTGTAGTCTTAAAGACCTTTCAGGGGACTATGTCACTGATAAGAAAATTATTAATATATTCTATACAGTAGCAGAGTTTTTTAAAAACCTGCTTCAGTGTTTTAGAAAGATGACGTAGGAATACCTAGGTAAAGGCAGTAGCTGTCATGATAAAAATCATTCAAACCTTAATGACAAATTTCTAATGACCTTCTATTATTTGCAGGTACTGCCCTAGGCTTTGGGGGTCTAACAGTGAAAACACTATCCCACCCCACAGCTCTCAGAATCTGCAATGGGCTGGAGTGGAGGGAGGTGAGGGGAATCACAAATGCATAATGAAGTCACTCACTGTAAATTCTAGAGAGGGAAATCTAGGAAGGAGATTGAGAGATGGAGGTGCAGATGGTGCTGGGTGCCACTTTAGAGAGGAGGATAAGGAAGACCTCCATGGGAAAGTGACCTGTTGGAACAACCTGAGCTCTGCAAGGCAGGGAGGACCTCTGGCTTCGCACAGGGATGAACGGAAAGCAAGACACTCAGAAATCTCTCCAGGGAGGCTGACCCCTGGGCCTCCAGCTTATTTACTGGGTGACCTGGCTGTCACAGGCACCTGAGGCCACTGATGACTGGCCTTGCTCAGCAATTCCTGAATCAGGACATCACTTCCACCACGTCCATGTCCAGACTCCTGCATGCCTCACCCTGCTTAGGCACTGAAGGTCTGATCCAAAGCCCACCCCCTCAATCCCTTGTCATGAGCAGAAACGAGGAGATACCTTCAGTTCCAGAGGGGGCTGGCCTTTACCCAGGATCCCATCCAAGAGAGCCCTCTATTCCCACCCAGGCAGGGAGAGTCACACAGGTTTAGTTAAACTCCACTTCAGAGGAAGGAAGAAGAAACAAATAATAGTTTAACAGAAAGTTGGGGGGTTGGAGGGAAAAGAACACTGGAAAATTTTTTTTATGAATTTATGAATGAAACAAAATATGAATTTGAATGAAACAAAAATAATAATAAAACTGGTAAAAATCAACAGCAGAAACAGAGTCTTCTTCATATACTTTTACTCAAAACAAAATGACAGTGGATCATGGTTACATCAGTCACCATGTGGTAGAAAAATATAAGAGCTATCAAACTATTGGGTGGTCTCTCTCAGATGAAAGTCGTCAGATCCATCTGACTTTGATCTCTCATTCACAGAAATAGCCTGGAGAAAATTCTCCACCCAATAAAAATAATAAATCTCAGAAGCCACACACTGTAGGCCAGAGAGCACCTCTGGTGAGAAATCATCCTTGCCAATGCCCTCAAAAACGTTAACCACTTTAGTGCTGGAAACACCCCCAGGAAAACCCAAAGGCATCAGATCTCAGCAACAGATCTCAAGGCTGGGAGGGCTACAGGAAGGAAGAAGGAGAGAGAAAAATCTATAGAATTCTCTATAACAGAAAGATGTTATTGCCAGGAATCCTTCAGGGAAACTGTTAGGTACAACCAAGAACGTAAAATCCAGAAATTAAATTTTAACTGTGTCTTCTGGTCTAAAGGCCAAACTAAAAGAGCATGAATAACAGGTTTACAGTAATACACAAGCATGACTTACAGGTATCAATTCTCTTATTATTGGTAAATTCATGAACAAATACATTGTAGGCGACTTTGTCCACATAAAAGATGACTGACACATGCAAAGCTAGAATGTGTGTGGGGGGAGATAATTCTAGAGCAAAAACAAATACCCTTTCCCTCTTCCAAGCCTCTGTGGAGGTAAATATGTGGTGGCGGCATCCTGTTCTAGGAGGAGCACAGAGCAGCACATGGGGCTGGGAACCTGAGTTGACTCTTGGTTTCATAGTTTAGTGACCACGACTTCACTAGCACCCAACTTCTCCTTGTGAGAGCCTCAGTTTTCACCTGCAAGGCAGAGTAGTGACCAGGGATGCTATGGTTTAAATACGCCCCCCTAAACGTGCACACTGTGAATTTAATTTGCAGGGCTGGGGTGTTAAGAGGTGGCACCTGTAAGAGTGAAAAGGCTATGAAGGCTCTGCCCTCGTGGATAATTAATGACACTCTTGCAGCAGTGGGTTTGTTAGGAAGGCACCTCAGCCCTCTCTGGCTTTTTCTCATGCTCTCTTCTGCCACATGATGCCTTTGTCACGTAGTGATACAGCACAATGGCCCTCGTGAGCCATGGCCCATCAATACAGGACTTCCCAGCTTTCAGAACTGCAAGCTGAATATACTTCTATGTTTATAAATTACAGTCTGTGCTCTTCTTTTACAGTAGGCAAAATGGTCTAAGACAGTGTTTAACTCACTACCAAGGTCGAGTTAAACAATGATTGGATATCTGGCATGTGACCCTCACTATTAAAGCTTTTATTACTGACAACTACTCCAGAATCATCTATTGACATGTTGGTAAACATGGACTCCTTAATCGATGGCTTGCTGCATTGGCTCAGCTGGTCACTGAGGCTTTGTTTTTTTTCTGAACAAAGCACTACAGGCGGAGTGGCTCTGAGGACAGAAATTCCTGGTTGGAAGCTAAAGGCTTGCCTGCCTCCGCTGGGGCAGCAAGCTGCTGTCTAGGAGATGCACCCCCTGGCCATCCCGTGCCTATCTCCAAATTTCCCCTTTTGGAATAACAATAGTCATGCTAGTGTAGAGCTTTCCCAGCTGACCTCACCTTTACTTGATGACAAACCCTAGCTTCAAATAAGATCCAGCTCTGAGGTATTTGGGGTCAGAACTTCAAAAGACAAATAGGGAGAATGATTTACCCATAACACCAAGCTCCTTCACCAGAGGCCAGGAACCAGAGCACACGAGGGTCAGACGTGATACCTACCTTGTAAGTCCAGAACTCCCAACTTGTACTCATCTGGCCCAAGCTACAAGTCCAAACAACTGCTTCTGTAGCATGAAACGATTTTCTCCATATGTAACCCTGCTTCCTTCCCATAGGACTCCACATTAGATTCAAGTTTCAAATCAACAATAACTGATTTTCCAATATAAACATGTCCCGGAAACTCTGTTCTGGCTAACACTGGCATACCACCCACAAGGGAAATGCATGGTCCCACTGAGATCTACCTCAAGGACACACAGCAGTACCCAAATCCTCCTCCACCACCACTATCCCATAGGAATTACCAGACATACTTGCTACATTCAAATCTCCAAGGTCCACACCAGGCCCAGATTTGCACACTGCAGAGGGCAGCTCTGGACAGCTTTATGTGTCACCAGGAGCCCAGGTAATTCTTACCAGGGACAGCTGGGAAACACGGGATCAGCAAGGACAAGGAATGGCTGAAGATTGGTTAGAACAAGATGTGCCAGGAGGAGTGACCTGGTGGAAACCAAAGGGAGAAATGGACGGCAGGGACAGCAACTACCTCCCTGACGTGCAGCACTGGAACCCACAGGAAACGTGGACGGCACACAGAGTCTGCTCCAGAAGGCTTCTGTCCCCTGAGCTCATGCCACTAGGGGAAACAGGCAGCACCCATCACACTGAAGCAAGCCCCACCCACCCCCCGTAGGGAGGCAGGGGGGGTGGTGGGAACCTGCTGTCTGGGCCCTGGCACTGCATGTCTGCCACCAGAGACCCACCCAGCAGGGTGTCAGGGTGTCACCAGGGTCTCAGGACTCTCAGCACCCCTGGCACAGGGAAACAACCTCTCCCTACAGGTGAAGACTGCCAGGGCAGAATGCTGGCTCACTGTGGGGGGTCTCTGTGGCTCCAAGTATTGAAATGTGTGTCCAACCCTATCAGCAGGCCAAACCAGACAAGTGCCATGTTAAAAAAAAGCTGTGCCCTAAACTGACTTCAACCAAAGCACCTACAGTGTTAAATAAAATTCATCGACAGCATAGGCAGTAATAATAGACAATACTAGAGGCTTTTTAAAGCAGTGTCACTGGTTTAAAAAGCTAAACCACAGTGAATAAGTAGACTTGTGGATTAATTCTAGATGATGCTGAATTGAGATATGTTCTTTGGACAGCCTGAGCCATTTTTGATCACTTTACCAACTCTGATTACCTAATCCCATTTTCCTCTTGCACTGGATGTCTAGAAAGATCTCTGAGCTCTGTGTAAGCTGAACACTGTCCTACAGAGGCTTAAATTCAACAGGAACACGTTTTATGTCTCACTTCATACACACAAATCACACACATCGACGTATTACAGCTTATTTTAGTTTAGCATTTTAATTGACACTGTGCATCTTTATTTTATATAGTCTGCTTACTAGGAAAGGATGAAACAACCATAAAGAAGATCCAACAGAAAGTGAGAGGACTCATCAGAACACACCAGGTCAGCGCTCACTTGGATGTACTGGACAGGACACCCGAGGATAACAGGAAGAACAGCACTCTTCAGGAATGAAGTGGGACCAGTATTCCACCAGAAGTATGCATGGTTCTCTCAGAAAGAACAGCCAAAAATCAATTATTTAAATTTTTACAAAAACATTAACACAATTGCTCTGAGATAGACTACAATAAAATGAGAAAACAGACTGTAGGGAGTCTACTCATTAGAGGATTGTTACTTGGGATAAAAATGCTTATTATAGGAGCCAATTTCTTGTCAAGTGGAGGAAACAATTTTCCCTACAGACATGGCAGCATCTGAAGATCGTATTCTGCTTCATACTGTGTAAATATGTTATTTCTTTTAGTCTTCATAAAGAATTGAAGGATGAGAAAAATTAGTATTTATGTGAAGTGATAGAGCCACTATTAAAACCTAGATCATGTGATATCCAGGCCAATTTGCTTCCATTTGACTACAAACAAGATTCGGAAAGGAATTGTTTGTAACTGTTCAATTAAATTTGTATTGAGGTGCTGGGGCTCAGTGGTAGCTTATTTGCCTTGCAAGATTGAGGCACTGGGTTCGATTCTCAGTACCACATGTAAATAAATAAAATAAAGGTCTATCAACAGCTAAAATTTTTTCTTTAAATTTGTATTGAACAATTCCAATCCATCTTTTTAAACTCTTTTTTTAAGTTATAGATGAATAGAATACCTTTATTTTATTTATTCATTTTTTATGTGGTGCTGAGGATCAAACTCAGTGCTTCACAGGTGCTAGGCAAGCACTCTACGACTGAGCCCCAATCCCAGTCCCCCCATCCATCTTAAACAACACTTTTATAAATCAACACTAAATATTTTCAAGTAAATCCACTTAAGCTCATCCAAATGTGATAAATAATACACTATTCAATTCTTATTAAGTTGATTTTGTATTTTTAAGATTTCACTTTTTGCCTTTTAGTGAAAATTACACTGGCCTTTACCTCCCTTTAACAATTCTAGTATTAGTAGGAAAAACTCATCAACTTTCAGGAGCCCCATTACAGATTTGGTGTGGACCAGAAATGCAAACTAAACAATGCATAAAACTCAACACATGAATACAAGGAATATGATAAGGAAAGTTAACACTATCTACTTCGTAATTCACCAGCAAATTAATTCCCAAATATTGAAGTGGATGAAGACTCACACAAGGAATTCAAAAGAGGCATTATAAAAATGATCAATGAATTCCAAGAGAAAAACAATGGAATGAACTAAGGAATTCAGAGATATGAGAAATTCAAAACAGGGACAGAAATACTGAAAAAGAACCTAACAAAAATGTCGCTAATGACTGGTCCCAGAGTCCCTTTCAAAGTCACCCATGCCCTGGAGGACCAGAACACCTCCCACTTGACCCTACATGTAAAGATTCCCAACCCCCAGATGGCACCATCCTGGGGAAAAAAACTTCCATGCATGGTTCTTTGGTTCCACAGACAGCATTTGGACACTGAGTTCCTGTCTTTACCCGGGTGTATGGTGGCCATCTTTGCTCTAGAGATCACCCACAGGTGGTGGTCTTATCAGATATTTTCTGGGGCTGCACCTTTCTCTGCCCATGTGGAGTGATTTTTTCATTTCCTGCATATCTGGCTTGCAAATAGGGAGAAGAGATAAAAGGGGGAAAAACAGCCACAGGCTCTCTCAACTCCCTGGAACTCACTTCAGTTGGATTTGGAGGGTGGAGCAGGAGGGGGATGTGGGATGAAAACTGTAAACTGCTTCACACTCAGAAGTACATATTTCCAGCAGGAGGGGACAGAGTCCCTGCTGCCCACTCTTGCTCCTGCGAGTTACATGCAGGTTCCTTTTGCAAGTGCCTGCCTGCCATGTGGCTAAAGGGTAGGGGTGAGTAGCTGCTACTCTGCTAAGAACTAAAATTAGCCAAAATTAACCACATCTTACAATCAAAGCCTCCCCCTAGAAGTTGCAAGCCCTCAACACATTCCAGAGTTTCAAAATAATTACACCAAATGGGTTCTCCAGGGAATTTGCTAAATATATGGGAAACAAATTCTTGTGGCACTGAACCGTTCAGTATTACTAGGATCTCTTCTTCATATTCACTTTTTGGGTTTATAATTACTAACTCTAAAATGATTTATGTTCATCTTGATGAGAGCAAGAAACCCCAACTCCAAACACGTTTCTAAGTCTTTCATTCCTTAGTGGTAGTTTTGAGCACTTTCAAATAAAACATTTTCTATTCAGCAGCAGCACTTTCCTGACCAGAATTCTCTTCTTCTCAGTCACTATGTGCAAGTATATGGAAAAATACAATTATGATTAAGCAATCAAACTAAAGCATACAGGAGCAGAAAATCATCTCATCTCCTCCAATAAATATGTAAGAAGCACTGTAAAAGCAAAGATAAAAGGAACATCAAGACCAATCTCTTCAGACTTCTAAAATGATGCATATTAGTAATGTTCAATTATAAAATCTCAAAGGAACTCGGGCTGAATAAAGTAACGGACATGCACTTACCAACTCCACAGCACTCCATTCAAGAACACATTTCCAAATGAGGGTGCTTGGCAAGATTAAATGAGGTAGTGTTTCAAAGACCAACATCCCAGAAAAGCTTTGAAATCAAAATTAAGACTTTCAGCATTAACAGTGTGTGTGTGTGTGTGTGTGTGTGTGTGCGCGCACGCGCGCATCAAGTGGGCAGGCTGGGTTTTTAGTGTGGCTATTTGAATACAGAAATTTGGCACAGACTTGGTGAACAGGACTGGTAGGTAGATAGGCTAAAAAATAATTTGTTTTCCTCACCCTGAAGTCACAAATTGAAGTGTGCCCATTTTCCTTCAAAAGTCACTGATTTCCCATCAGCTGAACACTGTCCCCATGTAGAACACAGTGACAGCAGAGTGAAGGAGGATTCCCACCTGTGTGCACAAGCCCAGGTGGGTCACAGCCAAGCCCATGCCAGCTCACTAGGTGGGTTTCAGCTCCACATATCACCAGTTTAGGTGCCCAAATGACCTGCTGTCACACCTCACCAGGGACCATTCCTCTATTATTGCCATTTTGAAATCTTTCTCTTTTTGTGCCTTTTGGTATGCCATACATTCTTAAATATCACCATGATTTTACTCTGCACTCCATCTGGAGATTTCATTGGCATTATGGTTCTCAATGTAACATACATGCCAATAATTCCAAATTGAGATCTCCAGTAGAGATTCCTTTCCTAAATGTCAGTATAGCCATCAGCCTCCTCGGTGGGACCTGTTTGTTATCTCCTGGCCATTTCACAGTAATGTGTCCAAACCAAAGCTACAGAACTTCTCACTTGAATGCTAGCCTCTTCTGTCTTCCATATTAAGTATATTTCACCTTTTCCATAACCTGGAACTGCTCATGCCTCCCTCTGTCTTGCTCCCCTCTCATTTCTAAATTCAGTTTATTTTGCCTTCTAAATACATCGTACACATGGGTGTGTGCATGGCGGGGTGCCTTGAGCGTTCCTCTCTCCCACCTCCACTTCCACGGTGCTAAATCAACCACAAGTGATTTCATCAAGTAGGTTTCTATCGGGTTCCTCCACTTACACCTGGGCCCCTACAATTTATTCTCCACACGGCTACAGATATTTTTAAAATGTAAATAAGATGTCATCTCACTGCCCAAAGCCTTTGGTGATTTCCCATTGTTCTTGGAATAAACTTCAGAAACCCTACAAGGCCATTTGCTATTTCCAATGCAAGAAGTCAGGGTAGTGGTGGCACTAGTGGTGCCCAGAAGTGAGAAGCATCTGTCTTCCTGAGTGCCAGGAACTGCTTCGGGTCTGTGGAAATCACCAAACTACACACCTGAGATGGGCGGATTTGGGGGTATATGTGTTAAGATCAAATAAAAACATGAAACAACAACAAAAAAATCTCAGATGGAACACCACCAGACCTTGCAAATAAAGGCAACAGTCACATCAAATGCCATCTCCGTATACACAGGACATCATGAAAAGGTGACAGCATGGCTGGGGCTCTCACACAGCCTGCTGCAACGGGTTCTCCATCTCAGAGCGAGCCCAGCGAGGCTGTCCCCTCTGGACTTCAGAGAGCACAGATGCTCCTATTTTAATACTTGAACTCCAATGGACATTATCTCTTGTCATAAATATGAAAGACGACAAATCCCAATGATTTCCAGTACTTGATGGCTATAAATAAAAAAAATTATGAATAACACAAGCCCTTCATGATAAAGATTTTCCATTTAATTTTAATATTCAACTTCCAGGAAAAAATTTACATAAATGATAACATATGCTCACACGTGCACAGACGATTTCCTTAAGGAATGCTGTCCGTTTCCTCGTGTTTCCCAGCACATTTCTTAGAGCCACAATGGTAAGATTTTTGAGGAACCAAGTTTGTGTTCCCCCCTTTATTAAAAAATACGCTATTGAAAAACAGGCGATCCCATAAAGAGAAAGCTGGAAAGGACTCTCCCCCACGGATGGTGTTCAAAATGACCAGGGGAAGCTCCTGGAGCAGCTCAATGGAACGACTCTTTCTGGTGGTCACCTTTAAGAGCAGCCTTTTCCACTCAAGTCACAAGAAGTGATGTGCCACCACCGGTACCTTCTTCAGGGGCTATTGCTCTAACGTGCTTACTGCATACTTAAGGGGGAAAGTGGGAGCCACATGAGAGGTCACGAGACAATAAGGACCAGGCCAGGAGCTTCTCGCTGTTCAATGCAGGAGAATGATGAACACTAGCAAAGGTGGGGCTGTCTTTCCAAGGCAGAGTATTCATCATGGTTTTCATTCTACTGCTTCAGCGATTGGCCTTGGAAATCTGCTGTGTGATTCCAGGTGTGCATTCTTCACCACTTTCCACGCACCTGCAGTGCACACTTGCTGTCTGAAGGAGGATACTTGTGGTAGAGAATGAAGGGGGGCCACTGTTGAACTTCACTTTTTCTCTGAATAATCCTTGCTGTAGGTAGAAATTGAAGGATGAGCAGCGCACAAGGGTCCAGGGCAGGGAGAGCAGGGGGCCCAGCAGCATCTCCTGTCACAGACCTCCCTCACCCAGAACACTCGTGAAAGAAAACGCCTGTGCTGCTCTGTTCATGTCTTAGCCTCTGTGCCTCGACATCCTCACCAGCAAAGTGGGGGTCCCAGTAACGACTTCATGGAGTACTGTGACTAACAAACAACACTAGCAGTGCAGTAACTGCTTAGTCCTGCCCCTGGTCAGCAGTAGATCCTCACTGAATGGTCCCCAAAAAGCAGCACAAGATTCACTGCAGCAAGAAAGCACACACGATGCTCTACCAGTAACACCCGATGACGCAGGGTCAAGAACCAGCAGAGAACGCAGGACACTGTCCAGGTTGCCCTGTGCTCACAAATGCTGCAGTATGCACCCCACAATGCAACCTCAGCAACGACGCACCAGTAGAAGATGTCTATTGCGCACAGCCTGGGTGTGCAATAGGCTCTACCCACTGGGCGTGTACAAGCACATTCTATGATGTTTGCACAAAAATGAAATCTCCTCACACACATTTGTTAGAACGTATTCCCCCTGCTCAGTGACACATGATTGCAGTTGCCCACGGCCCTGCCTCTCCATCTCTATACAGAGGAAATGTGGACCTTAGCAACACGGACTTTCAGATACTTCCTGGCACTACAGCCCTGTACACAGGAGACATTTGGAGGGCTTTAATTTCAGTGTAGAGTACTTGAGTGTAATCACACATGATGTTCCCAACTTTGTGGAACAGATGTGCTTCTGATAGCTTGGCTTAAAAGTCAACTGTGGAAACCAAGTCATATTTTCCTACTGTCTCATTTAATAAAGGTAGAAAAGTATTCTCATGGAAAAATCACTCATTAAAATGTACTAAAAAGTTTAAATAAAACAAGCTGATAGTTTAAAACATCACATTCAAAATAACTCAGAAAGTGTAAATATTACAATGAGAATTCAAAATATTCTTCACTAAACTATTTTCCAGGGGTTAAAGTTGTTGACATGATATTTTTGGAGTCTCTACTCTTTATCATATAAGAGGAATTCATTCTTATCCGTGGTAGTCAAAATCATGTTTTGAATTATTAATATACTTTTATAGTGTTTATTCCACCATATTAAAGTGAAGGTTTCTAAAGTGGACATTTCTTTAAGCATGTCATAACAGGAAAAGCTCAAGCATTAAATCTGCTAAGTCTTACTTTTAAAAAGGACAGAGCTTTGTTATAATGCACAGGAAAAACACACGGTGCCAAATCAGAAAAGAAAGAATGAGCTTTTTGATGCTCAAAAACAATTTTTTAAAAACCAGGATTTGTGTTGACCCATCATTTCAACATGTCAAGCTTCCCTTAAAAATAAAGAACTTCATAAATGAAACTATCTACTAAGGATTTCTATTATCATCAAACAATTGTCTAAGAGTCAAAACACTGAGCCAGTTTCTTCAACTTTCAGAAAACAAAAGATCTTTCAAGGTTGACTGTTGAAAGCCAAAACCAAAACGAGAGGGCTGTTGAACTACAAGAAGATGCAGAGTCCTAGCAGACCCCCCTGGGGCCCCAGGATCACAAGCCTCCCAACCTTGCTGTGAGGCCACCAGCCAGGAAGTAAGGAGTCCTAGAAGCAGTATAACCCTGAGGTCTTAAAAACACATTTGTGGAAGAATATTTTTAAATTACATATAACAATAAATTCACAAATTCTAATGTTCCAAGGGATTTTAAACATGTTATACATCAATTTAATACACAAGTACATAAAGCAAATAAAAATTAAGCTTTAACATATTTAGTTTTTTATTTTTTTAAAGTGCATCTTCAGATATCACAAGTCTGGAATAATTATTTAAAAACCAGAATTACACTCTTAAAAAAAAAAGAAAGTATCCCTTATTGCTTTTTTTTTTTTAAATGAAGGAGGGTGGCTGATATGACTCAGGCTTCTGTTTCTCCCCTACTGCAGGTCAAGGATGTATCTGAATTTGTAAAAATTATTTGATTTCAAGCATTAATACTTAAAACTGGCATATTCTTTTCACTTTTAATCAACTGACAGAATATAAAATCTTTCTCAAAGCTTCAAATGTTACAAAACAATAAGTCCTCAGTAAGCTAAATCTTGCAAAAACCATACTGTAATCTGGTCACATTCTCTATATTGAGGCGTCATCCAGCAAAGGAAAAACTGAAACCCAAGAAACAAAGAGTTCACACAACCCAGGCTGTGCCAGGCTACACGGTTAAATATAGCCCATTGTTGAGTCCTCAACTTGGTTTTAAGTTCTTCCAGGAAAAGTCCAAACTTTTTGACCTTTCAAACAAATGCAAGAGACACTCACATCAGCAGAATATGATTAGATCTTCAAGTGATAGTTCATTGAAACCTTTTCACCAAGATCAAAATCCTGAACAAAGGAGAAGAGGGCACTTGGTGAGCGAGCAGAATACAGCTCCAAGCCCTCAGCTCCTCAGGGACTGTTGCCAGGAACCTCTCCCCCATCAGGCTCAGGCTTCTCACCACGCCACAGTCTTCATAACTGAATTTTATCTTCAATTGTGCCATTTCTGGAGTTTTTTTTCCTGCACTAGAATATTTGTACTACACTCTGGTTTGTCCTTAGATCAAATAAATCTTTCCTCTTCCACTAGAATATCTATGAGAAATAAAACTACATTTGCATTGGAGTTTCACTTTGTTTCTTTCTACTTGGTATATTTTTTGCTTTGAAAAGTGCCCTTGTATTTGAACTCCCCTGGTTTCTCTTTCACTTTGCCTATAAGAATTATTCTGATCATCAGGACCCAGCAGTGCTTATAAAATTCAGCACCAACTTTAAAATCACTTTGGGAGGAAGGAAAGTTAATAGTAGTAAAAGACAGTTTCTGAATGTTCGCCAGACTGTCAATTACACATTTTATGTTAACTGTTTCATTGATCATTGCAATAATCTTGATAAAAATATTCTTATTCCTGTCTTCTGTATAGGAAACTGAGGCTCTAAAAGACTGAGAAACTTGCAGACAGTTACACAGAGTCAAAGACCCTCATCAATCTTAGGTGAAACTCCTTCAGCACCAATTGTACTCTGTGCTTGCCTAGTCACAATGACTCACGGTGTGTAATATATGGAGTGTGTGCTTAATATTATAAAATTACAGTTTACTTAAGGAACAGGTGTATATTTTTACCAGTTTTAATATCTGCTATAGCATTTACCAAAATACCTTATATTCTATTAAAATGACAATAAATACTTGAAGCTGTTGGTGAATTCATAATGGACCAAATCAACTTCGAACCAATACTTTGATGCACAGCCAGGAAGCATTAAGGGAAAAGGTGAGCAGTGAGCCACAGCAAGACAGGACAGGAAGTCATGAGTATAGGAGATGCAGGGCAGACTTATGGATCTTGCCAGGCAAAAAGATCAACGCTCTGTCAAGAGGCCAGGACAGGAGGGTGGGAACAGGAAAGTGTGAAGACTAGATTATGAGACCAAAACCCTACCCAGAAATACACCACAATCTGTCTAGCATGCCAAGTAAGAGAAATGGAAGGGCCTGGGGGTCCCCCAAAGAGCACCCATTTCAGTCTTGACCATTTCCGTCAGTTTCCAGAACTTGGGACACCAAGTAACATATTTTAAATGCACACACAGGACATCAAATAGGATATGAACTTTCTGTTTTGCCAAGTGGGGACATTCTTTTTCAGAAGTTAGATGACCTCACACTACACCACTCCTATTTTATAAGAAACAGCCTAGCATCAAGTTAGGAGGAAGGTCATGATGAAAGCCCCAACACACAGCTTCATGAGAAACCCAATCCGCTGTCCCCGCATGTCTCACCTCACCACAGTCCAGCGAAAACCACCAAGGTCCCCAGAACAGACTGCTGTGGTGACTCTGAACAATTACGTGTTTGTGTTACATTTCTGGGGAAATCTCTGCATCAAAGATATACAGGAAAAAATGAGCAAGACAGTGGCTACCTGTAACTGAAAGGTTAGTCTGAATCAGCTGATATTCTATTGGTAGAGACGTAGAGTAAAGACCTTTTAACAGGTAGTAGAGGACAACACCAGCAACTTTAAATTGTTGTGTTTGTAGTTAATCCTTGACTGGAGCTCCACTACCCCCTAACACAAAGACGCATTTTCTGAATGTGTTTACAAAAACAGCAACATAAAAGATGGAACTGTCAACCAAAGAGTGCACTCTTCCAAATTTTAACCTCTCCCACCTACACTGTTATTTTTAATTTTCTAAAACAATGACAACAGTCAAAGAATTAAGGCTAAGATATTATCTGTCCCTTTCAAAGTCAGCAGTAGAGACAGCTGCAGTTGCCAAATATGATTTGCTGATAAAGTTGGTCCTTGGAGCTGGAGAGCCCGCAGAAAGCTGCAGATCTCAATTAGTTTAGGATGTCCAACCTGAAAATCAAGGAACTTTCACAACAAGAACATTATCTCCTACCACAGCCAGAGATTTCATTTACACAGTGGGCATATAAATCATGTATAAACATATGATTCTTTCATGTCAGACATGTTCCTAATATCCTTGAGTCACACTGGAGTCATACCCCGAGAACCTGACCTTGCAAACATTGTAAATTTAAAATGCAGTCAATGCACTTACCTATGGAGCACCGTGGCTCAGCAGCACAGCGCAGTTCAGAGGGTCAGTGGTCTCCTGTTGAGGGTGCGGGCCTACCTGGGAGCTGTGGCTCACTGAGCTGGCCAGCCTCCCCAGACGGGATTCTACCACATACTGCTAGCTCAGGGAAAGATCAAAAGTCAAAGTAACAGTTCTTACTGAATGTATCACTTTCACACCTTCCTAAAGTCAAAGCATCCTAAAGGAACTGTCTGTTCACTGTGCAGTTAAAAAGCTCAGTGGTACAGCATGTACTCTGCATGCTCATGGCCCTGGTTCAATCCCTAACACACACAAAATATACACAGACCACCAGGTAGAAGTCTTCACACATGTAAATCACCCACAAAAGTGCACCTGCACTCGACTCTTCTTTCCACCTCCACCACAGCTATCCCTGAGGCCTAAGAATTTCTTGGATTTTAGGCTTGGTTTTACTCTTTTTAGGTACAGATCCCTGGCTCACTCACCAGATACAGTGAATCAGGGTCTCCAAGAATATAACAAAAGTCACGTATTTGCACTATTATTATAAGTTTGAGTCATTATATGCTTGAATTTTTGTGATAATACTAGAAATTAACATGTATTTCTTGGTGAATTAATAGTTGATGCTCATCTGCTACTAAACCAAAACTACATTTCCAAATATTGCAACAGTCAACATGTGGAAAGTAACCCCTAGCAAAGACCAACGTAGGGGTTAACCCAAAGACCTGAAGAGGCCATATGCTAACTCTACCAACCAAAAGGCCTGAATACAGATTATACAATAATGGCCTAAAAGCACGGGTATCAGAGAGGAGAGCTATTGTTTCTGCTTCCTCAGTGGCTCTAGAGACTGACGTCTGCCAAGGTGAAATCTCACAGGAAACACTGGCTGGAGCTAACTCTATAGCATGTACTATAAATATTTAACAACTAATAGTTAAATTATGGTAAATCACACCCAGCTAATTCAACTGTAAATATTTTAATAAAGAAGCAATGTAGGAAATGCTAATAAGATTGTGGGAACCAACAAGAGATACTGAGATACTAGGTGTAAATAGCAGTAGAAAGACCTGAATAGACCTGTAGAGTAACTTATATTGTAACTGGAACTAGATGAGAACTTGAACTGTAGAAGAGAAACTAGTGCATGTTGCTGAAGTTTGGAAAAATACCTGAAACACAGAGAGAGTAGGATCTCTCTTTTCTGCTCATTGGTAATTGCAGCTTTTGCATGAAGTATTTTTGGTTATTTTAAAAACATTAAAATTCATTTCAAAAATTTACCAAATATTTATTCTTTGGTGGCACTTTTCATTCTTTCTTAAAGGTCTGTGTTTATCTCTGCAATTAAATTCATTCAGTCTGAAAAAAAAATGCCCTTTTAGCAAGCTTATCTTTTAGTGTTGATCTGGTTGTGAATTCCCTTAGTTTATTTTATACCAAAGTAGCTTTTTCACCTTCATTCTTAAAGGACATAGAATTCAAGGATGACAGCTTTCTTTCAGCCAAACAAATTATGCTGTGTTCCTTGTTCTTTTTTTCCACTATATGCTTATTTTCTGGTTGACTTTAGTTTTTTTCCTCTTTATGTTTGGTTTCAGCAGTTTGACCAAGACATGCTGGATGTGTTTTTCTTTATACTTACACTGTTTAGTGTTTCCTGAGGTTCTTGAATCTGTGGAAATCACTGTGTATTTCCTTTACCATATTTGGATGTTTTCAGCTGTTCTTTATTTAAATGGTTTTTCCTTCTCAAGTCTCTTTTCTTTTTTTTTTTTTTGGACTAAAAGAATACATATTCTAGAGATTTCAAGATTTTACCCAGTACTTCAGGAGGCTTTCTGCATTATTTTTCACTCTTCTTTAGATTGGAAGAAATTTATGTATTGATTAATTTTTAAGTTTACTGAATACTGCTTTTGATATTTCCATTTATGATTTTAAGCTTTTTCTATGAATTACATTTCAGGTGTTTATGTTCATTCTTTATTTTGTTTCTTTGCTGAGATGTCTGTCCTTTCTTCTGATTCATTAAAGCATTTTTTAAATCATCTTATAGAGCATTATAACAGCTTCTTTAAAGTCATTGTCTGATAACCCCAAGATTGGAGTCATTTGGTGATTGGCTTCTGATGTTTGTCTTTTCCTATAAGAATGGTTCACATGTTCTTGGTTCCTCATTCTTTGAGTAATTTTGGATTATGTCCTGCACATTGTGTGTTTATATGTTGGGAATTTATATACTGTTTTAATTATCTAAAGAATATTTATTAGCAGGCACTTAAATTGGCTACACTCAGACTAGAAAGCCTGTTTCAACTGTGGTGAAAATTTAGATCTCAGACTAGTTCTTTTAGTTTTATGTGAATCTTTGAGTGGATCCAGCACATGTATTTTAGAGTTCTTACCCATTATGTGGAACCCTTCTTCTTTAGAATTCTACCATCTGAGGTTAGCCCCTCACTTTCTGGTGACTGGATTTCCCAGACTCCATTGCTCTGATCCTCAGGTGACCAAGATGGAAGGCTTTTCTCAGAGTATTAGCCACCCTAATACATTTTATTACATGATGACTGCAGTTTGTCCTCAGGCCATGGGAGTAGACATTGAAAACTCCTTTGAGTTTCTTCACCCAAGTTTTGATAACCTTTCAAAATTCACTGTTTTGTTTAGTCTCCAGAGAGCACAGGTAGATTATTTTTCCTTTCTGTATTTTCTCTGTCATTTGTCATTATTTATTAATGGATCATTCTTTTTTCTGGAAAAGAGGGGAGCTGTGTTTCTCCTCTTCCAATTTTGTTGGCAGTAATTTCTGTTTTAAAGTTGTTTTCAGTGCATTACAGTTATATATAATAGTGACATTTATTTTGACATAATGATACACACACTTGACTACATCAAGTAGTCAAGTGTGTGTTTTTATTTTTTTTTATTTATTTCCACAAATATTTACTAAATCCTGTAGCAGGTTCTGGGAATATCAAGAAGTACAAGACATAGCAATTGAAATATGGTCTTTGGAGTATGAAGATTGGGTTTATGTAGTGACTTCCTACCTTACTCATCCAGTGTCCTTGATCAAGACATTTAGCATCTATTTCTTAACCTGTTAAGGAGTAACTGGAAAAGGTAATTAGAAATGCTGAACACTACCTTTCACATTGGAAGAATTTTGTATGTGCTAGTGTCTCTCATTTTATATACCACTATCAAGTAAGGGTGATTACCTATAACAGATAAATATTATACAAAGGGCAACAGAGGATTTTACAGACAGAAAAGGATTATCTGTCACATTATGAAAAGAAGTAGGATGACTTTGTGGAAGAGATGATAAGTAAGCTGAGCCTTAGAAGACCAGAGGAAAGACTAAACTCTTATTTTGGAAAAAATTACTTTGTCATAGTGAGACTAGCAAGTGGTAAGGAGGTAAATTAGGAATTTCTTACAGTAACATAGGTACCATATATCAATCATCAATCATAATGTATTGATTTTAAATATTAAGTATTTATACTAATCCAGTAAATATTAAGATTAGATATTTATATTAGATGTTTATATTAATCTTATCAACATTGCATTAACTTTTCAAACAATATTTTTCCTTTCTTTTTTTTGCACGGGGGTACCTGGGATTGAACTCAGCTGTACTCCCTTATTGAGCCACATTTCCACCATATTTTGTATTTTATTTAGAGATAGGGTCTCACTGAGTTACTTAGTGCCTAACTTTTTGCTAAGGCTGGCTTTGAACTCATGATCCTCCTGCCTCAGCCTCCAGAGCTACTGGGATTATAGGAATGTGCCACCACACCCAGTAGTCCTGATTCTTACATAATATTTAATCTTCACAACAATCCTTAGAGATAAATAGAAGTGCCTTTACCCTATCTTATAAATAATGTTTAGGCTTGGAAAAGCTAAGTAACTTGCCCAAGACCACACAGCCAGCAAGAAAGAGTATAAAACTTGATAGAGATCTATCAGTTGTATGGACTCTAGTGGTTTATCAGAGACAAGATGAAGGCATAAATTAGGACAGATGTTTTTTCTGCCTAAGATTTGGTTTTGGCAGCCTCAGAATTATTATTATTTTCAGGTATACATCAATGCCTATGCACATCTTTTTTAGATGCTATAGAATTAAGTTCTTGCTATTTAGGAATAATTGCATAAGATCTTGTTGAAAGAGATGTATCACATAATAATTCTCACATGCCTACTTTTTAGAAAAAATTTTGATATGTACTTTTTTATTGTTGCATATTGTTTTTCCAGAATTGTGGGTTTCATTGTGGCATATTTGTGCATACATAAAAATGTAATTATTTTCTGTAGGAATTTGTGGCAACAATATAATTGTATCTTTCCAGTACTTTGTATATATACAATTGTACCTTGGTATCTGCTGGTGATTTGGGTTCAGGACCCTTAAATCCTCTACATGTAATGGTGTGGTATTTGGATAGAACATACACAAATGCATACACTTATAATGCCTAACACAATGTAAATCCTGTGTAAATAGTGGGTAATACTGTATAGCAAATAATAAAAAGAAAAGAGTCTGAGCAAGTTTAGGACAGACATATTTTTTTACAGATTTAATCTGTTGAATATGTAGTTGTGCAGCTCATCAGTATGGGGGCCAACTCTGAGTGTGCATGAGTGTGTATGTCTATGTGTATGCATGTATGCACATAGGCATACATAATAGCATATATGATGTTTAATAAACTCAACTAATGGATGTAATAGTGAAGATATTTTATATTTTTTTCACTGTGTCTCTGAATCTTCTCTGGGCACTAGTTCTTATCCTGATCTAGATGAAAATACATTTGGGTTGTATGCCTTCTTTAGTCACACAAGTTAAGAAAATAATGTGTCAGCCCACTAATTATCATGTTCAGACTTAATAATAAAAACAAAATCTGGATTGGATATAAATATTGGCCTTATTTTAGGAAAGCAGAAGGAGTTGGTTTTCTTATTTTCCTTACCTAGAACTTCTAGTTGTTTCCACTCAGCTCATCAGCCATGTCTTTCTGACTCTTCTGGGTTACAGTAGTCTTTCCTCCACCTCTCTCTCATTATTGGATATCAGTCTTTTTGTTTCTGCCAGTCTGATGGAAAAACACATCTCACTGTTATTTTAATTTATAATTTCCTGATTACCAGTGAGATTGAGCATGTTCTCAGATATTTTTTTGGCTGATCACATTTCTTCTTCTGTAGTTGTCTATTCATGTCTTTTAACCATTTCTTTCTTTGTTTTAATTTAAAAGTTGTAGTTCTTTATATTTTTTAATAATAATTTTCTTGTTAATTTTTTCCATCTATGTTTTGTTTTTATTTTGACTTTTGTTGAGAAGAAATTTTACATTTGTTTTTTTATTGGTGGGTATACTGGGGATTGAATTCAGGGGCACTATGTTCACTGAGCCACATCCCTGGTTGTATTTTTGTATTTTATTTAGAGACAGGGTCTCGCTGAGTTGTTTAGTATCTTACTTTTTGTGGAGGCTGGCTTTGAACTCACAAACCTCCTATCTCAGCCTCCCAAGATGCTGGGATTACAGGCATGTGCGCCCAGCAAGTTTTACATTTTTATGAAGTTCAACCTTTTGTCTTTTAGATTTGTGTTTAGTCTAGGAAGGTCTTTCCTATTCTGTTACTGTGAAATATTCTCATGTAGTTCTTGGTATATGTCCACATTTTGTGTGTTTAGCTAAGTTCATAATCCATCTGGAATTTACTTTTGTTTATAACACTAGGTCAGGATCTAAATTTATAAATTCGAAAATTGATGGCAATTATTCAATGCTATTTATTGGAAAGAACATCTTTTCCCCATTGATATGAAATTTCACTTTTATCATAAATAAAATTACAGATAGGTTTTGGACTCTGTTGTATATCATGGAAGAGTTTTCTATTCCTATGCCAACACTATAGTTCTCTGTCGGAGACCAGCTCCAACAGGGGGTCTCAGGAGACGAACGGATGGTGAGGAGTCGGCTAAAGAGGGGGTGGAGAAACAACACAGACACCAAAGTGAAGGTGTTGATCCAAATCTTTACTTGTGAAGTTGATCATATATACTTTTCATTTTGGCAGGCTTACAGTACTTTGTGGTTACAAAACAGGAATCATTATTCAAACAAAACAAAATATTACATAGCTACAATTAGAATAGAATAATGTATCTTGGCTTATGCATAAGCAAGCATTTGTACTTTCAGTTTGCGTTTTGCTTTGAGCTGTTTCTGCTTAGTTAACTTTTAATAATAGTTACAAATGTCCCAAACTATTGGCCTATACCTTGACTATTCTTTCTTGACTTACTGACTGGAACCGGTGCCATGGTTACGGCAAGGGGTTGACTTGTTATTACTTTTAATCAAACAAAAGTAAGAGCACAAACCATTGTGCACAGGAACAAGAACAAGTTGCCCAGTACTAAGCACTAATCTATCTTCTTAACATTAATTTTTCTTCTCTAGATTTTAATTTAATTTCTCAAAAACTTCCTTGACAGGAATACAGGGAGTTTTTCTTTAGACATTAACAATTTACACTCCACAGCTGAATCATTGCATTTAGAGCAAACAGATCTATGCTTTAGAAGTAGTTACATTAATTGGGAAAGTCATGATTTTTCCTTTATACTTAATGGTCATATGAGAAATCAAAACTATACTTATTAAAGGAATACAAAAACAAATCAGCCCATTCCCAGAAACATACTGCGCTCCTCCAGAGGATGGACGCCTTGCGCCATCCACCTCAGTAGGGCCTTGCCATTGCCTGAGTCAGGGGAGGGGCGCAGCAGTTCTCACAACTATGACATGGTTTGCTTTGACATCTGGTAGTGCAGACACCCCTTGTTTTTCCTTTTCTTTGTTTTTAATGTTCTTGGTATTCCTGGGCTTTTTCTGTTTTATATGAATTTCATAATCAGCTTGTCATAGTTCTCAAATCATCCAATTGGAATTATGATTCTAATTTTATTTTATTATGAATGAATTGGAAGAGAATGGACATTTGTATAACATCAAAATTTCCATCCAGCATCATGGTACATATCTGAATTTATTTAGGTCTTTAAAGTGCTTTAATAAAGTTAGCTTGTTACAAAAGACTGAATCTTTTACATTTGTAGCTAATCTGAATTCTATATATTCCATGTTTTTTTTAAAAAATGCTTTTAGTTTTAGATAGGCACAATGCTTTTATTTTATTTATTTTTATGTGGTGCTGAGGATTGAACACAGCGCCTTACATGTGCTAGGCAAGTGTTCTACCACTGAGCTACAACCCCAGTCCCTCATGTTTTGTGCCTTCCCTAACCATATATGCAGTAATGTTTTAGCAAGATTTTATGGCCATCCCAATTTGGTCAAATCATGTAAGATTCTTTAAACATTGCATAATATGGTAACATTAATTCTTAGTAGAAAAGAAGTACTAGATTTAAAAATCAGAAAATATGGGACTGTGCCCCTCCAATTATTAGCTATAAATTATTTAAAATTTTTTTTCACACTCAGTTTCTTATCTGTGAAACACAAGTAATGATTTTAACTACCTACAGGGTCATTGTGAGAATCCAGTGAGACAAAATTTGCAAATATTCACTATATGAACATAAGGGGCTAGCAGAAGAATTCTTGCTTTTTACTAAAATACTTGGGAAAAGTTGAATGGGCAAACATTTGTATTGATTTAGGAAAATCTGGAAAATTTAAATAAATAAATTATTTTTTGCTTGTTACAATAGCCCTGTAAGTTAAAGGAAAGGCAATACTCATCAGAAAACTTCCTCAAAATCCCATTAGAACCAGTGCATGGATGTGTAATGAGAGCTTTACAATGTATAGTTACTATGATTTGCTAAGCATCTTCTAGACTCTAGTACCAAGCACTTCACACATATTAAGTCTATAGGATAGCTCTTGTTACCTCCATTTTTAAGAGTCTTTTCTTCTTCATTTAATCTTTCAAATTTACTAAAAAGTTGTATGAATAGGTTAAACTTCTGTGCAAACTTAACTCAGATTCTCCAAAAGTAAACATTTTACTATATTTACCTTTTAAATTTCTTTCTCTGTATATGTGTGTATATATTATGGGTATATTTAATTTATATTTTTATTATTATATTATTATTTTGGAAACATTAGAAAATAAGTTGAAGATGTAATGCCTTTTCACAACTAAATTCTTTAAGAACTCTGTGTTCCAAAACCTTGAGAAAACTATCAGAACCAAGTAACATTGATAAAATATTACTATTCAAAACTGGACTATATTTAAATTTTACCAGTTATTAAAAAATGCTATTTTTAAGTGGCATCCTTTCCTTTTCCTTAAGAGTTAATCTAGGATCATCGTTGCATTTAGTTGTCAAGTGTCTTTGGTCCTCTTCAACTTGAAAGATTGTATTTTTTTTCCCTTGCTATTTATGACTCTGACCTTTTGGACAAGTACAGGAAAGTCACTATGTAGAGTGTTCCTCAGAGTTATCTGATATTTTCTCATATTTAGATTTATCTAATATTTTTCTCATATTTAGATCTGATATTTTCTGCAGTAGGCTTGAAAAGCTGAGTTATGCTGTGCTATTATTAGTTCTTCATATAAGAACTAAGGGATGTATTGAAACCATTGTTTTAGGTGTTGAATTTTATTATTTGACTAACATGGTATCTGCAAGAGGTCTCCGTTTTTAATCATTTCTATACTTATTAGTTATCAAGTAGGTAAAAAATAGTGTATGAAGAGTTACTTTGAAACTATGTAAAAATTCTGTTACTTAAACTTTCACCCATTGTAAAATAGTTTTAGTATATGCTGATAATCTTTATTTGAATAAAGATTTATTTTAATCACTTCTTATAGTCAAGGTAGTTTTCTAATTCCATTATTCTTCTCATATTATTAGCTAGAATTCTAACTGAAATGTGGTACTTTCCATTCATCTCTCTATTAATTTTAGTATGAATTCAGAAACTGCTAACTATAGTCAATCTGTTGCCATAGTCATGCTCAAATGATCTCACATTTGGTCTGTGAAGTCTGCTTCAAGTTGGCTCTGGTATCCTTTTGACATGACTCCCTTATTCTGAAGGCACTTCTTTCTTTTTAGTACAAGTTCTCCCTATGCCTTCCTCCTGGATCTGAAACCATCCCCTTTTGGTGGCTCTCCATGTTTTTGTTTGTTTGTTTTTTGTTTTTGTTGTTCTGGGGATTGTACCCAGGGCCATGTGCATGCAAGGCAAGCACCTCCATGTTTTTCATGATGGCTGTGCCAGTTTACAGTCCCACCAGCAGTATGTAAGAATTCTCTTTTCTCCACACTTTTGCCAACACTTGTTATCTCTTGTCTTTTTGAGAACAGCCTATTAACAGGTCTGAGGTGATATCTCATTGTGGTTTTGATTTGCGTTTCCCTGATAATTAGTGATATTGACTACTCATAATATCTTCTTTGGAAAAATATTTGTTCAAATACTTTTGCACATTTTAAAATTATTTTATTTTTTTTCTTAAGTTAACTGAGTTCCTCAAGTATTTCAGAGATTAACTCTATCACATATTTGGCTTGCAGACATTTTCTCCCATTAGGTAGCTTGCTTTCCATTTTTCTGAGTTGTTTTCTTTGATATACAGAATATTTCAGTTTGACGTAGTCCCCTTGTTTATTTTTTGCTCTCATTGATTGCACTTTTGCAGCACATGTTTTAGGATTGTCTTTTCTATTTCTGTGAAATGTGCCTTTGGAATTTTGATAGAGATTGTATGGACATTTCACTCTGGTTTTAATGAGGACAGAATTTTTATTTGTGGATGGGTATGAGGGTGCTGGCTGGGTAGACTATGGCAGGTTACCTTCAGGGAAGGTCCACTTGGGAAAACTGTCTGCATTTCTGTTAGCTGAGATTTGTCTTGCTGAAAGCTGGGTAGTCCTCAACAGCCAAGGCTAGGGATGTCTGAAGAGGCAGTGAGGCCTGCTGATGTCTTTGGTGAATGCCAATATTTGGGTTCACTGAACATAAGTGACGGGTGACATTTTCCATATGATTTCCAAACAATGTAAAACTTAGCTCAGGGTCTTTGCTTATATCATAAAACAAAACCACTTTTTTGCATTCACTGTGTTTTTTCATACAATTTCAATAATAAGCATTTATAACTAGTATCATCCTGGCCACATTCTAGGATGACCATTGGAAATGCCACTTTCTCCAAGGATAGAAGGAAAGGTATATTTTATTCACTTTTTTTTTACCTACCAAATATGAATTTTAGACCATTTCTAAAAAGAAAGATCTGTTCACCAAAATGCTGTTATGCTTGTTTATTCAGCAACTATTCATTAATTGTATTCTGGGTCCCATGTGTGCTGTGTATTGTTACTATAACAATGCCAAAACCAATATGTTTACCCAAGGAGGAAAAAGAAAAGTCCAGGTTTGAAATTTTAATATTTACCCTGGATTTCTTCAATGAGTCACAGTTTGCTCAAAAACACGCTGTTCCATCTTCATATGTTTGTATAACTTCTGCAGTTTCTCTTGCTATTTATTGGATCCATTATGATCCATTAAGATGCAATAAATATTTCAGTTTAGAAAAACTCTTAGGTCTTTTTTGTGGCCTAATATGTGGTCTATTTTGAAAAAAATTTCTTGTGCTTATATAAAGAATGTGAATTCTGCAATTGGTTTTATGGAACATTCTGTATAATTCTATTAAGTACATTATATCTATAGTATAGTTGAATTCTGATGTGTTTTTGCTGAATTTTTTGTCTCGATGATCTGTCTGCTGTTAAAAGTGAGATACTGAACTCATTATTACTGTATTGAGACTTATCTTTCCCTTTATGTCTAGTACTATGGGTTTTATAAAATAGGGTGCTATGATGATCTGTGCATATATATTCATGGTTTTCATAGCTTTTTGACATATTGCTTACTGCATCAATATATATAGTCAACTTTGTTTCTTCTAATTGATTTTGTCTTGAAATCCAATTTGGGAGATATAGATATTCCTGATGGTTTTCTGATTTCATTTGCTTGGAATGAATGTATGTATGTGTATGTGTGTGTGTGTGTGTGTGTGTGTGTGTGTGTGTGTGTGTGTATAAAATCTTTCTCCTTTTGGCCTGAGTATGTATTTGTGGATGAGATGAGTTCTTGTTGGGTTTTGACTCACATTGTTTTTTCTTGATTTTAATGCATTTATCATGTTGTGTCTTCTAATTGAAGAATTTAGACCATTTATATTCAGATTATTATTCGAAGGCATTTGCTTTTATATGTCATTTTGTTAAATTTCTTCTGGATTTTTAGATATTCTGTTTATTTTTCATCTTTTATTCATTCTAGAAGTCTGGTGCTTTACTATATTGGTAATGTTTGACTCCTGTTTCTCATTAGTGGGTTTATACTTCTAACAGGATTTATTGTTTCACAGATTCTAATGATAGAGTTTATCATTCTTCTTCTTCTGGATGTAAAATTACCTTAAGAATCTTTTGTCATGTTTGTCTATTGGTCATGAATTCCCTTATTTTATGATGATCTTGGAAGGTTTTCATTTCTCTATTGATTCTGAAAAAATGACCTTCCTATGTATAGTAATCTTGGTTGACAGTAATTTTTTTTCCAGAACTTGGAACACATCATCTCACACCCCCTTTGTCTTTTGAGTTTCTTGTCAGAAATCTGTTATTCTAATGGATTTGCCTAAGAATTGACTTGTCCCTCTTGCAGATTTTAATATTCTTTGTTGTTCTGTACTTTTGGCAATTTAACTGTACTATGTTAAAGAAATATTTTTTGCTAGACATATCCATTTAGGGTTCTAAGTCTTTCTATACCTGGATATCCATGTTCTCCCCAAGATTTTGGAAATTTTCTGTTATTATTTTATTGAGTTGGTATTTTATGCCCAAGGCATGTAACTCTTCTCCTTCTAGTATGTCGATGATGAGGAAGTTCAATCTTTCTTGGTGTTCCAGTGATCTGGTACGTTCTCTTCCCCAATTTTTTTTTATGTTTTCTTTTTTGTATGCCTGTGATATTATGGCAGAATTCCTTATTCTGCTAGATCTAGTCTACAGTTGAGGCTTTCAACTGATTTTTTTCCCTCTTTTATTGAGCTTTTCATTTTTAAGGCTTATGTTTGGTTTATTTTTCAATTTTTTGTATCATTACTGAATTGCTGATTAATACTTTACATTGTCTTTGCTAATTCATCCAACTTTTTATTTGTATTTTTTGATCTGTTACTCTGGAGTTAGTAACTCCAGGAGGTAGCATTAACTTGTTTCATTTTTTTATATTTCTTGTGCTTCTGTATTGATGGTAGAATATCTCTCCCACTTTTATGTGATGTCCTTTTTAGTCTGTGGCTTTCTTCTGCCAAGGTGACTAGAAGTTCTGGTTTGTCGAGTTAATTCCAACTTGACTCTAGAGTGTAATATTGATATAGCTTCTTTGGTTATGATTTATAGGTTTGGGCACAGTGTAACATTTTGGAATCACAAAGACCCAATATCTCTGCAAGTTCTGTAAGCATGGGGACAATTTCAGGCAGCTAGAGTGCATGCAGAAGACTGTGTGGTTGCATCTTATGTGATTTTTTTCTATCATGGGAGTTATGGCTCCAAACTAAAGCTGCGCATTTCCACAGGTGTTATTAATAGTAGCTCTGATACTGAAAAGCACTTATAGTACCAGTAGCTCCACTCATGTTGAAAGGCTCTTGACCCCTGCTTATAGACTGGTGCACATTTATGTGCTTCATGGGGAGGGACTGGTATTGTCACCTTCAGTCTCAGCACTCTATATAATCAGATTGGGTATGGATATAATAGATGTCGAAGACACATATAGATGTTGTGTTAGCAACAATTGTGTTTTGTCTCTGTGCAGCTATTCTGGGGGTTATTTGTTCAGGGGCTGAACCTTCACCTCCAACTAGTTATGCCTGCTTTTTACAGGTCAACTGCTGCAAGTTTATGTCCCCCTCTTTTCTTTAAGTACAAGTGTCCACAGGACTTGAGTGGGGTTGAGCTGTTTCTGAACTTGGACTTAATTCTAATCAGCTGATCTTAGAGTGTAGTCTAGGAACAGAGAACCTGCCCAAATGTGCGTGGATCCCTGGGCTTGATCCCCAGTCAGAAGAAAAACAAAAAAGAGAAAGAAAAATAACAATAAGCAAAAATAAAAATTGATAAGAAAGAAGGAGAATGAAGAAGAAAAAAATAAAAATAGGAATTAAATAAAATAAGAAAAATGAGAAGAAAAATCAAATTAAAATATTAAAAAAGAAATAACATTTAAAGTGACAATAAAAATAGAAGAAAAGTTAAAGATAGAATCAACAACAACAAAATTAGTTAAAACCTGTCCCTTCTAGCCATGATGCTTAGAAATTCCAGCAAGGGTGGGTGATCACTGTCTATCCTGATCTAATCTCTCTAGGTTTAAAGTTAGAATCTGCCAGGAATGGGGGATGGGTAGTGGGTTATGGTTGCAACTCTCCCAAATTATTGGAGCAGAATTCAGGCTGCTCCAGATATTTTTCACTCAGTTGGTAAAGGCAGAGTTTTGGCTGCCCCAACTATACATTATCTTCAGAGATTTTTAGTCTGAACACCCAGGGACATAGCAAATGCTGGGGCAGCAGTGGGTCTAGACCCTCTCACCATTCAGGTTTCGGTAGAATGTGTCTTATTCCAGATGTATTTTTACTCTGCAATTTTTTTGTCTGAATGCTTGGAGGTGTGTCAAATGCAAAACCTCTGAGAGTTGGGGGAACAATAAATCACTGAGTTCTGTGTGGGAAAAGGGGTGGCAGGAACTGAGCAACCTGCTACCCTCAATCCAGGTACCTTCTGATCTGGCCCTTGTTTGGTGAAACCACACACTACTGGCATTTATCTCAGTCATAGCGGGAAAATTCCCTGGAACTTCTGATACTGTGCTTCCCACAGCATAAAAGTGAGTCATTTCTTCTCTTGCTTGGGTATCCTCCCTAGATTTGAATTTTACCAGGTTTCATTTTTTTCTGCTCTGCTTGTTCAGTGGTCACTCATGGCCACCTACTTCCTCAAATAGTTGTCCACCTATTACTTTGCTTTTGTCCCATGAAAAAGTAGACTAATGCTAGGTGCCTCTATTGAAGTTTGTGCTTCAAAAACTAGCCATAAAATTTTGCTAAGGGTAGATCATTGAACTACCAAATCATAACATCATAACATTTAAGAGAAATTCGCAGGTCTAATGTTTTGTTTTTTTGTTTGTTTGTTTGTTTTGCTTTGTTTCAAACTACAGAACTAAGGATTATTAAATCCTTGAGAAGAAATGAAGTCCATTATTGACAATGTCATAAGGGGACAATGTTATAAGATAGTCTAAACATTTTCTGCACAGTATCTGTTGGTGAATAATACAATGAACTATCTTAGGGATAAGATCATAGGGCAAAGAAAAAAATTTACTTTTCATAAGCTTTATAGATTTGTTCAACTAAGTTTTTTCTGCTTAATTCATTTTTAATACTCATTACTTATAATATAGATTAGTTGTAATAAAATATTTTACTTCAGGAAGTAGGATCAAATTTCACTCAGGTTATATTAAAATATGTTCTTCATCTTATGTTTCTTGCCTGTAGTTTTCCCATATATACTACACAGACCAATCTCTTAGTTTTGTCAAAATCAACATAGATTCCTTCAGTGATCAAAATCTGAGCTGTATTGATATATTAGGAGCCTAAGAAAACTACTTGAAATTATTTTATTTTTCATTGATGATTGATATTTTTCTCCATTCTTTGACCAAAAAATTTCTTTATTTTTCTTTTCTTTTAGCTGCTGCAACCAATATTTAATTAGGTGACCACCAATGAGTACTTTTATTTGTTTGGTTGAATAACAAAAGAAACACTTGGAAATTTAATTTGCTTGTTAGCTTACATTTATTTATTTTTATATTTTTTGTAAAAAATTCTGTGATGAGATATTTAGCTTTAAACTTCTGTATTTTTTTCACTATTGTCCTTTAAGTTGGGAATATTGTGATAAATGTTGAACTTGGTAATATCAATACCTATTGTATTCTTTATCCATGGGCTTCATTATGTAATAAACACAATACTTTATTACCTAATTTTGGAACAAAATAATTTACCCTCCACTGTGCCTTAGCAACATGACACTTAAAGTCCATTGTTCTCTTTTCTATTATTGATATGATTCATATACACTGATAATTAAAATTTAATAAAATGTCACTGCATGACAAGATGAGTAGTAACTATATTCCTGGGGTTTATAGTTCCCAAGCAGTAATGTGAGCAGATTAGTGGTACATAGATGTTTCTGTCACATTTGCTCCAGCTTGTTACTGTAGTGTAAAATCAGCTACAGAGAGTATGTAAATGATAAGTGCTATTGTGTTCTAGTAAACTTTACTTATAGTCACAATATGAATTTATATGAATTTTGAATTAAATATGAATTTGCATTTATACAACTTTAAATAATTTATTATTATTATAAGCCATATATGAATGAAAAAATCATTCTTAGCTCCCAGGTCATACAAAAATAGATTGTCTAGATTGTCCCAAAAGGCCATAGTTTATTTTGATGTTGACTGTACAGTGTACATATCTGAATTATTGTTTGTACTTCCCAAACCTGTTATTCTCCTGTCCTTTCTACCTCTATAATGATATCTCTGCCCACGTTGCTCAAAGTGAAATTGCATTTCAAGTATGAATTCTTCCTGTTTTTAATATGTAAACATGATATTTTGTTAAATCTGTCTCCAAATATTTCCATGTTTCTTTTGTGCCTGAAAACAAAAATTTCAATTTTTGTTGTTAGTCTGTCCACATAGAATTGAATTTTATATTTGGTGTTCTAGCCACCTAGTCACCTAGGTAAACTCACTTAGAGCTCTAGCATTTGATTTTCTGGTCATTTGAAGGAGATTTTCTATGTATCTGATCATCTCATCTGCAAATAAAAAATTATTTATCTTCCTATCTCATCTGCAGCTCCCTCCCCGGTTTTTGCTCTTGCTGTGGCTGCCTGTCCAAATTTAACTGAAGTGATGAGAATAGGATAGTCAATCAGACTTCTTCTCATCCTCAGGGAGAAAGCATTTATTTCTCTCCATGCATTATATTATCTTTAGGACATGTGTGCCAACACATGTGCGCGCGCGCGCGCGCGCACACACACACACACACACACACACACCTATGTACATCATAATTAAACTACTGGAAACTAAATAAACAACACTTGAGAATATTGATTTAAGGAAAAAATATAGTGGACATAAGTAGAAAAATAAAAAGTTAAAAAGAATACAGCAGCCATGTATCCTAGAGGAAATTTAAAGCATCATTCAAGTACTAAAAAATTGTCAGGCAACAGTTTGTATCAAGTAAAGAAAGAACCAGAAATGCTGCAGAGAAAAAAATCAATAAAATGCAATAGTAATTTTTTAAAGATTAATAAGTTGATTGATCAGTGGGCTGATCAAGGGACAAAAGAAAAGATATTACTTAGAGTTAAGAATGAAAGAAGGATACTCTATAGGTCCTATAAAGAACATTAAGAAAATATTGTCAATAAAATTTATAGCTTAGATAAAATAGATAAATTTCTTGAAAGAGAAATTCATCTATTTTATCTAACTAACTGCCTAATCTCCTTTAAGAATAAATAAATAACCTAAAGGCACTTATTTCTATTCCAAAAATAAGTGTAAATGATTCCCCACAAAGAGAATTTCAGGGGAAGGTGGCCAGGTTTCCGAAACATTTAAGGAAGAAATTAAATCAACTCTATACATATTCATACATACAATGGAAGAGGAGAAACTACCTTCCAATTTCTTGTGTGATGCCAGCCTATTTATGCAAAAGTTAGACAAAGACACTGCATGAAAAGAAGTCTACATGCCAACATTTCTCCTGAACACTGATGCAAAAATCGTTAAATAAACATCAACAAATAAATTTTAGTGAGAAAAAGAATTCATTATGACCATAGGTAATTATTCTAGAAATGTATTTCCTTTTTACATTTGAACATCAAACAATGTTACTTGTCATGTCTAAAATATTATGTATTTATACATTTCTATATATAAAGATTTATATATTTTATATACATACATAAATTATATTTTGTGTAAATATATCAATAAATATACACATAAATTGTCCTAATGGTTTTCAGTTACAGCTGACCTCTGCTTTATGTCAGTGCAGAGGTCTCTCCAAGAACAGAAGATTATTATTTTGGCCTTTCGTTAGAAACAACAGATCTTTGACCTCTGAAGAATTATTATCTTCTTCACAATGAGCTTTAACTAAATCACTAGCTTCAAAGCAGCAAATTTTACTCTAAGGCTAGGAGTCTTTTCATACTAAGGCAACTTCTTCATGGAAGAAAAAGTTCCAAGAAAGAGAGTACATTTTCCTTCATGTGCTCCCGCATCACCTTCTGCATGCCTGTATCCCTGACGGTGGTCCTCTACAATCTCTCACTCAATCTTCATGTTTCTCACTACCTACTAATCAGGGTCCATGGAAAATACACCCTTGTTTTCTGGGGCTCCCAATTAGTATCTCTTGAATCGCATCCTTAATGCAACTTTCCTTCTTCAGTTCCTTGTCATTTCTCTTGTCATTTTTGGTTTAAGTACTTCCTAATCACCAGCTTTGCCTTCTCCAACCCATTAATTCATCACTTTAATTCTGCTAGTGTCTCCTTCTAAGTCACTGGATAAAGCCCAAATCTCAAATATTACCCATTATATTCTCTTTGACCTGTTCATATATATCACTTTTGTGGTTTACCAGATCTCTTGTTGTGGTTTACCTCTCTCTTCCCCAGAACTATAGTCTGTAGGATCTAAAGATAATATCCTAAGATATAAATTGTTTGTTTGTATCTCAGCAATTTTATTTGACCTATGGACTATACTCATGAAATGAGTCAAATGT
Organism: Ictidomys tridecemlineatus; assembly: GCF_052094955.1. Lineage (NCBI taxonomy): Eukaryota > Metazoa > Chordata > Mammalia > Rodentia > Sciuridae > Ictidomys > Ictidomys tridecemlineatus. The sequence continues at coordinate 21,390,442 of NC_135492.1, read as the reverse complement.
GCCCTGATTTTGGCTTATACTTCAAGATGTTTTCATTGAATGGTTCTTATAATAATGTCCCCAGTTTCTTCCCATTAATTTTACCCCATGCTTAACACATTATCCTAACAAGTCAAGAGAGAGTTTGTTTTGCTATATTTTTTGACATTTTTAATTAGAGGTTCTCAAAATGGGTACCATGCCAGATTATATGCTATGGTCTTTGTGTTATCCCCAAATTCATGCCTCATTACTCATCAGTTAACCTCTATTATTATTTGATCAGTTCTGGAAGATTGAACCATTCCTGAATTTGTTTCTTGAACACACCATCTATGTGTGTGTGTGTGTGTGTGTGTGTGTGAATCCATATTTCTCCTCTGTGATTCTAACACAACACAGCCATTGACACATATTTGGCAAATCCCTGTTTGTCCAAAGAATGCAACAATGCTGGAAAACTGATGCTTCCTAGAAGTTTTATTCAGAAGCTTCCCCATGCTTTCTGAGTAAAGTTGATTTTACATATTGGGTCCTTCTATCTGGTGGTTTCCTGTCCTGTGTGTGCTAGAGTTGAATTCCAGGGTGACCTAGTCCATGTCTTTTCACTATGCATTGAATTCTTCTCAGGAACAGGAAGTCTGGTGTTGCTTTCTATTTTTTTTAAGAGAGTGTGTGTGAGAGAGAGAGGGGAGAGAGAATTTTTTAATATTTATTTTTTAGTTTTTGGCGGACACAACATCTTTGTATGTGGTGCTGAGGATCGAACCTGGGCGCACACTTGCCAGGCAAGAGCACTACCGCTTGAGCCACATCCCCAGCCCCTCTGGTGCTGCTTTCAATGACACAACCATGACATGATGTCTACTTTCTATTAAAAATCAAAAATCAAAATGTTTGATGCCAGAAAAAAAGTATAGACAATGTCATATACAAACATTAGGACACTGCTTGATATTCTAAGCAACCAGTCATGAGGAACTGCCAGTGAGGTCACAAGTGGACCATCACATAAGCAGTCTAATTGAGGATGAGCTGGAGACTGCAGCCTTCTTTCTTTATGGTATCTTTGGATTTTCTGTTCAGTGGTTCCAGTTAAGAAAGATAGAATGTTACCCAGTTCAAGGCAAAGCAGTTTCTCAGTAGGGTGTATAACATCTCTTGAGTTCAGATTTTTCAAGTAAAGTAGGCTCAGTAGCCTAAATTATACACACATGCATGATGTCTCCAAAAGGGAATTTGGGATATGGTTCCAGCGCCCAGGAATGTAGCTATCTTTGCTCTGTCATTTCAACTAAGTCCCAAGTCATCTAAAAATGTAAATGTATGTCTTATACCTACTCTATGCCAGGCAAGGTTATGGGGGAAAAAAGATTAGTGTTTGCCCTCAAGGAGAACACAATCTGATGGGAGATATGAAGATATAACTTATAAAAAGACATTCAGAGTAAAAAGAGCTATGATAGGGGTATATGATGGGATATTGAACTTGTCTTCAGGATGAGGTGACACTGGCCTGATTCCAGGTGCTCACCATTAGTCATTCATTTCTTTGTGGCTCAAGAATTGAAGAGCTTTAAAATGGATATATCCTGCATGAACAGAATACCCTAAAGATGTAACAGAGTAGAAGGTCCATGAGGACATAGAGAAATAGGGGATTTATTTTGTCAAGAGGAGGAGAGGAATATTAACATGCTATTTAGGCATTTCTGTGTAATCGTCTTACTATATGCCAGAGGCTAGTCTCAGAACTTTGTCTATCATCTCATTTAATCCTCTGACAGTCCTATTAGCTAGTCAGTGTCTTGAGAATGAGAACCATCTGAGAAAAAAAAACTGGGGGTCAAAGTTACAGACTGAGGAAGGATGCTCCATTGTGTAAGACAGAGTAAGGGTGAAAATTGAGTGAAGGATGGAAAAAGCATGCAGAGATATCCCCCTAGACAGGGCAGGTTTGTTGGACTTAGAATAGAATCTGAAACAACAGGAGACTATGGAGTGTCTTAAAATGACTAGTTGGAAGGGGCAGGAGAAAATGTAGTGGTTAATCAACCTTTTCTGCAACTTACTAGCATAGCAACATTTTAAACACTGGTTCTCAGCAGTTTGATAAGTAGTCTATTCTTGGATTTTCACTTAGAAAAATAACCTTCTCTTTTATTTACAATAAAGGGATTAAAATAATTGTATTTGCTAATTTTTGTTTCAGGATTACCAAGTGCTGGAAACTAAAACACTTGGCATACATTATTTCATTGAACTTGTGTATAACTGTCTAAGAGCCCTGCCTCCCAAGAGAACACTGATGCATAGGGAGGAAAAATTACTTATTCAAATCTCCCACCTCTGAAGTAGCATTGTAGCCAATATTAAAACCCTAGCACTCTGACTCCAGAACTTACACTCTTGACCCCAAACCGAGGAGAGTGTTAGATTATAACTCATGACAAAACATTTTAGTTTTTGGTGAAAAAAAAAAAAACTCAAGTAAATTGTAGCAAGATGTGTCCTTTCAAAATCAAAATAAGGTTTAAGCATTTAAAGATTTTTGCTGTGAATCCTTGCAGACCACTGACAAATGTTTGCTCTCTCCAGCAGAGGTTGGAAGCAATTGTGGTGGAAGCTTTTCACCATCACCCCCTGGCTCTCTGCAGCTGTGATCTTCCACAGATGCAGTTTCGGGCTATCTTGTCTGCAGCTTCTTCGTGCCAGACCCCTCAAAAGCTGAAGTTCCTTTCTTTTTTATTTTTATTTCTTGCAGATTTAACTCTGCCTGAATCACCTAAAATTATTACCAGTCGTTAGCCCCTTCTTGTGCTAAATCTTGCTCCCAGAACTATTTTTTTCTCCTATTTAAATTGCTTCCTTCTCCCCAGTATCATTTTCTTCCCAGGGACAGGGTGGGCACAGGTCTGTCTTCTAATGGTTTCCTTGACTTTTCATTTGGAGAAACCTGCAAAAATGCTTTTCAAAACATTTTAAATGTCAGCAAACAGTCTAGGAGGTGTTTAAGTGCAATGAAAAAATAAGAGATTCATAAGGAAAGGGTTTTTTGGGTATTTGGACAGAAGAAATGTTAATACTGTTTAAAGTATAGCTTTGTCTTCCAGAGGGACCCATGTAGTATCTTTTTTAAAAATTATTTCTTTTAGTTGTACTTAGACATAATACCTTTATTTTATTTATTTATTTTATGTGGTGCTTAGGATCAAACCTAGTGCCTCACATGTGCAAAATGAGCTCTTCCACTGAGCCACAATCCCAGCCACCCCATCTAGTCTCTTTACATGCAGCTATTCTGCCCCAGGAGCTCAGTCTCACAAAGTTTCAAGTTTATGACAAGCAAATATAAATTAATGGAGGCAGCCAAGCAAACCAGGCAGGGGCATTGGCTTTAGCACCCAGATGTCCACTACCGACATTTACTAGCTGGGGACTTGGGGAGGGGGAAATTTCTGTGCTTTATCTCTGACAGTCTCCATTGCCTTCTGTAAATTAGGGATAATAATAATAATTAACTCATATTTTTCAGGAAGATCATGTGATATATATAAATCTCTTTCTCAAGTGCTTGGAATGTATTAAGATACAAATACTGGTTATGTTACTTTAAAGCAACATAACCTTTACTTTACTTTTCTTCAGCATTGACATTAAAAACACAAAAGAAATTGTATAAACATGTTGGTATCAAATTTTCTTCATTGAGAGAAACCCTAGAAGGTTTTTTCCTTCATGTAATTCAACTTTGACCAGACAAAAGAGTCCTGCCTCTTTCTCCCACAATACACACTGTGTTCTCAGTATGTGATCACCTCACTCTCTTGTATGATAGTTCACAGCATCATGGAGGAACTAATTCAGACTTATAGAAAGTTTCTACTCTAAGCTATTATTTCAGTAAGTTCTTCCTATTGATCTAAGTTCAGTTCCTGAGGACCACCTAGGATGGACTAAATCATTTTTTTTTCCAAATGACCCAAATTTGTGAAGATATCTGGTCAAATTACTTAGCCATTCTGGGTCTGGATTTACTTATATATGAAGCAGAGATTATTGTTTAAACCTCATGGTGAGAACATTCCTAGTGAATATAGTAGGTGCTCAATAAACCATGGTATGCCAGATCCAATTAAACTGCCTCCCCATATTCTGTGAGTTTCTGGTCTATGTGACTGCTTGCTTTCTAGGATGATTGCCTGGTGTGAACTATTCTACAGGCTACACAGGAAAAGTTTACTTTCTGTTGACCCACATGGCAGCCCTCCATGGTGGGGGCCATGTTTATTGGGTTCTCTATTTCTTGGACAACCAAGTGCATTTTGATAATTTTCTTGGTCTCTTGTGTCACTGGCAGTCATAATCTGGTAGTGCCTTTACTCTCTTCTTTTTTTGCTTCCTGTCCCAATGTTGCTCTCATAGTCCTGGGACTCTCCAGACCTTGAGGTTCCCACACTTGTCCCTGGGTTCATTTGTTCAGACCAGCAAGACAGGCTGAAGATAAGACTTATGAGCACCAGCCAGCCCAATCCTTTCACCAGAGTTTGTCTATAGATATTGCTCTTGCACCTGTGGTTCTGACTTCCTGTAGTTGGAGAGAAAAAATTCTGGGTTAAGGAGGAGCTCATGTCCTGTGCAGAACACTATCACTAATAGGAGCCTTTTTTTTGCCCCCTGACAGTTTTAGAGAACAATAGTTTCAGGCTAGTCTCTGAAGAGTTTAAGCACTCAGTACTCTTTGTTACAAGGATTCTATTAAAATTGTTCTTCTTTCCCCTTTTCCTTCACTTCCATTTTCTGGGAGTTGATACCTATGCTTTTGACTAGTCTATCCTTTGGGGAACTCTGGGGAAGGTAGGTAACTAGTATTATTATTTCCATGATCAGATTACTCTTCCTCAGGTTCACCAGCCATTGCTTCTGTGGCTGATTATCAACTTTTAACTCACAAAATATAACTTCTTTTCTACTTTCTTAACCAGACACTTTAGCTTAGAACTTCCCTTCCACCTTTGGCATTGCCATAGACTCTTCCTTCAATTCTCACTCATCTGATGTTTTATCTATGAAAACATGGAACAGTGAAAGTGGCCTGGTATGTTATCTGTTGGAGGGGATGTGCTTGAAGATTCATAGTGGTTTTATGTGAAAAGAGTTCTAATGTACCTGAAAATCATGGAGTAGGAAGAAATTTTTTTTCTGTAAAGGTTTAAGTATCTTAGACTTTACTGGTCATGGCCATATAATCTCTATTGCCACTAGTAAACGCTGCAAGTGTGATGTGAAAGAAGCCTTTGTAAATGTGTAAATGAAGGGGCATGGTGTATTTTCTAATAAAACTTTACAAAAAAACTGTAATGGTTAATTTGAATTGTCAACTTGATTGTATTAAGAGATGCCTAAGATTAAAAAACTTTAAGGTGTGTCAATGCGAGTATGTCTAGGAATGATGGGTATGTGGAATATCAAACTGAAGTAGGGATCCTCCCTAAGTTTGGCAGCACTGCCCAATAGGTGGGAGTCTTGGATGAAATAAAAGTTGGAAAAACAAGGGAGCATTAGCAAATGCAAGCTCTAATCTTCTTGAAGGGGTTTTTGATTGATGCTGATTGATGCTTCAATTTCCTGAGGACATCAGACACTCCCTCTTTTTCTCTTCCAAAGTGGACTCTGCCAGTCATTCTCCAGGGCGTTCCCGGAAGCCTTTGATGGGTAGCATCATGGATCCCCCTTGTTCTGAGGTTTCATCATCAACTAGTGGTTCCTCCAGTTTGTAGAAAATCATTGTGGACTATTCAGCTTCTGGTTGTCTAAGCCAATCTAATAAATCCCCTCTCTCTCTCTCTCTCTCTCTCTCTCTCTATATATATATATATATATATATATATATATATATATATATATATCTCCTGATGATTATGTTCCCTAGAGAATCCAGTCCAATACACAAGTGTTGGGTCAGATTTGGCCCATCAGCTGTGTAACAGATTCAGACACTTGCTCTAAACAATAGAACTATATAATAGCAACCAAAGCAGAATGTGGGAAAATGTGTCTGGTCAATACCTCTCAATATTACCATTTTAAAATTCATTCTATTTTAATTTACTAAAACCACATTGATAGAAGGAAGGATAGTCAGTTTTTAATGAGTACCCCCTCATAAAATGGATTCCAGTTTAGTGTTTCCATATGTATAGTATTTTTTATCTTCACAGTTCTATAAAAAATCACTGTTGTTACTCTAGTTTGGGGGTGAGACAAATAAATGAAGACTCAGAGACAGGTGAATTGTTTGCTTGTAAAAGACAGCGTTGAGATTCAGAAATAACCCCACCCCACTTAACTTGATAATCTATTTTAGAGTATTGTAATTAAGCACCTTCTACATACAAAGGTCTGCACTGCTGGTTGTATAGAATAGAGAGATGAATAGATATGGTTCCATTTCAGTTGAAAATAGAATAAAATATCAGCAAAATAAAACAGGCTCTGATGACCCAAGATAAGTATAAAGTAATAAAGACATTTAAAGGAGCTGACTATCAGGGGAAAGCAGGGAAGGTGGCAACTAAGTCAAATAACAGTATGATTTTGAAAGGTAGAGATGAGGAAGATAGTGAAAAAAGCCAAGGAGTGTAGAAGAGTAAGAAACCGTGCCCAACTGAGGAGGTTCACAACCATCAAAGAAAAAACTTGCCTTCGTTATAATTTGGCTAAAGGATTTGCTCAGCCCCATCCCTAAAGGCCTACTCTTGAGTTCAGCTCTGACCTCATTAAATGAAGTCCTACTCACCTGATTTTCTCTTGGAAGGGTGTCTCATTGAGTACTGATGATGGAGAAATAGAATTCTGATCAATAGAACAAAAGGGTGCACAGTGGGAACTAATGAGCCAAAAGTCAAGTAGGTATTCCAAGAAGGAAATGCAGAAAACAGTTACAGACCAGAGCTAGAAGGTCTAAGGTAAAAGAATGGGCACTCCACAGTTCATCTTTACTGAATACTGGATGCAATAAGCAATTGGCCTGTCTTAAAGATAAATACCATTATCAGGTGAATCTGTAAAAGCAGTGAAATGACTGAATTCATTGGTTAGTTGCCTTTCTCAATTATGTGACACCTGCAATTTAAATAATTATTTGAGGTTGAGTTCTTCCAGTTGGCCCTAATTCTAGAGTTTCCAAGAACAGAATGAAGCAATTGCTAACAAAGCAATAAAACTGGGTATGTTTCTCTTCCCCAACATCTGTTTTTCTCTCACGGATCCATGATTTGTACCACTCAACCTAATTAAAATACTTTTACACATAACTATTTTTTAGGTTTTTATATAATTTCAAGAAGAAAGCAAGACTGAGAAATAAAGAAAAATGAGCCATGTCAACAAAAGCATCTGAGCTGTTTTTTATATTTGGATTCCTTTCTTGGCAAAACAAAATATGTTAAAGTTTTCTCAGCTAATTTGCATTATATATCTATGCTAGTAACATAGACCAATAACTGCCTGGGTGCAATTTTTTAAAAAAACCTTTCAATCTATTTACTTTATATGACATTCTGGGTATTAAAGAATATTTTGCCACCAGAAAAACTGGTCTTAGCTGTGTCCATGCAATGAACATAAATGTTCCAGATTAGAAATTCTTTTGAGTATAATTCTTCATAATTAAACATAAACCAGTAGAGCATTTAAAAATATGTTTATCTCTGGATAGAAACCATAATAGCCATGGCCCAAATTATCTGGAACCTAAAGCATGAGACTGAAGCTGAAATGTAAAAAAAGGAGTTGGAATATGATATCAAACACCAACAATGGGAACAAACAGTTTTTCTACGAATTTTTTTAAGCCAGATGTTTAGATGCAAGAATGAAAAGGTTAAACAAACCTGATTTCTTTCATTCCACTGACATTGCTGAGACCAGTGGTTTTTAACCTTTTTGGGGTCACAGACTTTTTTTGAGAACTTGATGAAAGTTTCAGACATCACCCCAGAAAAAGATTGCTTCTCACATGAGCAGCTCTAAAGTAATACAGAGATCAAACAAGAATCTCAGGCAAGGAGGTTAAGGGGTTAGACTTGAATGTAAACTTCAGGTCTATTTTGTAGCTCAGAACTTTCTTTGAGCTGTCCATTTTTTATATGAATGGTTCCAAAATTTTGGTCTCATATTTTATCATATAAACATGTGCTATCAGTAATTCAAATTCGATCTACCTCAAATGTAACATCCTAAATCATTCCATCCACTACCTGCCCCTTTTTCTGTGGTTGCTTACATCTGATCTATCCTTGCTAATCCCTATCCTAGCCAGGTCATTATTATCCTTGTTGAGATTTAGCTATAGTCTTCTCATCAGCATCAATAAATAATAGCTGCAAATATTTTCATCTTTGACTGCAAAGCACTTAGATTTCTTTACTATTTCATGGGTCATATCTGAATTCTTTATTACAATAATGAAGACCCCACACCAAAATTTTGATTCTTATTTTTGCATGAGAATGCTTTCCCTCACGTCTGCATGTCTGCTTATCCTTTCTTAAGAATCTCTTGACACCTCTCACACCTGCCTTTCTTTCCCTTTCCTTTTCCCATTAGGAGAAGCATCCTTTTTAAAAAATGTTTTTATTAGTGCACTATAGTTATACATGGTAGCAGTATTCATGTTACATGCCTATAAGTTAAGTATGCATTTCAATCCACATTACCTCCCTTTGCCCTACAACATCTCTGTCTCCAATCCCCTTATTCTACTCTGTTGGTCTTCTTTATATTTATTTATTTAGTTAGTTAGTTTTAATTGGTACATTATAGATATATGTAAAACTGGAATTAATTGTGGTATATATGAATATAAATAACTTGCTCAATTTCATTCTGTAGTTCCTCCCCTTTCACATCTCTCCTCCCTACTCCTTAATTCCCTTTCTCTACTACACTGTTATCCCTTCTATTTAATGGCATTTCCCTTTTTCCCAAATTTCTTATTTCTGTCTAGCTTCTGCATATGAGAGAAAACATTTGATTTATGACTTTTTGAGTCTTATTTTACTTAGCAGGATGTTATCCAGTTCCATCCATTTATGCACAAATAACATAATCTAGTTCTTCTCTATGGCTAAGTAAAACTCCATTGTGCATACATACACCACATTTTCTTGATCAATTTCTCTTTTTCTGGAAACCTTGTCTGGTTCTATAACTTGGCTATCATGAATTTCAAAGCTATAAACATTGGTATACCTGTATCTTTATAATATGTTGATTTTAGCTTTTTGGGTTAAATACTGAGGAGTGGGAATGTTGGATTATGTGGTGGTTCAATTTCCAGTCTTCTGGGAAATTGTCATATTATGTTTCAAAGTGGTTGTATGAAGTCCCACCAACTATGTATGAGTATACCTTTTCATCACATTCTTGCCAGTATTTCCTATTATTTATACTTTTTAAAATTAATTATTTTTTTAATTAAGTATATATGACAGAAGAATGCATTTTGATTAATTGTACACAATTGCAGCACAACTTTACATTTCTATATTTGTACTAATTTATATTCTTGATGATTGACTTTCTAACTGGAGTGAGAAATCACAATGCAATTTTGATTTTCATTTTCCTAATTTCTGAGGCTGTTGAATGATTTTTTTATATATTTGTTGGTCATTTATATTTCAGAAGTAACTTTTTTCACCTGGGTTTCTATGTCATTATAACCTATATCTCTTTTAAAGATCTTATTTTTCTAAAAAGGACAAATTTTAGAAAAAGTATTTAATGAAGTAAAACTTTAAATACCATAATACTCAAGCACTTTAAGTGTACAAATAAATTATTTTTAGGAAATATGCCAAATTTTGCAACCATCTCCCCAATACATTTTTTCATGTATTTTTTTTAATATGAAGAGTCTATAGTGTTAGGCATTGTGATCAGTACATAACTTTCCTAAGTGTAACTATCCTGAATGTGGTAGCTATTTCTATTTTGTGAACTAAAAACATCAGTTTCGGCAATATTAATAATTGAAGTCACAAAACCATTAAGAATCTAAGTCAGAATTGGACTTCAGATCTCCCTGACTACAAGAACCATATTTTAAGTCAATATGACATAATTTTTGTTAAATAAGAAATCCTAATTTAAAATTGTAATCCACAAAATAAAAACTGGATTAATTTTATCCATTGTTGTATCTGTAATGCCAACACACATAAAAATAAGTCTATAAACATTTGTTAAGTGACTTCATAAATGTACAACCATGTTTCACAATAGGCTTATTTTAGAATTATTCCACTGTTATTTTTGTCCAAATGACAGACTGATGATTGTCTTAGATGTTGGTATAATTGTGTAACTGCCTTGTGGGGGTAAGTGTTTGTTAACCCTATTGTTATATAAAGAGATTATTAAAGCCAATATTTTATGCCACCCTTGAGCTGAATAATCCCTAAAGTTTTTATTTCCCTAATCTATAGCATGGGGTGGTAGTCCTCTATATACACATCTTGAAAAATGATTGAGTAAAATGTGAGAATAAGAGAAAATAGTGGAAAATAGAGGGAAAAGAGGAAAAGAAAAGTTACTAACCATGTTAAGAAAAACATTCACAACAATTTTCTCTTGTGCTCATGTTTCAGTGTCATACCTATCTTATTTTGCCTTGCAAAGAGTAAAGAATATATGCTTTCATTCTTTTTCTTCTTTTGTACTTCTAGGGATGAAACCCAGGACCTAGTAAGTGCTATACCTTTGAGCTCAATCCCTGCCCCCTATAGTTATCTTCTGATTGTCCTAAAATTACAGTATTTTTTTAGATAATATGGATCTAGTATAATTATAATTTAACAAAACATTTTCTGTGGTTGCTTAAATTTCTTCTTATCAACAATTAAAATTTCCAAATATCAAGAAATACATAAAGAAAAATAAAGAGGGATTAGGGAGAGAAGGAAGGGAGGGTGGGAAAAGATACTGAACAAAGAAGAGAGAAAGAAAGGGAAAAGAAGAAAGCAAGAGAAAAGAAAGGAGAGGAGACAAATGAAGAGAGAGTAGAACAAAAGGAATGTAGAAAAGTTTGAAATGGAGAAAAGAGGGAAACTGATTTGGCTGGCATCAGCATATCTTATGCCTTCTATAGCAAATCCTTCTCAACTCAGTCTTTAACTACAGTCTTCAGATGAAATTCAAGCTGGAAACAGACTCTGTCTTGACATTTCTCCAAGTGTTTTACTTCTAAAAAGATTGTCTCATACATGGGATCTTCTCTGAGTCCCAGGCATGTTTGAAAGCAAACCTGGTAGGACTGGCTTTCCATTTCCATAAAAAGGCATGGATTTTTGCCTCATGCTAGCCAGACATGGAAGGGCTCAGTTCACAACCACAAACTGCCAAGAGTATGTGAGGTTTATGTTGCTCCTTGGAAGCCAGCTTGCTTATGTCTTTCCTGGTTCTACTCCAGTATGATCTCATACACTGTAACAGGGATTCTATATCGCTCTGCTTGAAGTGGTCCTCGTTAAGGGAACTGGAAGATTGTGCAAGGCCAAATGAAGAAGGGCATGACCTGTCTTGGGAGCAAAGGGAGAGAATGTTGGAGTTTTCCATCTTAAGTTTAATGTCCATTTCACAAGATAATTGATTAATTATGCACACCCCCTCTTTGAATTCTGCTTGCAAAGGGACTATATTCTTTATCTGGAAAAACCTGCATAGCTATTTTTGCCCAACTACTGTGTTTTTTCAAGATGATGATTTATTCTCTGTTGTGTATTTAGGGACAATGATAAAATATATTAATAGTTCACAGAAAGAACTGTTAATAGTATCAGTATTTCTGTTATGACTTTAGCTAGCATACTGGCAGACACTGGTTCAGTAATTTATATTTGTCACAGGTTTATTGTAAAGTTAAAGTCAGCCATAGACAATATTGTATTTAATTGTGATTAGGCTAGATCCCTATTAACTGGAAATACAAGCATTTCAGAGCATCCAAGAGGGAATGTGGGCTGGGTACGGTAGTGTGTGCCTGTAGTCCCTGTGACTTGGGAGGCTGAGGCAGGCATATTGCAAGTTTGAGGCCAGACTCAGCAACAAAGAGAGACCCTTTCCAAAAACAAATATATAAAGTGCTGAGGATCTGGCTTAGAACTCCTGGGTTCAATCTCAAATACCAAAAAAAAGGACAGCTTCAAGGGTGTGTGTGTTTGTGTGTGTGCGCGCGCGCATGTGTGTGTGTGTGTGTGTGTGTGTGTGTGTGTGTTTATATCTTACTTTTTGCAAGGAGGAAAGAAAATTGATATGCCATTGAAACATCTTCAAGAAAGAAGAAGGTCAACTGTTTCCTCCATGGTAGTCAGTGTTTTTTTGTTTGTTTGAGTCCACTGTGTTTGTATCCTTAGAATATGTGGCATTAAGTAAGAATTCCCAGCACATTTTGAGTCCAATCTTATTCCATAGTCATATAAAAGTGTGCAAAATCAAATATTCCAGATACCATGTTGCTTTTGCTTTCCTCAAAATTTTCTTCAGAGAGAAAAAAAAATCTATGTGAGGGGAATTTTCATGTTCTCTTCAGTCATCTGGACATTCAAGTGATCTAGTTACAAATACTCCAAGTCAAATGACTTTGATATTTATTATGTATTTCAGATTTGATCTAATTTTGTGATATGGTGGAGCTGCCACTGTTTGCAAGAGTTGACTTTCATCATGGACTCCCCACCTACCCCACTGCCTCTCTACTCTAGTATTTCTTCCATTCATTTCTCCATCTCCATTGGAGACAAACAAATTGCATATCCTGCAGGTCCATGGAGGTGACAGACTCCCTCATCTCTGGACTTTGTATTCGCTAATCTCCCTTGGGGCAAGTGCTTTCTCATTGGGATAATGCTATTTGTCCATTATAATTTTATTTATTAATTAACAGTGAGAGACTTCTATTGGGCAGATGATGTTTTTAGTGTTTCATAGATCTTAATTCAGCCCTCATGAAATTTTTACTTTCCCAGTTTTAAAGATTATTAACTCACCAGTTTCTTTGTCTCTTTTCACAAACACAAAAAAATAGTGAGTAATTTGAGAGAAAGCTGATTATATGTTCACTTTCCTTCACTTAGTATCTGGCACATACCCTGATACCCTAAATAAGTATTGAAGGAATGAATTAAGTGGTTGGCTGGATCATAAGCTATTCCCACAATTTTGCTTCTTTGGGTTAGCTGGTTTATAATATAAATCTTTTAGATCTCATTTAAGAACTTTATCTTACTGTGATGTTTCTTATGTTTGCTCCTGGATACTATGCTCAGGTACATGAAATCTCATTTCATCATCAAATGTTTATTAAACACATATCATTTGGCAGATATTATCCTAGGAACTGGGGATATATTAGTATCTGTGAATAAGATAGACAACAATCCCTGCCCTTGGAGACCCTACACATACTAGAAGAAAAAGTAGGCTCAACTCTCCATCAGATAGGCTCAGGAACAGACTTCCTCAATAAGATTGCTAAACTGCAAGAAGGAAATCACGAATAAGTAAATTGTATGGCATCAAACTAAAAAGCTTCTTCATAGCAAAGGAAACAATCAAGAACTTGAACAGAGAGCCTATAGTATAGGAGAAAATCTTTACCACTTTAGATAGAACATTAATCTCCAAGATATATGAATTCAAAAAACTTAACACCAAAATAAACAAATAAATAGGACCTAAATAACCAAATCAATAAATGGGCAAAGAAACTGAACAGGCACTTCATAGAAGAAGAAATACAAATGGTCAAAAATATATGAAACATGTTCAACATCTCTAGCAATTAGAGAAAAGCAAATTACAACCACACTGAGATTCCATCTCCAGTCAGAATGGCAACAATCAAGAATACAAATAACAATAAATGTTGGTGAGGATGTGGGGGAAAAGGTTCAGTCATACATTGCTGGTAGGACTGCAAATTGGTGCAACCACTCTGGAAAGCAGTATGATGATTCCTCAAAAAAATTTGGAATGGAAACACTACTTGACCAAGTTTTCCCACTCCTCGCATATACCCAAAGTATTTTAAATCAGCATATTACAGTGATGCAGTCACATCGATGTTCATAGCAACTTGATTCACAAGAGCCAAGCTATGGAACCAACATATGTTCCCTTCAACAGATGAATGGGTAAAGAAAATGTGGTACATATACATAATGGAATATTACTCAGCCACAAAGAAGAATGAAAATTATGGCATTTGCCAGTAAATCTGAGGAACTTGAGAATATCATGCTAAGTGATATAAGCCAGTCCCCAAACCCCAAAGTCCAAATTTGTCTCTGATATGTGTATGCTACCCATAACAAGGGAGGATGGGGGTAAAATATTGAAATTCACTGGATTAGACAAAGGGGAATGAAGGAAAGGTAGTAAGGATGGGAATAGGAAAGATAGTAGAATAAATTGGACATAATTTCTTATATTCATATATGAATATACAACCAGTATAGGTCCACATCATTTTCAACCACAAGAATGGGATCAAAATTGTAATGAGTTGCACCCCATGTATATATAATATGTCAAAATATACTCTATTATCATGTATATGTAAAAACAACAAATACAAAAAGAAACTCATATTTTAGTTAAAAATCACAGGTTATTTGGGAAGCACACTCAGAGCAGGAGTTCAGGAACCAGGAAGCTTGTTATTGGTTATATTTAGGTCAATGCTCTTGAAAGGATAAAAAGGAACACAAGACTAGTAGGATGGGGAAACTGAGCTTCAAAGCAGGGTCCAAATGATACTAGGAACCCCATCAGAGTTGTCTCGCTGAAATGGAAATGCTTTTATTACTTTGATTAATCATTGTACCTCAGCTCTCCCAGGAAGGAAATGATCTCAGGCAAGATTACTTGCTGCAGTTGAGGACTAGTGTTGGGTGGAGGCTCAGATCCTGGGAAACATATTTGGAATCCCAGCAGATGAAGGAAGACACAAAAATACATTTGAAATAGTAGGCCCCGAATTTTTCCATAGGCCTATTTTATATATGCAGGCCAGACTAAGAAGGCACATTGCCAACAAGTTATGTAAGTGGGTGCATGCTCAGAAGCAAATGTTGGTGGCTTTGAGTACATATAATGAATCAGAATGTTCATGACTTTGGCTACAAATTAAAAACAGCCTGCCAGAAATCTTGATGGGGGCCTAATCATAGCCATCTTGGGCCTGCCTAGCAACTGGCACCCAGCAACTGGCACACAGCCAAAGGCTTTCAGATGAGAAGACAGAAATTTGACAGCATATCATCACATCCACTATGCTGCATGTTGTACAGTTCCAACATAGGTATACTTAAATAATACAAGTCTAAATCCTAAATTAGTGAGTTTTTGTCTCTTTTTTTATTTATTTTTGGCAAGAAACTGTCCAAAAAACCTGGGATGATTTTTAAAATTTATGTATTCTGAGAAATAAGAACATTAACATATTGATTATCATATAAAGAACTACAAAAAAATATAGAAATGTAATGATTTCCATTTTACACAATTTTACTCCTTTCAAGAAATACAGTTTTTTAAAGTAAATGGATCCTTTAAATCTCTTTTATAAAGGCAGTGAGGAAAATAATTGCATTTTGATATTATTTAAGGCCCCCTGTATAATAATCAATATTATTCCTGGGACTGGTGTCTATATATTGTTCATTTATGCTCAGATCTTCTGGGAGGTACAGCTGTCCAGTCCTCTTATTGAACACAAATTTAAGTCTCAGCCCTATAATAGTTGCTAAGATGTGGTCCTTGACCTTAAGAAATTCTCAAGTAAGAAAACTCTCATCATCAAGGTAAGGCCCAAAATTTCATCCTTGAAAACATCCAAATCCCTCAAAATAACTTTTCCACTAAGGAAGCCAAATTCCCGTACCCCAAAGATATTGAATCCTAAATCATGTGATGTATTTGAATCCTCTGAGATGAAATCCAAACCATCCCCTGGCTCCACACAAGAATAAGGGTGCTGCAGGAACCCCAGGTTTTCTTTGAAGATAAAAGGGTAAAGGCTCATGTTCCTTGTCTCTTGTTAATCACCATCTTGCTGACTGTGGTTACTGAGGAGGTATATTCCTTCAGCAGGCTGAGACAATATTTTCCAAGCGAAAGCAAGTTTTGTTTTGCTTTTGCTCCTCCTCCTCATCAAAAGCTGTCTTCAGTTCCCAGCTGTGATATGCCCACAAACAACCATCTGGCCCACAGATGCTGTGTACAAGTGGAAACTCTGGCATAGAATTCCAAGGGCTCCTCTTACTTCTTATAAATTACAATGTCTGTGTTAGAAGTTTCCCCATCCCTTCCACTAGAAGTGCAAGAGCTGTCATTTTCTCTTCTTCTTGTGCATGATTGTTTACAGTGGGAACACTTATATCAGGCATATGGAAGGGGACTAGTAGGCTTAAACTCAGAGAATGACAAGTTGCTGCCATGGGCACAGAGTATAGTTCTCAGGGAGAAAGGTAGAAGCTTTGTGGCAAGGTTAAAGCTGTGGAATGGAGCCAGAGGCATGTTCATTTGCTCAGAGAAGCCTGATGGGTGAGTACTAACTAACCGTGGTTTGAGCCTTAGCAAACAACCCATCCCTCTCTTTTTTCTTGCCCTGACCAAGCCTGGTGATGAGGTTAGCAATAACAATAGTTAATATTTATAGAGTGCTTATTATGTGTGTTGAGTGCTTTATAAGCATTATCCCATTAAATACTCTTAACCACCTTGTGAAGTGGTTATAAATATTACCTCACTTTAAAACTTTGAAATCTGTGGCTTCAAGAAAGTGAGTCACTTGTCCAAGGTCACATAGCTTGTTCAGTCTATTTCCCTGTGCTCTGTAAATGGCAGGGAAGTTGTTGAATGATGGGAATCATGAATTGTTCAGCAGTGAGTCTTCAACATTCAGCACAGATTATGGTTCACAGAAGACACTAAAAATTATGTGGAGTGAATAGATGATGAATCTACAGGTAATAAACAGAAGGCAGCCTGCATTTTGCTCTAAAACCCATGGATCTCTTCAAACATTTTTTTTGGAAGTCATCTGCACTTCCAGGAATATGGCAGAGAAAAATGCTACTCCTTCACTGACCTCTGCTAGAACTACTTTCACCCCTACAGAATCTGGCCCTTCTTGCCTGGAAATAGATTAAAATTAATGCTGGTTTATTGTTGCCTTCAGTTTTCCCTTTAGTCATGTCATTGGCTTTACTAACACTCCCTCTTTGTTCTGCCTGTTCCATCCTGTCCACTTTCAATGTTTAGCTCAGATCTTATCTGCTCCAGAAAGTAACCACCAGGGTGCCCTACTCTCTTTTGCCTCTACAGTGATTACAGTCTCCTGAAAGCCAGTTGGAATGCAATGATTGCCAGGACCCCAGTGGAGTATGTTGAGAAGCTGGGGGCTTAGGTCTACTAGATAAAGAGAACTTCAGGTACAGGCACAGTTCTATATCTTGGACTGTCCCTTGGATATTGGATAATAATGACTCAATGGTCCAAGCCTTTGGTCTCTCTTCCTTCATGGAAGACATGCCCTTCTTTTCTCTGCCTCATTTGATTTGTAGGGTTCAATCTGTGACTATGAACATAGACACCACCTTATAATGAGAATATTTCTTTGTATTGAGATATCACTATCTGCATTGCCATTCAAGAGTTTACTGGGCACCAGGAAGTTTTCTTTCATCACTGCACAAGTCTCATTCTCAAAGAGCAGGACCAGCCTAAACTGAAACCAAGTATGCTAGCTTGTCAGGCTGGGGTTTTAGGGAGACCAGGCAGGGCTGGTGGGTGCCTTCTTCCTGAACCTTTTGTCTTCCTTTCTACCAATTCCTAAAGTCCCACTCTTAACATTTCCTTTTTAACACATGATTTCAGACAGAGCCAGACATTTAGGCTTTGATGATCTTATTATTATGTCTCCAAGAGTTTTCTTCTGGATTTGTTGACCATCCAGAAACTCTAACTCTTGGGATGCCAGTAGATTTTTACTTTTTCTTCTTAGTTGACATGTCTGTGGCTTAGGACTAGGGTCAGTATAACCTCTAGCTGAATGTGACCTGAGCCCCATAGTTAATGAAGGGTTTTCAGAGGACCTTGAATAAGAGAATTTTCTCCTCATTTTGCAAATGAAGAAACTGAGACATAAGGAAACCAGGTTTTTGGACCAAGGTCACAGAGCTAGTAAATAGAGAATGGACATGTTCCAAGTCCACAGCTTTCTTGTTGCACAGTTCCATTATGAACATTCCCTCCAATGGTGCTAACTACATTAGAATTACCTAGGATGCTTACTAAAAAGGCCTATACGAAAACCTCACCTCAAGTGATTGTAATTATATTGGTGTGGGAAAGGGTTGGTCATCAGTATTTTTATGTTCCCTATTTCTAATATGAGGTATTTATCTGCAGTCTTTATTTTCATGGTATTTGGTGAACCACAAGTAACTCTACAAACTAAAGGCAGCATAAATACTAGCAATTTCTTTTTTGCAGCAGTTGTTGAAAGTCAGGCCATTAAACTATAGCATCCTTAAAGCAGTAAATTTTCTATGGATACACAGGCTTCAAAATTCAACTCTTCTGTCATTGTAGCAGACCATTTTCCACTCAAGGCTACATGCTGTCCCAAGCAAAATTAAAGGTGAAGGTTATCACCTTTAACTGTCCAGCTGTTGGTGTTTATAAAGCTGTTTGTGCTTCTGCATTTGCTGTGCCATAAAAATGATTTTTACAAGACCTATCACCAGCTCACTTTAATATCTGACCAGATTCCCAGAACAAAAAATGTTAACTGCTTTACAGTTTATCTTTTCTCAAAAATTCTATGGTAAAAACATATTTTCCAATGAATACATTTCTATCTTTCTCTGGGTTTCAAGTATAACACTTTAGATGTGATCAGTGGCTTGGACCCAGATGCAGAGTCCACTAACTATTGGCCAATGAGGCCAGTTTTCTAAGCAGTCCCAGATGGGTTGCTGACATCCAAGGTGCCTGTACCTCAGAGCTTACCTTCACCTGAGCCCCACTGCTTTCTCAGGTGATCTCAGTTTGAGTATAAGGACAGGGTCAGTTCTCCTTTCTGTGTCTCTCGCGGAAGATGGATCTGATGTGCTGAGAAATTTACAAGGAAAATTAAAGAGAGGAGGGAGACTTTCTTCTTAATAATTGAAACCCAGTTTTATAAATAAAAGCTAGAAGCTTCAATTAATCAGAATTCTCATCTATTTCAGTAGGGAGAAACTCTAATAAGATAAATTGATAAAGCATTTTTTAAAACAAAAATAAATCCTTTTTGTCTGTCCTACATTCCATTAGGTCACAAGAATTTGAAGACAGGGACAGTCTTTATTCAGCTTGCTATCCTTCTCATCTAATACAGTTGCTGAGATAACTTTGGATTTAATATATTTGGTTTTAATTAAATTTTGTTTTCACCAAATAAACATGCTCATAGTTTCAAAAAAAAAAAAAGAAAACAAAAAAGTCAATGATATTTCCAGGCATTATAATGAAAAACAGTGGCCTTCTGCTCTGTTCCATTAATTCTAATTCCACTATTATGTATTTTTCAAATATTTTGATTTTTATTCTGGTATTTTTCTTTCTTATTTCTAAATAATAAATTGATATTAATTTTCTTGATTTCTAGATTTTTAGCAGTTATTTATTCACCTTGCTTTAATTTTAGAATTCTTTATTGACCTGTTGTAATAGACGAGAATTAATTTATGTGTAACTTCCTTTTCCCCTGACTGTTCTTATCCCAACTCTCTCTTTGAACATAGTTATGTCTCAATTTTGTCAGTCATTTACAAAGCTTTGTCCATGTAAAAATGTTTGCCGCACAGCAAAGGGTATTCTATGATAATGTTTTATTTTTTACATGTTTTGGTTTTCTTTGAGGTAATTGGCTGTTTCTTTGTTATTTGCTAAAATTGTGTATAATTTTTTTTCTTTTTTTTTCTAGTGCTGGGGATCAATCCTAGGGTCTTGTGCATGCTAGGCAAGTGCTCCACAAATTTGGATTTTTGAGCCCTCCCCAGTAAATATTCTACATACTAAACTCTATCTTAAAGAACCTCCCTGTGACAAATCGCAATAGGACTCATGTTGTTTGGATGTTGAATACTTTCTGTATTGATCATGACTGGGCAGCTGGGGGACCCTAAGTGATGTCATTATGGAATCATATGTCCTTCCATTGAGGATATTTAATTGAATAATTTATTTGGTGATTTTCTTCCTATTATTTCCTTTTTTTTTCTTTTTTCTAGATTTCTTTGTAGAAAGTTAACCTGCATTAATTATTTTCTTATTATCACGTATTTTTCCTCCGATTATATTCTTAAATTTTTACTTCTGGCTTAAGATTTCCTTCACTGATCTTTGGATATTTTAATAAGTTTTAAATTTCATTGTCATATATTCATTTCTGAATTATCTTCTTAATTCCATTATCTTTCTCCCCTTTCCCTTGCTTCTCCTCTCTTTTCTCTTCATGGTGACATATTTTTATTTCACAGGTATAATATTTTTATTATCTTCTAGAGTTTGCCTTAATTGATCATTTCCAGGTCTACAGGTACAGTTTAAGCTGGAAATTAACTCTGAGCCCAGATTGTAAACACATTCAAATGCTAGGACTTTATTCTATAGATAGTATGAAAATCAAATAATGGAATTCACATATGTCCTTAGCACTGAGGCTAGAACATAGAAAGTATTCAAGAAATATTAGAACAGGAAAAGAGGAGAGAGGGTATAATATTCGTGGTAGCTCAAATAAGAGGCAGTGTTGCCTTGAACTAAATGATAACATTTGATATGAAATAAAAACAAGGAACAGAGATGTTTTAGAATACATGATGAATCATCTTGTGTTATCATTTCATCTATTGTTTCTGATTATCTGTAATAAAATCTACTTAATTACATTGTTAGCTTCTTCAGGAAAAGATAATATAAATTGCTTGCCTGAAGTTTCCAAATTACAGCTATGTACAAGAGGGATATGACCAGTATTTGTGGCCTCTTACATCTCAGATTAGCATTATATTCTACAGCATCACCCATTATCACCAGCATTATATTTTATTCTAACATCTCTATATATCTATGTCCCTATTTCATACTGGGTAAATGTGTAAACAACAGGCCTCTGTTGTTACAGTAGCTGCCTCCATGCTAATACTCATAAACAAATGCCTTGGCAAAGTCACTGTGGAACAAAAGGGGAAGAAAATACTCACATTTACTTAGGAAGATATGCCAATAGCCTCTTAGAAATAAGATATATACCCCTTTATAGTTCTGTGCTGTCAGTGCATTAATTTTACTTAGGAATATACAGAAGTGCTTTGGGGTAAAGCATATTTACACTTGTACATGAAAAGCACAATTCAGGTGTAAATGGCACTCATGCATGGATCCTTTCTACTTAACATTGAACTACTCATTTGAAACTACTCATAATTGAAACTACTCATTTCAACTCCATGGCAGGGAAATGTTAACATTTCCAAAATGAGGAAATGAGCATTGCTTTATCCAAATTTACACATTGCTTCTTAACCACTGAAAGAAACTATCCAAATAGTCATTTATTACTTTAAATTACATAGGGTTTTTATAGTTCAAACTGCTCACCAAACAATTTCTTTTAACATTGTGACAAATTATTACCTTGTGCCAGTATAAAGGATACCTCCCAGAAAAACAGACTGATCAACTCCCGAACTTCTTATGTGTGTATAAAGGGGATTTGTACTGAAACCTACCCTTGTTTTAAAACAAATGAAATACAAATTTTACACAAATAAATTGGGGTCATTAGGATGTTTTTTACTTAAACTTTCCTTTTAAAAGCTACCATTTAGAAATACTGGATTACAGCAAGTTTTAAATTGCTTTTGCATTGGAGCTCCCCCACACACCCAAGTTAGAGGGACCTCCCCCCTGGAGGGAGGGTGGTCTCTACCTTGGGTGAGGTATTGGTGTGGGGAACTCCCCACATACACACAGGTTAGAGGGACCTCCCCACTAGACCAGGGAGTGGCCTCTACCCTGGATGCGGTAGTGGTGTGGGGAGCTCCCCCCTGACACCCAGGTTAGAGGGGCCTCCCCACTGGAGGCGGGAGTGGCCTAAACCCTGGGTGCAGTATTGGTGTGGGGAGCTCCCCACCTACACCCAGGTTAGAGGGGCCTCGTGGCTGGAGGGGGGAGTGCCCTCTACCCTGGAAGCTGTCGTGGTGTGGGGAGCTCCCCCTGACACCCAGGTTTGGGGACCTCCCACTCCGAGGGGAGAGTGCCTCTCTACTCTGGGTGCGGTTGTGGTGTGGGTAGCTTCCCCCAACGCCCAGGTTCCATGGGCCTTCCCCCTCCAGGGGGGAGCAGGGCAGATGGGCTCTCCCCCCTCCAGAGGGGAGATGCCTCTAACCTGGGTGTCAGGAGGAGCTCCCCACTGCACCCAAGGGGAGGAGCACTCCCCCCTCCAGGGGGATGCCCCTCTAATCTGGGTGTTGGCGGAGCTACCCAATGCACCCAGGACAGAGGGGCACTCCACCCTCCACCTTCGAAGGGGGAGGCCCCTCTAACCTGGGTGTTGGGGGTGAGCTCTCCACACCAACACCTCACCCAGGTTAGAGGGGCCCTCCCCCTCCTGGGTGTCGGGGGAGTTCCCCACTGCACCCAGGGTAGGGGGGCATTCTCCCTTCTAGGGTGCAGGCCCCTCTACCCTGGTGTTTGGGGGAACAATCCACCGCACCCAGCATAGGGGGGCACTCTCCCCTCTAGGAGTGAAGCCCCTCTACCCTGGGTGTTGGGGGGGAGCTTCTCACTGCACCCAGGGTATTGGTACACTCCCCCTTTTGGGGGAGGCCCCTCTAACCTGGGTGTTGAGGTGAGTTCCCCACACTGCCACCGCACCCAGGGTATCATAAGCATAAGCAAGAAGACTTTCTTAGTTCCAAATGCCATTAGAGAAACAAAGATTCTGTCAAAAAATTTTATATTGCTAAATATTTTTGAACTGAGCAAAGGAATATAGAGATTAAGTAGAATGAATCCAAGCATACGTGCCATTTACATCCAAAGTGGGATTTTTCATGTATAAGCTGACTTCAGATGAAACCTCTCAAAATCATACTCATCTTCCAAAAGAGATGAGAGAGCTGTTTATATTTTCCAAAACCTCAATCTCTGGGTTCAATCTATTATGTTTATATTACTGGAAGATTTCTTTTTATAAAAGATTGAAGTGTTTTAGCCAATGGTTAGGAAATAAATTGTTCACTGTTTGGAAAACAATTGACTTTTCTCAGGTAGCTAGAGGATTTGGCATGCTTTGGGACTTTGCAGTAAAAATAGAACTACATTAACATAACTCAATTTCAAACAGACATGCTTAGAACATTGGAAAGCTGAAGGGGGCTCTGAGAGTATTTAGTCAAGAGGCATGATTTTAAAGATAGGAAAACCAAGGTCTGAAAATGAAAGAAAGATATCCAGATTTATTCTGTAAGTTGAGTTGATCTCATTCTTCTTAGTTTCAGTTCTTCAGGCATTGCATTCCATTAATATATCATTTTCCATTCTTTATCAGTTAGTTATTTAGGACATACAGTGTGACAAGCCTACTGGAGATACAAAGACAGACATATAAGAGAACCTTTACACTCAAGGAGTTTAATAACATGGTGAATAAAAAACAATAACTTCAAACCCAAGAGAACATTTTAAAAATTGCTATATTTAAGCAAATGGGATTATATCTGACAATGGTTGACATCTGCAATGTGTAAGGAATACAAAAACTCAATGCCAAAAAAGAAAAAATTTAAGTGAGCAATAAACCTAAATAGACATTTCTCAAAAGATGATATAAGAAAAGTCCAACAGGTATATTTAAAAAAAAACACCTAATCATCAGGGAACTAATCATTAGGGAACTACAAATCAAAACCACAGTAAGATATTACCTTACTCTGGTAAAAAAAAAAAATGGCTTTCATCAAAAAGACTAAAGATAGTAAGTACTGATGAGAACTGCTGGAGAAAAAGGGCACTCTTGTACATTGTTGGTGAGAATGTAAATTAGTATAAACCTTATGGAAGACTGCTTAGGGTGTCTCAAAAATATTGTTAAGTAGAGCTACAATCCCACCACTGGGTACTTATATCAAATGAAATGAAATCAGTATGTTAAAGAGACATCTGTGTTCCCATGATTATTACAGCACTGTTTACAATAGCCAAGAAATGGAAAAAAAATCTAAACATCATCTGATGAATAGATAAATAAAAGGTGGTGTATATATACAGTGGAATAATATTCATAAAAAGAATAAAATCCTTTCATTTGAAGCAATACAAGTGGAACTGAAGATGATTATGTTAAGTGAAATAAGCCAGGCCCAGAAAGCCAAGTACCACACAATCTCACTCATATGCAGACTTTTAAAAAGTTGATCTCATATAAGTTGAGAGTAGAATGGTGGTTGTAAGAGGCTGGGGAAAGCAGAAGTTTGGGAAAGGTTGATCAATGGGTACCAAGTTGGAGTTACTTAAGAGTAAGAAATTCTAGTATGCTGTTTTTGCACAGTAGGCCAACTATAGATAACAAAAAGTACTGTATATTTCAAAACCTAGAAGAAAGACTTTTGAATTTTTTTACCATAAAGAAATGATAAATGAGGTGATAATATATTTAACCTGATTTGAACATTATGCAATGTTTACATGAATTGAAAGGAGATGAAGTGTAGATAGCACTAAGATGATAAGTTTATGTATACTGTGTGATGGGTTTGAACTTGAACTTGTAAAAAAAAATATTCTGAAAAGTTTAAGTTGAGAGAGAGATATGATATTATTTTCAATTTAGAATTACAAGTATATCAATGTGGAGATTTTACTGTAGTATAAAAAGACCAGCAGCAAGGAGAACAAATTGGAGGAAACTGAAGAAAGGAAGCAAGAAAGACAGATGTTATAAACAAAGACTAGCAACGAGGATTCAGACAAGAGAAATGGAGGTATACATTTCATAGTTGTTCATAATCATTTAGATATAGAGAGTAAGGAAAGGAAAGCTGGGGATAACTCTAAGATTTCTGTGTCAGACTTCTGTTGGATTAACATTTATCCCAATGGGGAATCCAAAAAGATAAGCATGATTGGGAAGGGAATTTAGGGCATGCTATTTCAAAATGCTACAGTGCATTTCACATACAGTGGATATATAGGTCTAAAATCCAGGAATGCTCTCTGGGATAGATCTAATAGGAGCAGTTGAATCTCCCACATCTAGTTGCTACTTGAGGATATTATTTCCAATAATAATTTGACCTAATTGGTAAGTATGATCCCAGACTCATTATTGTGAAATGCCCTGGACCTCTCCAGTCTACTTTAATTCTTCTCTTCCTTCTTCTTCTATTTTCCTCATTAAAAAACTTATTAGGTTGGGTCTAGAGTTATAAATTTGAATTTTGAGTAACTTTTCATTTATATTCCAGTCTCACAATTTTGGTCAAGTTGTACATTGTGAAAATTGGATTCTTGTATCTATAAGATATCAGTGATCTACTGCTCATTTTAGATACAACTGTAAAATGAAGTAATAAATATGAAAGGAGTTTGGAACAAAATGTAGCTATGAAAGGGAGTGTATTATTGTGATGGTGATGATGCAAAATCACACTCCAGTAATATACCATGGCCCAAGACTATAAAAATAAGTACATGCACTTGCACATATATATGCATAAACACACTCTGCTGGTTTTGGCACCCACCATCTTTATTGGATCTTTAATATATTCTATTTGGATTATGACATTCTCTTTTCCTTTTTCTATTTATTATTCTCTTCTAATGACCTATGTGCTACATTAACTCAAAACTGTTTTTCTTTAAACATTTTCATGTGATGGCTTACTAGCTTCCTAGGTCTTGTCCAAATCACTTCAACCAGTTCACTCCTCTATCAAATATGGTTACCACTACTTAACATCACAAGGAAGTTGTAAGAACGGAAAAAGATAATGCATAGGAAAGACCTTACAAATTACAAATTATTATATAAACAAATATTTTCTTAACTTTATTTTTATTGTTGTTAAACCTGTTATCATGTCATCTTTCTCAAATTTTTTTTAAAAGCTTCTTTTTAGGGGCTGTGACTGTGGCTCATGGGTAGAAAGCTTGCATTGCATGCGTGAGGCACTGGGTTCAATCCTCAGCATCACATAAAAGTAAATAAAGAATATAAAGATATTGTGTTCATATGCAAATATATATATATATATATATATATATATATATATATATATATCCTTGTTTTCATGTCAAGACTTGATTTATCTTCTTAGATTTTAAAGACTAGATTCTCACTGTTGCAGAATACATTCCCAACATTATGTTCATAATCCTCTTTGACTCAGCTCATATGCTCATCATCCTCTGATCATTGACCCTGTTAAGACCATGATGTTATTGCTAGGACAATTTTCATCTTAAAAGCATACTCCTACCTGATACTCTGTTATTTTCCCTATTTCCTTTCACTTATAGCTCCACTCCCCCAAAATTTCTATTAGCTATCTAAACTTCCCCATTCTATATTCTTTCCACAGCATTTGACATAATTGCTCCCAGCATTGTGATAAATCTTCTTTATTTGGAATTTAGAACACCATCTTCTCTTGGTTCTTTTCACAGATTAGTCACAGCTTACTCTCCATGTCTTTTGCTAGGTCCTTCTGATTTTCTTGATGTCGGAATGAGGAAATTTCGGAACTCAGTCATTGAACACATTCCCTGTCTCCAATGCTTCCTAAGTGAGCTCATTCTGTACCATAATATTAATTACCACTTATACACTGCTAATGACTCTTTTTTTGATGTTGTTCATAACTCTCACATCCACCTCCAGCCCTGAATCGTCCTTTCAATTCCAGACTCAAAATCTTCTGATTTGCTACCTTTAGATGCTGATAATAATCTCAAACATAACATGTCTAAACTATAATTTTATTTTTCTCCTCTAAAGCTGTTCCTGTCCCAAACATCTCCATCTCAGGAATTGGAAACACCATATCTTCAATTAAACAAAATTGCCTCCAGTTGTCTCTGGCTCTTCTCTTCCTTTCACATGTGACATCAGGCCTTTGTTAGTTTTGTGAGCCTGCTGTTACCAAGTATCTCAAGATTACTGTCTTAAAATTTATTCTCTAACAGTTCTGGAGTCTATAAGTCCAAAATTAGTTTAACAGACCAATTAAGGTGCCAGAGGAACTGGAGGAGAATCTGTTTCTTGTCTCTTCGGGTGGGTCCTTGAATTCCTTGACTTCTGACTTAGAACCAACCTCTACGTCGGTGGTGGCATTGCCTTCACTTTTTCTGTTTTCATGGTGAGGTTCCCTGTACCTTTCTTATCACACTGTGATGGCATTTAGGGCCCACACCAATAAAGCAAGATAACCTTTTTTTTCCTCAAAATTTTCAACCAGATCTGCAAAAGATCCTTTTTTTTTCAAATAATATAGCAGGTTTCAAGGATTAAGAGATGATATTTTGGATAACTGTTATTCAGCCTCCTACAGTATCTATAAACACATCCTAAATTATATTCAGCCCTTTCTCATGGCTTCTTCAGTGGCTTCTAATTCTATCATCTCTTTCCTAGATTATAGCCGCACTTCTAGCTTGATCTTCCTGCTAAAGAACTTTTCCTTTTGAGGCTATTTTTTAAGACAGCAATTAGGGCAGTCATTTAAAAGGAATATTATTCCACCGTAAAATAGATGAAATCTTGTCATCATGGCAACATGGATGGAACTGGAGGGTCTTTTATTAGATACAATTAGCAAGGCAAAGAAAAATATTGCAAATTCTCATTCTTTCGCGAAAGCTGAAAAGTTGAATCTCATAGAAGAAGAGTGGAGTGATCACTAGAGGCTAAGAAGAAGAGGAGAGAGGGGATCAAGAGAGATTTGATAATGAGTACCACAGTACAACCACATAAGAGGAGCTAGTTCTGCATTCTATAGCACAGAAGAATAACTGCAGTCTATAGAAATTTATTATATATTTCAAAACAACAGAGGAATCTGAATTTTCTCAATTCACAGAAACAATAAATGTTTAAGGATCAGGAAGTGCTAATTGCCCTGATTTTGTTATTACATATCATATTCATGGGTCAACTATGCATACAATATATGTATGTACAAATATTGTGACAATTTAAAAACGTTAGATCATGCCACTGTTCCTGCTCATAGCATTCTAAGGCCTTGTCTTCCTCAGAGCCAGATTTACAAGCTCTGCTTCACCTGTTCTCCCACCTTTGCTCTAAATCATCTTTTATTACAACTTCTTTTTTAGGCTACTCAGTGAGACATCTGGTTTCCCTGATGCTTCTTGGACACACCAGATCTGCTATTAGCTCATGCATTTTGTTCTTCTAGGAAGGCCTCAAGTTATCATCAGATTTCCCCCCCTCACTTTATTAAATATTTCTGCTCAAATATATTTTCAAAGTGGCTTTGATGGACCACTCAATTTAAAGAGCAAGCTCTCTCCCTATATTGTTCTTTAATCAATTGTTAGGGTTCTTTTATTTTCTTTTAATTTTGGAACACTAATCACCACATATTTATTTGTTTATGCACTGTCAACCACATGCAATGCAATGTAAGCCTCATGTTAGTTTTGTTCCTGAACATGAACAACATTATTTTCTTATTACCAGAGAATAAGCTTATATATTCAACAGAATGGTATAATGACACTCTTTGTTCTAGTGTTGATTGACACTCTAAAGACTGTTGATAAAGCCAGAAGTTCTAAGCACCCCTATGTCACTGAGATAATGATCATGGATGCAGATCAACAGAGGAAATAGTTGAGAATCAATTTTCCAATTCTCAGTTCAACAGATTCCTCAGTGATACTTCAGAAGTTGCAGAGACCAAGAGGGAGGACATCTTTTTGTAAATAACTTCTTGGAGATGTTTGTTGGACTTCAAATTCTATTTTTCCTTTCCATCCCCATATCTTCTGAACAGAGTTGGGTGGAGTGTGCTGCTTACCTTTCACCTCTAGCCAAGTAAGAATGGCTTCAAAAGAACCATGTAGGGAGTTTGACCTAGTCCAGGAGTTTGTCAGGTAGAGAAATGATTGCTAGACCTATGCCTAGAAATCTGTAAAGGAAAGAATAGATTCAGGATTCCTGGCTTCTTAGAATAGGTGTAGTGGAAAGTAACTTCACCAATATAAGAGCTACAATGTGTGTTTTATTCATTTATTTTAGACTTGAGGTGCTGACAACTTGGAATTTTTTTTTTGATTCTTCTCCAAGAAAATCTAGAGGGGAACCAGGACTGTCCTTGCCTCTGAGTTGAAAAAAATAATAACCCTTTAGTTCTGTGTTATATGTTGGTCTTTCACATGCATCAGATTATTTTGGATGTTTTAAATAAAAAGACCCAAATCCATTGAATGTGGTGAAAAAAATACAAAAAAAAATAATCACTGCAAAACATAGTAAATGTTACATTTTCTGGTTGTAATCAGGAGTGAATGCCAGTGGGGAGGTGGGACAATGAGCTTTTCCTGAGGAGACTGTCAAGGGGACTTTGAAGAAAGGCACTGGCATTCTGGGTAGAAGCAGCACTGTGTGAAGACTTGGGATGCAAAGAAGATGTGACATTCATGGAAGAGTGGTAAGGATAAGATGTATGGTTGTGTTAAGATAGACATCAGTAAAAGAAAGACAAGGTTAAAAAAAGATTTCTGGAAGGAGTCACAGGTTAACCTGTCGTAACACTGAATTTTGGGGGGTAGATTCTAGAGTACTCATGGGTCCTATTGCACTAGCTTCCTAAAGAGTCTTTTCTCATTCATTCCTTATTCTTTCTGCATAAGTGCACACACAACAAATGACATCTTTTTGCTTAAGTCAAGCTTGCTGATCCTCAGGCTGGAAGAGTAATACCCTTACATGGTTCACAATACCCTGCTGGTCTAACCTTTCAGATGGCTCCAACCTCCAACATTACTCATTGCTTCTTGGCTGCTTCCTTCTTTCTGGCCAATCTCTCTGTCATCCTTGACACCTAGATTTAAAGCCATATGCTCCTTCCATCCATTACCAGTTCCATAACCACTCAGGATATCTCCTTCAGAAAATTAAAAATGTCCATACCATATAGTCTTAATGCATCATGGAAAGTTCTCATAATTGCACAATATTTGTGATTCCTATAAGCTCCCTCAAGGAAAATATTTCCTGTACAATATTATATTGTTAAGTGTGCAACAAACAGGATCGAGTACCTTCACACATAATAGGTACTCAATAAATATTCCTTGAATGAGTAATTAGAAGTATTCAGTTACATTAGATGAATATGGGTAATCATTTATGACTTCTTTTATTTTTGGTGCTGAGGCTCAAACCCAGGATTTCATTTAAGCTAAGCAAATGCTCTATAACTGAGCTATACCCTAACCCTTTCTGTTTGAAACAAAATTATGAAAAGATAAATATCAGTCAACCTCCTATATTTCCAAAAATCTTATTCAAGTTTTTAATCTCTACATTTAAAACTTTTCTCTTTATGTAGGTTTGGGGGAGGAAGCATTAAACTGCCTCTGAAATAATTTTTCAAATCAAAATTGAATGCATTTCAAAATATGTAATAGAGACAATATACTGTGACAATAAAAATAAATACTTCCTCTATGACTTTGAGCAATTCCAGATGTTTTAATGTGGCATAATTTTGAACGCTTCTTCTAAATTACCATTGTCAAAAATAATTTGCTTTATATACAGCTCTAGGATACATTACACCTGAAGCATGCAGAAGAAAACTTCAGGGGTTTAAATGGCAAATGTGCTAAATAAAATCTAAAATGTGGTTTGAGTAAATTAGATAGAAGAGTTTTTATTTTTAAAGCTGAGCGTAATAATAAGAGCCAAGCCATCTTCCCTGTATGAGGAAAAATGCTATCACTTTGTGATAACTTTTATTAACTTTGTGAATATTTCAGTTCCATAGTGAGTTGATGTCTAAAAATGCAAACATCTCCTGTTTGTGGTCTCTTCTCCAGACCTGTAAAGGACCCATTAATTTAAAAATGGAAAAAAACAGAGGGCAGAATAAAGCTATGTCATAAGTTTCTTTAGTCCATTCATGTAGTCAACAAACACAGCAACATTTCTTTAATCAGATTAGTATAAAGATTTTACAGTTGAAAGTTACTCATCTAATTAACTAACTGACATTTTTCTTCCTACTCCAACTGTTGACTGAAGCAAAGCCTCTAATCACTTTGGACTCTGGTAACAATGCAGACTCTGACTGAGAGGGCCTTTAAAGAAGCTAGACATTCTGCATTTCTAGCAAGTTCTTAGGGGGCTCTTACAGGACTCAGATGCTTCTCATTTGTGGACTGAATTTGAGTAGCAAAGAGCGTTGGAGAACAGTGAGAGTTCAAAGCTGCCAAAAGCTGGAGAACTACCTTCCTAATGGTAATTTGAATTCTTCTGGATGGACTACATGACACTGAGTTTTTTCGTGTTGGAGAGGTAAGATCATGCCCTCATAAAGTCTCCAAATTTGTTTTCTTTTCCATTTCAAATCTGAGTATGTCATAGACTAGTGGCTTTGATTGTAATAATGGAACTTCCATTTTCACAGCTACATATATTTGAAAGTTCTAAGCTAGACTGCCCTCTCAACCTGTTTTCCTAACCCCTCCATTCTATCCTATGGCAAGTTTATTAATGACCCAATCCTGTGCCTGTCATTTCTATTTCCTTTTCTCTCCATGACTAATCATCATCATCATTTATTAAGAAGTTGCAATATATTGGGCTTCACACACAGACATACATATATTATATAATTTAAAAGTTAAAAATAACATTAATTCAGGTATTTTAAAACCCATTTTGCTAATACAGAAACTGAGGCAGAGAGCACAATTAGCAGTTTTCACAAGCAGTGAGCAGTAAAGTAGGGATGTGAACTCAAGTCTATCTGACTGCAGATATTGCTCCCAGACAGAAGACTTTGTTGCTTTCCCATGTATATCAATTCCCTTAGGTAGGACCTAAGCGGATCCACTTTTGCTTGCCATAACCCTGACGAGGATGTTACAAGTGTGTGACAGCTTTTTGTGACCTGAATCATATCATAGATGCTTAAGTCATTGTCATTTAATCTATTAGATACAGAAGTTTTGGAGATTTCATCCCAATTCTCTTTATTTTTTCTAGCTTTTGATTTTGTTTATGATGGAGGTTTTTAAAACATTTATATATTTTTCATGGTGCATTTTAATTATACCTAATAGTGGATGTGTTGTGTTCTTGTATATTCACTCAGTGCAACAATATTTTGGTCAGTTTCATTTCCAGTGCTCATTTCTGATGATGTCTTTTTTGCCTCCCAAATGTTTCAGATTTGTTTAGCTCCTATGCCAAATGATCACAATTGATCTTCCTTGATAAGCCTTTGATTTCAGTATAACAGAGGTGTGGATGCATCTCAATGATTTTTACCAGTTCTGCCCTTTCTCATCTGAACAAAAATAATATCATATTGTTAAGACTCAATTACAAAGTGCTCTCTTCAGAAAGTATCTCCTAGTTTGAGAATTAAACACATTCTTTTATTTCCTGAGTATCTGTACCCCTTTGTTCGTTTGACACAGTGAAGAGTCATGATTCATCTTCTAGTTAAAGGCCTGAATTTAAATCAGGATGCTATTAAATCCAAGCAACTTGTTAGGTCACTGTACTCAATTGTGCCAATGAGGGAGGAAGTAGGGGCAAAGTTTAGTCTACAACAGAGTCTAGCAATCTTTCTCATTTGGAATTCCAGGAAAGAATCAAGTCCAAATGCTACAATGCATTCACTGTATTCAGTGAATTTACATTTTTCCTATGCATCTGGAGTGGTACCACATGTATGCCATTTTAGTGTCACTGAAATTGTTTTCTGTGTTCTGAGGTTTAGATGGGGAATTGTATTTTATGTTCTTGTAGTACACTGAAAA
Organism: Ictidomys tridecemlineatus; assembly: GCF_052094955.1. Taxonomy (NCBI): domain Eukaryota; kingdom Metazoa; phylum Chordata; class Mammalia; order Rodentia; family Sciuridae; genus Ictidomys; species Ictidomys tridecemlineatus. The sequence continues at coordinate 21,357,316 of NC_135492.1, read as the reverse complement.
TCCAAGAAGTGCTTTTGTTGAAGCAAGCCTTTCTCAGGCTGTTTGGGCCTTTGACTTTTAGTACAAAAATGCAAGACTTTGCATTGATTCTTCCTACACTGAATATATTTTGGATCTGTTATTGCAGACCTTAAATTCTCTTCAGAAATTTTTTCCATTAAAAATATTCACTGCTTTTCTTAACTATAATAGTCACTTTAAGCAGACGTTGGCCCATAGTTTTGTTTATTGCATATCATAATGCTTCTAATGGATACCAGAAACCTCTAAAGAGAGGCTCCATTTTCCTGAGAGGCAATGGAAAGGCTTATGACCATAGAGCTCAGGCATAGCAGAGGTGAGCTTATTGTCTGACAAATCTCTTCTCCTATTTTGAGCACTATTTTAAGAGTCTATGTTTTCCAAACAAACAAGAAGTAGTACTTTTCCAAATGATGATGCCATTTAGAACAATTGATCTTTCCCAAGAGGTCAAAATTTCTGCTTAGTATGACTGCTGACATACATTTGACAGATGTTACAAAAACGATACATTAGAGTCCACCGAAGTTATCGTTCTTAGCAGTTTTTCAAACAGTGAGTTGTAAAAGCAAAATCTTGATTTCTGATGTCTAGACATTGTTTCACATATAACTCCATAAAGGAAGCCTAAGATTCAGGCTGTCTCAACCTGAATAATTTATATAGTTGAGGATATTTTCACTGTCAAGAAGCCAAATCCCTCAGGCAGTCTTGCCAAAGAACTGTCCCATTCATTTTTTTCAATCTTTAGGCCTTCATTCCAACATTGGCTCCCTTATTAGCAGAAAGCATGAAACAAGCTCCTATTTGTGAGATAATGTATTTTCCATTAAGACAAACTGGGCCCTAAGAGAAAATTTCCCTTTTTCAAGTTGTCTTTTTTCAGGAAGTTAACTGCATGCTTATGTCTTGATTTTGCCACCAAATTTGTTTGTTGAGCTCTAGTCATTAAATAGAAAACATCCTTAACAAATGTGATATTTTCATTCTAGGACAACTATTTCTAAATTGTGGTAAATAATAGGTATCAGAGAGGCGTCTTCTCTTTTTCTTTTATTTATTTATTTATTTAAAAAAATTTTTTGAGAGGTGTCTTCTCAATCTTCATGAATCCTACACTAGCCTTGTGGGAGATGGAGGGATTAAGATACTCAAATCTCAATTTAAAAGAGTATGACATCATAATTAAGAATATATTTATATAATAGATTACATGGCATTTTGTTTGTTTTGTCTATGCAACAAGGGATGAAGGAAGTAGAAAGAAAACTGATTTAAAGTTAGAAGAACCAGAATGCACTGCTATTATGACCAAAGTTTGGTTGTGTCAATATAGTTTAATGACTTCTCTGAGCTAATAATTCCTTTTGGGTAAAAAGAGAAATCTGTTCTCAGAGAAATTCTATAGCTCTTCCCATCTCCATCATTAAAAGATATCAGTAGAAGTCCCACATTGAAAAAAAAATGCAATATAGGGACTGTATAGTGAAAAGAAGGAATAGGGATATTCAGATGCCAAGGGAGTGCAAGAAAGAGGTGAGTGATGTAAGCACAAAATGAGTTTTGCTGGTAGCAGCTATTTCCATACAGATAAGCAATAAGACCTGTCAAGATTAAAAAGATGGAGAAGGGTGCATCACCAAACTGTAGCCTTCCTACATTTATTAATTTTAATTTTCTTAAGAGATAGAGAATTTGTTTTTTAGTATTTTGTTTTTAGTTTTCAGTGGATACAACATCTTTATTTTATTTTTACTTTTATGTAGTGCTGAGGATCGAACCCAGTGCCCCCCTGCACATTCCAGGTGAACACGCTACCACTTGAGCCACATCCCCAGCTCCCCTACATTTATTTTTATAAATATTTATTATGGTTCTTTTTAGTTATAGGAAACAGTAGGATTCATTTTGATATAATTATAAAAGCATGGAATATAATTCCCTCTAATTCAGTCTCTATTACTTTCTGTTTCCCTCCCTTTATTTTCCCTTTCCCTATTCCCTTCCCTCTACTGATTTTTCTCTTATTTACATATAGTTTTTTATTTTCATTTGTGTCTGGTGGATGTACTTAAAGGTGATATTCACTGTGGTACTTCCTACTTTCTTCATTTCCTAGGTCTGGAAACTATGATGTCTGTACTAGATTAAGAGAATATAATTAGGGAAACAAGGACCAAAATTTGGTGAGATATTGGAAGTGTAATGAGGGTTCTGTGGTGTGCTTGATTTTAAGAGCATAGAATGTGCTGGTAATACTTGCTCTATTGTTTAATAGGGAGTCTATGATAAATTTAGTGGTGCTAAACTAGAGGTATAGCTCATTGGTAGAGTGTTTACCTAGCATATATTAGGTCCTGGACTCCACTCCCAGCAAAACACACACACACACACACACACACACACACACACACACACACACACACATACACCAGAAGTATGTTTTTACTGTATAGGATCTGAAATAGTATACTTCCTATTCCCATGATATTAAAGAGAACATGGACCAGAGTTATTGGAGAAATCTTAGGATATTTTTACACAACAGCTTTGTGGGAGATCGCAAGAAAATATAGTGAATTTGGTGTAAAGTATATATTTTAGGATTATATTTTACTTAGTTAATATTTATAACCAATTTGTAAAATAGCTTACTGTCCAATCACCCCAGTAATCACAACAAATAATAACTGTGGCATTGTCAAGGGAGAAGAAAAAAAAGAAAACCAAAAACTCTCTCCAATTAGGTCCAGTCTGGCTCTTACCCAGGCTCTTGTCATTGTCCGTGAATACTACAAAAAGCTCCAGACAAATTCCAACTAACCTGACATCATGTTACAAATATATTACTTATATTTACATGTATTTAAATAGTTTTCATCATTATGTTTCTCATTGGATGACAGATACTAGATTATTTAACTTTAACATATCTAAATGAATCCAAGTTTACTTTTACATAGGGAGAAGCAGAGCATTGGAAAGTTTTGATGCCTGATTATAACATTTGAGGAAGAGGGACTTTGTGAAAGTATTTTGTTTATTGGCATTGATTTCAGAATTTTAACCATTCATTGATACATTTCTCAGCTCAATGACAATTTTATAAGACCCTTTGAAGCTTAAAATTGCACTTTGATGTTTAAAGGCAATCATTGATGAAATGTGAGTTGAGATCTTGAGTTGAAATATATTCATAAATAATGACAAAACTGTGCAAGTTCATTTCTGAGGAATCTCTTCATTCCAAAAAAAAAAATATGTCACAGCTCATAAATTTCAGGATTCTATAGAACTTGGAACATGTTACTACAAATTCTGAATCTCAAATTATCTGTAGAATATATATGACAATTCTATGATCTTGGGGCTTCTGGAGTGTATGCACTTGTCATATGCTATTTTACTAATCATCCTTTTAGGCAGATTGGGCTCAAACATAAATAATACAGTGTGCCAAGAGCAGGCTGATGTTCTGAGGCACAATCAGTGCTCAAACCACGAATCTATCCCATCTTATTGGAGAGACAGGTGATCAGGCAAATTGAGCATCCTGGGCACTCACTCATGGTCTAAAATGTTTCCTTTTCAATTCACTGCTGCTGGTCCACAGACCATGTGTTGAGTAGGAAAACATGTGTCAAAGTAGAGCAAGTGATTTGAGTTTCCTCTGTTCCATAAGTTAGAAGGGGACCAAGCTTTTCAAGCTCCAGGTCAGCAGATTGTAAAGCACACAGGGTTTCTTCAGATACAAAGGCCCTGAATCATATATATATGTATTTATGGGCTTCTTGATAATTAGACTGCTGTCACATAAGAAAACAAGGCCTGAAATCCATTGATTAGGCAAAAAATTCTCAGCAAATTGAGAAAGAACAAGTAGGAGGCAGGGCAAATTGTTTTAGAGGAGTGGTACTGCCAAAGGAGAACACTAACTACTTTTAAAATATGTAAAAAAAACAGCAGTAATGGATTGAATAAAAATATATTTATAAACACATCATGGGAACTAAGTATGTAGGCAAATAAAAGAAGATAAAGGATATGACAACTATCTAAGCTTAAACCTGGAATAAATATCTCAAATCAAAGTACCACAAAGTGAAAGCTATTATGGACATGAGTATTTGAGAGTAGATCCAGTATAGCCAGTATGTTAAAATAATGATTTTACAAAGGAGAAAAGAGAAGAAACCACCAAATAAGTTATTAGTTTATTATGCAAGTGGAAAGGTACAATGGAATTTTAGATAGTCACAAAAGAGAAAAACATCCAAACATATTGTAATAAAATTTAACAATTGCAAGAATAAAAAGAATAATTAAGAAATTTCAAGACAAGAAAATTACCTACAAAGAATAAAATTTACATCAATATCTGATTCTCATTTAAACCACAGGAAACTAAAAATTGGTAGAGAATTATTAACAAAAGGAACTTCAATCCAAGCATGACATTAACTTCTCTGGATGAGACAAAGCTATGCCTAATTTTCAAGATATCAAACAATAGGTACCATGTATTTGCCCCATCTGAGGGAATGTGTATGTAGGAACTCTAGTCCTTAAAAAATAATGCATCGTGAAGGTAGAATCATACCAATGGAATTTTAGATAGTTGCAAAAGAGAAATACATCCAAACTTATTCTAATAAAACAGAACATCTATATATATATATATATATAAAATATATGAAATGTTACTCACCCTTTAAGAAGTATGATATTATGGCATTTTCTGTTAAATGATGGAGTTGGAGAATATCATGCTAAGTAAAATAAGCTAATCCCCCCAAGCCAAAAGCCCAATGTTTTCTCAGATATGTGGCTGCTAATTCACAATGGGGTTCTTCAGATTACTTAGAGGGGAGTGAAGGAGGGTAGGGTAGGAAGGATTGTAGAATAAAACATTCATTATTACCCTATGTGCATATATAATCATATGACTGGTGTGATTTTACATCATGTACAACCAGAACAATGAGAAATTTTACTCCATTATACATGATAGAGCAAAGTACATTCTAAACAAAGAAACAAAAAAGTGGATTATACTGTCATGTATAACTAATTAAAACAAATTTAAAAAAATTTAAAGCAAACAAATCAGAAATAAAGCTTCAAGACCGTGGAATACGAATTGGAAAGCAAACAAGAGTGATAAATTTTGCAATATAATCAAAATACAAGTGGGTAATCAGAGTATGACTAGGATGTGGGGTTTAAACACAAAATAAGTATTATTAAACTAGGAAGGACAGAGTGCAGGAGAACCCTAAAATATCACTAAACCAAAAGTACTAAAGGAAAGAAAAAATGAAAAGTTTGAGGAGGCAGATAGAGACACAAAAATGCTGGTTTTGGATGGTGTGGTGTGGGGCAGTGTGGAAAAGAAACCAGCTCTACTGGTGTATCTGATCTGGAGAAAGAGAAATTATTGCATAAATAGTACATCATGGTCAAGAGAATGCCTCCATCATTTAAAAATAATTGAAATATATCTATATTATCAAATTCAGGAATAAAACTTAACTATAAATAATGTAAGAGCATTGTGACAATCCTAAACACACGGGTAATGAATAATTGCTTGACTAAGCAAGTAGACATAGGAAAGAGGGATAAGAAGAAAAAGGTGAATATTAGTTGGTTAATTGATGTAATGGGAGGGATCATGAGTCTAATTTATTTTGGTAATGTGAGAGTCTAGACCGTGGTATATGCTGATGTAAAACATTTATTAGTTGAGTGAACAAATGATAAGTGTGGGATATATCTTCTTGGGCAGATTAGTGATATTATAAGCTAACAGCAGTTTAAATTAAAAAAATACTAACTAAAATGTATGATTACTCAATGGAAGATACTTCTATTGGCCACCCTTTCCTTGAGTCTTCATGCTCAGAATTAAACATCTATGGAATTTATACAAAAATACATTGGAATAGCAATTTTACATTCCCATGCTGGGTAGAGTTGCAATACTTCATTTTTTCACATCCCGATGCTGGTATACTACACCCATACAATTTTCAAAACAGGCAACAGAGAAAAGGCTCTCAGAGTTATATAGATTAGAATACAAGTCTGAGCAGAGATTCTTTTCTAGTTGGGTGGCCTTGCCCGAGTCAGTTAACTTATTTGAGCCTCAATTTGATAATAATCATCCTAACAATGATAAGGTGATAATTTAAAAATATATTCATTATTTTTGGTCACTTTATGTGAAGCACTGTGCTAAGCACTTCATAAATTACATTGCATGAAATTTGCTAAAAGTCTGTAAAATGGATATACTAGTAATACTTTAATGTTGACCTCATATTCTGAAATAATTGCAGGAAACTGAATGAAGAGATCTTAGGGAAATCTAAAATTGGAACTGAAGTTCCCTTTACTTTCTTCTCTGCATAACTCATCCTTCAGCTGACTTTCCCATCATATACATCACTTATCGAGCTAATGTATCTCGGGTGGTTACTCTCCAGTTATGACTCAGTCCTGAATCTCTAACCAGTTACTTTCTACCTTCATTCTGTCTTTTTCTTAACTCATCTGGAATACATTTTTCTGTTTTATTTTCACTTTCCAACTTGGTTTGCCCTATGACTTCTCTGTCCTCTTGTCCTCCTTTCCACAGCATGCTATTTCTTTTAAACCTAAAATTAAAAACTTATTTCTTTTTACAGAAAAGCATGACACAGTCAAGGGAAAAGGTTTCTGTTAGAATTTGTGCATTTCAAAAATATTATTATGTTTCCTATCACTATTTTTTTTCTTCGTAATGATATTTTTAAAAACTAGATTTTAGTTTTTGAAATGGTTTTAAATTCACAGAAAAAATGAGCAGAGATTATAAAGATGGCACACCTTCCCCCGTATTCCTCATGCTTAGTGTCCCCTATTAGAAATATGCCCTGTTAGAATGGTGTACTTATTAAAATCACTGAATCCATATTAATAAACAGTGATCACCCAAAGTTCATGGTTTACCTTAGCGTTTTCTATTGCTCTGGTATGTGCTTTGGGACTGGGCAAATGTGCATGACCTACACCACCACTGCAGTATCATGTAGAGAAGAATCCCTGCCCTAAAAATCCCTCTGTGCTGGTCTATTCATACAAAAAATCCCTCTGTGCTGGTCTATTCATGTAATGTCATTTAAAAATGATTGCATACTATTCCATTAATGGAACAATTATAATTTATTTTATCTATCTCATGTTAGAATCTATTTAGAAACGGTTTCCAATGTTTGTTCTTACTATTGGTGGTGCTCCATTGTGGCTAAAACTTTGTGTCTGTTGAGAGTTAAAAGTCTTAGGATAAATCACTGAGATGATCAAAACTTGGATACATTACTAAAAATATTGAGATGATTAGATTTTATGCTTACACTTTCTTATATCCTAAAACTATACTAAATGTTTTAAAGAAATCTTTGCCAACTTCTTAGATGAAAAAAGCATTACATTATGTAATTTGCATTTTTTGATTAAGATTGAACATTTTAATATATTTTTATCCATTTATGGTTTTTTTGTCTGTGTGTGTGATTTCTATTGGTATCACTCAATCCTTTCTTCATTAGAGCATTATTTTTATATGGACTTGAAGGAGATCTTCAAAAATTAAGGATATTGGTCTTTCATGAGTCATAACTTAAAAATAATTTTCCACCTTGTTATCTAACTTTCTATTTTCCAGTTTTATTTGAAGATTACTTTGGATTTGTAGAAGGTGGAAAAACAATCTAGAAAACTCCTGTCTACTGTATAACCAGCTTCTCATTGTGTTAACATCTTATATAACCCATAAAACAATGATGAAAACAAAATATTAAATTTGTTGAAATTCTATTAAATTAATAGCAGTGCATGAATTTTTAGGATCTTCAAAGGTGTCAGAAGTCACCTTTGTGAGAGGGAGTGACTGAGAACCATACAGAATATGTGGGTGAACAGTAGCAATCTATGAGCAGACCCCAAGTAGGCACAGAGACATTTGTTCAAACTCCACTGCAGGTGTGAACTTACCTGTCTGTGTGTGCCACTATGCCCATCTCCTGTTTTTATTTTACATTTTTGATGACAGAGATTTAACACAAGGCCTTGGACATACACATATAGAATACACTATAAATATAATTTTATCCTCTTAAAAATATTAATCTCATAATATCACGGACATTAGGAAAAAAACAGTATAAACACAGCTTAAAGCACTGTCCATGGACTGCCCTCACTCTCAAAACTGTTGGTCCCCAGGCAAGCGAGTACAGAAAGTGAGAGAGTTCAGAAACTTGGGAAGCCATGGGCCAGTGCTTGGTGGTTTCTGTTCTCTGTAGGTATCTGTCTTCACCATATTCAAGAATATGAATTTCTTTTACAATGTATAACCTTTTAGTATTTAAATTTTGCATAACAGTTAAAATTGTTGGATAATTCAAAGACATATTTTTCCAACTTTTATCATGTAAATGTTAAAATGTACAAAGAAGCTGAAGGAGTTGTATAGTGAACAATTATCGAACTACTAAAAATGTGGATTGGGTTGCCATGCTGCTGCTTGCAGGTCTAGTCAGTGTGGAAATGAAGCCTCTGTTTGGAAATAAACTTCTGGAACAAGCCCTGCCCCTTATTTCATGTATTGTTTCTGCCTGCTGTCATACCACTCAATCAGGACTGAGTAGTTTCTATAGAGAACTTTAGGCACTGCTCCTCCACCCAGTATCAATACATGGATGTTTCAGAAGCACAGAGAGCCCATATTTTGATCTCCAGTTTTAGCAGGTATTGACATTTAGGTGTCTTAAGTGCACATTTATGTCTCTTTCCCAATCTTACCCTGTCACGTTCTACTCCCAGTCTTCTGCTTATTTTATGGTTTTCTCCTTTCATTCACCTTTTGGTTTATTCTGATCTATCTGTCAATCTTTCCTAAATTTATTAGAATTTTTGGTAATTTTTTTGTCTTTGTGTGTGTATGTGGGAGTCTATTATGGGTTTTTGTTTTTATTTATTTGTTTTATTTTCTTGGCAATAAAAAAAGATATCAAGAGACAATTATAATAATAGTAAAACAGGAACACTTACAAGTGCCAGACACTAGGCATAGTGAACTATGCCTTACATCAGAGTGAATCTGTCACCCCCTATTTTTTTTGTTCATACACTTCAGTGAAGGAAATAGAGATATGTTTGATGTCTTCAATTATATTTTTACCTTCCAGAAAGTAAGATCATTATGGTATTAAAAGAATTTCTTATAAAATCCAGGACACAAAACACAAGATTTCTCCTATTCATATTTAAAGCTTGAAAAACATTAAGTGTGCTGTATAACAGAAAGAAAGTTTCAACAGGGTGTTTTTAACCATTTAAATTTTTTTCTTTCTATAATGTATATTGTGGGAAGGGACACTTCAGCAATTGCTTTCTGGTCACAAATAAAACAATTCTACCTGTCTTCTATGAGGGGAACTATGTTGTATCAAAGGATTTCTTGCAACATTTATAAGGACCTTTCTTTCCCGAAGAATTCCTGCCAAGTATTTCCTGTGGGACAATAAAAATAGTTATCACTTTTTAGGTTTATTTGTTAAGAAGCTAATTATGATGAAATGATGAAGATAGTTGTGTCTTAAGTGTAGTTTAAAATTGATTTTTTTTTTTTCGGTAACAGGCATTGAACCCGGGGCACTTAGGCACTGAACCACATATTCAGCCCATATTTTACTTTTTATTTGGAGACACGGTCTTTCTAAGTTGCTCAGAGCCTCAATAAATTGCTGAACATGGCTTTGAACTTGCAATAGTCCTGCCTCACCCCAGAGTTATTGCAATTGCAGATATGAACCATTGTGGCTGACTGAAATTAATTTTGATGAATCCTGGGGTCTTTTGTAGATCAGAAAGCTAATATATCTTGCCTAGTAAGTCTCTCCATGAACCCTGAGGAAATTCTCACACTTCTATCAGCACAATACTCTTTGTTTTAAGATAGCTTTAGAAAATGGAACATCAATGTTTATTCTTAAATTGCAGTTTTCACAAATGTACTGGGTGAAACAACACAAGTAAAATATCTAGTAATTTTCATAAAGATCCTGAGTTATTTTGAAATGCTATATCCACTTTCTCAATAATTAGAAAAAAAATGGAGTAAGATGGAATATATTGGTTTTGTATTTTTTTAGAGAGAGGGTCTCACTGAGTTTCTTAGCACCTCACTTTTGCTGAGGCTGGCTTTGAATTTGTGATCCTCCTGTCTCAGCCTCCCAAGCTGTCAGGATTACAGGTATGCACCACCATGCTCAGACAGAATATACTGTTTTAAATGAGTTTTAAAACTTCATTTTTTCTTATTAGTGTAAGCATGTGAATCAAAAAGAACACTAGCGACATGGGAATAACAAGTCTGTAGTTACATTAAACAAATTTTACATTTTAGCAAATTTTTCACTGTAGGCAAATTTCTTTAACTATTCCAAAAATGTTAGACTACAATGAATTTTGCTGATAGGTGATGAGCCAAATTTCAGGGTCTTGGTGATATTATGTGTGTTTGCCTCCAATTCCTTTCTGGAAAACATCTGATAAGAATTTAACTTTTAACCAAATAGAAGTATCTATACAAATGGCTCATTTATTTTTCTTGGTCCTATCCAATTTTTTTTCTTGAGTAATTTTAAAATTTTGAATATAAATGTTTATATTGACTATTTTAATTAATGTTCTAACATTTGATATGTTTTTCTCCTCACTTTCCTAATTTATCAGAAATTGTTTTGTACTGCTTATGGCTATTTTCCCCAGCTTGGTAAAATTTTATATATTTGTGGAGCATATTCACCACAGTGTAGTAACTGGAATAACTTGATATTTTCATTATTTTAAGAATGTATTCTCACCAAACCCTAGAATATTCAGTGGAGCAGGGAATAAATTATTTATCACTACCCAATAAAAAGGGAAGGTATAAAAACAATAAGAATAAAAATTTACTTTTTAAGAAGGAATGGGAATTTTTTGGAGTGAGAACTCTTCATGTAAAAAAGTTGTCTTAATGAATATAACAAATGAATGATTTTTATTTAAAATAAAATCAGGTCATGTTTTTGAATAACATTTCAGAAGACTCCTAAACTTATGCCACTCCCATTTTGGGGGTAATACTTTTAATTATGTAATTATACAATTTTACTATTCAGTATTTTGTATAAAACCAGTAATAATATACCATATTTTCAAATCAAGAATATGTATCAATCTACATATATATGCAAAGTTTACAGGCCATTATAAAGCTATCTTCAAAATACTTTCAAGAAAATCAACATTCAATCCGTTCTGTCAGCTTTAAAAGTATGATAAGAAACATTTAAACAACAGCAACAAAAAAATCAAAACAATGATCAAAGACTGATTAACCATTTATTTTTTAAAACTAATAATCTGTTCATGAATGCAGATTAGATAAAAGTCTGCAAATTATTAATATAATACTGCATTACTCTTCTATGACAGTTCTTCCATGTGATAAGGAGGTAATTTCCTTCAGAGTATGGGCAAATCTGGTGCACCTGCAGGACCCAAGCTCAGTGTTGAAAGCTATTTATGCAGTTGCCCTAGCCCTATGGAGAAGCTTTACAAATTTGGCATTATTGTAAGAGTGCCTTGGGTTTGTCTTAATCAGATATGGAAGACTCACAGAAATAGATAGACTGTCACAGAGAGCTACAGTTTTCCATGAACAGCACTGTAGGGTCATGAGGGAAGTACCAGGGTTGGTTAGGAGCAGAGAGGGTGGAAGGTGATGGAGAACATGGGAAAGAGACTTTACTGTATTTGTGCAGGAAGAAACGACAAGGCAGCAGAAGTAGGTTAGTTAGGATTAGTATATTTTAGTCATTTCAGTGGGCTCTAGTTGGCAGGGGTCAACCCTGGTTCTTTGGTACCTGGACCTGCTGTGCTTGTAGCAGGCAAAAAGAGGCCTGTGAGGCTGGGTGCCTAATAGGGGACTGGTGGTGTGAGAATTTGATTGCCTAATTTGCATAAGGTGAGCATGCTAGGGAGATGGCTGACTCTTGGGGAATTAGCTATATCCTGGAAGGTATGCCCTGGGTACAGTGGTACATGCCTGTAATCCAAGTGATTCATGGGACTGAAGCAGGTGGGTTGCAAGTTCAAGGCTAGCCTGTGCCATTATACATGGTCTTTACAACAAACAAAATCACAAGCTCCTGCAATATCACTTCCTGGAGCCAAATTCATAGATGGCAAACAGATGGGCTAGGCTCAGACAAACCCCAAACATAAATCCTCTACAAAGAGAAAGTCACCAAACATCCTTCTCAGCTCTGTCATCACCATGGACAATCGCTCTCCATGACATGAGATAGGAGAAAGGGAACTGGGGTTGGGGAAGTCACTCCTTCAAGCAAGGTGCAACATTAAATTTCTCCATTGATAGGATTCAGGGATTCCAATTTGTCTAAACTCCAGACAATCTTTATTTGTATGGCACTTATGCATAGATACCAGCACTTTAACCCAAAAAATTTTTGATCACCATTTAATCATCTGGAAATTCATCACAAACCAATGAGAACAGAGAGGTAAGCACCAGATAAATGCAAAACAATAGCAGTAAAATATAATTTACTAAAATTATAAAGATAGACAAATCCTCCCCCATTAAACATGAACATATCTTGAACCAAAAATAACAGCATTTATTAAAGGACAGCAGAAAAGACTTCTCCCGGTGGAAGAAGGGGACCCAAGAGGTGGAATCCGTGGAAGTGTGGTTGTCTCCCCTTTTTATAGTTTTGGTGATGGAATGTAGGTTGGAAGGCCTGAGGGGTGGGACACAGGTGGGCCAAAGAAGTAATCTGGGCAGGAAGGTCTTAATTAACACTTCTTTGTGATGGGCTATCTTCAAATCTGCTGGGGCTGTTCATTAACATTCCTTTGGGATTGACTTTGGGCCTAGGGCTTTTCTTGGGACTTCTTTAACATTCCATGAGTTGTCCTGCATTTCCCGGAATCCTTCTAAGCATAGCCTCCATTTTAGATTTCATTCGATATTAGACCCGATTTACCTAACTACACTGACTACCTAACTTTAAATCTGGCTTCACTGGTAAATGTGTAGTGGATCATGGGGGAATTCTCCACAATTTCCCAGAAGTCAGAGATTTTTCCCCACAAAGGTCACACCAACAGGAGGGAATCTTAGACTGGTCCCCTGGAGACCTGTGCTTATTGCCCAGTCCAGAGAGCTGGCAAGGGCTCCATGGCTCACCTGACTCTCAGGCCATCACACAGATGAAGAGGCAGTCAGATTCATTGGTCTGACTCACTATAAAATGAGCCATCACAGGACAGGTGAGCAAAGGGTTTGCAGCTGTACATCTGGTTGAAATAAAATTTGAGCTGGAAGTACCTAGCTCAGGACGAGATAGGGAAGTAAAACTAACTTTTTATAAGGCAGCTCTGATTTTCTGATTTACTTTTGTTTGTTTGTTTGGTGGGGCTGAGGAGGCAGGAGATGGTGCAGTACAATGTAGGGCTAAGAGCACAGTTGGGTGGCAGGGATCAGCTTCCAGGGCTACAGTATCAACTCTGCCACTTACTAGCTATGTACTCTATAAATGACTGAACTTCTTGACTTCTCCAGGACTCAGTTCACTCACCTTTATAAGGGAAAAAATCAAATTTCATAATCGTATTTTTGTAGTTTCCTAGTCCCCAGATCTCGTAAGGTGGAAAGTTTTGTAGGACCTTGGTGGTAAAACCTGACTTGACAGATGTGAGATTGTATAGTCTTTACCTATTCCACTTAGTGCAAGGGCAAACATTTTGCTGAATGAATAGTCATGTGTTTGATCACCACAGGCTTTCCTGGAGAGAGGTATTATGTATCAGTATGGTATAGACTCTCCATTAGACCTTCAAAATCTGAAAACTTTTGAATTCCTAAGTATACTTGTTCCTGGGGGTGCTGCTTAAGGGACAGAGGACATGTGGTTGCATGCTGCTTAGAGGATTGTCATGAAGACCCACTAAGGTGATGTGGGCCTGGCAGAGAGAGGAGGCTTGTCCTTAGCCAGGGTGATGACTACAGCTGTGTTTATGTGTTACTAGCATCATGTGCAACAGTATAGTGACCAAAACACAGGCCAAGAGCCAGATTGCCTGGGTAGAATTCTGTCTTTGTAGAGTGATCCTAGGCAAACTGCTCAGCCCCTGTACACCACAGCACAGTTTCCTTGTATGTAAAGTGTGGCTAAATGCAGTAGTTACCCCATGAGGTTTTAGTGAGAATCCAGTGAGAGGAGGATCTAGAAGGTGCTGGGAGAGCCGCAGGCACCTAATGACATCTACTGAGATTTCCCCTTCTCCCTCCCTCCTGCCTGCACAGCTGCAGCTTCCCCATAGATCACCATATCACCAGGCTGCTGAGAACAGCTTCTGGGCTGACATTCAGATCTGTGCCTTTCAAAGTGGATTCTGGTGGAGTTGTGATTTCCTTGGGGGATTCATTAAGCCTCCTCATAAATAAGGCATGTCTTTCTTAATTGCTTTTAAAACATTGACTTAGGCTCCATGAAGATTAAATCTGAATTCTGGCATCAACATTAAGCAAGATATTCAACCTCCTTGGGTCTCAGCTTTTTCTCGTCTTTGAAAGTGGAGGACAGCTGTCTACCAGAAGCTGTTTTCTGGAATCTGCCGAGATTCTCCTAACTTTTAGCCTTGAATTTGTTTTCCAATTTCTGGGCCCCAAGAACAGCTCTGACTGAAGAAGGAGCTGCCCAATGCTGATATCAGAAATTGGAACATGTGAATGATCTCAATGAGGCTCATATGAAGGTTCACAGCAGCCCGACCCATGTTAGGGGAGCATGGTAGACCTGTGAAGCCTGGTTATGCCCCAGGATGGGTGTCAACCTCGTGCTTGCCAGGAACCATCAAATTAACCCACCTGAGAGGATGGAGGTTGATTTAAAGATCTCTGTGAGGTAGCTGGTAAAATTTCCAACGATGTCCACCAGGAGGGCTGTGAAATCTGCAAAGGGTTTAGGAGGCTTAAATTTATCATTCAGAGATTCAGGGGAAAATGGACTGTATTTGGAATTTCCAGAATAGATTTTACAAGTTTGATTTATTTCAAAGTACCATGTAATATTAATAATCATAGAGAGAAAAATTACTAATCATGAAGTAATCCATAAAGGGTCAATTACATACAAGCAGAAAACTTTGTTAAAATTTTGTTATAATCCCCTTTCTCCCTCCATTGCCCTCTCTTCACCCTTTTCTCTGCTAGCAGTGTAAAGGTAAAATTTCTAAGCTGATTCCAAGCTGCAAGAGCTTGAGTTAAAGTGTAAAAGACTAGGCATTGTAAAGCTTCTAGATTACAAGGCCTGGGCTAAAAAGTAAAAGACAATTGTTACAATTGTAAAAGTCTATTGTTACAATTCCTCTGCTACCCCCGATCCTGTAATCTCTGTACGTTGTTAGGACAATGCGGGAACTGCCCAGTAAATATCTCCATTGATTCCCTGCTTGTTTAATAGCTAAGGGCCCCAGGTAGCATGGCACATAAGCATCTAGGCTCCAAAACCAATCAGTTTAAATTTGTACCCCGCTTAGAAATGACCAATCACCCTTGCCCAGATTGTTCCTGCCAATGTACGTACTAATCCTGACTCAGAGTTGTTGTTCAATTTTCCCATGCCTCATGATGATTTGTTCTGATGTATGCAAAGCCCCCCACCCTCTCCAAAAAGTGTACTTAACCTCTGCTTGACCTCTGCTCTGGGCTCTGGGCTGCTCTCCCTTCTTGAGTGAGCACAGAGCCCCAGCGCGCTGGAAGGGATCCCCAATAAATGCCCCTCTGCAATTGCATGAAGTAAGTCTCTGCGTGGTCTCTCCCTCCGACACTTCACCAGACCCCTTTTACAGAAGCAAAGAGATATGAAAGGCTACATTATAGAATAATGGTTTTCTGGGTTTTCCCTCATTATTTCATCTAATTGTTTCAGAGTATCCAATCCTTCTGATGTGAAGCAGACCCATAGATATGTAGTGCAGATTTCCATAATTTTAGAATTTGAAAATTCAATATCAAACTTAGTGGTGGGGTTACAAACCACAGGTTGTCAACAGAGATGAAGTGCTTTATAAAGAACCTCTCCTTCAGCCCACTTGGCTAAGAGGGAAGATGGGGGTAGACTGGGAGATTTTCACAAAAATCTAGGTAATAGAATCATTGAGAACTTTTTGTCTGGGCAAGATTTGAACAGGAGCATTGGTTGGCATGTTGGCACCATTGGTCAATATAACTTCTTACTATGCTCCTTGTTAAACAGCTGCCACCTCCATTCATTCGTGGCTTTCTAGGACCCAGCATGTTGGCACTTTAAATGAGAAAGTCCTGCTATAGGAGCTTCAGACAGTGATTTTCTAGAGGAAGTTTCTTGGGTGAAGCATGATTTCCTACCAGACCTTGCACAAAAGTGTTTTTCACTAAGTAATAGGATTAAGAGTTTGGACAGGAGCAAGCTGACTAGAAAACACAAAACTCATATATTCAAGAAAATGTGACATGACAATACATGGTTGGTTTGTGCACCAAGAGGAAGTGGGCATCCCTATGTGGGAGCCAGAGCCAGGATGTGTTCTACTACATCCCATGAACAAATGGTGGTAATGAACCTATGCAGATGTAGACACCTGCCCATGCAGCAAGTTGGTAAACCTGGGAATCCTCCTTTCTACATTATATGCAGAAACTAAAGAATACTAAGTATCTCATTACTTACTCCATCTATTTCTCAAAATTCTTCTTTGTTTATCAATTCATTTATTTATTTATTCATTGAAGTCTTTGCAGTGTGTCAAGCACCTGCTATGTACTGAAGAGTTTTGTAATACCTTTTAAAGCTCTGCACATAATTCCGTTCATGAGCTCTGTCAGGTTCAGCGCTGACAGATCCACAGACTTTGAAGGGACCTCTGGAAGAGGTGAAAAGGCAAGGCTGCCCTCCGATTGTCCTCTAAACCAAGGCAGCCTCTCCTTTCTAAACAGCAGGCAGATGAACTTTCACTCTGGCTGGGGGCTGCACACATGCCCAGTGCTAGGTACAGGGGGCTTGAAGGCAAGGGTATGTTTCTACCAGGAACTCAAGAGGTGACAGTCAACCACATACATGGTGACTGACATGGTGACCAAATGAAGCCCCCAAACCCTCAGGATTGTTTCACCTCTGCCTTGGAGAGGTTCGGCCTTGGTGGGACACCTGTCACCTGTAATGGGAAGCCCAAGGGTATCACAGGGGGTCTAGGTGACGCTGAATTTGGAAATAAGTGTACTCTGTGTGAAAGAGGGCTGTGAATCCTGGTGGACCACTGACATCACCGAAGAAGATTTGGTTTTGAAGTCCACGATTTTGATGCTTGGGCTCTCTCCTCAGAGCTCCAGATTTCATAGGTCATCAGTGAAAAAAGAAAAACCCTAAGGTATCAATGTGTGCAGCCATTTGAATGAACACTTCTAGGGGAAACCCCTCTTCTCCCAAGGGTTGCTTGAAACTGAGTGGACCTGGCAGCAATGGTGCTCCATGCTCCTTGTAATATTGCTGCAAGCCTTGTCTTCAAATTATACTAAACACTCAGTTAACAATTAGAGATGCTGCTTCCATTCTGTGCGGGAGGTTAAGGGAGGTGGTAGAATTTGCAGCAGCCCATATCTGTGTAAAGTGGTAGGGGGGGGAGTCACCCGTGTTAGCAAGAACATCACTCCCTTTTCCTTTCTCTCTTCTCTTCTAAGGACAGACACTGGGAAGGAAAAAGTTTTCATAACTGAAATGCAAATCCCCATTTCCAGCCTCAGGGAGCTGGAGAAGTTGAAGCCCTGCTGTAGCTGCCCTCAGGCTCTGCAGTATAATAAGGTAACTGGGGGAAACTGAGAAAGGCAGATCCAGAGTCCTCTTGAAGGCACCCTCACCTCCTAATCTTAATCTCCCAGGGATGGTGTGGCCTGCAAAACTACATCTTAATAAATATAAAAGATGATTACAATACAGAGAGTCTGATCTACCCAACTCCTTAACTGGGTCAGGGAACTGAGGTTCTGAGCAGAGCAAGAACTTGCCTTCACTGTACCAACTGAGCAAAGGTAACAAAGGGCTTAGAATCAACTTCCTAGAACTGCAGAGAAGAGGTCCCTCCAAAGCATCAGGTTGCTTGTCTACTTGGCAAAGTTTGTGATATCCAAGGAAATATCAAAGGAAATTTTGAAATGTCAAAAGCATTTATTCATTTATTCAACAGATACTCATGGAAAGCCTAGCAAGATGCTAGGTGTTGGGTATGATGAGGTAAACTGGAAATAATCGTCTCTAGCTCCAGGAAGCTTCCTGTCTGTGGCTTGGGCAGCAGAAGATTCACCTGTAATGACAGGTGAGAGATGTCAATACGGGGAACAACAGGGTGCTGTCAGCACTCTTCTCAGCTCACTAAGCTGGGGATGGAGAAGGCCTCCTGAGGAAGTGACTGACCTGGAGGATCAGTTAGCTTGCATTACAGGAGATACTGCCACACTGTATCTGCTGCTATCCTTGCTGCAGCCATAATTAAATGTTAACTGGGGTGCAGTTGTGGCTCAGCAGTAGAGCACTCTCTTAGCATATTTGAGGCCCTGAGTTGGATCCTCAGCACCATATAGAAATAAATAAATAAAGGTATTGTGTCCAACTACAACTAAAAAATAAAAAGTTAATGCTTATTTTCCACGTACATTTAGATGGAGAGGGTGATATGTGTCCATTTTATAGGTGGAAGAACCAAAGGCCCAGAGAGTCTGGAAAAGGTACCCAGTGCTCCAGAATAAGCCAGGGTTAGCCTAGTTACCTGTTGGTCCTGGGAGAGCCCCATCTTTCTCCTTATTAATGCCTCTATTTCCAGACACTAAAATAAAAATTTTTATCAGGAAAATAGTATCCTGGAAGTGCAGCTTCATGTAATTTATCCACCTGAAGGGGTAGAAAATTGAAATGCACAAAAGTTAATCCCACAGCCAGCTAAAGGGTAAGATAAAACCCTCTGCTTGTCTGTACTACTTCCACTCACTTTTTTATTTCATTTTAGTGTGATATGAACAATTAATATGAAGTCTACCCCCAACCACATTTTTCAGGCACAGTATGGTATTGTTAGCCATAGGCACTGGGTTGTACGGTAGAGTTCTAGAACTTCTTCATCTTGTAGATCTGAAACTTTATACATGTTGAATGACAAACTCCACGTCCTTTCTCCTCCAACCCCATTGACCACCTTTCTCCTCTCTGTGCCTGTGAGCCTCACTTTTCCAGAGTCCTCATGTAAGGGAGACACCAAGGGTTTGCCCTGCTGTGACTAGATTATTCCATGGAACACTCTGTCCTCAGAATTCATCTGTGTTGTTGCAAAAGGAAGGATTTTCTTCTCTCAACATTGAATCATATTCCATTCTACGTATAGGCCACAAGTTCTTTATGCATCCATCCACCAATGGTGAGGTAGCCTGTTCCCTCCTGCTTTTCAAGTATCCTACTGAAGCTAAGGTCAGGTCAACTTTTGCCTGCTTACACCATTGTGGCTTTTTACTAGTTATCAAAGTGTTTTTGGTTAAATACCAGATATTCCAGGGTTAGAGGCACATGGGGGCTATGAATTACCTTTCCCATAACATGGCTGCCAGAGGTAGAGGGGCTATGTTACAACAAAAGGAACTTTGAGACAAACATAAATTATTAAGCAGGTGAAAGCTGTCAAATGACTTGTTCACTGGCTTGGAAGAGTCCAGCTCTGTCTCCTCAGGTGCTCTAAGTGGCACTATACTTGCATATCTGCCCTGGAGCACCCCTGAGATCTGTGGGAGGCACTCCCAGATCTGCTGGGTACCCACCCAGCAGCAGTAGCCTCTGTGCAGGGTACAGGGCTGATGAGGGCTGCTGCCTGGCATGATGCCAACACCTTTCTGCCACAGAGTTCAGCCTGGTTCAGTCTTTCAGACCATAATATTCTCTCTCTCTCTCTCTCTCTCTCTCTCTCTCTCTCTCTCTCTCTTTCTCTTTTATTATTACTTTGCTATTTTAAGTAAATAAATCTGCTCACGTTGTTTTTACTTCCATAAATTTAGGTGTATTTTCATTGAATTGTTAGTAATAATTTTAGATTTAACAGAATCTAATAAAACATACATGATTCCTGCAAAATAATCTTTCAGAAATAAATGGAATAGCTTCAATGAGTCCATCTCATCTTCTTGAATTCATACATATGGACTATGCATATGAAAATAATTATTAAATTAAAATTATGCCATAATTATTATATTTTCTGACCATAATTCTTGAACAGACTCCTTTTACTAAAAAAAATTATGCCTAGCACTTTTTTTTTCTAATTGCAAATCCTTGGGTGGATTTTAGTAACACTATTTGAAGTGTGAAGTAAATATCCCTAAAGCACAAATTTTGGAATAAGAAGCATCTTTCAAATAAATTTCTGGATAGATTATATAAATTCATTATTCTATTTTTGGAAAAAAATGCCACCTTGGGGAATGGGTAGCTCAGTGGGGGAGTGCTTATTTAGTATGTGTGAGACCCTGGCCTCCATCCCCAGCACCACCAAAACATAAGCAGACAGTGGTATCTTTACAACGAAAGGTATCTGACACATCTCATGCTTCTTCACACTGAGTATTTTATCACCTCTCATCATTTATGATTACCTACAGAACAGGAACTGTGTTCTCATTTGAAGAGGAGAAAATTGGAAGTTCAAATAGGGTTAACATTCATAAAAAATGATCCTAATTGTTCACATATTGGTGCCTCTGGCATTCTTAGGGAAAAGGGAGGAGTGGGCTGGGGAAGCTTTTTATCTTTATATAACTTTGTACCTTGTATAATTGAATTATGTGAGTGTTCTAACTAATTAAAGATAAAAATTTAGAAAATTAAAAGTAACTTTCATGCCCCTCCCCCCCAAAAAAAGCATATAAATGATTTGCTTATTTATCAAAAAATTAGGTCAGACTTGGTGGCTCACGGCTCTAACCCCAGTAAGTCTGGATGCTGAGGCAGCAGTATCAGAAGTTCAGGGACAGCCTGTCAACTTAGAGATACTCTGTGTCAAAATAAAAAATAATAGGAAGAAAGCATTGCTCTCTGACTCTCTTCCGTACAGTGCCAGGTATTTGTCATCTCTGCATAGCCAATTTCATACCATCACAAAGGAAAGGCAAAGAGAAATAGAAACTATTACGAAGGTGATGATGGCCAATGACAATACTTCCCATTATAAAACCTTCTGTCACCGGTAGAATGTCAGATTTGTCTTTGTGATTTATTAAGATTGTGAGAGAATCCAAGTATCCAACAAGCCATAAGGTCAGCTGCCGCCCATGGGAATGATGACGGTGACTGTCAGACCATTAGCTGCAGACTCAGTCTCCAGCCATGAAGAGATAAGGGAGGCACAGAGGGTCATAGAATTTGCCCAAGAATGGTGAGCGTAGGAGAAGACCCTGCCCATTTACCTGTTATAGGTAGGAAGGCCATTCCCTTTTCTTTCATAGGTAGGAAGTTCATTCCCTTTTCTTTCTTGGATTCTCCCTTAATCCCAGACACTAAAATAAAAAAAAATGTTTTATCAGAGAAATTTTAACCCAGATGTAACATCAGAGAGAATTTAAATTGAATTGCCCATTTTATATATGAGAAAATTATAATCTGAAATTGTGATTTGCTTAAAATCCAACATGTAGTCTGCTCATTCATCCAATCATCAGCCATCAAATACTTAGTAACGAACTGTTAGAACACTAGGACATGATGACACGATCAAGCCCCAGGGTCTGCTCAGTGTTGTGACTGTGGACTATGAGTGGGAACAGCAGGAGCCGGATCTCATCTCAGTGATCTGGAGGCCTTCGTGTGTGTGTGTGTGTGTGTGTGTGTGTGTGTGTGTGTGTGTGTGTTGAGGGGGGTATTAAGCCTTGACTTGAAGGATGAATCTTGTTTGGGTAGGATTTAGCTGGCTGAGAGGGCCTTCCTTGGGCAGGGTAGCATGAGCCAAAGGCCTGCCGTGGGCACATCACTTTGAAGAACTGACAGAAGGCCAAGGTGATGGAGCCCATGAGAAAAAAGAGGTGGGGATTTGTAGGAACAGGTGAAGGTGAGAAAAGAAGGGCCTGTGGAGCACCCTGGGAGCTCAGGACAGTCCCCTGAAGTAGGGCGTCTTTGAGTGATGTTTGGGGAGTGAAGGAGAGAAATGGGAGGAGGAAACAAAACAAAACAAAACAAAACAAAACAAAACAAAAAAAATGGAATTACAATGGCCATTTTGATCAGATTCATTTAGGGTTAGGGTTAAAATGTTGGCTGCTTAGTTTCTTAAAGCACAATGAATACTCAAATTTCCTATATAGAACAGATACTTCTGGAACTGACCAGACCTACCTGTGTTCCTGAGGAACAGGACACAGGCAAGTCCCATGTACAGCCTTAGTGGAGGCCCATGCAGCAGGAAGCTTGGCATGTTGTGATCCTCTGGCCACCTGGAAGCAGACAAGTTGGCACTTAGAGGGAATAGGGTTGAATATTTAAAACATGGATGCAGAAAGTACTTTGAGAGCAGCACATCAGGAGTCATTAGAATAACAATCTGAAAAAGACTTTGTACTAATTAGTATAGGTTGGGTTAAGCTGAGATAACAATATTAACTCCATTACTGTCTCAGCTTAATTCAACAACAAAACTGATTTCTTGTATATAATCCACACTTCACTAAAAACAATTTGATAGTGAGCATGGACTCACTGGGCACAGGTGTGTGGGGGGGTGGGCCCTGGTTGGTGGTTCTCCCTCTTCATGGAAAATTGAATTTTGAAAGGTTTTGCTTACATGAGGAGTGAAAACTCTTGTGTAGTTTTCTGGAGATTTCCCAGAAAACATTTTAATTGCTTTTTTATTCTTGGTAGGTGCCTGACTGGTGTTTCTTCTAAATGCCACTCTAAACAAAGACAGACCTTACAAAGAATCAAAAGGCTGGGGTTTCTTGGAGTTCTTTTTGGAGCTCTCTTATCCCTGCTCCATCCCAACCCTGAAGCATTTGGGACCAAGTTCCTCAGTCAAAGATTTCGAGGGTCATATTGAGAACATAACATCAGGCATCAGGCCCAGGCTGCAACACAGGGATGGGTTAGTCATGTCTTTCTCCTCAAGTTGTAAGCCACTGGGAGGAAATAGACACATGACCAGCTCATTCACACTGGAGTCCACCTGTGCTGCAACCTCCAAAGGGAGAGAGAGGGAGAAGGAAAGAGGCTGGAGAGGCCAGGACTTGACACTCTCTTCAGCAAAGGGCTGTGGCTGTGAAGGCCAGGAAATGTGAAGAACTAGGTGAAGACTCTTCCTAGTGCCTCTGTTGCTGGGGAAGCTTTGCCCACCGGCCTCTCTGAGTGTCACTCACAGAATGGACAGTCACGGCTCTCTCTGTGTTTCTCGAAGATTCAGTGAGATGGTGAAATACAGTGTCCATTGCAGGCTCTGGGATGTGGTAGCTACTTGGGAATCTGAACTCCTGTCTTGTTATCTTTTTTCTTTTTCCTCTTCCTCCTCTTCCTCTTCTGCATCTGTGATGGAGCTCAGGATCCCTGCAGACACAAACTTACAGGAAAAAGTGGTTGTCTAGAAAAAAAGCTATATAAATATACATACAGATTTTATAGAGAGACATCATAGTTTATCATAAACAAATATTATAGAGAGATTGTATATCTAGACATCATACTTTATCATAAACAGATATTATAGATTTATGTAATCTATATGATAACTATATTTAGATACAAATTTCTTTTCCTTTTTGACTCATTGCTTGCTTCATTGTTACCTTTCTCTTCCACTTACTAAGTGTGAACATGCTAACATTTATTACTTTAAGACTGCAATTCCTGTTTGTTTTGTTCATGTGGAAAGAAAACTCCCTCCCTTCATTTTCGTCTTTCTGTGTGCCCTTGGCCACATCACTATGTGGATCCAGGCTGGTGGATGTAGCAAAGAGAAACAGGGGATACACAGGTAAATATAAATTTGATATTAAAAAAATATTTTAGTGTGTCTTGTTCAATATTTGAAACAAGCCTGATTTGGAGATTCAGGGGTTTTTGTTAAGGAACTTCACTGCTTACCCAAGTTGACCAGCTGGGCATCATTCTGTGGTGAGAGTGGGATCATCCAGCCTCCCCAGCCTCTCCTGGCAAGCCTGGAGGGACAGGATGGGACACCAGGAGGAGCCCAGTCTTAAGGTTGGACACACTTAATTTGCTTCCTGGGTTGGTCACTATGATCTGGGCCATGCTGGACCTTCACCCACTCAGAACACGATTGGAGGGCTTGGTGTAGTTGCTGCTGCATGGACTCAGGAGTCAGAATGGCTAGGTCTCCTTCCTGAATCAGCTACCTGCTAGCTGTCCAGGTTGCTAAGACTCTCTGTGCCTCATTTCCATCACTCCAGGCTGACACGAGGACAAAGCATTTGTTATGTATAAAATGCACTGGGAAGTGTCTGGCACAGGGCAGGTGCTGCATAGCTGTTCAACAAATCAACCAAGGTGATGTTGCTCAGTCAAACATGTCAGCACTCCAGTGATGTCTCCGTGGAATGGAATCACAACTCGCAAAGTCATATATTACAAAGACTAGCCAGCTGTCCAAAAAAATTGCCCTGAAACAGAACTATCTTTATTTTTCTGCATTCCTCATGGTTATTATTGGATAATTTTTTGCAAATCATTGCTTCTTCAGGGTCACCTGCAGAAAAGCAAGTCATGTAACCATGGGACAAGAGTAGTGTACTGGAGGGGATAAGAATAAGCCACCCCAAAATAAACCACTTTAGCACATGGATTATTTGGAGCTGAAGGTCATTGAGAATTGAACATAAAGACACTTCCTCAAAGCTGTCCCTCTCTGACTATGTGCATAAATTTATAAGAAATATGAACAATTTAAATCCTCTTTCCCAGGAGAGTCTCATAGCCATGAAGAAGATGGAAAATTGGCACCAAGCAGGCCCTGCATGAGAAATCACTAAAATTATCCTTGTCTTCCATTAGTGTCCCCAGCATTTACCTCCCCACAATATACCACCTCC
The DNA here is from genome assembly GCF_052094955.1 of Ictidomys tridecemlineatus. Classification (NCBI taxonomy): domain Eukaryota; kingdom Metazoa; phylum Chordata; class Mammalia; order Rodentia; family Sciuridae; genus Ictidomys; species Ictidomys tridecemlineatus. Next base: position 21,332,073 of record NC_135492.1, on the reverse strand, counting down.
AGAGGCTTGAAATGTTTTTTCTTTGACTTTTCTCTTCTCCCCATTTTACTGATCTCTCATTGAAATGGTATATAAGCTTCTGGGTGTTTTTTGGGGATTTTTCATCTGATCTCTGTGAGGCCTGCCCTAAGCACATGAAATAAACCTTTTTATTCCTGTTAGTTTATCTTTTTTTTTCAGTTCAATTTGCAAGTCCCGAGCCACTGAATCTATAAGAATAGAGAAAATTTTGTTGTTATTGATTTTTTCCTCCCTAATTGTACAATTTATTGAGCCTCCACTCTGGAGACAAGATCTTTATTGTTTTACCTTGCTAAGTATGCTGCATCAGAGAGATGTTGATTAGTCTATTACACAAGAGAAAAACCTGAAGATTAGAGTGGAGCCCCTCCAGCCAAAGGCCACATGGCTACAAATGGGAGAACTGGATTTTGAACTAGGTCTTGGATTCTGAAGATAGTGTCACTTTCTAGCTCATACAGTTCTACTCTCCTAACTGCAAAATATCCTAGAGTGTCGCTAAAGGATTTATTGTTGAAAATGAACAAAATTGAGTACTTCCAAGCATTGTGGTGGGCAGAGGGTTAAAAACCAGTCACATTCCCAGAGAAGGGATAAGAAGTGTCGTTGAGACTGAGGATCCAAGAATCTGTCCTTGAGTCTTGTGAAATTAGTCTAGGACATGGACTTGTCTGTGTTCTATCAGTAACAGCCCTATGGCTGGGAATGAGCATGCTAGGGACAACACCTCTCAAGTCTCAATGGACCATTGTGTGACTTCCAATTAACAAGGACCACATGTCAACTACTCTGTTCAGCTGGACCAGCAAACCTGCCTTTCCCAGTGTTCTTTGCAGCTGAAAGTCACCCAGAGTCACCCAGTTAGATACAGAATAATCACAATGCACAACATGAACACAGTAAAGCATGTGCTGAAGCACCTCCCGGTGTAGGTGGCCTCCTTGAGTGCTGGAAGGTCTGGATGATATATCCTGAAGGCAGCCATGGCACCCTTCCACGTCAGTATCAGCTCCCTCTCCTTGAGGCAGATCCAGAGGCTTGGGGATTCCAGAGAGTGGCCTGAGATCACTAAGCTGGTGGGACTGTTCTGGATTTTAATCTCAAGTTGTCACCCAGAGAACACTGAAGATTGAGTGTCTGACTTCAAGAAAAGATTCAAGGAAGGAAAAAAAAGGGAGGCATCTAACACTCATTGACTGTCCATGGGAGTGTCCCATTGGTGACCCTATGGTAGCCTCTGAGTCCTTAAGCAACCTACTCATTACCGGCTATCATCTTTAGTTTTTAGATTGAGGAAACCAGGGCTCAGATTAGTAGTTGGTGGCAGGAAGTGCAGCTTGAAACTTGTCCATTTACTTCCAGGTCCACGGTGGGCAGACCACTGACTCAGAGAGCAGAACTTTTTAGTGGCTGCCTTGCTGCCAGCTATGCTTTAGGGGATTCTTTTGTTCTCATTTCAATTCTTTGAATTAAAGATCACATTTTCTCTATCACAGATGTGAGGACAAGTCCTCCTCCTGGCTGTCGACTGCATTGAGATCCTAATTGATAGCTTAAGAAGAAAAATGGAAAGCAACCGACGGCCATCAAGGGATGGAGTCTTAGCCCAGTGAAGATAACTGGTTGATGGAAACTATTCATATCACTCAGCATCTGGAGCCCAGCTCAGGAATTAGACCAGATGCATTTCTTAGCTGGCTTTAGCTAAGGAGGCTTAAAATATCTACAGTATAGGACTTACATGTCTCATGAGCAGGACAAGTGACTTCAAAAAACTTAAACAGCCTTAAAGATTGACTGCTAGGTCTGTGCCTTGGGATTTATATGAGTTCTTAGTGAAAGATACAGGGGGTGGGGAGAGGCTTGATAACTTTGCCTTAAATCCTTTGCAAAAAAAGGGGAAAAAAGCAGTAATAATCCTACCCAAAACTCTGGGCAGTGAAAGAGGATCAGCTCCATTGGAGAAAAATGTAGGTGATAAGCTGAATAGAATCCATGAAGGGACTGACAATGCTGTGATTCAGCAAGATCTGGGAAAGATTTCCCAACTGTAATGACCACATTGAAGGACCCACACGGGAGCTACCAGGTGGTGACTCTCCCTTCCTGTCACGAAGGTCTGTGGGCTCAGCATCACCTGGCACACAGTCAGCGGGAATCTTCTGATGCATCTGGTGCTGCTGGGGCTGGACAGGGCTGGCAGGAGCCGGGAGCAGGAGCACCATGCCAGTTACTTATGTGAAGAGAACCCTAAGCTCAGGAGATCTTTATAGCTTCAAATGGATGGGAAAAATGAAGAATATTTTGTTGACATGTAAAAATGGTGTGAATGAATTTCAATATTCGTCGGTAAATTTCCACTGGAACATTGTCATGGTCATTTATTGATGCCATCCCTCACAGCAGCCCAGAGCTGAGTTAGCTGTGACAGAGTTGGTGACCTTCAATACCTAAAATATTTGCAATCTGGTCCTTTATAGAAAAAGTAACAATCCCTGGCTTAGAGGAAACCACATAGCCAAGTTCATTGTATTTCTAGAATCTGAGCTCAAGTTTCATTGAACTTGTCTAGGCTACAGGAATTGCCTGCTAATCTGCCACTCTTGCTTCCCTGAATCAGTTTCCCTTATGTCAGCCACAGAGATCTATTTTTAAACCAGTTTGGTGAGGCAGAGTTGACATATTATTAAATTCACCAATTTTAAGTGTGAAGTCCAACAGTTTTTAGTAAATACACCAAGTCATGCAACCTCCACCAAATTCTACTATTAGACCACTTGTATCATCCCAGTAAGAGTCCACACATTCATTTACTTCACAGCTCCTTCCAAGCAGTCCCTGGAGACCACTCATCTACATTTAATCTTTATAGATTTTCTGGATGTTTGAAGTAAAAGAGATTGTGCAATATGAAGTTGAGGAAATTGCTTCAAAGCATAACCTGGCTTCAAATCCATCCATGGCTGTCCCCAGCACCTAGAATAAACTCCCAATTCTTTGGCCCATGAGGACTGACAAAGGTGCTGTCTTCCAAAGTCTTCAGCCACATTTCAAGATGCTATTTTCCTTGTGCACATTCTTCCAGTGACAGGCTTCCAGTGACAGCCCCAAGACCTTTCCATGACTGTTTCTTCTGGTTGGAATACTCTTCAGTGTTTCACATGACTGATTCCTTCCTACCCTTCAGTTATCAGTATAAATGTTACCTCCTACAGCATATTTTACCAAAGGATGTTCTTATAATGATTGCACATGATCATAACTCTATTGTGTTTGTTCATTGTCTGGCTTATTATGATCTGTTTTCCTGACAAAGATAAGAGATTGATGAGATCAGTGCTCTCATTTGCCATATCCATTCACCATCATATCCCAGGATTTAATGCAATGCCTGACATTTTGAATGAATGGGTGAATCAATCAGTCATTATTCAACTAGACTTTAGATAATATTTCCTAATGCTTTCTCCTCTTGAATTCATTCTCTGTACCAGTGACATTCAATAGAAATACTGTGCAAACTCCATTTGTGTCACCCCAGAAAGGGTCTGCAAATTCACAGTTACTCCACAGCTCCTGCCAAGTAGTCTCTGGAGACAACTCACCTAATTTAGTTAGTCTTTACATATTTTTATTATTTGGATATTTGAAATAAAAGGAATCATGAGTCACAGAAAAAAAATGTGGACTTGTCCAAGAAATCAGAAAAGGATGGAAGCTGAGGATATAGTGTATGATCCTCACAGGGACCATGGAGTCCAGGCGGGGCGTGGGGGAAGGAAGGGCCAGAGAAGGTGCTCAGATTTAGGAGCTTGAAGTACAATCCCAGTGATATTAACAGATTGTTTCTAGATAATCAGTGCTCTCATTTTCCATATAAATTCACCATCATGTCCCAGGATCTAATTCAATGCCTGACATTTTGAATCACTGGGATCTTTTAAATTGTTTAAATCTTCTAATAGCCATATTTAAAAGTAAAAAAGAAAAGCAGCTGAAATTAACATTAAGAATATATTTTATTTAATATAAGAGATCAAAAATATTATGATTTCAATATGTAACCAATTTCATCATTTCAATATGTAACCAAAATCATCAATATCAATAGTTTCTTTTTTATTGGTACTATCTTCAAAAGATGACATGCATTTTGCACAGACAAAACATCTCAGTAGGAGTAGCCACATTTTAAATGCTCAATAGCTTCACAAGGCCAATGGCTAACATATTGGATGACACCATTGTACATGGTCAGTGATTTTCCTTTGTAAAACTAACTGCATAAGCAGGCCAAGTTCCTTGCCTTCCAGGCATGTGTCTTTCAATTTAGGGCAGTTATGAGTTTCCTCAAAGTCACTTTTCTCATATGTAAAACAGAAACCATGATTGTAGCTCCTGGATAGGTTTGTCATGAGGATATAGTAGTCATGCAAAGCTGGGTTATGATAAACATTTGATAATCACAGCCCATTACCTGTCAAAACGTCTGTATTTCTGAACTTTGTTGTTTTCTGTGAAATTTACCTATTGTTCTAGTGATAGTATTTCTGGAACAGGAAGTAGGAACAAAAGCCGTAGTCCTGGTCCTGCTTCTGGGGCTCTGTAGCTGTGTGGCCTTGAATAAGCTGTTAAATTTCTCTGAATCTCATTTTCCTGATACTTGAAAATGCAAGTAATAGTTCCTCAAAGTAATCAAACTCTCTTGGAACATGAAAATCACTTACAAATGTAAAGTATTATCATTGTAGCAAACTCTAGAAACAATCTATTGGTTTCACTGGGACTCTAGTCCAATCTCCTAAATCTGAGCACCTTCTCTGGCCCTTTCTTCCCTTTTTCCTCATCCTGGACTCCATGGTCCCTGTGAGGATCACACACTATATCCTTACCTCCCACCTCTTTCTGATTCCTTGGACAAGTCCATATTTTGTTTTCTGTGACTCTAAAACCAAAAAGATCTAAAATGCAGGGCAATTTGATCCTGTTATTTGGTAGTGCAATGTAACGAATATCATCAATGGATATTTTGGATATTTTCTGTTTTACTTGCACTGTCTTCAAAAGCTGGAATTCATTTTGCATAGACAAAACATTCTCAATAGGAGTAGCCACATTAGAAATGCTCAATAGCTACACAAGGCTTGCATTTTGAAGTATCAGGAAAATGAGACTCAGAGAAGTTAAACAGTTTATTCAAAGCCACACAGCTCAAATTGCACTGCAAGCTGCCACCTGAACTGATATTATGCTATTTATTATCTATTGATCTTACTTAGTGTGGGCATTCATAGGTTTTGCTGCAGAAATATTATATTTTGATCGTGAGGAGCAACCCCAGAGTTTAATAGGTCTACCATGCAGGCTATGCATGCAAACAGCTTTCTACAATCTGAAAAAATTCTGAATTCAGTAATATCACTGGTTTGAGGGATTCATAAAAGACCCTGTTGTTCTTCAGCAGACCCCACTCCTGCCCAGTTTTGAATTTCTGCCCACTCTTACTGGGGCCTGAGCTGGTGACCTGGGATGAAAAAAGACACACAACATTGTATGAACTGAGCTCTCCTTAGAATCTGGAGTCTAACGCCCAGAGAGCCCTTGGTGCTACTGTGAACACTATTTCCAGGGTCCATTCACCCAGGCATCACCATGAATCTCAGTCTCTGTGTTTGATTGATTTCTGGCATCTCCTGTGGTGCTGAGCTGGAGGGACTACTCCTCTTAGGCCAATTCCTGTTATTTGCCCTTGAGCATTTCTTTCCTATGCAAACAAATCCACCCAAAGCCCACTTTTCCAACCAGCTTCTTTATTGGGGTCTTATCCTCAGGGCCACTAGTTTCCTACCCCAATCACCTTAGGGCCAGCACCAGAAAAATAAGCACAGCTCTCGCACTACAGAGATTATTCAAAGGAAATTCTAAGCCTGTTTCCCATGCTTTCCCTCTTCCTTCCCAAGAAAACCCTGGTAAAAGCTCTTGACAAATTTCTCCTCTTCTCTCTGCCTCTTGACTGGCCCTGGTATTTCTTCTGTGACCTCCTGTGGGTCTTCCCTGCCCTGTTCCCAGGGAACTGTGAGTGCCTTTCTTTCTTCATGAAAGTGGTTTCTGTGACTGCACGTCCTGCCATATATCATTAACACTGAGCCCAGAGCCCTTGAAACAACCCACCCACTCTCCTGTCTCCAAGACCTCCTCTGCCCAATGTACTCCCCACTAATGACCTTCCTGAGAAAATACAACTTGGAGGGTTTCCCAGGGCTTCATCCCATGCACGCCCTCCATCTGCAGCAGGACCATCTCTGCTGCATTCTTTCCTGTTCCTAAGGATGAGATAACTGGGCTCCTAACTATTTTTTTAATATTTATTTTTTTAGTTTTAGGTGGACACAATATCTTTAGTTTATATTGATGTGGTGCTTAGGATCGAACCTAGTGGCTCATGCTTGTTCAGTGAGCACTCTAACGCTGAGCCACAACCTCAGGCCCCCTTGTCTTCATGATTTCTTCAAAATTTCCCTTGCTACAAGCTCATTCTCATTGGTTTACGTGTAAGCTGTCATTTTCTCTATTAAGGCAAAAACTAGATCTGCTTGTCCTTATATCCCTATGGCTCCTTCTCCATTTCTCTCTCTTCCATTGTACTGAAACTTCTCAGTGGTCTCTTTGAAGTGCACCAATTCCTCTCCTTCTCCTCTCTCTCAAGCTCAGTGCAATTGGTTATATCACCAACACCACCAAAACTGCTCTTTTCATGGTCTCCAGGGCTTCCATATAGCTAACCTTCCCTCACACAACATCTGGGGCTTGATAAGGAACCAGCAAATCTCTTGACCTTGTAGGGCTCAGTCCTTGTATATCTTTTTTTCCTGTCAATGCTGATTCACTGGGTGATCTCATCGTCTTTCATGGCTTTAGATGTTGTCTTAAAGTGTGTGAATGGACAGATATAGACACAGGGACAGGGACAGGTATATCTTTGGCTCTGAATAGCATCTTAACTCCATACCCACTTGCCTACTAGACATTTCCACCAACTGTATAATATGCATTTAAAATTCAACAAATACAAAACCGGATTCATACTCTTATTGCAGAAACTCTTCCATACCCAATCTACTCTATCTCAATTAATGATACCTTCACCACCCAGGAACTCAAATAAAAGACAATTCACCATTATCCTAGATTCTTCTTCTCTCACACTTCACATCCATGTCAATCACAAATTCTGCCACCTTTGCTCTTGAAATGCACCCAGATTCCAAACATTCCTCATGAATTCCTCTACTATCCTTCTGGGGCAAGCCACTTCCAGTTCTCATTTGGATTTTTGCTAATATAATAACTGCTCCTGAAAAATTTCCCTCTCTGCTCTTTTACCTTTTAGCATTATATATTTAGCAGCCAGAGAAACCATTTTAAATATAAATAAATTGTTGTTGCTTCTCTACTCAAAATCCTATGGCGTTTTACTTACCTTTGTTCATGTAGAATTTTAAAGTGGGCTGATGTGCCAGATGCTAGTGACACCCTACCTTCATATCCCTTCTGCTGGGCTTAGAATTCACCTGCAGTTGTAGCCATCTCTTCCAGAATGCTGACAGCTCTCTACCTTCATTGGCCACATCTCTTTGATTCTTGACCTAAAGGCATTATCATCTTAGAACTTGCCCAGCTACTGCAAAAGGAACCCTGCCTGTGTAAGGAATTTGACATCCCAGGGGCAATCCTCAGCCAACCAAGAGCAGCCTGTGTCCAGTTGGGTTATTCTTTGGTGCATTTTACTTGGGTTCTCACAGGGACTTTGGTAGAATTGAGCCCATGTGTTCCCAAGGATCAGTTTCTGGGGTTCTGACTCTGGTGGCCAGCGTGTGCTGAAGTCTCCATGCTGTGGCTGGCTCTGGGATATGATACCATCTCAAGCTGACTTACCTCATCAAATCTTTGAAAGCAATCCATATATAATCTTTTCAACTTTTTTAGTGTGAGAATGGCTTTTCTTTGATATGGTCTCTGACTGATATAACACCACTGTGAAGTTGCTGGAGATGCAGGTGGTCAGAAAGCAGACTCACATTAAGTTCCTGTGAACATATCCATCCCCTGCTTAATAAGTGGGGAATCTTGTTCTAAGCAAAAGGTCCTAATGCATTAGCAGCTATGGATCAAGGCTCTGGAGTCAGACTTTGAGTTTGAATTCTGGTTCAACCACTTACTAGCTATGTGATTTGGGACAAGTACCAACTTCCCTAAACCTCAGTGTTCTAGTCTACAAAATAGAGATCAGGATAGCACCAAACCCAAAGAGGTTTACTGTAAAGATTAATGAGACAATTCATGGAATACATTAGTAAAATGTGTCTCATATGTAAGTGTTCAATAAACTTAGCTACTTTTCCTATACCTAATGGAATGGAGCTTGGTAGTTTATAAAGTGTATTTCAGGGATGAGGCAAATAATCTTGTTAGCTGGAGGAGGTTTCTGAGTACTAATTTTCCCAGCTCCTAAGACAGTACCAAGTCCATGCTGATGCTGGGAATTTCTTAATTACCTAATGTGGCTCAGGCTCTAAGATGGCACCAATTTTTTCCCCTCCTGGAATCTACACCTTCATGTTATTCTCCTTCCTTTGAAGCAAGACCTATGACATTTTAATGACAAAAATGTGGCAAAGGTGACGGGGTGCCAGTTCCAATCATGCTACTTTAGATGGCAGCTTCTGTCTGTCCTGTGTGCTCTCCCAGCTGTCTTTCTATAGTACACCGTTGGGTAGCCGTATGGCAAGGAACTGAGGCTGGCTCTGTCCAGCAACTCTCCCAGAACTGAGTCATCACTGAAGTGACCTGGAAGGGCATTCTTTCCCAGTGGAGTTGAGATAAGACCACAGCTCTATCTGTCTCCTTGACTGTCCCCTAGTGAGAGCCAAAGCAGAGCATTCAGTGAAGCTGAGCTGGAGTTCTGGTCCTCAGAATCAGTGAGATATGTAAGAAATTTGTGTTGTTTTTAGCTTCTAAGTTTGTGGCCATCTTGTTATGCTGAGGTACATAACTAAAAGGACTATGAAGTGGCTCTGTTCTTTTGCTTCCTTCTCTAGCACTGGGTGGCCCTCTCTGAGGTCCTGAGGGCAAAGACTCAGTTTCTACTCTCAAGCAAGTAGCAGTGGGGAAAGGCTGGCACTGAAACCACGGAGGATATCACAGAAACACAGAAATTTGGATGTCTGGCTGGGACACAGCCAAAGCCATAAGTAAAGGGTGGTCTGGAAGATGGGGGATTCAGGAAAGATGTGACCATGTGGTGGATTTTAGCGAAGTAATGGGAATCAGTGCTTTCTTGGCCAAAGGAACTGTGTTACCTAGGAAGAACATTATTAGTTAACAGCCTGGTGTGTCCAGGCAGGTGCAGGTCTTTATGGAGTAGAAGAGCACAGAATGTGTTGACATAGAAGGCATGCAGGTGGGGAGCAGGACCTCTGTGTAGACAGGGGTGGTGGCAGTGAGGTGGGCTAACCATCAAGGATTATGTGTTTGAAAGACAATTCTAAGACTTTAAACCATATATGATGTAGAAGAGAGACTAGAAGGTTTAAAGAGTGAAGCAACATAATTGAATTTCTGTTTTTTAAAGACACTATGTCATTGTAAGGGATGAACCAGAAGGGTAGAACCTAGAGTCAAAGGGACCAGCTGGGAGACTAGTCAGGAAACAAGTGTGTCCATAAGATGACCATGGAGAAACAGCAAGATAGAAGCCATGTGTCACCATCACAATGCGGGTGGAGGGTCAAGGTTGACTCTGAGACATCTAGGACTAGGGTCCTGCATGGGGTTGGGGGGAGGAGCAGGGTTGTACAGAGTAAGAAAGGAGGTTAGTGGGTGGGCTCCTTGGGCCATGACATTCATTATTGGAAAGAGACCATAAATCTTTCTGCTGATGAGAGGAACTGGGACCAGGGCTGGGAGAATCTCTCTAGTCTCTATGGGAAGGGAGCTGCTCATCTGAAGGGGAAAGCCCAAACAAAGCATCCTAAAGATGGTGCTGGTGTTGGGAGGCAAAGGTCAGAGGAAGCATGAAGTTTCAGACCATTGATATAGGAAGAGAGTTCCTCCCTGCTACGGGATCTCCTATTCTTAAGAAAAGAAAGATTCAGGATCTCTAATGCACCTTGAAGCCCCCATCTCCCTAGATTGTTCTCTTTCACCTTTTCTTCCCTCTAAGCATACTAGCCTCCTTTCATTCCCAGGGATGCCCCCTGCTTCCCTGGGGTGTAACTACCATTTAATTATCCTGCCCACCCCCAATGGATGCCATGACGACAAGAATGTCAAGTAGCAGCTTTCCTTTAAACAGAACCGACTTTGTCCTACACCCCTATTCCCAGTGTCTGACAGGCCTCTCTTCCTTTTTCACAGTGGCTTTGCAAAATCACACTTAAATATTTCATTCAGTACCCATTTCCTCTAATAATCCTTCTCTGTTACCTCTCGTATGAGCTAGGAACTCTCTTTGTGTTTCTATAGTACTCTTGATTTGTCTCCACCATCACACTTCTCAGAGAATTGAAATGATCTCAGGCCAATATATTTCTACCATTAAATTGTTAAAAACAGGCACCTCCCAAGGTTGGCACATGGTAGCCATTCAATCAACATGTCTTCAGTAAATAACCAATGTTTCTTGAACTGAAATGAATTGTTTTGATAGGAAAAAGCAAGGATTACAATCAACATCCAAATATTCAAGGAGACAGAGTTGAAAAACTGGCCTATGAAGGTATCATATTCCCAATGGGTCCCATTCATAATGGAGAAATGTATGGATGCATTTGAAGTGTACATCACTAATGGGGAACTAGCTTTTGCCAACAGTTTGCAATTAAATTTATACCACATATATATTTTTAACTCCCATGGCACTCAGGAGAACTTTCTGGCTTCCTGATGCCTACACTTTGCATAGGGCTGGAGGAGTAGTGCCTACACTTTGTTACATCTTGCCACCATTTACTACTAACCAGTAAAAATATGAGATCAATGGTGACATTCTTGTCATGAGCAAAGCTATAGGTTTAACGCATTTCCTCACACTCTCAGGAAGTCTATATTTCCTAGCACTCCTTGTGGGGTTGTCATGGAATGAGTTTGGCCAATGAGAATCTGAATAGAAATGAGAATCACTGTGATTCCAAGGCAGAAATTGTTATGGATTTTCCACATTCCTCCATCTCTGTGCCTAGAAGTAAAGGACTCCAACATGTCAGATCCCATGGAAATAGCCTACATCTTTGCAATACTCTTTCACACTGAGACAAACTACACTGGTTTGTGATTTGATCAAGAAATAAATCTTTGTTGTGTTAGATCACTGATGTTTATAGGTCTTTCTATTGCAGCAATCAGAGTTGTTTATTATAAATAATACAATCTCACAGAGCTGTTTTGAAGTAAATAACATTCCTCTACATAACCGTTGAAATGTCTATTTATTAATAACTGGTACAGTGTTTATTTTTAGATAGAACATAAAAAATCAGGTAAGAATTGTTTGCATAATATTTATATTTATATGGAAATCAACTTATTAAAGTTGTTCAAATATTGGACAGAGCCAGAATATAAATTACACATACAGTTTAAAAATTACAGGAAATCATATTATATGGAGCACTAAAGGCCACTTGTGGAATAGTTGTGTTCCCTTGTGAGCCAGAACGTGAAGAGAGCCTATTCATAGCACGGAAGAGACAAGTCCAGGGAGCAAGGCATCAGAATTCTATGCCAGAAGAAGGGGGTAAAAGAAGAAAATGACGCAAATCAAATACAATGGGTTTGCATCATTGGAAACCTCAATTTTTCTTTGATGACTGATGTTTTTCATCCCTGCTACATAGAAAAAGTTGGGGGGAAATAATCCTATCTCATCTGAAGCAAAGTAGAGATCATTTTTTTCTTTAAGTCTAGGAAGGGTCAACAGATGTGATGAGGTTCATCTGTCTTTCTTAGGGATTTTCCAGAATAAGGCAGAGCCTACTTTACCTCTCTATCAGCAAATGACTGAGGCTAGACAGAAAGGCTGCCCAAAATTTTGGAACTTGGCCCACAGCTGGGTTTCCAATTTTCAGGGAAACACTGGAGAGTAAAGCTGATTCTCTCTTCCTTGGAAATGTATTCAGAGGGGTAAAGAAGGGTGCCATTGGCAGATCTGGTTGGCTTCCATGCAGAACCTTGATCTTTTCATATTGTGAAAGAAAGAGTCACAACTGTTCGGAGCTTTTGGCCTCCAGAGAATGTTTTTAAAGACTAGCCTGTTTCTACAGGAATCCAAAGCCCTGAAATAAAGGTGCAGTTTAGAGACAAAAGACCAGCATTGGAGTCAACAGAGACTTAGAGACATTTGAACTCCCTCCATTAAAAACAATGACAGAAGAACTTTGGGGACAGAGAATAAAGGGCACTTGTGGGATTAGCTGCAGCCACCAAACCCAAAGAGCTAATGGATTCCATCATGAACCAGGTGAATAACTTATGTGGCCTTAGTTTCTGCCATTGACAGCTGGATTGTGAAATCAAAGGACTGAATAGTCCTGGCATCCCTGCTCTCCCCAGGGGAGTCTGTGGGTCTGTGATCATTTTACTGTAAAGCTTACCAGACAGAGGAAAGCAAGGCCTCATGGGGAGACACAGGGCCTGACTTGTGAACATTTATATGACACAGAAGTCTTGGAATGCAGGTGAGGGCAGAATTTGAGTGGGAGAACCATGAGATTTGATTACAATCTCAGCACTTCCTCCTATAATATTTGAATTTTGGCAAGGTCATTTCTGTTTCCCTCCCATTTTTAGTTTCCTCATCTCTGAGACTGAGAGAGGAATGTCTCCCTCATGGGCTTGGGATGAGGATGGCATGGTCCATAGAGAAAAACTGTGTTTTCTGATATTCATGAAAAGAACTTAGGTTAAGCTTCTCTCTCTTTCTTTGACCTCAGTCTTATGGGAAGAGAAACAGAAGGGAACACTGAAGTTAAATAAAACATTCTGTCATTTTTCATTACTCTTAGGCTTCAAATTTCAGTCTTTTTGACAAGTAAAAAAGCAATTACAAATACATTCCTAAACAGTAGGCCAGGTTTTGATGGATTGTTAGCTATTCTAAGATTATTCTCATAAAGTCACCATTTTGACTGTTAAGATCTAGTAATTCTTTTTTTCCTGAAACTTATGTTAATCCCAGAACAGTTCTATTGGGAAGAACAAGCCTTGGGTACAATTATAATTTTTCAATTACTGCCATCCAAGAACTTGACCACCTTTCTCCTTGATTCTCTTAGTAGCATTTGGTTAAGCCTGATGCAGGAGAGCCAAACTCCTTCCATGGAGTTTAAGAGTAACCAAACATGGTTACTCTTTATCAAAATGCAGAAAGCCTAGATCGGTCCCAAGTACAACCCAAGTGGAAACCAACTACAGAGATCTTTATGAGAGTCAATAAAGTCCTGGTGATTTCTTAAAATAATACCCTACTTACACAAACATAAAATGTCTTAAGTTGGATCCCATTTTCTTTTTGTAGCTTTTGATGAAGGCCCTAGAATACCTGGTTAGGATCTGGTGAACATGGGGGTTCTCTGGAACAAGGTATGAGGAACCAGGTTGTGTTCAGATGAGACCAGATCCCAGTAGAGAGGGACACCTTTGGTAGAACTGGCAATTTGGGGTAATATAGATCCCCAAATAAATCATATCTCATTGTCTTAAATAAAACCCATAGAAAAATCAATTTTCTCGTCCTATAGAAAGAGGTACAAGCTGAGTTGTGACTCTGGGGCTGAAATGAGTTCAAGCTGGGCCAAATGGATGAACCAGTTCAAGTTTGTCAGGATGAAGAGGAACAAAGCGGGAATAGCCAAATAAGTGGCCAAGGATTGCTCTTTATATTTTCTCAACTACACCTAGCAGCAGAAGGCCTTTGGAAGATAGAAGGAGTTTTTAAGGAGGAACATATTCATCTTTAAATACATGGGAACATCGATCATATTTCAGAGATTGGAAGAAGTCTCAGGAAGTATGTCTGGTTTAGGACTTTATTGAGTGGGCCAGGAAATTTTCATTCATTTTCTGGGCTCCACAGTCACACTTCTTTGTCTCCAACATCTGGAACAGGATTCAAGAGACTTGCATTCTAGGTTCAATCTGCTACTCCATCCCTTATTCAATCAGAAACCTGGTGTGATTCCCCACACTCTGAGCCTCTGCTTTCCCATCTAAAAAGAGAGGTAGTTTTTCTGGATGGTCAGGTTTCCCCATGCTCTGAGTATCTCAGAATTTATGAAATTTTGTCTCCATGCATCTATATAATAAGTCAAAGCCAGTCACAATTTTCCTACAGGGGTGCCGAAGCTGAGGCTGATAAAGTCTGGGAAAAAGTCCCCAGGAAGCATTTGACATACTTTAACTTTCTTCTGGAAGTTTCCCAACTTGCTGCTAGAGTGAGTCTGACAGCCATCACGTCTTGTACCAGGAGTCCTTTCACATTTAATCATATCTCTTTGACTTTACTTCCTGTAAACCCTCTTTTGAGAGAACGGTACAGCAACTGGGTCTAGGGGAATGTCAGTGGGATCAAACTTTTCTCCTCTCTTCATCCTGACATTCCTTCTCTTCTGCATTTTGTTGAAGAGTAACCATGTTTGGTTATAGAGTGGTACTTATATAAAAAGTAATTGTAACAGGGTCTGATTTTGTCATGCAATGATTGGGATAATATCTCCAGCATCATTTTTTCCTGAAAAAAAATTCTGGTGTAAAATTAGAAGTCATAAGTAACATCAAAGAATTAGACAAATTATTTACACGTACTGTTTAAAAGAACCTGAATAACAGTTCCACACATGGTTCTGTCACTGTACTAGGGGTTTTTCATATAGACTGATTGCCTTATTTGCAATTGACAAAATAAGACAAATAATAATTGATGTTAAATACTTTTGAATATTCTAAAACACAAAGTTTCATTCAGGTCAGCTCTATAACCTTCTTATCTCTTTGAATTACTATTACTAGTTCCCAAAACCTTGAAAACTATGCAGATTGCCTATCTTCTAACCTGTTCTAACCTGAGTCTCTATAAAGTTCTACCTGCTACCTTGTATAGAGGGCAATTAGTTCAGTTTTAAATGGTAAAAAAGCAGTAACAAAAGAATGTTGGGTTAATTTGGATGTGAAGAAAAGATACTCTTTTTAAAACTTCATTCTGAAATGAGTGAATTTTCAAGAACAAGTAAAGGCAAATTCCTAAGAATTTTCAGAAGGATTTTCCTAACTCCTTTCGTAAGGATTTTTGGAAAGCAAAGAAAATCTTTGTAATCCTAGGTGCCTTGAAAAACTATTCATGGAGACCAAAGGGCAGCTACATGCATCTGCTGGAGAAGCACAGGGTTGGGGAATCAGAGGTGTGTCAGCAGCACTCTTGGAAGTGTAGGTGATTTCCAAAGATCTGGACAAATTTCTTCTCTTGCTCCTAAAGACTTTGACCTGCCAGTTCCCATAGACTATGTGACCCCATTCTATTCAAAGGATAGGGCCATGACCATAGTCTCTCTTGGTAGCATGGTAAAAACCAAGTAGCTCAGCTTCTTGCCTGGCCTCCATCTAGGCAAGGATTTAGAGAGGAGGGAGAAGCTGGCTTCTTCAGATGCCACCTTCTTGTACAGCTTAACTGGAGCTATAAAGTCCAAAACAGAAATCCAGACTCCCATTCAGCCCACTCAGCTGAATCTCATTTTGTTTAACATTTGTAAAGTTAATTTATTTTATTAATTTTGATCTTTGAACCAAGATTGGTTCATGCAATCTTGATGCAAGGTCTGTGCTCTCACTTTCTTCCTAGTTGAACTTTCAACCATTTCAAGATGGGAAGCATTCTTCATGCCACAGAGTTGTCTGTGGCAGTTAAATCAGATATTTTCCATTCTTCTTAAACAGTTTTAAGGGACTTCTGACATTCGAGGCCCCCAGATTCCTAACTTCCTCATGGCAAAAACTGTGGCTTTCTAATCTCCAAATTTTGATTACACAGTTCCTGGCATAGAGTGGTGCTTAATAAATTTTGTCAAATGAATAAACAAATGATTTTTTTCTTTATTACACTCTCATTTCAGTAGCATAGAAATATAAAAATAGTTTTGGCAAATCATGAGTGGATTCTGTTATGTTAGTTTTCTATAGCTAATTACTCTTTCAACTCAAAGTACAAAGTGCCTGAATCGGATAGACATAGATTTGTAACTGTTGTCTAATAGTTTGCGTTGACCTCTATAGTTTGGGGTTTTCCTGTTTGGGTTTTTGTTGTTGTTGTTTGGTAGTGGTGGTAGTGGTTTGTTTTTAATGAAAACTAGAGCTTACTAATATCAGTGTCATATCTAATAACTCTGAAGTCTCAGTTCTGAGAATGAATACAGTCATTGAAAAGATTTTTCTCAATTTAGTGTTACTCTCTTTGTCTCCCAGTTTTAAAAAAATATATATATCTTTTTGTGCTTGCTTGTGTGCTAATGTTTGATAGTCAAACTCATGCTTCATCTAAAGTGTTTGTTCTCACCCCCATAGAATCTCATTTTGTTTAACATTTGTAAAGTTAATTTATTTCATTCATTTTGATCTTCCTAAAATTTGGCCTCTTTAAAAATTTGTGTGCATGCATGGGTGTGTGATGTGGGGGGATTGAACCAAGGACTTCATGAACAGTTATGCATGTCCTATCAGTGAACTTAATCCCCGGTTCCAAATTATTTGCTTACTTGTACTTATTGAATTTACTCTTTTTGTTGTTGTTCTGAAGATTAAGCTTGGGATATCAACCTGCTGCGCAGGTGCTTTACACTCTTAGTCTCACATCTTACCTTTTTTATACATCATATAACACAAAGAGGACAAATAAAATGAGATCATAGTTTTACTTGAGAAGATCATTCCTAGTTTTATGATGTAATTAATTCGTCACTACTTCAAGTGATTTGGCCCAAACCCATGTGATCCTGGAAAATTGGAAATTCATTGGTGCATATAATAATCTTGGGGCATATTATTAGCCAATTCTTGTGGGTAATTCTTTTGTCCAACAGAAGGACCTTTGTGGAAGCACACTGTTTCTCTCCATCACTTAAATATTCCATATTGGTCCTTAAACTCCTGATTCCTCAATACCAGCTCTGTTGTAATGTAGTCTGTGGGCACACAACTTGAACTGGTTTGGTTTGATTTTCTAGAATGTATTTTTTGGGGGACAAAAAGGAATATCAAACCAGAATTATTGAAGAAGATCAATTTTCTTCTTTATTTTTGTTTTCTTAGATGGGAAAAACAGTTTTAAGATTCTTATTATTAATTCATGAAATGGATATTTTTCTGTGTCCACACTGATAGCTAATAAGAAAACTTACTAGATGTTGGTGACATATGGCAATCAACAAAAAATCAGTTCTTGGACTTAGGAGCCCATGCAGAAGCTAGACTGCCTAGCCTTGGTTTGGGAAATGATACAAGTTCCAATTCTCAGTAGGGTACTAAAAGAACATTAAGACGGTTTCCCTAATTTTAACTTAGAAAAGATAATTCCTGCATACCCTTTCTAACTTTGAGTCCATGGTAAATATTTCCCACTTAGAGCTAAAAAGATTTCACTCTTTTGACTGAGAACTCTATCAAATTCTTGAAAAACATATCTGCTTATAATATATTGATGTTAATAGATTCTGCAGGAATATTGACATATTAGAAGAATAATTTGTGCATATGTGGAGAATTTGATTCATTCTCCATCTCTTTTTTTTTTCTTTCAATAACTCAAATACATAAAGACCAGCAGAGTTACTTGTAAGATGGTAGGTAGCACAGTCAGTTCTGGCAAAAGATTCCAGGAGGATGAGAATGAAGAGCTAAACCCTTAGGAAGGAGCATAAAGTTTCTTAAGTTTTGGCCCCGGTGGCATTACTGAAGCCATGTTGAAGAGAGTGGAAGAAGGGATGAAATGGTCCATACACTTTGCCTCCCAGAATGCCATGAAGCCCAGTGGAAAGCCACAGGGGAGGGCTCCATGTCTTATGTGTGTGATCATTCTTGTGTTCTTCCTGCCTGCCTCAATTTCAAGGTCAATACCAATCCATTCATGGGACACTCCATGTACAACTCCCTTCTACCATTCACAGTGTCTGCCTTTGTTCAGGCTTTTGTTTTAAGTGCTTAAAGTCAGGAGCCAAGATTTAAGCACTACTATATTTTTAACCTTTTTTACATGACCCATTGGCATGTGGGTTGAAAGAAACCAACCTCTAAGCAATTTCTTTCCAACTCAGGGCAGGGTACCTGGATGAGGTCTTCATGAAACCATCAACCAAATGTCTGCCATAGCAACTATGGCTCCTGTCAAGGAGGAGAACTTTGGTAGCGGTTGCTTGTAGACATTGGTTTAGGTCATTTCCATTATCTTGGTGGTCACCATGGCAACTACCCACACAACCAATGCTTAGATGGGTGAGCAGAGTAAGACAATAGATACTATGGATGGTCCTTTAGCTACTGTAGCCCATGCCTAACAGAAGCCTTTTCTATCAGTCTTTGAGAGAGTTGCAACATCCTGTAGAGGCCACAGGTGATTTGTGCTAAATATTAATGCCTTTACAATAGTGCTCTTCAGGCCATATGCTTACCCTCAGTGAGTCATGGCTATGTGCAGTTCTAGTTTTTTCACTCAAAAAGTCTGTAGGAGTAAAATTGGATGGTTCTGGAGATTTTGCCTACTTACTTAATAATATATCAAGCTTGTTTGTATAATTTTTTTCTGGATCCCAAATGAAATATATTGAGTAAGCATATTTTGCAATAAAAGCAGACAGCCTCTTCCCCTGGATAAACTATGGCAATTGCTTCCCATATGACACAGAGTACTGGTGTCTTGGCATGATTTCTGGGTCCTAATGAGAGAGAGGAGGGAAGAGTCCAGGGTAGGGAGAGAGTCAGCAGATGGGGCTTTGAGTCCTGGTTCTCCATGGGACAATAGAGTGACCCCAGCCATGTCATTATACCTGAGCTTAAAATTTCTCATTTTTAAAAAGAATTCTTTAGAAAATATAATTACTGCATCCACTCTTAATTGTAATTTTTGCTTTGGATATGGATAAGAATGTGAATTAGAACCTTATTTTGAAGATACTGAACTTAGCTCCTACCTAGAGGGGCACTTCACTTCTGGCAAATTTCATTATCTTTGCCTACATAATTTTGGAACTACTTTAGTTTGTGTGTTTGTGTCTGTCAGGTGTTTATGTGCTGTGCTGTGTGTGTGTGTGTGTGTGTGTGTGTGTGTGTGATGTGATTTTCCCCCTCTGATTTGTAACACATGTGAAATTCTATACTTGGGGTCACCAACACCTTTTTACAGATGAGGAAAGAGGCAGACCAAAGGAGGTCCCTTTGAGAGCTTTGAAATGATTTTGTGGACTTTCTCTTAACATAAACATTTCTAAAATTCTTGGTTTGGGAGATTTGATGACTATCTTTCTTTGTGTCTGCTCAGTAGGAAGCTTCTTGGCATGCCATGTGTTTTTATGGAGATAATTATTTTCTTGTTTTAGAAAACTGTTAATTACCAGAGTATTTTACACAAAAAGTAAATTCTATTCTCTACTTACCAAAATAAAACCCAAGTCAGCCAACCAAACCAACAAACAGCTAGGCTTATCAGTAATTTTTCCCGGTACTGGTCCAGTCATGATTAAAAGGAAGAACAGCAGGGCCTTCTTAGAGAAACAAAAAAATGTAAATATAAAAAAAGCTTGAAAATTTTGATTTAAATTAAGTTTACATAAAAAAGGTATCCCCTGGTTCAATTCCCCAAACACAGAGCAAACCTTAAAAAATCAGCAAAAATGATGCTAAACTGTAAAATAAAAAAATGAAGAACAAATATAAATAAGGAATTTAGGAAACAGAAAATAAAAATTGTTGGAGAAACATGCAAAGATAGTCAACCTCACCAATAACTGGGGAAATGAAAATTAAGGCAATGAGAGATGCCTTACTTCACCACTGGATTTGCAAAACTTAGTGGTGCAAGGGGAGAGGCTCTCTCGCCCCCAGATGGTGGCTGAGTGCAAAGCTGAGCCTGTGCAAAGAGCCTTGTAATGTCACTATAGAAATTAACATGCATATTTCCTTTACCAGGCAAAATTTGCTTCTACATTCTGATCTTTTAAAAACACTCATTTGTGTGTACAAATAAATAGGTACAGGGACCTTCCTTATTTATAAACAGTAAAAACCAAGAACATTTATGCTTCACCTCTCCTGGGTAATACTGTTTCACCACTTGGGAAGGGAGTTTGCTCTTATTTCTACACGTAAAACACCTTTCTAAGTACCTTCAAGACTTATCAAATTGCAGAATGAGTGACCCATTTGTCAGACAATTTCAGAAGCTGACAATGCAGAGAACTTCTATGATGGCAACGAGAACAGCAGACCCCCAACATGGGAACAGATAAAAAAAGTTGACTCAAGAAGCTGAAAAAACCCTCCAAAAGGCAAATCAGCCTTTAAATCCTGTTAATCTTTTATTAGCAATGCTTGCAATTATTAATTGCCAGGTTAGTATAGTTTCTGCTCATTCTTTTGCTTATTGGGCCTCTGTTCCTAACACTCCTTTGGTGCACAGTATTTCCTGGGGAAAACCTGAAGTTCGTGTGTGTACTAATAATACTAATTTTCCCCCCTCATGTATGTGGGGGAATTAAAAATATTCCATTCTATAAAAATCTGTATAATATTTATAATATAACTGTAGCTGTTGAAGGAGTCCCATTGTGTATAGGGGCTCATTTTTTCTGTTTGCCTCTTATAGCACATAACAACTCTCTTTCTTTTAATACTTGGGGAGTTAATTATCGTAGTTATTATACTGCTGTTTTTACTGTCATGATATCTTCCCGAGGATTTAATACCTCTAGTATGTATGTTAATCCATCATGGCTATCGTCTAAAGAATGTTTTGTCAGAACTCATCTTCCTTTATGTTCAGCTAAATATTCTGAAACATTTTTAACTCATTTAAAGTGAAAAAAATGTCATCATCATCACCCTAATACAGTAGTCAAATATCAAATTATCAATATAGTTGATTGGAGTCCTGATCATTCTGAATTTATAGAAAGTTGGTCAAATCGTACTTTAAGACAGCATTGACATAATGGGACAATAAATGCTTGGGGTAATGAGACAATTAAAATGCAACATTATGCTTTGGTCTCTCCAATATTACAGCATATAAGGTTTTCCAATATTCAAGGGGATATATAGAAATTATGGGCAGTATCTGGGAAACTCACTGTATGGACTGGAAATTTCACGTTAGATGTATCCCGTTCCTCTCCTTTTGAAGTACATCTACATAATAATCTGATTTATTTTGCTTCTGCATGTGTTAAATTCCCTTATTCTCTTATGATTGGAAACTGGAAATGGAATGTAACTCAATGTGTAAATAGAACTAATTGGGAATTAATAGAAATTAATAATTATTCTTTAGTTATTGTTAAGGCTGGCACAAAATTGAGGGTGCCTTTTAATTTGACTCATCCTTGCTCTGATTCATTGTCTGTTACTCATTTGTACAATGCTGTTCAAGTTTTGTTACATTGCTCTCTACAATTAATAGGAATAGTTATAGCTTCATTCCTTGCAGTTGCTTCTGTAACTGCCACTGCTGCGATAGCTAGTGTTGCTTTGCATCAAGACATTCAAACTGCGAATTTCATGAAAACATGGCATCAAGATGCTCATTTAATATGGCAACAACAAAAGGACTTAAACTCTCAATTGGCTACAGATGTGATCAACATACTGTTTCCTGGCTTGGCGATCAAGTTACTATCTTGGCTACCAGAAATGTTCTGAAGTGTGACTGGAATTCTTCTCATATTTGTGTGACTCCTGTGCCATAGAATACCAGTGGTTTCTGGGAAACTGTTAAAAGACAGTTAAATGGACATCAAAACTTAACTTTAGAAATTATAAATTTGGAAAAAACTATTATGGACACCTTTAGTAAGACATTACCTGAACTAACAGGATCTGACATTTTACAAAAATTGTCTTCAAGTATTGCTAATTTAAATCCTTTAAATCATTTATCTACCTTGTTGTCAACTTCTTTAGGTAACACTATAATAATTTTTGTTTTGTGTTTTGTTTTGTATATAGTCATCCAATGCTGGAAAAAGCAAAGGCAACTGAAACATGAAACCTCTCTTATCGCTTCTGCTAAGGCTCATTTACAAAAACAAAAGGAGGGAGATGTAGAGAATCAGATGTAACTGCGTTACTATTACTGTTCTTGATGGAGTCTGCCTGCAAACGGGATATTCTGTCAAGGTATAGATAAGTAACAGCGGACATGCTTGAAAACAAGGTGTCTGCTGTCCTTGGGAGGACTTGCCTGCAAACAGAATGTTTTGCCAAGTGGGCTAGGAGGGCGCTGAGAAAAATGTTATTATCTGTTCTTAACAAAGAGCAGAGCTCAACGTACTCCTAGCAGAGAATAGATTAGCCATGAGAAGCGGGTCACTTCTGATTAGAAAGTAAAACTTCTGCATGCTATGTTTAATTAGCTGAAAGACCTGATTTATTGATGTTGGAAGGCTGCCTTCTTTGTTCACAATACTATAAAAATATTGCTTGTACATAATAAAGGACTTTTTTTCTGCTGCTGCTTCACTTGCTCTGCTTCTTCTTTTTCTTTCTTTTCCCATGCTGACCTGCAAGTGAATTACTGCAACAGAATACTATGCAGAAATTGAATGAAAGGGATCTAAATGTTCTCCCAAAATACAGACAATGAAAAAAACTGCTTGTCCAGTGGGATCTTGTTTATACAATAGCAGGAAGAGCAGATTAAAAACTTGGTTCCAGCTGAGCATGGTGGCACATGCTTATAATCCCAGAGACCTGTGAGGCTAAAGCAGGAGGATTGTGATTTTGAGGCCAGCCTCATCAGCTAAGCAACTTAGTGCAATCCTGTCTCAAAATAAAAAAAAAAGTAAAAAGGACAATAGATATAACTCAGTGGTAAAGCATCCCTGGGTTTAGTAAAATTATTGAAAAAAAAGTAGATAAAAGGCTGGGTATGTTGGTGGATGCCTGTAATCCCAGTAGCTTCGGAGGCTAAGGGAGGAGCATCAAAATTTCAAAGCCAGCCTCAGTAATTTAGCAAAGCCCTATGCAATTCTGCAAGACTCTGTGTCTAAATAAAATATTAAAAAGGCTGGGGCTGTGGATCAGTTGTTAAGTACCCCTGGATTCAATTCCTGGTACCCACTCCCCCAAAAGTTAATAAAATACCTTTTAAATTATTTTAAAAGGTCCTCCAAAACATATCCAGCATACCATTTAGGTAAAAGGAAGCTCTATTTTGCTTCTGTGTGTGATGTGAATTTCTGCCTATGGGAGTGTCTGAGAAATACCATCTCAATTCTCAATCATTTCACTGTATGAGAAAGTATTCATGAGGAATTGACATATTTTAAATACTTACCTTGGAAAAATTAAGTGAAAGAGTGTGGAAATAAGAAAGTAAAAATCTGATTCAATTAAAATATCACCTGAAATATACCATCTATATCTTTTGTAATTTATACACACAGTTTTTTCAAATATCACATGAGAATATGTTTATTTTGCAAGTGGTTCTAATTCTTTTGCCACAATTTCCCCATGTTTTTACACTACCACATGTTTTTTTCTAGACTTAAAATATTCAATAGAATTTTTCATAAGTTAAAAAGGAAAAAAAACATTCTTTCTGCTGAAAATATCACATTTAACTTAAAAATCATGAACCTTTTAAATATCAGTAATTGAAGCTGCTGCGAAGGGGGGTCACATTTATCTGAAGGTCCCAAGATAGCCCTGAGATCTAAATAAGAAAATATCTCATAAACTGTAACAAAACTCTCACCTTAAAATAAAACACCCTGAAATGTATACAATTATATCCATATTCAATAGCTTTACAGTATCAAGTCTGGGTTTATAGAAATAATAAACAAAATAGCTTTATATTCAGAAAACAGGTTCTAAGACCCATTTATACCAAAATGACAAAATTTGAAACCCAGCACCCTGTGCAAATGTCTGTTCCATTCCTAACCCGTCACAAAGACACCGTTGCTTAAAAACACAGATCCTGGGACATCCAGTAAACACCATCTGTCATCTGAGCAAAGAAAATCCCAGTAAAATTAGCTCTAACACTTTATTTGAATGAAGAATCTGATTCAAACCAAGAGTCTGAATCCATCGAAGGTTCCTGGGATTGCTGGGTACCATTCCTGGGAGTGTGGTATCATGCACTTAGTTCCCATTGAGTGTAACCATAGTTAAGTGGTTCCAAACCAGGTTCTAGAACTCGTAATGGATGGTCAGGTGCCTTGATCAAGGCAGAGAGATCTCACAGTCCCGGCCTAAGTGGCTCTGTTCAAACTTCCTGTGTCATCTTTCAAAAAGAGATGCATTACCTCGACTCCCAGGGAGCCCTCAGGTTTATGATTCTTCTGACCTTGCGGGTCACCTAGACATTCCATGGGTGCCACTGTCACCTTTCCAGGAAATCTGGTCTCCCTTGAAGTCATCCGTGTGTACCTGGTGTGCATGCACGTGTGTGTTCCTGGTCACCTCTGCACACAGTCACCCTATTAAACACTGTGCTTGTTGGAACACAACAGGGGTGCACTTTGCACAGAATTCTTATTGCAGGCAGAGTGAGGAAACTCAGTGTGAGAACTGGCATTCAATGTCCTTGAAAATCAGTCAAATCAATGCAGGTAGTTGTTTTGTTTTGTTTTCTCCCGTTTCTTTATATTAAAAAAAATTAGAGGCATTTTTTAGCCACTTATTTAAAATTTTAATGAAGAAATGTGAACCCAAGGGCACAGAAATGACTCACTGACTCAATAGTTATTATATAGGTGCATAAAACAAGCTCTAAATGCGTCCAGAGGTGGGAACTTGAAAAATCAGCATTTTGGAAAGAACTAGGTTTGTTCTAAGTTCTTTGTGGCTAATGTCATCCACTGTGAAATTTCCACGTGCCTCAATAACCGTGACTGGCTTGTTGTAAGTATTTATTGTGATTGATACTTTCTGTTTCCTATGAATCTTAATAAGAACAGGATCAATGTTCCATCCTTTCTTTCCCTAGAAGACGGAGGCCCTCCAGGTGACCACCTGGTTCAAAGTGGGGGGCTTGTGTGCTTCTGGTGGGCAGCAAACCAATAACGAGGCAGCAGGGTTCAGAATTCAAACAGCTACCTGCTGTGAAAGACCAGGATCCTGAAGAAATTTGTGGAAGATAGGTGACTTCCCAAGTACTGTAAAGAAAAAGTAATTCATCACATAAAAGACCAACTGTGCTGGGAGCGCACAGTACTGCCTGACCACTCTGACACTAGTGGGAAGCAAGTGTAGTGTTAAAGGAGGAGCCAGCACAACCCTGTAGTAGACCCAGAGACTTGCATCAGGGTGTAACTCACTCCCCAGGGCAAATTTATGTCAAGGCAAATTGTACAAAAAGGGTCTTCTGGTTCATGTGGATAGGGTGAGCATGCAGGGCACTTCCTACCCTCTCTTTGCTTTGGGCTCACTCCCTCAGTCTTCAAGAGTCAATTCTTCATGGAACTTGGGAGTCCTGTGGCTTCCCAACTGTCTGAGATGGCAGCCTTTCCCACTTGGGGCTGCGATCTGGCCCCCTCCTTGGGCCTCTGTCTCACCCACAGCAGCCTCTACTCCAAACGTCTGGTTACTGCTGACATCTGGGAAGGAATGGACAGAGGCATCACAAATCCCATTTTCCAGCCCATGTCACAAACTCTCCTGAGCCACAAAATGAGCTGACATCTCAGGAGTTCCCAAAGTGGAGGTGGTGATGGTCTTGCAATTCTGAGGTATCTAGCTGCTGGGAAGCTGCTAGGATAGCCCAAGAGGCCGCACGATGATGTCATGATTCCCAGGATGTCCATGATGTGATGTGGGCACTTCTCTACAGCAAGCAGAGAGGAGCAGCTCTGACTCTCCCTGCTCCTTCTTGGTAGGCTGGTGCCGAGCCGCCTGCAGGACACTTAAGCACACAGCAAACGGGAACAACCGCATCAGCATCACTCTGCATCTGCAGCGTCAGTCCTGGTGTAGCCAGCTCTAGAGGTAGAAGCCATGAAGAGCCCATCTGCATTGTCAAGTAGCCACCTCTTCTCACACAGAAGCGACTTCACAGCCACTTTACAGCCAATTCCTCTGTGAGGGTCCCCCAATCTCCAGTAACCAAGGAAATCTCTGCCAAAGGGTAAGTTCCAGAATCCTCACTTAAAATCAGCAGCATTAACAAAGTTTTCAAAATATTTCTTCTGGCCAGTTTAATTATAATTTACTCAAGCTCTAAAACATATTAAAGTATACTTCAACGTTCTCCCAACTCTATTTATATATAAATCCCTGAGAAGATACATGTCAACTAGAAATTCATTATTTACAGTTAATAAACACACTGGGTGCAAGCAGAGGCCCCAAGCCTGCACCCTCTGTGCTGTCCATGTCAGGAGAGCAGACCAGGCCACCCTTCCTAAAAGTAGGAGGGGTTGGGTGCTAAGGCAGGACCCCAGTGCAGGAGCAGCGGTGCCTGTTGCTCACTCATCCTTGGGAACAAGAGGTCCTGCCATGACAATGCATCAGGGCCACCATAATGCTTCTCAGGAACCCCTATTCTGATTTTTTAGACCTCAGGATAGCTGGTGCCAAAGACGAGCAAGGAGTTTAACCAAACTGGGAGAAGAAAACAGGCCAAGAAAGAAAAGGAAGGGGGAACTAAAGAGAAGGTAAAGAGGATTTCAGGGAAAGAATGTGGAAGCTGGATAGGATACTGTGATGGGTCCTCACCCATCAGCACCTGATGATAAATGGAGGGTGGAGCCTCAGTAATGAGATGCAGCTGTTCAAAGCAGTAAAAACACACACAAATGACGCCAGCTGGACTGTCAGAGAGACCAGGGGTGGTTTCTCTCCGCCTCAGGGACCAAACGATCATATCTTCTCTGCGAATCCCATATTCAGAAAAGGTCACCCTAACAATGTTGCCTAAGAAGGGACTGGCTCACTGAGTCCCACAAGCCTCCTCAAGGTGACCCAGATTACTCACTCTCTAGGTGGAGCTAATTCCAAGCCCAGCTGCTGCCCCCACCTGCCTCTCCCCACTTGCCTCCCCCCACCCTTCTCACAGTGACACTATCAAGCCTGGGCAGAAGGGTCCCACTTGAGGATATCTGTTCTTGTGCTCCCACAGATCCCCAAATTGAGAGACTCCAAAGGCCACCTGCTGAGAAGCATCCAGACTTCTCTTCCTGACTTCCTGCACTGCCTGCCCAAGACTGGGCACAGTGTCCACTGGCTGTCATGTAGCCCACTCCAAAGAGGCCAAGAAAACAAGAGCAAAAGCCTCTTCCTTAGATAGAGGAAAGAGGGGAGATACATTGTCCTTGAAGGAGAACACTGTTAGAAAATATACTTCCACACAACCACAGTGACAATTGAGGGCACCTGGTTCAGAAGCCACCTGGACCCAACCTGAGGACATACCAGAGAAGAGCCTCCCCAGGCAGGGCAGTGATTTGATTCTGGAGAGAGGGACTGGTGAGAGTTTGCACCAGGCTGTGCATGGACACTTCCTGCACTTGAGTCCTTTGGGCTTCACAGACAAGTTCTTCTGTCTGGGGGTACACTTTAGCTCCCCTCCTGCCAGTCAGCTCTCCCACGCATCTGTCATTCTTACTTCATGAAACTCACCAGGTCATGGATGCTCCAATGGAACAGGGAATGTGGCTGGTTCACCTTCAAGTCTGCCAAAGAAACTGATGGGCTAGTAGACTTTCTAAACATATATATTTCAAAGTTTGCTGGCCTAGTAGACTTTCTAAATGCTTGTATCTCTAGAGCTGTCTTGTGGACACCAGCAGTATTGCTGGCCAAGCCCCATGCTGGTCAGGTGCGTCCTGTGCATCTGGTCAAGGCTGGAACAAACAGGATAGGAGGCCCCAGAACAGAAACTGAAGAAATCACTTATCACGCTGTTGACAGTCCACCCATCACTGGACAGTGACAATGGGTCGTGTGAGGTAGGGGGACGGGTGGGACCAGGAATGTGTACTTCTGATCAGGTAGCAGCAGAGACATGGCTTGGAGGGGTGCAGGGCTCCATACCATTCTCAGTGCATAGGTCCCACGGTGGTTAGCAAGCAGGATTACTTGGCAATGCAGTGGCAGGCAGATGCTGAATCAGCCAGAACAGACACTGACTAACACTGTCTGTTCCAATGATAATTTGACATTCTTACAAAGTTAGAGCCTTTTGTGGGAGCTCAGGATGGGTGTTCAGGAAGAGCAACCCCCAAGTGAGAGGAGAAGCTGCAGTTCTCAACACAAGCTGCAGTGTACTCTCCTGGGAACACAAACACTGGGGTTCTTCTCCCCCAGAACAACACAGTGCCAGCCTCTGCAGTAGGGGAAAAGGCAGAAAATGTTGACAAACTGCCTGGTGGTCCTCAGGGCACCCAGTATTGAAAGTCACAGATTAGAGGCCATTTGGCACTGCCTGGCTGGGCACTCAGCTGATGAGGGAGGAGCTTGTGGCAAGCTAGGTGAAGCTGTGGATTCTACAGACATGGCACGGAGATGCCACAATGCCAGGGACCCAGAGAAGACAACCTCCAAAGATAACTGAGGTCAAGAAGATGTTGTCAAATCCAACTTCCAAGTCACAGGGGTGATCCACAACCAACTAATATGCGTAGTTCTAAACGTGGGTCTAGGATTCTGTGGCATTCATCTTGATGTCTTTCTGGGATTAAGGAGAAACATGCTAAAATCTGATTCTGAAACACAGTGTTTTTATCTCACTAGTCTCTCCAACAGCCTGGGCGCAATCTTGCGATCTGATAAAGGGGGAAGGGCTAGTGTGAAATCCCTGATTGCTCAACACTAAGAAGGTGCTGATGGGAAGCCGCAAGGAGAACCCAGAGCCACAATTGCCTGCACCATGAGACAGATAAGTTCGTGTCAGCATGTATCCAGGGTTATAGTAAGGAGCTTCCAAACACTCTATGATAGTTTTTGAATTCATAGTTCCCAGTATTTCAAATAAATATTTAAATAAAGTGCATGTGTAACAGATATTCTAAGATACAGTAAGAATTTCTCAGATTTTGGAGATAAAAGCATAAACAGAAAACTCCCCTGAGAGCTCAGGGCCCAGGCAAATCACATCTGCATCCTGCAAAAGTCCCCACATCCTGGACATCTTATACAATTGGCATGAGGATGAACTAAAGATCAGGGACAATCATCAAAGGAGAAATAGAAGTAAACTCCACTTGAGCCTGAATGAGAGGGATGCCCTGAAAATGCGAAATACTCCTAGAAATTTGCCTCAAACAAGCTTGTTAAAACTCAGTTCTAGCCTCCTGTTCCCATAAATCACCCTCCTGCCCCCTTCAGCAGTTCCATCCCTCTGGGATCCTATCTTTCCTGAATTTTTACATTTTAAGGATATACAGATTTGACTTATCTAAGAGCATGGAAGACTTAATTTTGTATTTCCAGTAATCATTTGTTGAGCTCACCCCACTTATTAAAAGCTAAATTTTCTCTTATATCCAATAAAAGATTTCCTATGCAGATTATCCAAAGCTCCAATTTAAAATGAGTCTAGCAAGAAATGCAGTTAATGCATTGTTTCCTAATAATTCGACAATGATTTTCATTATTATTACTGTATGAACAAGAGAGTTTTAAAATAAGACACTGAAATTTGAACTATTTCATTTGATAATTTTGCTGTAAAAGTCAATGCCTCCATCAAATAAAAATAAATATTCAGCATCAATTAATCAAATAGGAAAATCTACACCAAAGCACACCCACAATGAGATGGAAAGGCAAAAGCCAGAGCCAATGGCAAAAAGGAGAATCCCGTGAACTGTGTGAACTCATACAGCTCTCACAAATATTTATTGCTAGATACAGTAATTTAAACCAGGTGTCTTCAGACTCATATATTGAAACTGCCTTAAATACAAACATCCCCATCACCTGTAAAATTCTGCAGATTGGTAAATAATGATTAAAAGTACAAAATTATGCAATAGAACCCCGCCCTTTGATAAATTGGTTTTTAAAAATTCTTAATTGAGGTTCTCTAAAGGGAAACATTAGGTGTATTGCCCGCTAGGTGTATTGATTGCTAGGGGAAGGAGGGTTAGGGAAATCAATACGCGCTGTTCCCAGCTCCCTCTTAGGAACACTTGACCACTTCCTGGGATCCCAGAAGGCGGCTGTGAGCGCGGTATGAGCGCACTGCAGGAGCCTGGAGCGCACCTCTGAGGACCCAGCCAGGGGGCAGCCTCCCCTGTGCCTCTCCACCTCCTCCATGGTCATGCCCCCACCCCCCTCCTCCCCGCTGGGGCTCTGCCCCACCCCCCACCCCCACCCCCGCCCCCGCCCCCACCCCCGCCCTGCAGCGATAGCTCAACACAGGCCCTCCACCCATAGACCCCTTCACAGTCCTTTTCCTCCAGCGTGGTGCTTTTCCTTCTGCGCTTCCTACTGGCACTTCCTCTGGGCCTCTTCTGCCTACTTTTCTTCCTTGGCCTCCTTGTACTGCCACTTGGGGATCTGCAGGTGGGTGCTGTCCTTAGCTCTGCCCTTGCGGCCTATGTGCTCTGGCTGGAAGGTGGGCGCAGGCGCCTTGCTGATGCGGAACCTGGGGACCACCATACCAGGTTGCACACTGCTCAGGCACAGGAGCTGCAGGGGCAGGAGGCTCTGCTTCTGCCTGGCAGAGGCTGAACCCTGGGCCCCTGGCAGGTAGGGAAATGGGGGACTGAGTCTCAGAGCCTCCTCTCCGGAGCCCCCTACCTCAGAAGTCTGAAATTGCTGTTCAGCGCCTTCTGCCTTGTCCCTCTCTTGGGCAAGGGTGTCCTAGTCCCCCTTAGATGCCAGGATTTCCTGCACTGCCAGCCGCCTGTTTCCAACACTGGGAGGGTCCTCAGGACACACAGTTCGGCAGATGATGGCCCCAGCAGGACTATAAAGGCTTGTGGTCATCCTGACTATATGGTCAAGGACACCCCCCATCCTCCAGGCCCTGGCCTGAGCCCGAGGTCAGAGCAGACTGCACGAATTCAGTGAGCCTCTGCAAGCAGTTTTTGGAGGATGCAGGCTTCAGAACTGCCTCCGGGCTCAGCGGCAGCTCTGGCCTGTAGTTCTCCCCAAACTGTTCAGGGCAGGGTCGCTCCAGCAGCCTCTGCATGAGTTGGACTACCTCCACCCTGCCTGTGTAAGCAGCCCACTCCTGGGGTGACATCCCACGTCGGCATTCTCCAGCGTGTACATCTGCCCCTGAAAAACAAGAAGCACAAATGGATGGCTGCAACAGCAACTCAAAGAATGGAACAAAGGTTAACTTTCCAAAACCTAATAACAAGCTCTATCCTGGCCCACTGCCACCTGCATGTGACAGTCACCTACTGCATTTACCACTGCAACAAGAAAAGGTTTCTCATGCATCATTTGATGTTTTTGTCTTTTCTAAATAAAAATTTGTCTAAATCAT
The DNA here is from genome assembly GCF_052094955.1 of Ictidomys tridecemlineatus. Lineage (NCBI taxonomy): Eukaryota > Metazoa > Chordata > Mammalia > Rodentia > Sciuridae > Ictidomys > Ictidomys tridecemlineatus. The sequence continues at coordinate 21,300,350 of NC_135492.1, read as the reverse complement.
TATTTTTTTTTTTTTAAGAAATAAGATTCCAGCGGAGCACAGTGGCTCACTCCTGTAATCTCAGCAGCCCGAGAGGTTGAGGCAGGAGGATTGATTGCAAGTTCAAAGCCAGCTTCAGCAATAGCAAGGCACTAAGCAAGTCAGTGAGCCCCTGTCTCTAAATAAAATACACAATAGGGCTGGGGATGTGGCTCAGTGGTTGATATGCCTCTGAGTTCAATCCCTGGTACCCAAAAGAAAGAAAGAAGATTCCATAGCTCTCTGCCAATGGAGACATGACTAGACAACAAAAATGTATTGAGATCACTTGATGATGCAGCTTTAGTGCTCTAATTGCTAACGGTAACAGTCACTTGCAAGGCACTCGGAACCATCTCTTCTGTCCTATCACTTGGAGGGTTGGTCCTCTTGTGGGAAATGGTGGTCCTTCACCTCTTCCACTGGGTAGTTAACTGGCTGGGGGACTGCAGCCCATATTCATATAGACCAGACAGTGGGCTATTCCAAAACAGAGGCCATATCTTATGCATTTTTATTCTGCAACACATCTAATCCTGGCAGGTGGGTGGCATGCCTATAACAAAAATTCATTACAGAATGAATGATGGTCACAGTGGCTGAGGGCTTGCCTGGGCTGCAAAGCTGGCAAGCTCCATGGAGTAGAGAGCTCCAGGGAGCACCTTGAGTCCTCTGCACTCAGCTCTGTGTGTTAACAACCACCCAGAAGGGCAGGTGTGATGGTCAGTATTCTGTGTCAGTTTGGCTACACTAGAACATCCAGAGCTTTAATCAAACACTAATCTAGGTGTAGCCTGAAGGGATCTTGTAGCTTTGGCTAACACCTTCTAATCAGTTAACTTTAAGTCAAGGAGATCAACCCCAAAGAAGTGGCTAGGCTTCATCCAATCATTGACTGCCTTAAGAGCAAAGACTCAAATTTCCTAGAGAAGAAAAAGTTCTTGTTGCATTCATATATGAATATGCAACAGCAAATCCCATCATTATATATAATTATAATACACCATACTACAGTGATGCAGCCACATCAATGTTTATAGCAGCTCAATTCACAATAGCTTTTCGGTGGAACCAACCTAGATCCCCATCAGTAGATGGATGGATAAAGAGACTGGTATGTATACACAATGGACTATTTCTCAGCATTAAAAAGAATAAAATTATGGCATTTGCACATAAATGGATAGAGCTGGAGAATATCATGCTATATAAAGTAAGCCAGTCCCATAAAACCAAAGGCAGAACATATTCTCAGATTAGTGGGTGCTGATCTAAGTAGAATAAATAAAACATAAAAAAATTATAATGCAACAACAAAAAAACATGGAATAAAAGGAAAAGTTCTGCCTCTAGACTTCAGTATTAACTTCTACCTGTGGGCCTAGCCTACAAATTTTAGACTTCCCAACCCCCACAACTTCATGAGCCAATTCCTTAAAACAAATCTCTTAATTTATGCACCCTATCAGTTCTGATTGTCTAGAAAATCTTTAATAATGTATCCCCAATGTCTACCTGAATGTCTGTCCATTCTACCCACTAACCCCCCCACACATACAAACATTCCAACATTAAACTCCAAATCATCCTGGTGAAATATGCATAAATTTCAACTTGGCAATGCAGAAATTATTACAAAGTTGCTGTTAATCTTGGTCCAAACTCAGCCCCACATACAGTTTGAAATCATTCAGTATTTCAAGTCCCATTAGTCATATCTCTACTGGCAAAGCAATGTGAAAAACTATGGAAATTATCTAGTCTGTGAGCTCCCTGGAGACAGGCCTGGCAGAGGCAGCTTCATTTATATCCCACACAGACCCAGGTGTTGACATGCTGTGGCTGATCAATATGGGCTGAGCTGAGAGAGGTGGGGGAGCACTCCCACTTCCCTGCCCTGCCAGCTCACAGTGGCCTCATAGCCAGGCAGACCTGGCTCACTTGAGCTCACCTGCTAATAGTCTTAATACTGTGACACATTAAAGAATAGCTATCTTACAAGAGTGGTAATTATTTGGAACCAGAAATCAGGAGAACTCATTAGTTAGAGTACAATTTATAAACTGCCTAAAATGAAAAGGGGGCAGTAAAAATGTCATTGTAGAAAATAGATGACACATTAAACCTTAATTAATTGCATGTCACTTAAAAAAGGATCAAACTGCAAAATTAAAATCTTAATGAACACTGCATGAAAGAGACATTTTTCAAATGCTAATGGAAAACAAAAGAAATAGCTGTCCAAAGGGCAGCATTCTTCTTCCTGTTGTACCCACCTTTTCATTTTTATATCAGCCATATATATGACAATTGTGTGTCTTAAAAATTTATAAGCAATGATAATTTTTCTAACAGTGAGTATTAGGATAGGTAACATTCAATTAAATTACATAAAATATTTAATTTAGTACTCTAAAAAATTTCAAACCCAGTAGAGTTATTGGAAATAATCTTTTAATGTCAAAATTAAAATAAAAATTTGACTATAACTAAATGATAAAAATTAAAATCATTATTTTTCCATGAATATCAATCATATAGTTAGTTAATCTATCTGATACTGAAAAGTTGCAAATGTCTATGAAACCACCTGTTGTAAACAATCACATAAGGAAGGTCACAACTGACAATCCACAGTATTTATAATTTAGGTTATTTACTACAATTCAAGCATTCTAAAAAAATAAAATTGGGGGAGGGAGAAAGATGGCCTTGTTTTGTAATAAATTATAAACTACCATAGGAGTCGGTAATGCAATGAGGTTTTGAAACAAGCACTAAGAAGAAAGGTGTTCAGAGACTTCTAGCTAATTTTATATCTTCTTATTTCACCCATGCTTTCAATCACACAATACTATTTCATCTTAGCAAATTAAATAAACAAGATTTTAAAAAACATGATATAGAAAAATTTTTAAAAAGTTGAAGTACTATTAGTAAGCTTTACTCATCAAAAAGATGAAAACTTTAGGGACTCAGGCAGAAGTGGTTATCCCTTACTAAGAAGGTGAAAATAAGATGGATATCTATTCATGTGAATGAATTTTTAAAGAAAAAAAAGAGGATGAGAAGAGTTAGATGCTGGAAACAACTGGAATAAACATACAGACCAGCAACAAAATCATCGATTTTCCAAGATTTTTGCATAGTACCGAGCTTTTGCTTTGAAGTTAAAAAAGAAGTTTATTTCCTATGTGAATATGAGTAATGGAAATATAAAAATACTACACAGAGAAACAACTTCAGAGTTCAAAGATAATAGTCATAAATTTGATGTTTTATTTCACAATAATGTTTAGGAACCATTGGAGAAAATGTGACTGTTCAAATTGAGATATGAACACCATGAAAGAAGATACATGGCGGAAAAGGAAATCCAGGTGAGCTCAGGAATAGAAGAGATGCTGAGCAGAAAAAAAAAGAGGAAAAAGATGGGGATATAGCTCAGTTGGTAGACTGCTTGCCTCCCATGGACAAGCCCCTTGGTTTGATCCCTAGGTCATACCCCCCCGCCAAAAAAAAGAGGAAGACAGAATACATTCATCACTAAATAATAAAAACATAATGGAGTGCTATGATATTAATTAAGCATTTTAAATTACCCCTTTCCTGCTCTTACATGTTCATTTTTTTAATATTTTGGATTGAACCCAGGGGCACTTAACTACTAATCCACATCCCCAGCTATTTTTTAGAATTTTATTTAGAGACAGATCTCAATGCATTGCTTAGGGCCTCAGTAAGATGTTCAGTATTCCTATATCAGTCCCCCCAACCTGCTAGAATTACAGGTGTGTGCTACAATGCCCATCAAATTAAACCCTAAATAAACTATTATAATGTTAATGGAAGAGGGTGATATCCCCCTTGTTGTAGTTTGGTATCAATGTGCCAATATGTTAACCAATTGGTCACGGATTTCTTTTACATGATTTAAAAAAAATATTGTAGTTGTTAGTGGACCTTTGTTATTTAAATTATTTATATGTGGTGCTGAGAACCAAACCCAGTGCCTCCCACATTAGGCAAGCACTCTAACTCTGGGACACAAACTCAGTCCCATCTTTTATGTTCTTTTATTAGTGTATATTTCTAATTTTTTCTGCAACACTCATGGATCCTTGTGTCTTTTTACACAAAATCATCAATATAAGAAATCCCAATCAGTGTATATATATTTAAAAATCCAGTTTATATTTTATAAATTGAAATTTATTATTTATTAAAAATATTTAACATTATCTATTTGTGCCCAGACTACCAATAGGTACAGTATGATAAAGTATTTTCATTAAGAAATATTTACTATAGGTGCTTATATGAGGAAGAATACAACAACCATCATTTTGATTTTTTTCAAGAGAAAGTTTTGTGTAACCTTTATCAAGTCTGAATAGAAATTTAGGAAAAGTGCTATAAAGTGTTTTGTTGTTTTACTAAAAACAACAATTCTTTCCAAGCTAACGTACTGTAATAATGTCAAATTCATATAGTGTATATTCAAATACAAAAACTAATTAATATTGGGACCACTATGTTCTAAATCTATTACTATAAAATGAATATACAGAATTAATGTTATTTACCACTACATTACTGTTACTGCATATATTAATTATGTAACTATATTAAAGATTTTGTTTGTAATAGGATTTCAAATTTATACTACTTCAGTAATTATGTGCTTCCAAATTATCATAAAAGATACTTACTATATTTATGACAAAGTATAGACAGAGTCAAGAAATTGTAAATTTAAATTATAAAGAACAATAATTGTGTGACTGGCTCATCAAAGACAAAAAGATATTGAATGATATAATATAAAGAACCTTTTACCTTGATTCAAAAAATCTAGGAAGCTGAATTCCTGCCTCAGCCAAGAAATAGCTGTATGGCCAAATAGACTGTTTTCTCTGTGTAGAAAGTTTACTAAAAATTAAATCATTGGACTAGATAAATCATCATTTCTTCACCTCTTTCACAATAAACTATTACAAAAGTAAGATCCTTTCACTTTCACTGGACAGCATAGAGATAAAAAATAAAAAGAACTGGAGATCAGAATTACTTATGGGTGGTCTTTAAAGAGATACATTTTAGAAAATACTGACTATATATGGACACATAAATACCTATGTATTTACTATATTTAATCATATTCCAAACAGCTTTAAACTGTATGTATGAAAAGAATTTTTATATGCTGTTACCTCCTAATTATTAATAAACTAAGAATATTGTAACTGGTATTTAATATTCTATATCTGAGCATCAATTTTGGTGACTCTGCAGTATTCCACTTTAAAAATGTAAATCCCTAAGTTTAATAATAATCTGGTACCTTTAAAACTGTTCTGCAATAAACATACCTACAAATATACTTTAATAAACCCTCATTATTAATTCTTCAGGGCAAATTCCTATGGTATTATACACAATTATAAAACACTTTTTATGTGATAAAAACTGCCCCCAAGGGGCTGGGGTTGTAACTCAGTTGTAGAGTGCTTGCCTAGCATATGTGTGTCACTGAGTTTGATTATCAGCTCTCTCTCTCTCTCTCTCTCTCTCTCTCTCTCTCTCTATATATATATATATATATATATATATATATATATATATATATCTCCCCTAAGTACACTTCATCAACAAAGTAAAATGACACATAACCCACATCTTTAGAGACAATAGAATATCAATGCATTAGTAATTCCTCCTTTCCCTCCTGATACAAAAAGTTTACCTTCATATTGAGTTCCCTTAATGGTTTTGCTCTAGAGAAAATTCCATATGGGATTTTATTGATTTAATTATATTCCATGTTGAGGGAACAGATGGTGAAAAACTGAGGTGGACCACCCACTGGATATGACTGGAAGTAATTTCTAACCAAGTTCAAACTGTTCAGTTTCACAAGACTGCATAAAAGGCTCTGTTAAAAAAAAACAAGCATAAATCTAAATTAGAACTAAAAAAAAAAAACTTCATTTGAATAGAACAGCAAATTCCAAACACAAATACCTCAAGGCCTTGCAAGTAAAGATCTACAGAAATAGGTTAGGCTGATTCTGTGATACTTCCTCCAGATAATCAATACTCAATTCCAGGAAGCTATTGACTTGCCTCGTGGAAGACAGTGCACTCAGATTTTTCAGATTTCACAAGAAAACAGGAATTTTTTCCCTTTTTTTGAATTGTTTGGCTTTAGTTTATTTAAATCACTGTATAACATAAATTACAAATTGGTGACTGAGAAGGATCTCAAGGTGACTAGTTTGAGAGTGCTATGCCACTTACTGTAACAAATCCTATATAGGTTTTAGTTATATAACTATCTAAATTAGTATTAAGATTAAGCTGGCGTTGTAGCTCAGTAGTAGAATACTTGCCTTGCACAAGTGAAACCCTGAATTTGATCCTCAGCAGCATGTAAAAATAAATAAATAAAAATAAATAGTAAAAAAATTAACATAACTCCCTGTCACAGTATAAATCATTATTTAATAATTTAGTGGTTATTTAGGAATACTAAATTCAGAAGCTGATTATACTTCTTGATATAGTATAACACATTCCTTTTATATGGTAAAATTTGAAGGAATATAAGTACCTATTAAGCAAGTATTTACTAAACACATAAACTAATATGTCCCTACTTTAGTTTCCCACTACATAAAGAAACTGCTAAGTGTGTAAATATAAATAAATATCTGCCTTTAAGAACATTAAACATTTTTAGAGATATAAAGCACAAATAGGAAGCACTTAGAAAATAATGCACAATTGGCATATCATCAGTAAAAAATTACACAGAATTGGTGCTCATTATTTAGGCTGTATCAAGGAAGAGCAACATTAGTAGCTCCTGGAAGGCTATTAGAAATGGCGACTCTGGGCTGACTCTCACAGAATTAATATGCATTACAACAAACTTCTTTGTTGACTTGCATACCAATATTTAAGAAACACTGTTTGTTATTGGTTATTCAAATAGTTTTGAATCAATCTTGCCTTATCATTTAATAGCTTGTGATTTGGAGCAAACTATTTTTCTTTCTTCTTTTCTCTCTTTCTTTCTGGTGCTGGGGATTGAACCCAGGGTTCCTCCACCTATGAGCTATATCCTTGGAATTTTTCTTTGAAATTATCTTAGAGTTTTACTAAGTTGCCTAAGCTAGCCTTAACTTGTGATTCTACTTCAGCCTTCTGAGTAGCTGAGATTGCAGGTGGGCCCCAATATTCCTGTTTGGGTAAACTGATGTAGTAATACTTGGTTTATCCACTTTTGAAATGATAATGCCTTACTTTATTGGTTGTAGTGAAGGTAATGGAGACAAAATACACAAACAGTTTTACCATACCTAACATATAATAACTGCTAGAATTTTAGAATCCGTATTTAATTCCAAAGTAAAGAAGAAATACTAGAATAACTAGAAATGGAGAAAATAGACTGCAATGAAATTTTGAAATATCAAAAAAGAAATAAGAATTCAGAACAGGAAAAAATCCAATCTAGATTAAATAAAAATATAAGCAAAAGGAAACAAAGCCCACTGAGAGTATGAGGGTTTAAAATACCATTCAAAATTCAGCTGTCTGTCCTCCATGAAGGCTTGGTACCTGAGATGTCAGTTATGGCAATATAAAAGGAAGGAAGAAAATAACTATAGAATTGAAAGTGAATAATCTATTTAATAAATATTTGATTTTCACACTAAACATTAAAATCTATCCTTAGCATCTATTTTTGCACACAGACAAAATGTGAGCAGAAGAACAGTGCTTAAGGAAACCTTACATGACATTTCAAGAAAATGCCTTTAGTCTGCTTTATCAGAAAAAAATTTTATTGAGATTCATTGCAAAAATGTTATTCTTAAAACTGACTTAAACTGCTGAACTGATATTCTTCTATGACAAAACATTAATATTTGATTATACTAAGAGTACAAGAAGACTTCTCTTCAACACATTTTTTAAAAAAAAAATTTGTAGTTGTAAATGTATAGAATGTCTTTATTTTATTTATTTTATTTTTATTTGGTACTTAGGATCGAACCCAATGCCTCACACATGCTAGGAGGCAAGTGCTCTGCCACTGAGCTCCCTCCCCAACCCTCTTCCATGCATTATTTATATCACACTGGGAAACATAGATGTTTATCTTTCCTTTAGAGTCACATATATCTAGATTCCTATCTTAGGTCTTCTACTCATCAATTTTGCCAACTTTGGTAAATTTATTAGATAATATCTCTCCCATATTTTCAAAAAAATGTTTACAGTTACAAATTTGACTAAAATAAAACTATCTGTCTTTTCCCCCTATCTATTCAATAAGAATATTCCCAACAAATCCTAGGAAGATACTGAATATAAAATAATACATGTAGAGCTCCTAGCTTCATGTCTTGAGCATATGTGCTTAAAGTTATAGTTCCATTTCCTTATGAGTATTTAATCTTGCTAAGTGAAATATACCAGTCTCAAAAATTAAAGGATCTAATGTTTTCTCTCTCATATGAGGAAGCTAAAGCAAAATAAGAAAATGAAGAAAGAGAAGATTGGTATCATAAAATAATGGAAAGATCACTAGACTAGAAGGAGATTGAGAGGGAGAATGGAGGGAATGGAAAGGGGGTATGCAAAGCAATTTTAAAGTCATGTTATATACATACACAAACATAACATAGGCTATTTCAACTTTATGTAAAAGTAGAAAGAACCACAAAAAAGTGAACAAGTACATGAACAAAAGGAAAATCACTATCATATAGGAAGGAAAATGAGGGAAGGGGCATGAGAAGTAAAGAGGAGGAGCCCGAACTAAAATCGAGTTACATGCATGTATGACTTTGTCAAAAGTAACCCAAGTACAGCGTATAATTTTAATAGGGTAATGTGCGCGCGTGCACGCGCGCGCGCACACACACACACACACACACACACACACACATATTTTTATAAGCTTCCCCTCACTGACAATAAAACTGGGGCAATATATACACGCATATTTAAATTGAATTTCCACCTTTTGAATTTTGATATAGACCCAGTCTTTATACTTATGTATATGGATATATATTAAAATCAGTCACTCTTAATTAAGCTCACAAACCACGTCCAAATATAATCTCAAAAACAACTAGTCAATGTGCTAATTACTTACCCTCTTATGTATACAAGTCATTCATTAGCAAGAGGGGTGACATTAAACAAAAGAACCTCATACACTTTGATCATGCATAAATTACTATGATCAAAGACAAAAACTCAGATATTCTGGTTCTCAGAGCTGTATCTGATATCTGTGGGTTTACTCCTTATCCCATTCAACCTGTTGCCAATAGAAGTACTCTTTTGTTATAGGTAGGCTCCTGTCATAGTAGTCTTAATGAACTGATAAGGAAATGAAGAACCCTTATTTAATTCCAAAGTAAAGAAGAAATACTAGAGTAACTAGACTAGAACTGCAATTGTGGGAAACTCATTTCCTCTCCACCCACGAATACTACAGATTGAACTCAGGGGCACTCTTACCACTGAGCTAAACCTCAGCCCTTTTTATTTTTTTTTTTTAATTTTGAGATAAGGTATCATTAAATTGCCCATGCTGGCCTTAGGCATGCAATCTTCCTGCCTCAGTCTCTGGAGTAGTTAAAAACAAGCACCACTTTGCCTGGTTGAAATTCATCTTTCAACCCTGACCAAGCTGTTTTATGAAAATTCAGATACACAAATTTACTGTGTGTGTGTGTGTGTGTGTGTGTGTGTGTGTATGTGTGTATCTACAGTTTTAATCATTAGGGAAGAAAAAAATTTGCAAAAAATCTATCAATTCTTAAGTCCACATTCCATTCTTTTCTTAGAATATTATGCTTGAGTAAACAGAAGCAAACATTTATGGTAAAATTCCCTTTCATTTTTGAGAGACACAGTTTAAAACAGTGTTATAATTTACCCAATTACTACCAACACAAAATAAATAAAAATTATTTGATATATACAACACAAGCCAAGTTAAAAGTAACATTTATGTAGCAAAATGAAATTAAACCTGTCTCCCTCTGTACAAAATGAAATTATACCTCTCTCTCCTTCTCTGTACAGAACTCAAATCAAAGTGGATAAAAAACTTAGGCATTAGAAAAGAGACCCTCTGCTTACTAGAAGAAAAAGTAGGCCCTACTCTTCACCATGATGACCAAGGATCTAACTTCTTTAACAAGACCCCAAAAGTGCAAGGAGTAAAAACAAGAATCAATAAATGGGATAGACTCAAACTAAAACATGTCTTCTCAGCAAAAGAAATAATTAATAATATAAAGAGAGACCCTAGAGATTGGGAGAATATCTTTACTGCATGCACATACAATAAAGCATTAATGTCAAAAAACTTATACAAAAATAACCCAATCAATAAATGGTCTAAGGTACTTAACAGACACTTCTCAGAAGAAATACAATCAACAAATATATGACAAAATGTTCAATATCTCTAGCAATTATAGAAAAGCAAATCAAAACTACTCTAAGATTTCATCTCACTCCAGGCAGGTTGACAATGATCAAGAATAAAGGCAAGAAGATATGGCAAAGAGATAGTGAAAAAGGAACACTCATACATTGCTGGTGGGACTGTAAATTGGTAAAACTACTATGGAAAGCAGATGGAGATTCCTAAGAAAACTTGATATAGAACCACCATTTGGCCCAGCTATCCAACTCCTTGGTTTATACTCAAAGGATTTGAAATTAGCATACTACAATGACACAGACATGTCAATGTTTATAGCAGTTCAATTCACAATAGCTAAACTATGGAACCAATCTAGGTGTCTTTCAATATATGAAAGGCTTAATAAATGTACAATGGAATATTACTCAGCCCTAAAGAAAAATGAAATTATGGCATTTTCCAGTAAATGCATGGAGCTTTAGAACATCATTATAAGCAAAATAAGCAAATCCCCAAACACCAAAGGCCAAATGTTTTCTCTGATATTTTGATGGTAATTCAAACTAAGGAGGGGGCACTAGGAAAAAATACTTTAGATTACCTTAGATTAGGTAGATGGGAGTAAAGATAGGGGAGGGGAAAGGTGAGAAAAATAGGAACGATGACACAAACATTATTGCCTTATGTACATATATGTCTGTATTACTAATGTGATTCTATAACATGTAAAATCAAGGCTTTGTCTGTAGCTCAGTGACAGAGCACTTGCTTGGCACATGTGATGCACTGGGTTCAAACCTCAGCACCACAGAAAATAAATAAATAAAAATAAAAGTACTGTGTCTGTCACATAGAAAATCAGAAAAATAAATTATACCTACCTATGTATATAAAAGTGCACAAATGCATAATACTGTCATGGATAAGTAATTTAACTTTTTTTTTCAAAAATTAAAAAGTAATGTTTAAAAATGAAAGATTTTGGTGATTCTAATATACTAAATACTTTTAATATTACTGCACTGATAAGGGTAATAATTTGTGTCACATTAGAGTTGTAGCTAACATTTATTTTAATAACAAGTAGTATGTTATATCAAGGTAGTTCTTGCCATTTATCATCTTTCTACAGCACATTTTTATAAGGAACTGTGGAGGATAGATGAGATTTAAAACTAGCCATACAACTTTTTCTTAATATTTTTACTGCCAATGCCCAACATGACATAAGAATGATTTACACAGTGCTACAGGGAACTATAGCACACTAATTTTCCTTCAGATTTTTACCTTCTTTATATTAAAAAAAGCTTCCCTGTATCCTTTCTTTCCTCTTTTTAATTATATTTTAGTGGTAGCTATATAGGATGCTTGTTATTTAAATAATTTCAGTTACCAAATTATGTCCCCAGCTATAAAGATTGGTTAGTTTTCCCTAAATTATCTTGAAGGTTATTTCAATCCAGTTATGTTTTCTCTCATCCAATTCTTACCTCTGGTAAGGCGAAAATGTTATTGTTCTCCAAATTTAAGTCTTCAAGTGCACTGCAGTTTGCTAGTGATCTGGGTATTGCTGACAGTCTATTGTATCTCAGACCAAGATGATATAAATGAGACAGGTTGCCTGAAAATATAAAATGAATCTCTTTACTGTCACAGGGTATCCACTGGATTACAAGATTCTTATCTTCTAGAACCAAGGAACTTTGTATAAGAAAAATAATCAAATATGCAGCTATACTTTGTTAAGTATCCTATTGAAAATTATTGTCATCTTTTAACAACTTAATCTTTAGAAACAACTTATGACAAGTAGTTACACAGATTGGGCATCACTAATGTAAAAATCTGAAGTGCTTCAAGATCAATAACTTTCTGAGCACCATACAAAAATACATCTACATTAATGAAATTTAAGCAAAACTTGCTTAAGAACATATTAGCCACTAATGAGTACATTAAAAATAGTGCTTTATTTTCCAGGCATGTTCTAGTTTTATTGTCAGTATGAGAATACACATGAGCTACACAGATGGATATAATGACATCTACTACCATAAAAGATTAAAATCAAATTAAACTTACCAAATAACATATATAAGAAAAAAGTTTCTTTGACATAACTGTTGCTATGACATTATTACATAGGGTAGGTTAAAATGCCAGATGTTGTCTTTACTTTTAAATTTTTCTTTTCCAATGTTAGAAGACATAGAAATGAATGTCTGGTCTCTAGGTCACACTTATGTTTTTAGTGACAAATACTTGTGGGCTTTCAATTTTCAGAACCTTCTAGTATCTGTCCATTTGTTTCTCTTTGGTTTGATCATTTTTTAAAAACTGTTGTATGATAAACTTTCTTTTTGATATTTATAAATGGATGATAGCATACATTAAGTTGACAGCATAAATTAAGCCTTGGAACTTAAGAGGACAGTCATTATGCTTCATAATTTTCTTTAATTCATTCATTGGTTTCTTTCCCTCTTGCTGAAGAAAGTTACATGAAAATGATTAATTGGTACAGTTTTGCTTTCTACATTTATAAAATTTAGTCATTGAAAGTAAAAAAACATCGCATAAGTCTATACTCTAAATCTAGTTAACTATAATGCAGGAAAGCATCAATGTCAGTTCTTCCAAGTACAACTATTGTTAGGCTCATGCACATCACTTTACTTCAACAGGGTTTGTAAACTGAGCCAAAAAGTATTCTGGTGCCAATTAAGCAATATTCCAACAGGAATAAAATAGTATACAAAAATCAAGATTAAAGACTATTACTTAGGAAATATTAAGTGTGTATTGTCTTTAATGTATCTTCTCAATTAACTAAGGAAATTCACTAGTATCTTTTTGATGACACTCTGGTAAATTGCATCCATTTTGAAGGGGAGATGGGAATGGAGGGCTTGGGTGCATTTTCAAAGCTCCAGAGAACTTAGTGGTTAGTAATACAGGCAAAAATATTTACTATTGTGATCACTGCATTTCGACATTGAGAACAGCAAAATATGTGTTGGCCAAAAGTAAAATAATCTATGACTAAACATGTTAAGTTATATGCACATTAGCAAAAATGGAGACAATCTAAATGTTCAACAAAAACAGAATGTTTAAATTGGAGGCATAACCATAGAATAGAAAAACCAAAGTGTACTTATGTGACAATGGGCAAGTTGGTAACCTCTCTGAACATGCTATATTGCTGAGCCACAACCCCACCCCATGGCAACATTCTTTAACCCAAGGAAAAACTATTATGGCAGCTGCTATTTGACTAACATCAGCTCTTCAAGACAGCAGTTGGGTATTTATTTTTTCATAATAAGTTACACTTTTGAAGTGCTAAGGAAGCAGCAAGAGTATAGAAACAGAATCAAAAGATACATTTCTGTTGTTTGTGAATACTGTTTCAGGTATATCAATCTTCTCCAAGAGATGACAGGTAGAATCTCAAAAGTCAATTAAGACTGCTGAGATTTATTACAGATCATGATTCAAAGGTTCAAATTTTTACCAAAACTCAGGCTTCTGCTACATGATACAGGAGACAGGAATGATAAAAAAAAAGAGAGAGAGAAAAAATTATTCTAATAAACACTGTAAATAAGAAAAACTGTGATTCATAAAATTTTGAAAACATAATATTATTAACTTTCTTTACTCAAAATAGGAATGGTACTATATTTGCTGACCACTAGCAAATCACATAAAATAAGGGCAATATTATTCTTAGACTTTATTGATCTCTAAAATATTACCTGACCTTGAAGAAAACGTTATACATGAAGCCATGTGTTTTTGATATGTCATCTGAATTACAAGATATTTATAATGAAGATAATTGTTTTCATATTCATAATATAAATTAAAATCAGAAGAATCATTTCTAATAAAAAAGAAACATAGAATAATTAATGAAACCAAGACAGAGAAGGATACATAAAGAAGTTACTTTGTGTCGAAAGAAGTGAACCAAAGGACCCTAGCATCCTACTTTCTGGGAGATTTTACAATCTAGTCCCATCGACGCTCTCTCTGTGGGCCAAAACCTTTCTTTTAGTGCTCTTATTGCATCACCCATGGATTAAGGATACAAATACATGCTCAAAAATACAAAACAAGAAAATATTGCTAAAATGTTAGAATGGATAGGGTCGATTGCTTACCAAGCCCCATGTATCCATTTGATGAACTGTATGAATAAGAAAATGATATCAATGTTTAGGAGAAAGGAGGCCTAAGCAGAGATACAATAAGATTAAAGACCTTGAGGCTATAATCTGCTTGATAAGCTCAAGTACTAATGGTGTATAGCATCCACAATATTTCAAGAATTATACAGTGTCAATAATTAGAAAATCCTAAAATTCCACCGAAAGATTGTTAGAGCTAACAAACAAATTTAACAAATTAGCAGGATACAAATCCAACATACAAAAATCAATGGCTTTCCTATATACCAACAATGAATCCACAGAGAAAAAAATCATAAAACAATCTCACTCACAATAGACTTTAAAACAAAAAACAACAACAAAATAAACCACCAACTGACCAACCTAGGAACAAATCTAACCTCTACAATGAAAAGTATGGAATATTTAAAAAAATTGAAGAGCCCAGAAGATGAAAAGACCTCCCATGTTCATGGATAGACAAAATATTATTAAAATGATCTTACTCCAACAAGCAGAATATAGGTTCAATACAACCCCCATCAAAATACCAATAACATTACTCATAGAACTAAAAAAAAATCCCAGAATTCATTTGAAAGAATAGAAGAACCAGAATAGGTAAAGCAATGCTTAGCCAACCAAGCAATGCTTTAGGCATCACAATAAATTACTTCAAATTGTACTACAGAACTACAGTAACAAAAACTGCATTGTATTGGCATAAAAAGAGACATAGATCAATGGTACAGAATAGAAGACACAGAGACAAACCCACAGTCATATGATACTTCAAAAGGTACAAAACATATATTAGAAAAAGATAACCTTTTTAGCACTTGGTGATGGGAAGAATAAAACTAGACCCTTATGCCTCACCCTGCCAAAAACCAACTCAAAATGAATCAAAATCCTAAGAATTAGACCAGAAACTGCAACTCCTAGAAGAAAATACAGGGTCATCACTCCAGCTTTTAGACACAGTCAATAACTTTCTCAATAGAACCCAAAAAGCCCTAGGAAATAGTAAAAAGAGTTAATACATGGGACAATATCAAATTAAAAAGCTTCTGATCAGCAAAGGCAATAATTAGGAATGTAATGAGAAAAAGTACACACCTGAGAGAGAATCACTGCTGTTCTCCTGAAATAGTGTTAATAGCTAAAATAAGAACTCCAAAAACCTAACAAATAACCCCAAATAACCCCCTAATAGGTAAATAGATACTTCTCAAAAGAAGAAGTACAAATGGCTAAATGGCATTAAAAATTTTTTTGAACACCTTTAAAAACTAGGGAATGCACTACAAAACTACACTGAGACTTGATCTCATGGAAGTCATGGGCCAGTACAGTATAGAATGCTTGTAACCCAACTGAATCCTGAGACTGAGACAAGGAATTCACAAGTTCTTGGTCAGCCTCACTGATTTATTGAAACCCCACCTCAAAATATAAAAGTGATTGGGGTTACAGCCTCAGTGGTATGTGCCCTTGGATTCAATTCCAAAAACAAAATAAAAAACAAAAAAACACCCAACAAGAACAAAAAATCAAAATACAAATGATAACAAATGCTGGAGATGATGTCGAGAAAAGAAGAAACTTTTACATTTTTGGTAGGATTGCAGATTAGTACAACCACTATGGAAATCAGTATGATGGGGCCACAAAATCTAGGCATGGAAACACTGTATGACCCAGTTGAACAATTATCATCAGTACTTTTTTCTCAAAGAATTAAAGTCATTAAAGCTTTAATATATGATCCATGTATACCCACATTTATAGGCAGCACAATTCATAATTGCCAAACTATGGAGTCAGCTGGCTGTTCATCAACAGGTAAATGGATAAAGAAAATGTGGTATGTGTTCACAGAGGAGATAAATTCAGCCATTCTTTAGAAGAATAAAATGTATAATTTGCAAGAAAAAATAGATGGAATTAAGAACATTAGGTTAAGCAAAATAAGCCAAATTCAAAAGGTCCAAGGTTGTATATTTTCTCTCATCTGTGGGTGCTAGAATAAAAAAGGAAAAAGAAAAGAGATAGGGAAGGGGATCAATAAAAATCAAGGGGGAGACAATAGAGGAAAGGGACAAGGCTGTGAGAGGCATGAGGAGCTGGGTAGTGATAACTGGCCAAATTATATTGTTATATCTTGTGCAAGAACAAATATGTTACAACAAATTCCATCACAATCTACAACTAAGATGCATCAATAAAAAATGAGGAAAGAGAAATAGTAATACACAGTGACTAAGCACCAATGAGAAGAAGCTAACTTTTAAACATTTTGAGT
Organism: Ictidomys tridecemlineatus; assembly: GCF_052094955.1. Taxonomy (NCBI): domain Eukaryota; kingdom Metazoa; phylum Chordata; class Mammalia; order Rodentia; family Sciuridae; genus Ictidomys; species Ictidomys tridecemlineatus. The sequence goes on along the minus strand of NC_135492.1, from coordinate 21,283,381 downwards.
ATCTTAACTTTTGCTTCTTTGGTCTAATCTGCATAAATAGTAATAAATTTTTCTGCTTCTCTTTTAAAAACTAAACAAGATTTTGTATTTGATGATAATAGTTATTTTCTGAAAATGGAATTCCACTGAAGTTATCATGCTGAGATTCCACATTATTTTTCTCTTTACCATCCCAATTAGTTGGTTGTTCAAAGTAAACTTAAAGACATATATTTCAATGTAAGAACATATAACAAATTAAAAATGTAATTCTGTATTCAAAAAGTATACTGAAATAAAAATTGGATGTACATGTTGAGTTGGCCCATAGCATACCAGGGACATGCATCCTTGGGAAAAAAAAACACTAGGAGATAAAATCTAGTTTTTGAAATATAAATTGTTCCAAAATCAAAAGTGGGACTTACTATATGTTGGCCAGCAGTATCCTTAGACCAAAATAAAACAAAGATGGGTTGTAAAATTTTATACGTTAATATATAATTTATTCCAAATAAGTCAATGAATATAATTTTTAAAACTAAAAGTACCCTTTTTGATTATATTTTTTGGAAACCAATATTAGTCTTATTCTTATTATCTAGGTTTTAATCGGTTTTAAGTAATCAGCATATTTTAAAATTATATTTTATAATTTTCTTCATTGGATTACTAGAATATTCTCTTTCTAGTACTTCTAGCTTTATTCTCATGATATAATTTTTCACAGGATTTACACACATTCCCTTCTTTCTGTTCTAGATATCGACGGAAATTCTACTTTATCCTATAGATCAATATTTTTGGTGTTTTTGATCACTAAAGTATATAGCATTTTCTATTTAGTTTGATTTGTGAAGCATATTTCTAAGATTTGTCTTTTATTCATGTTTCGTTTTTTAATTAGTCTGATCATGTTTTATATACAATACATATTTTCTATGCTTTTTTCTTCCAGGATCATTTCTCTTTGTTCATCATTGCCATTTCAGTAATTTTATTTTTTTAATTTTTTAAAGTTGTAGCTGGACACAATACCATTATTTTATTTATTTAGTTTTATATGGTGCTGAGGATCAAACCCAGTGCCTCGCACATGCTAGATGAGCATTCTACTACTAAGCCAAAACTCCAGCCCCTTCAATAGATTTTAAAGAAAGAAAATTAGGATATATTTGTTCTTGTTTCCTACTATATTGAACCATGAACATAAATCTCATATAGAAAATTTATATAAAATATTCACTATGGCTATAAGACCAATTCATTATGAGTTACAGATGATCTTGCCTTTCAGAACAACATTTAGAAAATACTTTTAACCCATTATCACTTCAAATAAGAATATGACATAAAGACCCATGACAAGAATTCAGGAAAACATATGTTCAATGGACAGTATCTATAATTAAGTCTCAGCAAGCTTTTCTGTATAGAGTTGTGCCAAATAACTGGATTTTAATATTCTTTAGCAGTTTCTTTGGGAGTTAATTCAAACCATACCCTTAAAAAACTCTAAAAACCATCTTCCAAAATAAAAATATAGAACTAACAAGAACTAAATAATAGACCATAAATAATCAAAAGGCTGAAGATTTTGAAAGCACTTTCCTAACCTGCAGCTCCAAGGCTGTCATTATGGCAAGAGTCAAATCTAGGGCCTGAGCAGAGTGGGACCAATCATGACTATAACCAATAATATAGGTGAATTAGAGATAAAACATTCCTCCAAATAATCTGTAACAAATTTTGTATTACCTAATGGACCACAAAAATATACAGCTATGAACACAGATTGATTATAGTGCTCCCATTAGGTACCTGCCACAGTTAATCAAAAATCTTTCTAGAGAAATATAAGACAAACCTACATCTCAAAAAATACAATAGCATCTCTGAAATATTTTTAATGAGAGTATATGAATGTTTTTCCAAATAAGCACTCTTGTATTCTTATATTACACTAATAAATAAAAAGCATTATGTTTTTAAAATTACCTTTTGTGTTTGTAGAAATGTTGGGGCTTTAGGAAAAAAATCTACATAATTATAGAACATTGTCTTGGTAAGCTTAAACTTTTTGCAGTGTGGTGTATGAAGTCTTCAAAACATGTTTTTTCTTACTACTCCCTCAACACTACAAATAAGCAACTTTAAAACTATACTGGCCATGTTCAGAAAACTAAACAGCAAAGGCTTTATTTTTTAACATTGTCTACTTTAGCAAAGAAGGGTCCTCCTCCATGTAATATGCTGAAATAAAAATACCAAAACTCCATCATTTTATAATTATCTATAAATAATAGAGTATATACATGAAACTTAACATTCTTTTAAACCAACTGAATTAATTTCCTAAAATTTAATTTTATTTTCCTGAAATAGAAAAAGTTTTCAAACACTGTCTTAAAATTCTTATTACTTATATAGTACTTTGATAATTTCTTTAATTTGTGTTACCAAAATGGATAAAAAATAACCCTTTAAATATCTAGGTTGCTATAAATAACCATCAATATCTTCTTTCTTCTCTCATACCTTTAGTATCTGGGAGGTATAGCAGTTCATTGTCCTGCAAGTCAAGGTTGATTATGTATGTGCAGTTTTCAATTTCCTTTGGAAGGTTTTCAAGTTGATTATGAGCTACATCCAGCATAATGAGGTTACATAATTCACCTGTAAATTGACCAACATAGTGATTTAATAAGCATTATTAAATAATATCTCAGGTAATACTAGGATGAAAGGGAGTCATTTTTTATGATTTTGAAACATAACTAGAAATTTAAATTATTACATCGGCAACATTTTTTTGAAAATGGAAAATCAATGAACATACTTGTATTGTAAGTACAAAACCTGGTTTTATCCAACATATTTACATTCTTTCTGAAAATATTAAAATTGAACTCAAAATTTGAATCTATTATTTCAAAATTACATCTAATAACATGAAAATATTGCTTGTAAAAGATTACTTTACTAATCTGTATCATGTGGGGTTTTCTTCTTTTGTCCTGTTGATTGAACTCTGGGTCTCACACCTACTAAGAACATATTTTACCACTAGCTACATCCAGGGCTCCATGTCATATATTCAAGTAGCAAATTTAACCACAAATTCTGGATGACATAGTCCAGATTTAAAAAGCTGACAAATATAGCACAATTATATCAAATACAACTTGAGTTCAGATAGAGACATGCCTTACACCTCAAAGTATACATGCTTAATACAGGCATATAATCTGATATTACATAAATACATAATTTTTTTATTAAATAAAAATAACTTCTTAATTTAATAGAACTTTAAAACAATAGACAATGAAGAGAAAGTTGGTATGGCTATAATTTCAGACAAAGCAAACTTCAAAGCAAGGAAAATCATCTGGCATACAGAAAACATTACATAATAATAAATGAACAGATTAATTCACACTAGACATAACAATCCTTAGAGCATGAGTACTTCCTCATCTTCACTGTGTCTGTTTGGTGCTTATTGCAAAGCATTATATTAATTGAAAGAATAAAGATAATTAAGAAAATTTTGGATACTTCTACTCTTCATTTCAGAATAAAACTTAAGATCTGTCATCATCTTTTCAAAGGCATAATACTTAAAGATGTTTCAATTCCATGATTTGTTTTTAGAATTAGAAATTTAGGAATAAAAGACAAAAGTTAGGTAGCTGCAAATATGAATCATTTAATGGCATAAAATATACCAACTTAAAAAGTTATGTTCAGGAGCTGGGATTGTGGCTCAGCTGTAGAGCTGTTGCCTAGCACAGGCTGGGTCCAGGTTCTATCCTCAGCACCAAATAAAATAAAGGTATTTTGTTGTGTCCATCTACACTTAAAAATGAAATATTTTAAAAAAATTTTTAAAGTATATTCAATTTTCAGTAAAAAGGCTGCTTGTATACTCTCAAGAACAAAGTGAAGTTAAATTTAAAATCCTGTTAAATAATTCCTCATTCAACAATATTATATTAATGTCTAGGTAATTTGATGGCAATGCTATAGAAAGAAACCCTTACAGAATGACTTGTGAATTTAAGTCAAATTTTTTAGGACTAAGTATAGCACAAAAAGAAAACAACAATAACAAAGAAAAGCAATAATATCTCACGTTTCTTTACAAAAATTCAGCTGTTGGCTGAGCATTGTGGCACATGCCTGTAATTCCAGTATCTCAGGAGGCTGAGACCAGAATACAAAGAGTTCAAAGCCAGCATCAGCAAGGGTGTGGCATTATGCAATTCAGTGAGACCCCGTGTCAAAATAAAATTCAAAATGTGGTGTGGGTGTATCTCACTCGTCATGTGTCCCTGAGTTCAATTCCTCAGAACAACAAAAAATTCAGTATTTGCTTTTCCAAGTCTATATTTCTATCCAACAATAAGCCATAAATGCAGGTCAAATTTTGACAATATGATACTAACAGCAGTCATTCTACAATCTCATTTCTATGGGACTATGTGTAATAAATCACTTCCACACAGAAATTCCTGGGAGTATTTTAATACCTCTTGAGCAAACTATACTTACTTCATACATGCTGTGTATTACTTGAGAAAGTCTATAATGGATAGTCTTGAGTAATTTGAAGTTAAAATTAATAATTAAGTGTCTAGACTTAAATCTAATAAAACAGGTTATCTAAAAGTTTAACTGCATTTTAAAACACAGAATATTATCTCCCTGAAAAGCTCCAGAGCCTAAAATAAGAAAATTTCCTTTATCACTAACAAGATCTATACTGAATGCAAGAATACAACAGTTACTAATAGGGCATTATGTAAAAATGTGGATATGTAACAGACGTGATGCTGCAATCTGTATTTGGGGTAAAAATGGGAGTTCATAACCAACTTGAATCTAATGTATGAAACATGATATGTCAAAAGCTTTGTAATGTTTTGAACAACCAATAAAAAAAGAATTCAGTATTTAATTCATCTTTGTGTATTTTGAATAAACCTTTTACAGAATAAAAGCTGCCCTTTAAAAAATAAAAATATACTTTGTATTTTGATTTTTAAAAACTCTTACAAAACCCCACAAAACTGTAACTTTAATTTCACAACATTAATGCCAATAAATTTCTATATTCAAAATAGTTCAGAAGTTTTCCCATAATTAAAAATAAAGATAATTAATTTCTTTTTTACTAACTTTACACATCTAGATTCATTACTTTTTTCCTACTACCATTCTCTTAAAACATTTCATTTATTTCCTTAATATTCAGCTTACTATAAAAGACAAGAATGAGTGCTATAGAAATGCTAAGTGTTGGTTTAATACAGATCTCTCTTCTACTTTTCTGTTCTGGATTTTTTTTGTTTGCTGTTTTGATTCCATTTTTGATACAATATGTTGCTCAGGCATATCTGGAAATGTTGGGCTCAAGCCACCTTCCTTGCCACAGCCACCCAAGTAGATGGGATTAAAGGCATGTGGCACCCTGCATAGCTACTATGTTTGATTTTTTCCTATTTTGTAATTGCATCATATTAGTGATACATTAGGATTCGTTCTGATGCAATTATAAATGCATGAAGTATGATTTGCTCCAATTAAATATAAAATACTTGCTTTTATCCACCCCTCAGATCCTCTTTTCTTTCCTTTATTGATCTTTCTGCTATTTAAGTACTTTTTTTTCCAATTAATGTCTTGTGGACATACATGATGATGAGATTCACTCTAGTATAGTAATATTAGAGTTTTAAATAAAAATGTAGGTATTGCCAAAATTTTAAAAAAATATTTTTCTATTTTCCTATGGCACTTCAGGTTCACAAAGGTATAATATGAAGATCTTTAGAAATACACTAAGTAGAAAGTGATGTGAATTTAAAGCCTTCAGATAAAAAAAAAGGAAAGTTAGAGAATGGGCACGTAAAGCCTTAATATATCTAGTATAAATATACTTTGAAAACAGATGAAAACTTATTAATTAAGCAAATGTCTTTCAAATTTATTTTTCCAATCAAAATCAGAACTGATTGTGTTTGTAATAAAGGTCTAATTATATCTATATCCTATCTTACATTTTAATCCTACAAAATAATCTCAAGTCATGTAGTATTAAGTAGATCACAGGGAAAATGGAACTTAGAAACAAATATTAGAAATTTTCTGATGTGGAAAAGCACTCAACAGAATTATTTAACATAACAAATAGTAAAATCAATAGTAATAACCCAAATGTTCTTACCAATTTCAGCAGGTAGTTGTTTGATTTTGTTCTCTCGAATGCTAAGCATTCTGAGTTTTGAAAGGTTTTTTATGTCCTTTTCCACAGTAGTTATGCAATTAAAGCGAAGGTAGAGAGTGGTGGGAGAATCTAACCTATACACCACTGAAGGAATTCCTCTCAGTTTAATATGCTGTAAATCAAGTAACTGCAGCTTCTTTATGTTATCAAGAGAGTCAGTCAAACTGGTAATTGAATTTTCACTTAGAGCCAGTATCATGAGATTTACTAGACAGTCCACCAGTGCTGGGAGGGACTGCAGTTTGTTACTGTATAAATAATGCTTGGTTAATTGAGTCAAGTGTTTGATTGATGATGGCAATATGTGCATAGCCTTCTTGGATATGTCCAAACACACTGCATTCTCTTCCAGGCATTTATTGAGCTCTTTAGTTACTTCTGCATTACTGTCTTTTTTCCCAGTCCCACATGCAGGACTTGGCCACTTGATCATATTGTCAACTAAAAAACCCACCCCTGGTTGGGCAGCACAGGAGACCTTTTTTTTTCCATCTTTGGCATCTTTCCCTTTGGTTTTAGGTTCTTTTTTAAGGCTTTCTCTCTCCAAAACTCCAGAGGTCTTTGACATCTTTTCTCTTTCTTTGACTTATGGCCCTCTCTTCAAGGAATTTGGAATCTGACAGAGGTAAATGATTACAAATCCCTCTGTTGTAAAACTTTATGGAAGTTAAAGTGAGAGAAATCACAACGACAGCTAACATTTATTAAGTTCTAATACAAATACTGAAGAATTTACAAATATTTATATATTTTACATAGATATATATAACAGCACTATGAGATGAATTATTATCCACATTTTCTAAAAAGGGACACTGAAACACAGAAGTACTTTTAGATAACTAGCTTTGTTATCATGGAAGTGAAAAACAGCCGACATTTTAAATCAGCATATATCTACAGGCTATATTCCTAACCAGCACCCTAAACTGCTCTACCTACAAGTAATTATAGCTTTAGAGAACAGGAAAGGTTATAAAGTTGATAAAAGAATGGACCAGCAGTGTGGCAAAAGAACAAAAGGAACAAAATTATATAGATGAAAAAATTTTTTAAATAAGGGAAAACAGTATTAAACTGTGCACTTTAGTAAGCACTTTATTTTATTCTCATACAGATTAATCAGAAGGATCACCCTTGAGAATCCATGACACAACAATCTCTAATGATGTCTATATTCTTGGAAAAGTGAAAGATTAATAGCACAGGAAAAGTACAAAAAGTTCACTGGTGAAGAAATGGTATGGAAAACTTTTGTGAAAGGCATCAGTTCTCCCAAACATATTTTTAAATTTAAAATATACAATTCTTATTTTTAACTCTTGTTAGCTTTAACTGATGATACACATTGCTTGGCATGAATAAGGACTCTGGGTTTGATCCCAAGAACAGAAAAAATTGTAGGCTATGGCCCCTCACTCACACAAGTTCAGAGGTTAGACTGTCAGAACACTCAAGACAACTAAGTAACTAGGTAGTGTAGTATATTAATTCCTCATATGAGTGTCACAAACTATAGAATGTTTCGGACAATCATTATCAGTGAAAACAGCTGAGGTGAACTTAGGCTAACTTGCCCGTTATTAATGGAGTAGAGTTCAAACAAGGAGACGGGGGTGGTACATCAGGAAAGGGGACATTTTGTCTAAAATAAGAATGAATGGGCTTAGTTTACATATGATAGTGAAAAGCTAGGAATTTGATCAAACAGGAGACTTGAGATGATAAAATAAGCAGGCTAGGGAATGAAGGATCTATAATTTGAAAATGCAAAGTATAAACTTACACTGGTAAATACAATTAAATAAATGTGCTGTTATTTGCTAGCATACCAGGAAAACTCTGGATCATGACATTCACCACTATGGCCCATTCAAACCAACGAAGTGCTTTTACTTAAACAATATAACAATTAATAATGGAAAATATGCATCACTTCAGGGATGCAGAATTACTCACATATACTTAAAATGTCATCATGAGCCAGGCATGAAGTCACATGCCTGTAAATTCTAGTAGATCCCCAGAGGCTGAGGTAAGGGCATCACAAGTTAAAAGCCAGCCTCAGCAATTTAGTGAGGCTTTAAGCAACTTTGCAAGATTCTATCTCAAAATTAAAAAAATAATAATAATAATATAAAAGAGCCAGGGAGGTGGCTCAGTGTGTAAGCACCCTTGGGTTCAATTTCTGGTACTAAAATCAAACAAACAACAACAAAAAAAGCATTGAAAAAAAGGCCATCATGCTAAGTTTCTGAAAATTCAGTTTTTATTTAGATATATACACACAATTTAGAAGGAAAAATCCAATGTTACTGTGTAAAAGTAAATAATATTTAAAAGTGCAAAAGCTGAGGCTCCATCTCTAACTACTCAATCAGAATCTTTATGGAAGAGAGTCCAGGAAATGTAAAACCTAAACCAAAGTGTCTGCATAAAAGCTTATCAAGTTTGGGAAACATTTGATGTGACCAAATGTGGGATCTGAAAACCAGTAAATGTATTTCTCAAGTATCATTCTAAAATAATGAAGGTTGAAGGTCAAGGACAGTTCATGAAATAAGTACATTAATGAAAAAAAAAACATTTCTCATAATTTTAGGGTACTCTTGAAGTCTAAAGGAGTTCCCTTAGTTTATTAACATCATACACTATATTTGAAATTCAGACTACCAATACTTGAGCTAGTTCAATGATTTTACTCTAGCCGTGATGGATTTGAGCTGAGTCACATACCCATCCTGCAGCTCCTGTACCTAATGATGTTTGCTACTACACAGTTTACTCACAGTTCACCATGCTTTTATTCTTTAATTAAATAACCAGGCTGGATTATTTACATTAAAAAAAAACACATCTAGTAAAAACATTTTGTTCAGGTGAACTGACTTGAGAGTCCAAAAGTAAATTCTCAATCTATTTCTGAATCAATTGACACTGCCAGACTTTTTAAGAGAAAATGTACTCAGAGTAATCTTTGATGTTGCTTGAAAATAAGATATTCAAGAGTCTGGGCTTTATGTAATTACTTTAATTGTATAATGTTTGGATGGACAGCTACATTTACAAAAATTGAGAATTTTGTACTCATTCATGTAATAGTATAAATAGTACTCAGTCTCAAATGCTTCAAATCCAGTTGAGGAAGAAATCCTAAAATTGTATCAATAATTAAACTGATGCCAGCAATGTGTTTTTATACTGAGATACTCACCACCCCTGGTAACTCTTATTTCCAACCATCTAATAATTACTGTATATAGAGCACTTTATATGGGGTTTTTCATAGTCTCACAACCAGATCCTAAGGAATATATTAAACAAATCTCATTCTTATAACCAAGTTAACTCTCTTAAATCCATTTTACTATTAATCCAAAATGGCATCAAACCAGAAAATGGCACTGATTTCCCCCTTGCAAAGGTCTAGGTTGAGGTAATTTCATGAGCAAAAAAAATATGTTATAAATTATGAAAACAATTTTGAATTTCTAAGTTGAAAAGTGACTCTATTCCGTACATATAAACAAGAACAATGACACATCTAATAAGTGGAAAATTTTTAAAAAAGGGATGCTGATTTTAAATTCCATGTATATCCTTTGCCTTATAACATGCTCAATTACAAAGATAAGCATCCATATCATGATTGCATATGGGTGTTGATTAATTTAGACTTCCAGTATCTTCTAAGTCAGGGTTCTGTCAAGAAGCTTTCTGTTACTGTGACAAAATATCAGATAAACAACTTTAAGGAAGTAAGGATTCTTTTGGTTCACATTACAGAGGCTTTGGGCTATAGTTGCTTGGCCCTGTTACCTTTGGACCTATTGTGAGGCAGTACATCATGGCAGGGAATACATGAGGAGCAAGACTTCTCTCAACATGCTTGCAAGAAGCAAAATGGGAAAAACATCCCAGAGTCTCAATATTCCCATTAAGGGTGTGCCTCTGAAGACCTAAATTCCTTCCACTAAATTCTACCTCATAAAAGGTTTCAAAGCCTCTCAAATGGGCCATAAGGTGGGGCCCAGGCCTTTAATACATGAAATTTTGAGGTAAAAAACTTTCTGTAGAGGGCCATAGGCTTTGCAGACCAAATTAAGTCTGTGTGGCAGGAATATGGATTCTGTTATTTCAGTATGAGAGCAGAAGAAGACAACACACAACAAACAGAAGTAGATGAGTTTCAACAAAATTTTATAGCAAACCAGGCCTCAACCTACATTTGGCCACTGGTCCATAGTTTAACAAGTCTTATCTTGTCACTGTTTCAAGTTTTAAATGATTATTTCATAAGTCTCAAGATGACCATAATAAAACTAAGAAGAAAACTCATAAATCTTCATCTATAATTGAGGATTTCAACACCCCCTTCTTTGCCAATTACTCAAGAGACCAGACAGAGTGGAGGTAATGGTTTCTAAATTGGTCACAGAAAAGTCTAAATTAATTGAAAGCATCAGAAAAACATTATATAAACAATAACTGATAAAAACCACAGGAACAAAAGATGACAACAAGCATGAATCTGTAAATTTGAATGTTAATGAATTTCTTGTAATACATAAGCAATACCTAAATAATGCACTAACCATATCTCTAAAATTACACAACTATATAAATCACCATGTTTACATATACTGTATATGAAAAATCATATGTAATATGTTCCAAAGTTATATGTAATATACTTTATAAGCATTTACAGAAGTTTGACGGAGATTTTGTATTTATAGACTGTTGTTATCATATGTGCTGGTATTGGGATATAAATTCCAAAACTGTGTCTTCTTCATAATGTGTAATTTTGTATCTTTTTAAAATAAAAAAGTATAAATTTATGTGGAAGTTATACATCTATGTAAGAGCACAGAAGAACTAAAAATATACACCAAATTTACGTGCTTAATCTCTCACAGGAAAAGATGTGGGAGTTGAGATGATGAGGCGGTAAGGGGAAGGCATGGTGAGGGCACAAAGTTGAACAAGGTAAAAAATTTGAGGCCAAATTCTTAAAGGCTATGGATACTCCATTAAAAGAGTCTATACCCTGCCACATATTTCTCTTCTAGGATTTCATGGGTACTATATATCAATAACACCAATGAAACTAATATCTTGATTGATAATTTTTAATTTCCGAGGGATGATGTATCTCTAAATGACAATTAACAAAGGAGTCTGTATTTGTCTGGCTGGCCTAGAAGGAAGCTGTATATCCCCATGTGTCTATGTCTGGCAGAACTCAGGAAAGGCAAATCTGTTTTAGAGCCTTTAGTTAAACTCTTTTCCTAAAAGCAGATCTCCACTCTATATGTTTTTACCCCCCATTCCACCCCACTTGGTTCTAATAGTATAAAATTTGCTACTTCAGCTCAGACAGGAGAGTTTACCAACTATTACATTTGATTTCCAAAACAATTTTTTAAAAAAGCAAGCATCCCAGGTAGCAGTATTCCTATTTAACAGATAACCAAGGTCTAGTGAAATGATTTGCCAGATAGTATCATTTGAATCTGACAACAGTATTTGCAGCAGCAAAAAAGTAATTATTGAGCAATTGTTATGTGCCAAGCACTGTGATAAGTGCTTTTATCATTCAATTCACTAAGTTGCTAAAATAATTCTGAGGCAGATTAAGGCCCATTTATAGATAAGAAAATGCTGGCTTATAGAAATTAAATGACCTATCTAAGAAGATATTTTTGACAGTCATGAGACTATCACCTATGATAATATATGCCTATTGAATTTCAGAATACAATAAGTAAATATAAATAATCATGTAAATAATTTGAATTGGACATATGAACCAAGAAAAATTTGACAGAAAAAAGATTTCTAAAGGTAGGATTGAATTCTATGGTTTAAAGGAAAAATTGCCAACTAAATACAAAAAACTCAAATATGTATTTTTTTTAGAAATTATTTTCCCCCTCAATTCAGTCCTGATCCTACAACCACACTTGTAATTTACTGATCATTCTGGAACTTAAAAATAATACACTTATATCAAATGCATAATTCATAAAGTCCAATTGTACTAAATATCTGTATGCAAAAGTATGCCAAAATAGTTTTTTAAATAAATTTAAATTCAAAATGTAGATATTAACTCTAGTCATTTAAGTGCACTTGTTTAATAATATTAGATGATATAGATAAATCTTTCCATAACCAGCCACTAAGAATTGATGATGCAACTCAATTCAGAAAAGAATTGAACTCACCTATCCTTGGCCCATTTCCCTGGTCTTAATACCTAGCCCTGATAATTTGCTTAGTAGTATAACCAGTAAGGATACATGCTTATTTTAAAACTAGTAATCTTATGTTGGGGGGCAACAAAAGGTGGATGAGATAAAGAGAAGAGAAAAATAATTTAGATTATTGAGGAGAGAACTGTGTGTCTAGTGGCTTACTTAGTTTCTCATTAAATATGACTCACCTCATATTATACAAACAACCTTTTCCCTCAATTATCTTGTTAAGTGGAGATATCATTTAACTAATTTTCATCTCAGAAGAAATGTCCTTAAAAGAATAATACATAAATGAAAATGCAGTAAAAAGAAAAAAAAGACAACAAAAGATGTGGAACTGGGGTTTTGGTTCTAAATCCCTTGATGAATTGCAATATGATTTGAGCAAAAAAAAATATATTTCTGGGCTTCAATTTTTTATAAGAAAAGGAAGTCTTGAGGGTATATAAAATGATTTCATAGGTTTCTTAAAACACCAAAATTTCTACTACTAAGTCTTAATAGAATGTAGTTCCAAAAAACCCAAAAGTTTAGTACATAATGTTGAAAATCAATTCTAATAAAATTCTTAGGATTATAGAAAAATACACTTGACAATAGAAGACACAAACATTATTAATTGTTCTGAGTATATTTACACACTGAGATATTTTAATATTTAAAAGTATATTAGGTCCCCATGGCCTTAGGTAACCATGATTATCTCCAAACACATATTTATGAATATCCTAACAATATGTTAATCTGAAAATATTCTGTAATATATTCTCAAAATCTCCCCAAAATGTATTTCAATATCCTCTAGTTTCAATGGTCAAAGATATTTGGGATAAAATGTGTTTCTAACATCAATGTTGATTGGATTTTCAGAAGAAATTATTTGTGCTCTTTATATTTTTCATGGGGCCATCATTACATTATACACAAAAGTTCTCAAATTTATGAGGATAATAAAACATTTTCTCAGGAATATCTATTAATCTCATAATATTTTAAGCATTTAAAGTTCCATTTACTAGCAAACATGTGTCATTTATCAAACAAACTAGAACACTGATATATATTTTTAAAACTATTATAATTTTGAGATTTTAAAAAGTATAAAGTTACCAGTAACTGGAATGATAAAGAGTTGAGACCAAAATTTCCAATAATCTACCAAATATTAAAATATTCCGTGACATTGTCATATGTAATTTTTTTTGTTTGTAAACATGATGTCATTTTTAATACCTTTATTTTATTCATTTATTTACTTTTTAGGTGGTGCTAAGGAATCAAACCCAGTGCCTTGCTCATGTTAGGCAAGCACTCCAGCACTGAACCAAAATCCCAACCCTGTCAGACGTACTTTTAATTTGGAACTAAGAAAGTAATCTTGTAATTGCCTAGGAAAAATTAAGGGGAAAACACTGATCTCTTCCCAACTGCTATAATTCTCTTGCAAATCCAAAATGATAGGGAGAATGGAACTGAGTCAAATGCATATATCCAAATCAGAGAACATAAGGATTTTAAATATTTATTTTAAAAATATCATTAAGTGAGAAAAATGATTGGCATTTTCCTTTGAAAACAAAATGTCATTCAGAAAAAATATATTGTATAATTACTGTTATTATATCAAGGGTCTTAAAGTAAAATTATTTGAGTGGCAGAATCTAAAACATCAAAGTTAAATTTTCAGATTCAGTTCAAAAAGGAATCAACAGTAAGACATACTAAAGAACTAATAACCAATCTACTAATAGTGCCTGACTATATTCTCTAATATCATTCTTAATATTTTCTAATACAAGGCTTTATAATCACAAATTGATACAATCAAAATAATATAGTAGGGCTAGGGTTGTTACTCAGTGGTAGAATATTCACCTAACACACATGAGGCACTAAGTTCAATCCTCAGCATCATATAAAAGTGTAATAAAGATACTGTGTCCACCTACAGCTAAGAAAAATACTTTTAAAAACAATTTAATGCTAAAATGTGACTTTTTAAGTTAATTTTTGTTTAATCTATAGCTGGGATGTAGATCAGTGCTGACATGCTTCCCTAGCAAGCATTGATGGAGGGGGAACCTAGCACACCCTCTGTAAATAAAATGGTTTTAGCTCTCAGGAAACTACACTGACAGATAAGCATGTATTTTATTATTTTTAAAAAATATTTTTCAGTTGTATTTTGATACAATAGCTTTATTTTATTTATTTTTTTGTGGTACTGAGGATCAAACCTAGCACCTTTCATGGACTAGGCAAGTGCTCTACTGCTTAGCCACTATTCCAGCTCCCATATTTTATTTGTTATAGCAAAATTATTTTAATTTAAAAAAAACAGGACCAACAGTTCTTAAGATTTCTAGTTTGAAAAAAGGTAGAGGAAAGATGGCCTCCTCTTCCTCTTGGAAAGTCTCAAAACAACCAGGAGAGAAAAATGAAAAACAGAAATACTAATACTATCTTCAAATAAACAGGAAACCACCATAGCCACATTATAGAAGAAGAGTTGCCAAATGCAGTGAAGAAACTAACGAGAAATGGTGGAACATCTCAAGCAAGCATGAAAGGTATAAGCTTCAAATCTAAAAACTATCATCCGTTCACTAAATTAGATTGCACAGCCAATCAATCTCTGCTTGCATCACCTGAAACATTCACCCAAATCCTTGGGCACCTCTCAAGACAGAGAAGAATCAGAAGAAGTCATAGTTTGAAAGGACACACATTTTCCTAAGAACAATAGGTACAAACTAATCAAAATAAATGCTATTATATTCAATATACTTGACAGATTTAAAAAGAGAATCCTTTGAGAATCTAGGCAAAAGCACTGCTATGTAAAAAGCAGAAGAATGGAGTTATCAATGTTTTAAAAACTGTGGAAATATACTCTATGTGTATATGTCAAAATACATTCTACTCTCATGTACCACTAAAAAGAATAAAAATATTTTTAAAAATCATTGAAGGAATACCTATATAGTCCTCTGGAAAAAAACTTTGCCTCAAAATACAAATGATAGAGTCAATGACAATGTTGCATAACCAACAAAAATTGAGGAAAAAAATGGACTGAGTTATAACATCGTTACAACTGTACTTCTTTACACCATTAAGTACACCTCCATTGTCATACATTCATTTATCTCAAACCATTATCTCTAAAATATGAAGAACTAAGCATTATTCCATAATATAAATGTTCTAAATATATCCACTATAAGAAAAAGCCTCAAGTCAAAAACCAAAACATAATTATGTGACTACGAGACTCGTTTACTTCAAAATATGAAAGGATGAAAAACATGTAGAAACTCTGTACATATTCAAAATGATGCAGGCATTACTTAGATGGAAACACATGTCCACCAACTAGGACATGGTTATATTAAGAATTAATTTTTAATTAATAGAATTCCAAGTATTTATTTAAAAGAATACAGCAGTTAGCTATATAGTGGTAGGAAACAATTGAATCAGTACTAGTTTCTTTTTTGCTTTTTATGGCTATCTACAATAAACCATAATCCTAACTGATCAAACAAAAATTTCCATAACGATTTACAACTTTTAAACTGTGCGCTCTTATGACTAGTAGGATGAAATCTCACACAATTCTGTTTCCTTCCACCTGGGATGTGGAATCAAACATATCCACATTGTATGTGCTACTGAAATTAGCTGTTATTACATCCAATGTCCATTTGTAAAAACTTCTGTTTTATAACTAGATACTATTAATTTCTTACTGTGACTAATTTATAAATTAAATTTTCTCATAGGTTTGTAAGAAAAAAATTTATAAACATAGTATTACCCATAGTTTCAGGCCTCCACTGAGAGTCTTGGATCATGCTCCTACAGATAAAGAGAAACTATTGTATAGCAGCAAACAGTCCAGTAGTGAGGATTCTACCAGTCTGCTGGAGTTCAACTCAACAACAAAGATGCTACTTGCAGTTTCTGTGGCCTATTTCTTCACCTATGACAAAGGAATAGCATTACCTATTTCTCAAGGTTGAAATGAATATTAATAATAAATACCAAATGCTTAATAAACATAACCTAGAACAGAAAAAGTACTACATGCTAAATATTAATATATTTAACATATAGTACTTATAGTTAAGTGAGGAAAACTGAGCTCAAAAAGCATACTTTACTACTATGTGTGAAAAAATTATATGTCCAGATGTAAAAGAAATTGCATGCCTGTAATCCCCAGAAGCAGCAGTACATGCCTGTAAAAATTATATATACATATGCATATTCCAAGACTTTTCATAAAAACTCTAGTCACTGCTACACTGAGAGTCACATACCGTTCATATAACATATCACGAAAATCAGTTTGTTATTTATTTTCCAACTAAGTCATGATCATGATTAGCCTGTACTCCTATTTACATACACACACACACACACACACACACACACACACACACTCACACACACACACAAACAAACACACACACGTGGAAAGTAGATAAAAATGGTACTGGTTTCCCAGGAATAAAACTAAGCAGAATTTATTTCAAAATGGAAGAGAGATTTCCTTTACAATATCTGCTGAGCACTGCAATAGAGGTATGTATTGAGAAAATATTAGTACTTAAACCACCTTTTATCATTTATTTCCTCAGTAACAGCATTTTCTTTATCATTAGAAAATAGAAAGGCACTGAATTTATCAGGACCTTTAAGAGGAAAAAGGAAATTATGAAAACTAAGTATTTAAGTATCCACTGGTCTATCAGGTGATGTCCCAAGTTTAATTAGGGTGACTCTCATGAAATTACCATTTCTAACCATTAATATAGCAGTTACAACCTGGAAACATCTCAATCTAATAATTGACAACTGAATCAGATTACATTTCCCATTATAAAGAAAGATAAACTAAAACACTCATTTTAATGAACAAGCTTTCCTTAAAATATGTTATCTCACGTTTAGACCACAACATCTATGTTAATATCAACATCATAGAATCATTATACATTTGGGAGCAAAAATAATTAAGCAATTAGAAATATTAAAATGAAGAATCTTGAAAAAAAGGAGATAAATTCATGTTTCCAGAAAGTCTATTATTTATCAAGCATTGTACTCTATACTGTGTCACGTTTACCCACAAGACTGGCAGGTAATTATTTTACCATTCATATAAATAAGTAAACTAAGTTTCAGAGTGTTTAAATGACTTGCCAAACATGTTGAAGTATAGTTACCCTGTTAAGGTTAGGAAATATAAGTAACTCAAAAGAGAGTGAAACACATTTGGCCAACACATGATCAGATGTGATTAATGAGCTCAACTGTTGATGGTCCACTGCCTTAAAGATAGGGCTTACTTTCAAGTCCATCATCTAAAAACTCTAATAATCTCCCCAAATTTGACACATATTATTACACTTTCCATACTCAAGAAAATTTCTAGCCTAAGGACAATATAACCTAAAAGAGAGCAACAAATTTGGAGTTCTTTATGGTTCCCATATTAATATCATCCTTGATTTTTCAGTTATCCAAATCTTTTAGGATATACCTCAATCCGACTCCCTCCATGAAGACTTTTTGTAACAACTCTATAGTCACAGCTACACTAAGAGTCATATACCATTCATCTAACACATCTTGGAAATCAGTTTGTTATTTCTTTTTGAAGCAGCCTTGCTTTTCCAAATGGCTATGACTGTGATTACTGTGTACCAACACCTGGCAAATCATCCTTCATTCTGGCAACTCAAATGTTCATGGAGATCACATGGAGATATTTAATCTTTGCTCTGAAAACTTTTTAAATTAGAAAAGCTATTTTATCACTATGCTGGTTTTATTCATCAATGGTTATCTCAAGTCAGAGCACAAAAAGTTTTTTTCTTATTCAGTAGTAGGGACTGAACCCAGAAACCACATGTATGTGAGGCAAGCACTCTGCCATTGAGCTACATCCACCATCCATTTTATTTTATTTCATTTTGAGAGTGGGTCCCATTCAGTTGCCCAGGCTGGTCCTGAAATTACAATCCTCTTACCCTGGCCTCCCATAGTAGCTGGGATTACAGATGTGCACCACTATTTCCAGGTCTTAAATGTTTTTAAATATGCCTACTTAAAACTACCATGCATCAGATCTATGTGCATGGGCTTTAATATATTTTAAGTTGTAGAAACAAAAAATTTTAAATGAAGCTCTAAAAAGGTTAACACTTAAAATTCATGACATAAAGTATAAAAGTTAATAACAAACATCATTGTAATAAAAAAAGCATGCCAGGGATGGTGGCATATGCCTGTAATTCAAGTGTCTTGGGATGCTGAGAAAGGAGGATCATGAGTTCAAAGCCAGCATGAGCAAGGGAAAGGTTCTAAGCAATTCAGTGAAACCGTGTCTATAAATAAAATACAAAACAGGGCTGGGGATATAGCTCAGTGGTAGAGTGCCCGCCTAGCACATGTGGAGCACTGGGTTTGATTCTCAGAACCACATGAAAATAAAACAAATGTACTGTGTCCAAATAAACAAAAAAATTAAAAAATAAAAACATTAATTGAAATCAATTTTTCCCATTATTCTCACAAGTAGTATTACTGTCTTTAATCTTTTAAATATCCTCCAAACAGAAAAGAGACTCATTTTCCAAAATATGCCAACACAGAAAACCCTTTGAAAGCTTTTCCCATTATCTTAAAATGCAAAGGTTTTACCTTGTAAATTAAAGTAATCCATGATCTTATCCCTGCTTCCCTTACAGTATCACTGCTGACTAAAAACATATCCAAATCGTTTAACCTTAGATTTGGTATGATAAGTAGGTGTTCAGGGAATAAGTTGCAGGGAGGAATATAAAATGTATGAGATAAAAACATAAAATGTGATGGGGGTGACAGCTAAAAAAATGTTGCAGTAATTCAGTGACAAGCTAATTGGAAAAGGTTAAGTGTAGTAACTGGAGTTAATAATAATGGTTCACTGTTAAAAATGTCATTTCACATGGAACAGAATTAGCATATTGGAATAGTAAAATAATGCTTTACAAGTTTTTGATATGGGAAGCTGGTGTTACAAGAACATGAATGAGACATCATTATAACAAAACTAGCAAGAGTAGCTTACCATATTTAGTAGCACTTCTATAATTACTTCTTTTGTCATTACAGTTACTATTGTTAACCTACTAGATATCAGGTTCTATACTACCTGGTACACACTGTATACCAGGTTGCATGCCATTCACTTCTATATATGGTCTATAAGCCACACAAAGCTCTATAAAGAAGTTATGGAAGTTTAAACTCACTTTACAGAAAAAAATTATTTTACTGAAATTTTTCCCTATCTAGAAAGAACTGTGACCAGGAATCAAACCCACATTTTAAATTTCATAAAACTACAGAAAATATAAAACTAGAATTCAGCAGTGTTGAAAGGTAAAGAGACAGGATAAACAAAGGAGTAAAGGTAGAAAAAGATGAACAGAAGATAAGGGAAAGGAGGAAAAACCAGAGATAGACATATTAGATTGAGTTTTCAAATAAGAATGGGTGGTTAAAAAATCATTAAAATATCATTGAAATATATTGCTTTCATTCTGTTAACATTAAACTATAGAGGGTCCACAAGATAAAGGGCTTACAAGTATAACAAAAGGTGTTAAAACTCTATTGAAGGGCTGGGAATGTGGCTCAAGCGGTAGCGCGCTTGCCTGGTATGCGTGCGACCCGGGTTCGATCCTCAGCACCACATACCAACAAAGATGTTGTGTCCGCTGAGAACTAAAAAATAAATATTAAAAATTCTCTCTCTCTCTCTCTCCTCTCTCACTCTCTCTTTAAAAAAACTCTATTGAAATATTAAAGTATCTAATTTATACATATGTATTTCCATACTTGAATTTCTTTTCTCCAACTATTTTAGCACCCTCTTCAATATGTGTTTCTGTGTCTGCAGCATTGTTTTCTATAATATTTTTATAATAATATTATAATTTTTCATCCATGCCTAAATCAATTCTTTTTTTGATATATTGCTATACAGACTTGCCTAAATTTGGGGCAAGTCAAGTAACTGTTAATCTGACTGAATAAAATTAAAAAGGAAAAAAAACTGAAAACAGAGAAGGTGGTATCTTCTACTATGAATTAATTCCTTCTCTGAATTCTCTGACATTTCAGTATTAACCACTTCCACTTATATGACCAAAGTATCAGAAATCACATTTCCAATTCTGGAGTTCCAATGAATGGCAACCTTAGAGTAACAATATTAGGAGTATTTTACATACCTTAAAAGGTTTTATGCTTGACATACAATATATCAATAATTCTAAAAATAAATTTATAAAACTGTATACTCCCATTTTATACATAAGGAAACTGAAGGTTACATAAATAACCTACTTCCTCATAGTAAAAAAAAAAAACTGGTAAAGGTAAAGGTAGAAGTTGGATTAAAATACTATTGTCTCTGACTTGAACTATATGCTCTAGGAAGAATTTACTGCAAAGTTTGCCTCTTGGCTATCCAAATATTAAAGACTAAATCCCTTATTTCAAGGAAGTACTGGGAGGATGAGTTTTAATGAGGTCTTCTTGTAGTAAGAATATAAACTTATAAAGCTTAAAGGTATGCTTCCTCATAGAAGTGACATCTAGGCCACATCATTTAAAATTCTCTAGTAGCCACATTAAAATAATTAAAATGGGTAAAATTAATTTTAAAATATTTTACCCAATGTAACAATAATATTATTTGAACATGCAATCAATATGAAATTTGAGATTTCACCTGCATCTAAATTCAGAATAGCCACAAATGCCTAGTGGATATTGTAAGGGACAGTGCAGAAAAGAAACAGTTACCTATACATGAAAAACTTTTGTTTTGGTACTTTGGGTTGAACCCAGGAATACGTATCCACTGAGCCATATCACCAGCAATTGTAAATTTTAATTTTGAGACAGGGCCTCACTAAATTCCTGAGGATGGTCTTAAACTTGTGGACCTCCTGCCTCAGCCTTCATTCTCTAACACCTTTCCCAGTACTCACTTAGTCATTGTATATAGCAGCACATAATAATCACTAATTTTTGGAGCAAATTTTCTTTTTATTTCTTTTTTTTTAGAGAGAGAGAGAGAGAGAGAGAGAGAGAGAGAGAGAGGAGAGAGAATTTTAATATTTATTTTTCAGTTTTTGGCAGACACAACATTGTTGTTTGTATGTGGTGCTGAGGATCCAACCAGGACCGCAGGCATGCCAGGTGATTGTGCTACCGCTTGATCCACATCCCCAGCCCTGGAGCAAATTTTCAAATATAATTTTCTATCCTACTTTAAATCAAAAGGTTTAGATAAAGAAAACTAAAGTTGTATACAATAGTGAATAAAAGTCACTGGAGAAATGAAATTAGTATTTAACTGTTAAATAATCTACAAGTACAGAAAACACAAGGTTTTCATTTTAATAAAATTATTAACAAGCAATTATCTATAATATACCAATATCACTATTAACATATTGCACAACCCTAATTTAACTCTTTTTGGAAAAGTGTTCTGAAAGTTACAAAATGAACACATTTTGTCGCGACCCCCCTTGCCCACAAGGAAGACGCGACTCAGGAATCTTCTTTCAGCAGTTTATTCAGGCCCTTGATATTCTTCTAATAATTCTTCTACTACTCTCTCGGATGCCCCTCCCAGCCTTAATAAAGCACCGCGAACCCCAATGCAAAGCTGCCACGTGTACCCTTCTCACAGGGTGCTAGAAAATGACACGCCAACTTTCTCTGATAAGGAGCTGGGAACACGCCAACTCTCTTTGATATGGAGTTGTCCTTCACAGACCACAGCGGAGCCAGCGCCATCATGTAATGGCGACCACAGTCCGCAGGAACGGCTCACCACAACATTTTCTTTAGAACATGGTCATCTATTCCACAAAACCATGTTTGTTTTTATGTTGTTTATGTGCTTGAAGTACCATGGGAAAATACCATATGTAATTTATAAGAAATAGTTAGGAAATATATCAAAGATGCCAATTATAGCCTATGTTGAAGAGATCACTAACAAGTCAATGTGAAATATTAGTAAGTAGGTTCACTATTCTTCTCCATTCTGTACTATATACTTTATTATAAATAATGGCAAGTAAGAATATATGCAATGTGTAAGGACAGGCAGAAGAAAAAATGAGGGCAGAATAAATTTCTAGGAAAGTAAGAATCAAAAACTTGATTTTAAAAATAGCATCGTATCTCTGATTGTATATATGGTATGTTGACACCAAATTCATGTCTTCATACATGTATTTTGTTTAATGATGAGGGAAGAGTTATGAAAAATGGTGTTGTGAATGGATAATTATAATAGTAATGCATTCAACTATTGTCATGTATGTAAGAAATAAAAACAAAATTAAAAATAAAAATAGCATCACTTGTTTCCTGATGACAAAAAAACGATAGTATTTAAAGACACTTTTACTATCAAATGGCCCGCACTCGTCATAAATCTCTACTCACCTATGGGATTTACACTCAGTATCTTCTCATTTTCTAAATTCATTTTTATATTGTTTTTTCATTTCACTTGCACTGATTAAACAAATTACCAAATAGAAGACTTCCTTTAGTATCTATTTTTTAAAACACAAAATTTTAACATTTTCTAAACTGATAAAACTAATGTAAATCCAACATATTTAAGAACATGGTAAAAATTACATAATTCTATTTTGGGGGCTCACTGATGATTGAATTTAGGGGCACTCAACCACTGAACCACATCCTCATCCATATTTTGTATTGTTTTTTTTATAGACAGGACCTCACTGAGTTGTTTAATGCCTTTCTTTGTCTGAGGCTGGTTTTGAGCTTGTGATCCTCCTGCCTCAGCTTCCTGAGCCACTGGGATTACAGGCATACACCACTATGACAAGTTCAGTTCTATTTTTATGAGTTCAGTTTATATTCCAAGAAACCAGGAATAAATTAATTAACATTTGATTCAAATTTTCTCGACAAGTTTAACTATATGAAATACCACAAGATTTTAGTGTGTGGCAGTGCACCCTTTAAACTTGGAATTAAAACATACATTTTCTGTATGTCTACATTTCAAGTTAAAGACATACACATATCCCAAATCTTTTAAGAATATCAAGCCCCAAAATCTGATGTTTACATACACACACATACATAAATATGGGCAAGCTCTCTACCAATTACTTACAAGAACTACTCATTATTTTAAAGAAAGACTTTACAATTTTGTTTCTTGGGAATATATTTTAAAATATATTGCCAGATGTCAAATCTGAAGTAAGATTTCAAAATTTCTGGATATTTTTTTTAAAAGTAGTTTAAAGTACATAAGTGTTGTATACTGTTTAAGTCATCAATTCTGGATATAAGTTCTTCCAGTAATTTGCAGTGATTACAGTTGCAGTGTGCTTCTATTTCAAAATAAAATGCAACAATTAGTGAAAAACTAACTTCAGAATTTTTTTTTCATATACAATGACTTACTGTTAGATGTCATTCTAGGATAAAATGTTATATGATGCTTCTAGGAACACAAAGATGAGCTGACTTTTGAATTCCTCAATACTCCTTAAGTCCATAGCTCTTTTCTCAAAATAAGAGGCTATGAAATTGTGAAACCAACATAAATACTGAGTATGCTAAAATTATAAACATATGGTAAACCTTAGTGTAAGATGCTATCATATTATAGATTCAGAAATTAAGAAAACAGAAATATCATTATCTAAGTCTATTCAGAATAAACTGGCATATGTCATTCTATATAATCACTTTTCATTATAATTCCAAGCAACTCTGGATTTAGGGGAAAACTGAATCTTAAAATATGAATAAGAGGGCTGTGGTCATAGCTCAGAGAGCTTACCTAGCACAGGTGAGGCACTAGGTTCCATAATCAGCAACACAGAAAAATAAATAAAGGTATTGTGTCCGGCAATAACTCAAAAATATTTTTTAAATGCATGTACACTGATTCAAACACATATGAACAAAAATAATCTGTAAACCAAAACATTTAGCCCTTTCCATGTCTAAGAATGCCACATACTGTTTAATTTCAGTATATTATAGGAAAGGGATAATGTGTTATATTTGTTATATGGTATATGTTGAGTTTTTTTAAACTAAAGTCATATTTTAAAGTGTTTCACTCTTGATGCAAATATAATCTATGAGAGTTTTTCCTACAGAACCTTAGAAATAAAATGATTATAACCAAAGCTCATAAAGCCTTTATATTTCAAAATCATTTTACATTCTTTATTTCATGCACCTAACAGGACAATTTTGAGGTAGTTTACTCTGTATTTCACACAATTAAATAGATTGAGAGAAGGTAGGTAATCAGTCCAAGGAGAGAAAGCTGCTCAATGGAATAACCAAGGTTAAAATTCAGACCTAATAAATGAAGTAAAAGATTTTATAATATTCTTCATGAAAATTCTCTTTAGAGTTAATAGAGGGAAGCTTATTAAAGCATAGACTTCTATTGTTAAATCAAAATTTTAAGTACTGCTTATTGAACAACAAAATTATTTTAAAATATTATACAGAAGACATTGAGTTAGAAAAAAATTATCAGGTTTTGCTTATTATCTATAACTTACTAAATTTGTTTTTATTAAGTAATTCTTTAGACAATGATAACCTTATGAAGAAATCAAGAATTCAGCCACACATTTGGTAGTAGCAAAGTAGTTGAAAGGATAAAGATTAAAACATTTTTTAATTAAAAAAAAAGAAAAAGAAAAAAGAAAGGATAAAAAAATCCCACATTCCCATTCTTCAAAGTAGATATTTTTCTATTTAACAATCTTAAAATATTCTCAACTTAAAATTAAGAAAATGTACAGGGAAAAAACCCTAAACCCTAGTTCTTTCATACTAATCTATAAAAGTTAATTTTCAATGAGGAAACAAGAGGTGGAAAAACATTAAGTTGGAAAATATTAAGGCTGAAATTGAATTTTTTTTGTTTTTTTAAAGAGAGAGTGAAAGAGGAGAGGGAGAGAGAGAGAGAGAATTTTTAATATTTATTTTTTAGTTCTCGGCGGACACAACATCTTTGTATGTGGTGCTGGGGATCGAACCCAGGCCGCACGCATGCCAGGCGAGCGCGCTACCGCTTGAGCCACATCCCCAGCCCAGAAAATTACATGTTTTTTAAAATATAAAATGACTTTTTTGCATTCCCTGGTTCCAATCGTCCTTATCAGCAACATAAAATCACCCGGAAATACTCTAGGAGTGTAACGCAAAAGTTTGCACTATAGAAATTATCCAAGTAGCACTTATTTTTGAATTCCTATTTTCCCTTGACATTTACTACTACATGAAAACAAAGTATATTTTGACACCTACTGGGATACTTAGGAATTAAATTAACCTATAATGAAATGTAATTAAAGGCATACATAACAATAGTTAAATTTAGAACATATCTGCTGTGGTCCCTTTTTTAAAATGTATAAGGAGGCTTCCCAAAGAGTATCCCTTTAATAAAAACACTAAAATTTCTGGAAAACAACAGTAACAATTTAAAATAAAAAACAGGTGGCAACGTTTCATCCTGACCATCCTGATGCACTGCATTGTTAATCACCTGTGGATCCTATGGATGCTGCTTATGCAGCCGGTTGGCACAAGGGCAAGAGGGAGATGGGAGACACTGACGACTGCAGAGCGGCTCTAAGCTCTTAAAAAAAATCGTGCATCCTACAGCAAACTGACATACGCAGCACAAGGACCCCTTCCGTCCCGTTTCTTTCAGATTATATTTAATTTACGCAGACCCTTTTCCAGTGGAGGGACACAGCACAATCAGAGCGGGTCTGGGCGGTGGGCACGTGTCTGACTCCCCATGAACGTGCTGCAATGCAGCCGCGTGTTCTGGACTCCCAAGGCCCCCAGCCCCGGGGCTCCTGGGAGGTGCCTGGGCTTCTCTAGAGGAAGCAAAAAGGTGGGGACCCTGTAGACCATCCTCCCAGAATTTCAGCCTCGCGGAAACACACTTCGATCCTTCTCCAAAATTAAAACTCTGCTGCAAATATAAACTCTTGATTCAAATATAATCTGCATCCCTGACAAAGCGCCCACGCCCACAAGCGCCCGGTCGGTGGGGAGAGGTCTTGGGAGAAGAGGAAGCGCCAACCCCTTGCAGCACAGGGCCAAGGGACAGGCCGGCCCGCTGGCGGGTTTGGATCAGGTGGTGCGCCCTGCCTTCCAGGACCCTGCCATATCCTCCATGCCCCTTTCCCCTCCCCACAGGGTGGTGTCCTCCGAGGATGCGCCAGGACGGGGTCAGAGGACATGGTCTTCCCGAGCCTGCAAGCAGTGCCCAACATTACTGACCCCTAAGTCCCACCGCCACTAGCCCACGCGGGTGGGTTTGGAGGGGCCGAGAATCCTTGTCCACCCGCCAGGCCAGGACCCCGCCTCCTCCCCAGGTGCTGTGGCCTCTGAGGAGGGTCTGGAGCTCCAGGAGTGGGCAAGGTCTTCCTGACTCTACAATCCGTGCCCACTGTACTGACCCCTCAGTCTTGCCACCACTCCCCAGGTACCTGGTTGTCTGGCCTAGACCTGGCTCCTCAGCCTCGGCTGCCACCTCAGGCCACCGGGGCCCCTCTCACCGTTTTGGTATTCTTCTACCCAGTAAAAGCTGTGCACACAGTGGCGTTTATTGGCCAAGACACAGAGGTCCTCTGGTCAATCATAGCTGTCGAGCTAGAGTGCTGAAGGGAATTGGGGGGAGGGGCACAGCGGGGCACCTGCGCATTTGGCTCCTCACAGTGGAGGCATTGGGATTCCAGGAGCTCGGAATTGTTGGGACACTTGTCTGGATGAAACCTGGGCAGAACCTGGGATGGGAGCTAGGACAAGGCTGCTTTGCCCCAGCTCACCCATTCTTTCCAGAAGGCATTCAACATACTCAGCTGAAGCCAGGGTTTTGGGCTTCCTGAAGGCCCAAATTTGGTTCTGGACTGCCTCAGGGTATAACCCCAACTCTCCAGTTCCTTCTCTCAGTGGCCCATGCTCACTCCTTGGCTGTGTGAATTTCCCGTGCTAAGAAGTTTCTCTTTGTGAATATCCACAACCGTTTGATATAGAAATAGTTCCCATTTCACAGATAAAGAGACTAAAACAAGCTTTGAAGTCCCTTTGCAAATTAGGCAGGTTGCTGGAATTCAAATGCACCCATACAGAATTTCAAGGCTGTGGTTCTCAACCATGCAGGCGGTTTTTGTATTGAAACAGTCTCCTGTGGCTGGTCTCTGTGACTTTTCCTCACAAGCTATCTGATGGACAATGTTTGAGTCCTGTGTTGGTCTCTCCAAAACTGACTGCCTCCTCCCCTACCAGCTGGCTCTTTCTCCTGTCTTTAAACCTCACCATGCCTACATATCACCTCTAGTGCTACTATTTCTCTGCACAAAATAAAACACTCTTCACTAGTTTCTCATCAACTTCTGGAGTGTCAGAACCTCAGCTAAACTTTCAAGAACCGCAGTGAGGTTGAAGGCTTTCTGGCCATGTCTCTATGCTCTTTCCAGTACATACCCACCTTGACTCCAACCCACTTGCATCAAACACAGGTACATATGCTTCCCCATTTTCTTCATCATATCACCTTGAAATGGGTCTGCCCTACTCCATCTCTACCTGGTGCAATCCTATCCATGCCTCATGCTGCACCCACTTAGTCGTTATTCTGCCTCATAATTTTCATGATCTGTTTTCCTGTTCCTTGATTTCTCCCAGTACCAGAAGCCCTGATCAAATTTTACCTAGTTTTATTTTATATGAGTCCCTGTCTGAACTCTTCTCCCTAACAAGAATGTAACCTTGATGAGGACAAGATTTGTCTCACTCATTATTATTGTGGTGCCTAAAAAATTGCTTCATCAACTTAATACACCCATGCAATGAATACATCTTGATACGAGTCCATAAAGGTTCTCAGCAGTTGGTAGTCTTCCCCATCATTTAGACAAGGGCATCTGAATTAGCCTCATGGGTCATGTTTACATGTTAAGATCACAGCTTCCCACTCAGTTTTATGATTTTTTTTTTATCATCTGCAACAATCCTTTCTTCTCTCAGTCTCAGTTCCATCGAGAGGCTATTTTTTCCCCCAATCCTCTATTCTTTTCATGTTTTTTCCTTCTCACTTGATTTCATTTCTTGACCCTTTCCTTCTTCCTTCCTGTGATAAACCTCCTTTTAAAGCCCTTCTAGGAGCTTTCACTTCCATCCCCATTTAGCATATTTACTAAGTACCAGTGTCATAGCCATGCTGTGTTGGGCAGATACCCTAAGATTTATTATATAAGAATAGGATATAGATACCATTTTTAAAAGAACATACAAAAAACTCTGTTTTAGCAAATCAACCCAAGAAGAACTCATAAGGGAGTAAGAGGTTCATAGCACTACTCATGATGCCTGGCATCCTAGGACCCATCTTAGGGTACAGATGACCATTTAGGCAAAATAGTCAGGAAATGAGGTTCTAGTTTCAACTTCCCCTCTAATATTCTCTAAGAACTTCAGCCCCTCTCAGGTGTCTGTTTCTCCATCAGTAAAATTCGGAATTGGGGTTAGGTCAATAGTCCCCAAGGTATTTTCCAAAGAACACAAATTTTGCAGAAATTTAACAGATGTCATGCAAAAATGGGGTAGGGATTGTTCCATGTCCAAAATCTTGGGAAAACCTCTTTCAACAAACATAAAAACTTTCTTTTCTCCTAACTCTTCACAATACCTTTATTAAACTATGCACCTTAAGACTGTTGGGGGACAAGGTAGGAAACAATGTGGTGACTGGTAATTCTCCTTTTAATTATAGAAATTATTTCCAGAAGCCATTTCTGTGCATATTGGAGACAATAAAAACAGATATATCAGAAGATTTTGAACAAGGAATAATCTACAAATTTATTTCATCTTTCTAAAGCCTTATTGAAATTAACAATTTAGAAAATTTTAATGCATCAAAGATATGGGAGGAACAAAGGAAGAAGAAACTTTCTAAAACTGAGTAAACCAGTTTGAGAAACATATTTTTGAGTAGAAGAATTTTGCAGGTGACACTGAATTTTATGTAGGAATCTTGGAGAATAAGGTTATTCTCAAATATAGAAGAATTAACAAACAATAAGAGGAAAATATATAAAAATACACTTAGAAATGTCATGTTTTCTAAAGAAATCTTAGTCCAATGGATATATAATAGGAGAGATTAATTTAATTGACTTTAAACTTGATTACATGGGCTAATTTAAAATGCAATGTCAGTCCATATTTTGATGTGTTAAACTGATTTCTCAATGGTTCTGTTGAAAGTCAAAAGGAAACAAAATTAGTTTACACCATTAATTTGGCAATTTGGGGGTAAAATTCACTTTTTTAACAGAGATACACAAAGCAATCTCGTGAAACATCCTCAAAAATGTGTTCCAACTGGAAAACATGCACGTATATTTATATATGTATGTATTCCAATAGAAGCATATATGTGCATTATATATGTGTGTGAAAATGTGTTTGTACACATACAGATGTCATGAACATGCACTGGGACTTAAGAGGTTAAGCAGCGTATAATTTGAAATGGTGATTTTAAAATACTTTAAAGCATAAAAAGGAACCTATGTCAATAGGAAGGAAAAGACACAGAGTCTAGGTATGCAAACTGCTATTGTCTTTAGTTGTTGAATCAATATGTAGGCAAAGCTTTTATGTGGAACATTGTGCAAACATGAAACAAAGTGATTACTCCTTGGTTTGCCTTTGGACTGTACTATTGTCAGGGTTCAGAGAACACATTCTCCACATCCAGGGTTCTTTTATGAGTCTTAATTATGAACCCCTGAGGAACTCAGTGGAGCCTGGGGTTACTGGAGATGATGTCTTTCTTGGCATATTTATCATCTACAAATCATCTGCTATAAATATACCTCAGCAGGCTCATCATCAGGCCAGCTCAGGAACCTGTGATTTATGAAGGTTACAGGAAACAGTGTGAAGGCTGAAACACTTTATTAAGGGTAGCTTTCTTTTCTGATCCAGCCCTGCACTCTACTTGAATAGAAATGATCCCGAGAATGAGTGCTCTTTTCCATTTAGAATTAAGCCTTTTAAAATTCTCTTTGGATGTTATTCTTACATCACTGAGTTTTGACATTTAAGAATTTCTTAGAAACATCAAAATCACTATGTTAAAGGATAATGTGAGAAACCACTAAATGTAAAATAGAAGCATATTTAAACCTTACTTTTCTTTCATTTTTTTAAAGCACAAACTGTGCAAAGCAGTTTTTCTTAATTTTTATTACATATCTATCATTAATCTGTATTTTTGTCTGGATAAAATAACAGAACTGACCAAAATGTTTTGGAGATACCATGATTTCAATCTCTGGAAGTTGAAATAAATAAAATGTGTACCTTCTTTGTATTGCTGAATGTTCTTTGTTTTTTAAGAAAAATGTGTTTGTTTTATGGAGTTTGCCCTGAACATATAAACCATATTTTCTTTGCACATTTGTTTCAATGAATTAAAATTGTTTTAATGAACCAGAAATTACACAAAACAAAAATGCCACCCAAGTTTCTCTCACTGGTGATTGTTCCTGCAAATACTCTTAAAGCCAGCTAGGGAATGATTAACGTTTCCCTTACAGGGTTTTTCTTTAAACGCTTATCCTAGAAAAGAAAGCCTTGAAGAGGGTCATTCTATTAACATGTATTAAGGAACAAAGGGCCAATTTTAATATTTCAAACCACTATGTTGTTTTCACTCAGCTGTTTTCACTCTAACATTTTAATAAAATATCTTTTTTGTGGCTACACAATTGCCCCAGGATAGAGAAATTAAAGAGAAACAAAAATGCAGAAGAGCGAGGAGACAAAATGATGGTAAATTGCTTTAAAACTTTACCTGTAGCTCAAGCAACTCACCCTTAAGAAGACTCCACACTTGAAATGAATTACCCTTTATGGTCTCCTCCCACACATCACTGAACTATTTGAGCACTTGTTTTGCAAACCACCAATTGAGTCTACAAGCAGAGACATAGTAAGGAGTCCAATGATATTTTTGCAGCCCATATTTGAAGCTAGTTCAGCAAATACTTCAAGAGCCTACAGTTTAGGAGGCTAAATAAATAAATAATAAAATATGGGGCGGGGCAGTGGAAATTTATCTTTTCCTTCCCTCTTACATGGAGAATCAGGTCCTTCTCTTGGTTTTCCCGGGTTTCTTCCCACTTGTTCCCCAAGCTTGTTACTAGGGGAAACTTGAAAAAGAAAAAGATACATTAAGACCACAAAACAAAACAAAAGTTTAGATGCCACAAACATGATCCCATTCCCATGCAGAAATAAATGCCAGATTACCAACCTAGGTCGCTTCACTGCTGTCCCTACATAACCTGTACCGAACCTGAACAAATTAGATGTTAATTGTGTCCTTGCTGAGAAAAACTACTATTTCCAGGCCAAGACCCACAGCAATGGAAGCTGAGATATAGCCCCTTCTGCGTGGCCTGGATCAATTCTGAATCCTGATGCTGAAATGACAGCTCTCTCGCTGAGCAAGGTACGTGCTGAAAGACAGAAAGAGAAGGATGGTCAAGTCCAGCGTTTACTTCCCACCCTTCAGAGTCGCCTTCCCATTCACCATACGCCCCCCACCCCACAGGACCCCCGCCTCACAGTTTCTTTTATAGTTGGTCGCTGCCAGCCCGAGAGTAGGAACCAAGCACACAAAACCTTCCCAGACTCAGAAACTACCACTTTTGGCACTTGCCTGGGATTGAGTAGTGGTTACCTGCAGGCATGGCCCTGGCTGGATCTCCATGGCACACTCCTCCAGCATGCTCCTTCTCTCACCGGCCTGCCCCTCTCCCTCTCTCTTCCCCTCGCCCCTCTCTCTTTGTCCGCCCCTCTCTCTCTTTGCCTGCCCCTCTCCATCTCTCCAGCTCACCCCTCTCTCTCTCTTTGCCCACCCTCCCTCTCTCTCCCGCCTGCCCCTCTCCCTCCCGCCCCTCTCCCTCTCTCTCACGCTCGCCTCTCTTGCTCTCTTTGCCCGCCCCTCTCTCTCTCCCGCCCGCCCTTAGGGCCCTCCCTCTTCTCCCACCCAGCTGCTCTCCTCACATGCCCTCACACACACCTGCCCTCTGGAGACAGAGTTCCTAGAAGGTTCCCCAACCTCGCGGCGCACAAGGAACCTCAGGCCAGCTTTTCAGCGCACAGAATGAGTGCTGGCAGCGGGTGCGCGCGCCCAGGAGCACGCAGGGGGACATCTTGCAGGCGCGAGCTTGGGTACCAGCAACTCTCTAGCGCGTACCCCGGGGAGATGGAGCGCAGCTCGCCAGCGCGCACAGCCAATACTGAGCTTTACCGTCTCTCAACGTCTCTTGCCTCCCTCCTCACTGAGAATTCAAACAGCTTTCTGATATCACCAGCCAAAGATATTTTCCCCACCTCTCCTTAGTCACCTTTTGTCTATCAGTACTTATGGGAGATGGGTGGGAGGAGGTAGAGAGAGAAAAGCGGAAAGAGGGAAAAGCATAAGCTTGAGCCTTCCAATCCAACCAGGAGTACTCCTATAATAAATCCACCAGCCCAACAAATCTGCCTTAGCAGCTGCCACCACCACCACTGGTCTCAGTGCTTTCTTTGCTTCTTGGCTATTCAGTTTGTTGGGGGATAGATTTCGTAAAGCAAATCTTTGTTCTTAATCCACTTTCATGTTTGTGTGTGTGTGTGTGTGTGTGTGTGTGTGTGTGTGTTTATTTGTTGAGAGATTTATATCTGTGCACAACTGGGAACATATCTGCCACTTAATGATATAAAAAAGCTAGGGTAGACTTAGGCCTTAGTCCAGCATTAGACAGTATGCTACATAATTGAAACAAAAACATCAATAGCCAGTGTCACCCTGAGAAAAGCAAGATTGGGACCATTTATATGACACCCTAACTAAACAGTTTTCTGTGCTTTCTATTTTAATTTACATTGTGCTGTGAAAGGATCTACACGTTCATAAGTGCTAAGATCAGAGAAAAAGTGATAGTTGTCTATGTTCAGGCGAGGACCTCCATGGACTTTAACTCCTGGGATCAGGAGAGAGAAGTTAAATCTAAAAGAACTTGGCTTCTACCTTAGTGAGTGTTCAGCAAACGAAGAGCTCCAATCTTGGGTTTTCCCCTGTAAAAATCACAAGACTGCCAATTATTTCCAGAAGGAAAAATTTTCATCACTGAATGTATTATCTCTTAATAGCTTCTGTTCAATGAAAGAAACTAATTGTCTCACATAAAACAAAGATTCCCAACCTACGTGGCAAAAGAATAGTGAGAGGCTTAGGCTGAAGGACCCCAAATATAAAGCCATTTTAAATCATCAAGCGCTGGGAGTAAGCTTACTGAACACGTGCAAATCTCCCCTAGATCACAATCCAGTCATTTCTCATTGCTGTACAAGTTTCTCAATGGGCTGTTAAAATCCCAAGCAATAGTGTAGAGAAGGTGTTATAAATAATACTTGCCCATTAATCTCCCAAAAGGTTTGTAACACACACTCTCTTTGGCTTCGTGACAGACTAAACTCTACAATCTTTCATCAGAGATTTGATGCACAAATCAAACAGTGGACAATTGTATACAAAGCACCACTGTTAAAATAGCTTTTATCACCAGGCATGGTGGTGCATACCTATAATTCCAGCAGTTTAGAAGGCTGAGGCAGGGGAATTGAGAGTTCCAAGCCAGCCTCAGCAACAGTGAGGAACTAAGCAACTAAGTGAGACCATGTCTCTAAAGAAAACACAAAATAGACCTTGGGATGTGGCTCAGTGTTTGAGTGTCCCTGAGTTTATTTCCCAATAGCCTTCCCCCCAAAAGAGAGAGAACAGCTTTTGTCAATAATTTAATAATAACCAAGACTCAAGAAACTACAGGAAAAAGAAAGCCCTTGTACACTGTGGGTGAGAATGTAAGTTTAAAAATGTCATTTTTGAAAATAGTGTAAACTCTGAACCATTTAAAACACAACTAACGTATAATATGGTTAAATTGATTCTGGGTGTAATTTCAAGGTATTAGAATCAGGAAGATAAAGAAACAACTGCATGCCAAATTTTATGTAGCAGAATTGTCAGTAGTAAAAAAAAAGAAGAAGAAATAAAGTTTCTTCAAATGAAGGGTGTACCAGGAGATTACTTGTAACTGCAGGACATCTAACTACTCCCCTGTTAACCCTTATAACATATTTCAGACCATTTTCTCTTGGCAACAGAGGACACTGAGACTCAAATTAGCTAGACACTCCAAAGTATATAGACATGAGAGCTGTGGATAGCTCAGAAACCTCTGAGCCAAGAGAAAGTATAAAAGTGACACGAGGACACATCATCCTGTCAAGTCTACAATGGGGAAATCCCACTCAAAGACTTTCCAATAAGGTATCTGTATCTATGAAAGACAAAGAGGGGACAGAAATGAGCATTGTTTTACAAATGAGCCAAGCGATCTTCTCTTTTTTTTTCCTCTCATATAAAATACAACAGAGAAAAATCCCATAAACAGTGCCATCTAGTGTTGGAGAAAATAGTTACACAATACTGTGTCTGAAATATAATAGGAGAAACTGTTTATTATACTGTGGAGTAATAAAGTTAGCATTAGGAATGTGAACAAGAAAATGAAAATATAGGATATATTCTGAGATATACGAATATAAAGCTAAAGATCAGTTCCAGCATTCTGAATTTGATGTTCTGCTTCTCAGAAATTTCAGGAAGAAAAAACAACTCAATCACCTATATACCAGCAAAGCCTTATGCAAAGAAACAAAAATCACACCTGGATTTGGGATTCTCTCCTGATAATCACAGCAATCATTAGCATACAGTCTGGGGAAATGCCAGGTTGCCAGAACAAAGCTATGCACATGGGTTGGGGCCATGATTGAAGATACCATGAATGGAGAAAACAGAATTTCCAAAATTTCAGCTGCTGGTATATTTCCCACTTGATTTCCCAGAGGAAACTCAGAAATGAACTGCTCCATAGGAGGATTTATTTTGTCAGACACTGGAGACTAACTGTAATGGGTCCACAATTTTTTTTTCATATGTAAGACCATTTTATTTAAATCATCCATAGACACATTCCAAATGTTTCATTAAACTCCTTTGTCGTCCCTCCCCTTCCCCCCACCTCATGATCCTGGGGAATGAATCCTGGGCCTTATGCTTACAAGGCAAGCACTGTACAAGCTTAGCAATACCTCCAGGCCCATTTGAGGCAAGAAAACAAGGGAATGAAATCAGGGGCACTCCACTGTGACTGACTTTTGTTTTCATTTTTAATGTGAATAGTAGAAACTTTAAAATTATACTTATTGAGTCACTTTTTTTGAGGGGAGGAATATGGGAACATTGCTGATTCAGGGAATTGCTAGTGAGTTTAAATCTCAAGCTGTTTTTTATAAGACCAGAAAACAGAAAAGTTAAATAATTTTAATGTAACTGTGATATAATTTCTATAAATAAAAAATATATACATATTTATTCACAAATTACTTTAACCATATATACAGTGATAAGTGTCAATGCACTTCTCTCTGGGCTGAACTCTAGCAGCAGCTGGTCAATCTCCTTGAATGCTGAGAGCCATTAGCCAAGTAGGTATGATGCATGGCAATTTCCTTGTCAGCGTACCCCATGTTGCTTAGAAGGACTCTCCATTGTGGAAATGGGCTTGCCTTGGTCATTTGCAGTGACATTGCATGTAAGGTGACCTTGCTCAAGGACCAGGGCAGATCTGGGTTTAGGGAGGATTGGGGTTTAGGACGGTTCCAGGTTTAAGGTTATTCCTGCTGGGAATAGGGCGTATCCTGCTGCCTGAGTT
Organism: Ictidomys tridecemlineatus; assembly: GCF_052094955.1. Lineage (NCBI taxonomy): Eukaryota > Metazoa > Chordata > Mammalia > Rodentia > Sciuridae > Ictidomys > Ictidomys tridecemlineatus. The sequence continues at coordinate 21,246,872 of NC_135492.1, read as the reverse complement.
CCCTTTGAGTTCTCACAGGATTCAGAGAGTATTTTTGGGAGACAGAGCCCAGTGGAGGTGGAATTTGGCCAGAACATGGATTTCCCCAAAATGTGTCTGTAGAGTGCCGGTGAGAGTTTCCAGAATAAAGAGTTGCTGTTTGAATCTACAAGGTGTGAGTGGCTCGTGATTTTGTGCCCAGCCAGACTGCGGCACTTGAAGCCTCTATCCTGATGCCCTCGTTTTCTTTTTTAAAAATATTTTGTTTTGGGCTGGGGATGTGGCTCAAGCGGTAGCGCGCTCGCCTGGCATGTGTGCGGCCCGGGTTCGGTCCTCAGCACCACATACCAACAAAGATGTTGTGTCCGCCGAGAACTAAAAAATAAAATAAAAAAAAATTTGTTTTTTTAGTTTTTGATAGAACTTTATTTTTATTTATTTATATATGGTGTTGAGAAACAAACACAGTGCTTCACACATGCTGGGCAATTGCTCTTCAACTGAACCATCTCTCAACATCTCATTGTTTTCTTAAGTGAATGAAATTTGACACAATAAACCAGTCCTTGTACTTTTTTTTAAACACATGTGATTTTATATATTGCCCATTTATTTCATCTGGAATCTAAACTTGGTTTACCTATTGATTTGTGTGATAAATTTCACAAGGCCTTAGTTGTCACTCCTGCTTTGTATGTAGTTCATTGATGGAAACCATTCTTATTTGCACTAGTACATAGATCTCGGATCTGAGACTAGAGATAATAGATACAAGATTTTGCTGAAACAACTAAAAAATACATATTCATCTTTCTCTCTTTCTGACATATAGGACACATATCAGCATGTGGAAAAATAGGTCTTTGAGATGGTAAGCAACAGCAATTTTTTGTTCACCATCTGTACTCCTCTGGGGCTTCATCGGGTAGTTGGGGGAGGGGGAAAAAAGGGTAAAATATTTGGCTGCTCTCCTAGTTTTTTCCTCTACTTTGCATAATCAATTTCTACAACATAACGTTTTCCCCTGCTTAATCTTCCCCATCCTTGTAGCTTTGATTCTCACTGACATTGCATTTCCTGTTGCTAAAGCCTGTTATTCCTTATTCCTGGCTTTCCTATACTGTTGGCCTGGAAGAAGGTACACGGTTTGCCCAGCTGGAGAATGACTTGGGTTCTGGACATTTCCTCACATTAGGTTAGATTGTGTGGCCTCCTATGGAGAACTACTTGAGAACAACACAAGCTGTGATATATGTGAAACTTCTTTATGGTGTATTTAATTTTTTATATAATTATCTTTATCCCATCCTACTGTGGGTTTCTGTTATTTCTTTCTGGAGGATAAACACGCAAAAGGCTTGCTATATTTGTTTTGGTGGTAGCTCCACCCCTTTATTTGTCTAAACAGTTTCTCTTCCTGGTACTCATGCTGTTGCTGTTAACCATTTATTGCCTAACATAACAGTACCTTGCTCTCAGGGACCTAAGTTTATTTTGATGACTGGGGCAACCTTTACTTAAATACTACTAACACTTAAAGAGCAATACAGACTGGAGTGTAATTAAGTGCCCAAATATGTGGCTCAAGGGTAAGAATCACCAGCCTTTCAACATAATGAAGCCTGTGTGGTGAAGAAAATGACTGTTCGTCCTGGCAGAACCCCTTGTCCCTCTCTCCCACATATAGGCACCTTTATCTCAGAGACTCCTAGTTCTTTCACCCCAAACTTCTTTGACTCATGCCTTCCTCCCTGCATCTGAGCCCAGCAGAGAATATGGGGGAATAGGGCTTGATGCCCGCTTGGCTGGCATGCTGGTTTATGTCTCTGCCAGTCTCTGGGAAGTGCTGGATGAGCTGCCCTAGTCCAGCTGCAGCTGACCCAAAGCACTTCTGCTTTTCAATAAGTCTTGAGGCTGTGGAGGGTGGGAGTAGCCTCCAGTGCTAGGGAGTATCCCCAGCAGAGGTTCAGAGGTCCTCCTGGGCTGTTTGGGGGCCCTTGGAGATGGTCACATTCAGATACTGGCTGGAAGCCAGGGGAGGGAGCTTGGGGTAAGGGGAGGGCCCTGAGGGAGGGTTCAGACTCCTTAGTAAAGAGTTAATGTGAAGAGGAGGAGGGGATAAGAGGAAGAGAACGAAGGGAAGGCTCAGGTAGGGAAAGAACAGCGGAGAGAAGCCTGGTAGGGGAAAGGGAGCTTGCAGGAGCAGGGGTTCAGAGGTAGGGAGCTTCCCACTTCTGCACCCTTGTCGCAGGGCCGCCAACATCCAGCCGCGGCGGGGACTTTCAGTTTCATTTCCACGGACCCTCCTGCCTGGGCAGCAGCCGCCACTACGATGCCCAATATGTTCAGCTGCCGGCAGCTCCGGGGAGACGGGCCAGTGCTTCCTAGTCGTAGGAGGACTGGACATGGAGACAGATCGCAAGCAGCTGCGAACCATTTATAACCCCGACTTCAAGATCAGGTAAGGGCCTACGCACCCCAGGCCTGAATCGTGGGCCCTGCCTACCTCTGCTGCCTCCTGCCACTCCCCTCGCACTTCTCACTTTAGTGCAACCAAACTTTATGTGATACTAATCATCACTCACTATTACTGAGGTCTTCTATGTGCCAGGTGCCGGGCTAAGTGGCTTGCCGCAATGCTACTATCTTGGGTGAGGATCACAGCAACCTTTAAAAGAGGCAAGCCTTGCCATTCCCTTTTCATAAAGGAGGGAAGCAAGGCTCCCAGAGGTGCAGTAACGGCCCAGGTAGCAAGGTCACACCCCCTCACCTTGACTCACAGTGCCCTCCCTCTTTTGCCTGGGTAGTGCCCATTCATCTTTGGGAGACCTGTCTCCTCCCCTAGGCTGCCCTGGGAGCCTCAGAAGCTGCACTGCGGTCACACACTGGAATCTCTGGGTTCAGTCTGAGTGCTTCTCAAGGCAAATCTGGCCTACATCACCAAGACTCGGGTCAGGTTCTTCAAACTGGACCGCTGGACTGACTCCCGGCTCCCAGAAAAGAGGAGATATCAGCAAGCACCACAAGGAGATATCAGCAAGCACCACAAGTCACTGCTAGCCAAGAACTTTTATGACAGGTGTGTGTCCGTGTATGTCCGTGTGTGTGTGTGTGTGTGTGTGTGTGTGTGTGTTTGTTGGTGCACACACACTTGCTTGTGAGGGGTGCTCAGGGCATGGGGGAAGGGGCTGTCTAACCAAGAAAAGAGTAATTTGCTCAGGTTGTGGGGAGGCCTCTTCCTTAAGGAATGGGGGAAGCAGGTGGGGGGCTTGGCTGCAGGTGGGAGCATGGCTGGCACTCTCCCCAGGGCATTCCCCATCCCAGGCCCCTCCTGCCCTGGCCCCCACCCTTGACTCCCACTCTCCCCAGGGCTGAGTATCTTCACGGGAAGCATGGGGTGAATGTGGAAGTCCAGGGGCCCCAAGAAGCACAAGATGAGCAGCTCCTTATCTGCCTGGATTTGAACCACAAGGAGGTGCTGACCCTGAGGCTCCGGAACAGAGGAAACAAAACCTGCTACCCTCAGTCACCTCTTCCCTCTCTGCTAGACACCCCAGTTTGCCTTCTACTATGGTGACCAGAAGCTGCCCTGCCTGCTGGGCCCTGGTGAGTAGCTTTCCAAAGGAAAGAACTCTGGTGGGCAGGGCTTGTCCTAGCAGGGCTGCAACTTTGGAGCACACACTGTGGCTGTCCAGAGGTCTCCTCTCAGGATGGGTCTGGATGGGGGAGTGTCGGGGTCAGTATGTTGGTGGGAGGGTCTCTGCCTTTCCTCCCCCCTCCCATTCACTCAGCCTTCTTTCTGCAGGTGAATGCTATGAGTTGCATGTGCAATGTAAGACCAGCTTTGTGGGCTACTTTCCAGCCACGGTGCTCTGGGAGCTGCTGGGAGTCAGGATCAGAAGAAGCTGGCACTTTCTACATTTCCCGTTTCTTGGCTGCCATTGCCCACAGCCCTCTGGCTGCACAATTGAAGCCCACGACTCCCTTCAAGCGCACCTGGATCACTGGAAACCCTGTGTTGACCAACCGGATAGAGGAAGGAGAAAGACCTGACTTGTAAGCCCTCCATCCAGACCTGATGGGTCTTGGCATGTCTTTATCACAACAGTGTGGGCCCTTGGGAAAAGCCCAGAGCTGGGAACCAGGGGCCCCTTTATTCCCTCCTCTGGGCTCAGAAAAATTTTTCTGCCTAGGAAGCAAATTGCAGGACAGTAGCAGGAACAAGGACAGTATAAAAACATTTTTTAAGAAGTGTTTTCACTGTGTAATGAATTATCAGGCAGCCCATTATAGACAGACACACCTCTCTCTATCTCTCTCTCTCTCTCTCTCTCTCTCTCTCTCTCTCTCTCTCTCTCTCTCTCTCTCATAGCATTGGGGATCAAAATCATGCATGCTAAGCCCATGTTCTACCCAGTCCCCTCTCTTCTCTTTTTAAATTAAAAAAATTGGTAGTACAGGAATTGAAATCAGGAACACTTTACTACTGAGTTATAGGCCCAGTCCTTTTTATTTTGAGACAGAGTCTTGCTACGTTGTTGAGACTGGCCTTGAACTTTTGATCCTTCTGTCTCAGCCTCCTGAGGTGCTGGGATTATTGCCATGCACCACCGCACCCAGATCTCTCTCTTTTTTTAAAACAACTTTACTGAAATAATTCACATATCATACAGGTCAGTGATTTTTTTAGTATGTTCACAGATATGTGCAACCATTATTATAGTCAGTTTTAGAACATTTTATTATGCCAAAGAAGAGCGACCCAATACCCTTCAGCTTCCACCCTTTTATCACTCACCCACCTGCTCAGTGCTTAGCAGCCACTCACTTTATCTCTGTCTCCATAAATTTCCCTATGCTGGACGTCATGTGAATGGACTCATGTGTAAACATCTTTTCGACATAGTTAGCTAGTTACAAAATACTGTAGGACTTTCACAGTTAGATAATTGTTCACTTTTATTTAATAATGTATAGGTGCCAGGTGCAGTGGCACATTCCTATAATCCCGGTGACTTAGGAGGCTGAGGCAGAAGAATTACAAGTTTGAAGCCAGCCTCAGCAACTTTGTGAGGCCCTACGCAACTTACTGAGACCCTGTTTGAAAACCAAAATTAAAAAGGGCTGGCTGTGGATGTGGCTGAGTGGTAAAGTGCCCCTGGGTTCAATTTCTAGTACCTCAAAACAAAAACTATATATATATATATTAACCTGGAAGCCTGAATACCCCCCAAAATTAACATTGGCTGTCTCAGGATGGTAAAAATGTTATACTTTTTTGCCAGATTCTTTTTTAATAATGAAAATGTATTATAAATAATATTTTTTAAATATTCCAAGTATTGGGCTTTCCAAAATTGGTCCAGCCATGGACTGAGCAGCCACATGAGCTAGTGAGCTCCATGTCCTTGGGCAGAGGCTGCCAACCACCCTTTGGCAATGGCATCACAGGGGTCCTTGTGCATCCTCCACGGAGGGGCATTCCCAGAGTCTTGAAGGTGACAAGTTCAATGTTTATGAAAGCTTTTCCCCCGACTTCTGCAGTGCTAAAGGCTATGACTTGAAGCTAAGTATGGAACTGGGGACCTAGTACCCACCCCCATGCCTCAGGCAGCTGCTCCCCATCCGTCTTCAGGGAACAAGTATCTTCACTGCCTCAAAGGAGATTGCTGAGATCAAGTAAGTGCCTCCCCTCGATACCCCACTCCCGTCTTCTCTCTCCCTGCTGGCCTCTGCCTGTTGCTTTGGATGTCTGTCCAGCCTCCCAGGCTCTATTCATTCACCCTTGCTGAGTATGCCCTCTTGCCAGGTGCTGTTCCAAATGAGCCTTGCCCATTCTGGTGGGGAACAGTGAGCACTGATCATTTCTTTTATTTTTTCTTGTACATTCCATATTCTGGTGAGTGCTTTGAAGAACTCAAGTAATGCTAAAGTAAAACCAAAGCAGGACAAGGGGATGAATTGGTGATGTTTTACAGAGAGCATTCAGTCCTGGCCTCTTTGAGGAGGTGACATTTGAACAGAGGGTGACACTTGAACAGAGAATGACATTTGAATGAGGTTAGGGTGTGAGTCATGGAAGGAAGATCTGGGGAAGAATGTTTCCGCCATAAGATCTACCACGGATACTCAAGTCAGGTCTGAGGTTGGATCAAGGACATCGGAGGAAGCAAGAGTTGGGGCTCCCTTCTTCAAGGCCTCTGACCCAATCCATTTCTCTGTCCTTCTGGTCTTCTCTGATTCCTGGTGTGTTCCTAGTTGCAAATGGGAGAGGGTAAATGCTCCTGGTCATGGGGGTGCTTGACCTGTCCCTTTCCTGCCCTTCCCACTTCATCCTCCAACCATCACTGCCAGGGCCCAGCTGGAGACAGCCCTGACGTAGAGGAACTATGAGGTGAAACTCTGACTGCTGCTGCACCTGGAGGAGCTGCAGATGGAGCACGAAATCTGGCACTATGACCTGGAATCGGTGCCCATGACCTGGGACTCCGTGGACCAGAACCCCAGGCTGCTCACTCTGGAGGTTGGGGCTCAGATCAGGTGCAGGGAGGGCAGGCTCAAGTCAGCCAACCTCTATAGGCCATTCCTAAATACAGGGCAAACTAGAAGAAGGATGAAATGGTTCCTGTCCCAGAGGGGTCAGCAAGGGGTAGGGTGGGCATCCTTTGCCCAAAATGGTGTCAGAGCAGGACATTGGAGTTTTAATCTAGACTTTACTACTACTGGCTGTGTGATCTTGGGCAAGATCCTTGCTTTCTCTGAGCCATAGGTTCCTTATCTAAAAAGCACAGAGCTGGACTGGATAATTCTTAGGCCCCTTTCTAGCACACAGATTTTGAATGTGTGTACCTTAGACCAGAATTGCCCATGAGAATGAATTTCTCCACACAAATGCAGGTGGGAAGAGAGAACAAGGATGATCAGGGCAAGATGACTACAGGAGATGAGTTTTAACAATATTTTAAAGGCAGAGTAGAACTGAGCTGGTGAGAGGGCAGCTGAGTAGAGTGGGAAGTGTCTGCCAGGCCTTAAACTAGCACCCTGGAGTTCTGAACCTGTGAGCAGCTGGGGAAGGTTGTATTCTTCCTCTCCCCACAACTCCTGTCTGGTGGGAGAGGAAGGGAAATAGGGAAAACGCAGCTCTCTGAGTCTTGGGTTAGAAGGCCAGAGCCTCAGTTCTCGTCCCTCAGAGATCTGGAGAGCCTGGGGGTTGGGTCCTTCAGTGACCATGCTTGGGACAGAAGCTTGCTTACGTTCACACCCTGTAGGTTCCTGGTGTGACCGAGAGCCACCCCTCAGTGCTGCGGAGGGACCACCTGTTTTCCCTCTGTCCTCTGAGATACATCAGGAGGACCCCATAACCTACAAGGGCTTCATGCACAAGGTGGAACTGGACCATGTCAAACTGAGCTTTTCCATGAGGTGGGTGTTGGGGGAACCCTTCTTCAGTCTTCTCCCTCAGGCCAGGGGAGATGAGAGGCTTTCTTCTAAGATGAGTGGATCCCAAGCACAGGGCAGGGGCTTTTCTTCCAGGGAACTCTGAGCTACCTCAGCAGCTGCCTCTCCTAGGGAGCTTTTATGGAAGTCTTGGAAAGAGGGAGTGTAGCAGAGGGAGGTGGAGGGAGGTCCTGGCTTTTTACTGTCTGGCCTACCTAACTGGAACTACTCTACCTTTCTCCCTATCCAAACCCTCCTGAACCGATTTGTGGATGGGCTGACCTTCAAGGTGAACTTCATCTTCAACCGCCAGCCCCTGCAGGTCCAGCATCGGGCCCTGGAACTGACAGGGTGCTGGCTGCTGTGGTCCATGCTTTTTCCTGTGGCCTCCTGTGGGGTCCTGCTGCTGCCCTCAGATGTGAAGCTCAAGTGAGACTGAGGGCAGGGGACTCCAGGGCTGGTTGGAGTGTGGGGCTTGGGGATGGAGTCTTAGAGGCCTCTGGGATGCTGGCTGGATAAGTTGAAGTTCGGATTCCTGGCCTCCCTGCCAGGCTGTATGACTGGAGTCTGGAGTCACACCCAGAGCAGCTGCAGGCAATAAAGCACATTGTTATGGACACCACACATCCAGCCCCCTACATCATCTTTGGGCCTCCAGGCACTGGCAAGACTGTCACATTAGTAGAGGCCATTAAGCAGGTGAGGCTTGAGGATAAACCTGGGACCTATATCCTTGACTCCCCCAGATGGAGCGGTTTTCTCCAAATTCTGATTTCCTTCATCTCCCTGAAAGTTCTTGTTTCTCAGCAGCCATCAAAAGTAGGTGGGGGAGGGCTAGGGCTGTAGCTCAGTGGCAGAGCACTTGCCTGGCATGGGTGAGGCACTGGGTTCAATCCTTAGCATCACATAAAAATAAACAGGTAAAATAAAGGCATTCTGTCCATCTACAACTACAATTTTTTTTTAAAAAAGTGGGGAGCTAGAGTCAGTGTGGCTGTTGAGCACTGTTGGGTAGGTTGGGCACTGTGTGGCTCTTGGAGTGACTTTTTGCATTTTGGTATTCATAGACTTGTGTGTTTTATTGCAGTTGTTGTCCCACGTCAAAGTGCTAATTGAACTAGCAGGGCTCCAGGATAGAACTTGTCATTTATATCACTGCCTCCCTTGGCTGTGGGAGGCAGATGCTTCACTGCCCCAGTGTGAGTCACCAGAGTTTGGGAAACTGCTTCCCACACTCTACCTGTCTGCATCTCAGGTGGTGAAGCACTTGCCCGAAGCTCACATCCTAGCCTGCATTCTATCCAACTCGGGTGCTGACCTTCTCTGTCAGCGGCTCTGGGTCCACCTGCCCAGCTCCATCTACTGCCTCCTGGCCCCCAGCAGGGACATCCACATGGTACCTGAAGACATTAAGGTCAGGGAAGTGCAGAGGGTCAAGGGATGGCAGATATCTGGGAGACTCTAAGGGTAAACCAGAAAAGTAGGGAGACTTGGATCCTCATCCTTGGGTGGGTGAGAACCCTCTCTGGGCCTCAGTTTCCATGTCTATAAAGTGGCCCAGTGCCAGAGTGAGGGTGGGCATGGGTAGAGCCAAGCTGATGCCTCATGTTGCTTCACAATCCACAGCCCTACTGTAACAGGGATGCGAAAAAGGGGGAGTATGTGTTTCCTGCCAAGAAGGAACTGCAGGAATATTGCATCTTAATTACCACTCTCATCATGGCCAGCAGGTGGAGAATGTGTGTGTAAATAAAAGGGTAGTGGGCTGGGAAGATGGGGAAGGGTTTTCAGTGGGTGAGTGAGGGATCAGATTGGGTGAGCATTCAGGTTTGGTAGTTGGGTGCCTGGGGATGACCCTGTCTGGCCTGACACCTCCCAGGTTGGTATAAGACCAGTTTCCCATTGATCACTTCACACACATCTTCATCGATGATGCTGGCCACTGCATGGAACCTGAGAGTCTGGTGGCCATAGTAGGTGAGCGGCTCAGAGTGGGGTACAGGTGTGCCACCCTGCATGGGGAGATCCCATCACTTACCTTTCTCCTCATACCACCTTTGCCTTCTCGGACTGATGGAAGTTAAGGAAACAGGCAATCCAGGAGGGCAACTGGTGCTGGCTGGAGACCCTTGACAGCTGGGACCTGTGCTGCAGTCCCCACTGACACAGAAGTATGGGCTGGTGTACTCGCTGCTGGAATGGCTGCTCACCTACAATGCCCTGTACAAGAAGGGCCCTGATGGCTATGACCAAGCTCATCACCTCAGTTCATAACCAAGCTGCTATGAAACTACAGATATGCCCACACCCTCATCTCCCTCCACTGCTAGCCCATGCCTTCGTACCCATTGTGCTCCAGCAGGAGGCTGTGGTCTGCACTCCTGGTGCTCTGTGCCTCTGTGATGCAGAAAGGAGTATAGACTGGAAGGTCGGAGGCCTCCTTTAGCTAGTGGTTTTATTCTGAACTACTGAGATTATCTAGATATGGGGATGGTCAGACACCAGGATTTGTCTCATGTCTGTCTCGGATGGCATTTCCAGGCAATCCAAGGAGAAATGAGAAAAAGAATAGTTTTTCATAAACATATTATCAGATTAGAGGGCTAGACAGGGTTGTTTGTTTTGCAGTGGTGGGGATTGAACCCAGGCTCTCACACATGCTAGGCACATTCTACCACTGAGTTACATAGCCAGCTCTGTTTTGTTTTGTTTTGTTTTAAGAGTCTCTTTGTTCCCCAGGCTGGCCTCAGGCAGTCCTCCTGCCTCAGCCTCCTGAATAGCTAGCTGGACCTACAAGCACACAGAACCACACCCTGTTTATATACTTCTTTTACTGAATAAGTTTAGACATTAAAAATGCTTGGATGAGTACCATATAGGACAGTTGCAGAAAGGAAATGTTATTGTGTCGTTACTACTTTTATTTTTGGATTTAACATATTATCTCAAATAAGGGTAATGGGAAGTGATACATTGTTTCTGTACTGACCTTCCTTGGCAAAATTGAAAGCTGAGTCCCTAATTTCTTAGTTTTTCTTTTTCTTTCTTTTTTTTTTTTTTTTGAGGGATAGAGTGTGCCAGGGATTGAACTGGGCACATGACCACTGAGCCACATCTCCAGGCCTATTTTGTATTTTTTAGAGACAGGGTCTTACTGAGTTGCTTAAGTGCCTTGATTTTTGCTAAGGCTGGCTTTGAACTGGTCATCCTCCTTCCTCTGCCTCCAAAGCCACTGCGATTACAGGCATGCACCACCATGCCTGGCAAATCTTAGTTTTTAAAAGTAATTTGAAAAAAATAATAATAATTTCACTGTTCACTGGATCCCTATGGACCCACAAGTTCTGCTTTATGTGGTGTGCAATGCCTGGCAGGAGAGCTTGCAGGTGAATGTGTCCTGCTATGCAGAAAGCAGGAAGCAAGATGCTCATGTGTGGACCTAAAGCCTGTCCCCCAAGGGCAGGACAAAAGTAATCCAGGCCTTGGTCTAGCTCTCCCTCCCTCCTGCCTCTCAGGTCCCATCCCACCATCCTGGACATTCCCAACCAACTCTACTACGATGGAGAGCTACAGGCCTGTGCAGATGTGGTGGATCAAGAGTGCTTCTCCCGCTGACAGGGTCTGCCTCAACAGGTGAGGCTGGAAAGAGCAGGACTCAGGCCCCCACCCCCATATCTTGATTGTTTACTGAAGGTAGGAAAAGGCTCCACTGAACACCAGGGGTCCCTCCAGTTGTCACCTTGGCCTAAGCTTCCTTATTGCCTGCAAGGGTTTTGGAGTGGGAGGGAAGGGAAACAGGGAAGTCCAGTTGAGGGTTTCTTCTAACCTATGACCAGGGATTTCCCATCATCTTTCATAGTGTGATGGACAAAGATGAGCATGAGTGCAATAGCCCATCCTTCTTCAACCCTGAAGAGGCTGCCATGGTGACCTCCTACCTGAGCTGCTCCTGGCCCCTTCCTCTAAGAAGGGGAAAGCCTGCCTGAGCCCACAAAGCATTGGAGTCATCTCGCCATTACCGGAAGCAGGTCAGGCCCTCAGTTCCCAGCAAGGATGGGTCCTCCCCCAGGTGATACCTCTGGAACAGCCCTGGCCTCTGCTGGCCCTATATCTCAGAAGAGTGCAGAGGTCAGCTTCCTCCTCCCTCTTTGCTCCCCAGCTCTCTGGCCTCCTTCCTGCCTGGTTCCTCTTGAATTGAGGTGACTGCATAAGAGAAAGATGCCTTTCCCTTCATTCCAGGTGGAAAAATCCATTATTGCATCACCAAACTTGACAGGGAGCTTCAGAGACTGGAAGGACTTGAAGGTGACTCACTACTTCACATTCACTCTCACCTTCTTTGTACCCTTCTTTTTCCCAAATCAGAGACCTCAGCTCCTGTGCCACTGCTTCAGTCTGGCCCATGTCCTTGTCCCACCTCCACTGCCTTGGACAGAACTGGGTTTTTCCCCATCCTCTTGCTCCTCAAAGCTCCAGCTTATAGTTCTGGCATGGGATCAGGAAGCCTGCATGTTTAACAACCTCCCACATCACTGTGATTGGGCAGGTTTGAGGTCTTTGCCCTAAGAATGAAGTCCAAATGCCACAGCCTACCCCCATTTGTCATGTGATATTGTCACCTCATCTCCACCCTCAGTAGCTTAACACTTGCTCTGAGATGGTGATTCTTAATACAGAGAAAAATCACCTGGAGGGATTTTAATACTACCAGGGCCCCTCCCAGCCAATTAACACTGATATCTGGGGGCAGAGCCAGGGCACTAGTATTTTTTTACAGCTCCTCAGGTACAAGCCTGAAACCTACTCTTTTGAGATTTGGAGACATCTGCCTTGGAAAATTCTGATCAGGAAGTCTGGGTTAGGGCCCAAGGTTCTATAGTCTTAACAAGTACTTGCTGATTATCTCCAGGAAAGTTTTAGAAACACTCTTTTTATTTACTGTGTTCTTTGAAACACTGTTTGCTTTGTTCTGATGACTTTACAGGCCCGAATCCCAGAGCTAGCTTTACTCTTGAGGCTTGTGCTTCCAGACATGCCTCCTGTCCCCTGTGGCAGCACTCACCCACTGATTGACAATTGCCCAGTGTACCCTCCTTGCAGCTCAAGCGCCATGTGGCAGACATCCCTTAAGTTCCCCTTGAACCCACCTATTCTCACGCCCTGCCTCTATCTCTTCTAGGTGGACTCTGTGGAGGAATTCCAAGGCCAAGAATGCAGCGTGGTCTTCATCTCTACTGTGCGAAGCAGACAGAGGTTTGTGCAGCTGGATCTGTTCTTTAACCTGGGTTTCCTTAAGAACCCCAAGGTTGGAGGGCTGGTGGGTGTGGCAGGAATTCTTCCTTCCTCTGGCCTTTCCTTCCCATGACCCCACCACTTCTTCCTTCCAGAGGTTCAACGTGGCTGTGACCTGGGCCAAAGCTTTGCTCATCATAGTGGGCAACCCCATTCTCTTGGGCCATGACCCCGACTGGAAAGCGTGAGCATTCCTGCCCTGTAATCCCTCATGGTTGCCACAAGCCCCAGCTTAGGCAGCTGTATCTTCATTAGTACCTGTTTATGGCTCAATCCTCAGGATCAGTTAATCTTCATAAAACCTCCATCTTATTTGTAAGTGAGCTGACATTTAGAGCTTGAGCAACCAAAGCTCAGATGTGGCAGGACCCAGGCCTCGCCTCCAGCCTGTGCTGGTACTCCTCATCCAGGCCTGCAGAGCTCTGTGTGTCAACACCTCTGTACCCCACAGATTCCTGAAGTTCTGTAAAGAAAACAGAGGGTATACAGGGTGTCCCTTTCCTGCCAAACTGGACCTACAGAATGGACAGAACTTACTTCAAGATCTGAGCAAGCTCAGCCCCTCTACCTTAGGTATGACTAGGCCAGGGTGGACCAGGCAGGGGACAGTGGTGGAAGAGAAGGTAAAGAAGACAAACCATACCTCCTTTCTTTCTAGGGCCCCATGGTCATGACTACCTCCCCCAGGAGTGGGAGAGTAAAGGGGGCCTGTCCCTGCAAGTGGAGCCCCAGTGGAGGAATGAGCTCTGAAGACACAGCTGCCTGCCTTCTCATACCAAGCCAAGCCTTAGCCCGCTGCACCCAATCCTGAACCAGAATCCAGCTGGGCTGCCACTCTAAGGGACAGGAAGGCTGGGGGATGGTGTTTACAACCAAGCCATTCCACCCCTTCCACTGCTGGGGAGAATGACACATCAAGCTGCTTGTTAGCATTGTTATGGGGGAAGGGGAAGGAAGAAAAACTCTGAAAACAAAAAATCTTATTCTATGCAAAATCCTCTAGATCATGTCTCCTCTTCTTGGGCCCAGCTTCCTGTGTCCCCAAGCTGACCTGCAAGAGGCTGAGACTGTCACACCCTGTCCAGGGCCACATCTCCTCACAGCCTCCATGTCCAGGGGAGGAAACTCAGTGGGAAGCCACCCACCAGTTACTAAATTTAGTCCAGACTAGAGACCATGCCCCTCACCTACCCCCCAGGCTAAGCCAGGCATGACCTCATCTCTGCTCCAAGACTCCACCCTTCCACCATAGTCCTGCCTTTGCCAACAGGGGGCCAGTCTGGCAAGCAACTTGGAAATGAAGAGAGAGATGGGACTCTGGGCTTGTAGCCAAGATAGGAACCAGACAAAGGAAATAGGAAGCTGCCACACACGTGTTGGAACCTGTGGCCTTTATTCATGACCCCCAACAAGTTCAGTCAGAGACAAGGCCCCTGCCCAAAGGAGAAACCCCAATCCACCTACCCTAGAAATGCTCCTCTGAGCCAGAAGTATATAAAGTGCTGGTGTGTGACCATCCTCTGGGGAGGGCCAAAGGGAGCAAGAGCCCTACCCCTGGACCAAGGCAGCAGGGAGAGGGACTGCTCAAGAAGGGCAGGCCACAGGCCCAGCTCCCAGAGGACAGGGAGGGAGAGCAGGCCTGCCACCACTCTGGGGGCTAGGGAAACGAAGCAATCCTGGGCATGAGGAAACTGGAAAAAGGAGCCTTCAGCATGGAGTCCTAAGGGTGGAGCTCAAGGGCATGTGGGTGATCCCTAAGCCACTGTGAAGGAAAAGGGCATCAGGAGCCGTGGGGATCTCAGAGAATGGGACAGCCCCTCTGGCACTTATTCTTGAGGACCTGGAGGCCAGCTTGAGTGACCATCTTGAAAACCTCCCGCAATCCCTCATAGGTTTTGGCAGAGCACTCAAGGCACTGATATGATTTGCCATATCCTGGCCTTCCTCAGATCCAATGGGTTCCTGAGAAGACAGAAGATAAGGCAGAGGAAGCTGTTGGCTAAGTGCACCTCACACCACATCACCCATAACAAATACCTCCTCCAGCCTTGAGCTTACAAAGCATCCAGGCCCTGGCTGCCCCAGGCATGGATCTAAACCTCATGTTTACATTAAAAGTTATCCCCAGACTAGCCCCTCCTCTCCCACCTAGTTGCAGACTCTATGGTCCACATATGTTTTGCCTGAATGTGTGTCAGCTACCTCCTAAATGACTACCTTCTCCATCATCCCCCCAACCCATCCTCTGCCTGCTGTCCCCAGTTTAAAACCTTGCCTTATATAATTATCCTCTCAAGATAGTCTCTATTCCATACCCTGGCAGCTTCATGTAATAAACTCTTCCTCTGGTCAGTGGGCCACTTAGTGAGACCCTGAATAAGCCAGATCCCTCACCCTCTAAGCCTTTCTTCAGCCATTGATGATGCCCTTCCTCCCCAGGTACACTGATGGCACAGTCTGCATACCCTAAGTGAAACATAAGCTGTCTCCCCATGGACAAGGACTTCCTTATTCATCTTAGTAGCCCAAATTCCAAAGACAGAATAATAAACTGGAATAAATTAAAATGCCAAGTGACCTTGGACAAGTCACTTCATTCTATGATCATCTGATTTGATACTGAGGTTCCTTCTGGTTCTTAGCAGGGCACACACATGGGAGAGGAGGAGGTAGATATCACTATGACTGCTTAACACAGGACAGTTGGCTGAAGAGAGAGCTCCTTTCTGCCCCAGATTGCAACCCCTCAGAGGGCACCTTCCTCCCCAGGGTTCCCCATCAGGCAGCCCCACCACCTGCTTCATCTTGGCCAGCTCTCTCCTGGTATGCTCATCTTGCCTCAAGTCCTTCTTATTCCCCACTAGGATGATGAGCGCATTGGGGCAGAAGTGCTTCACCTCCAGGGTCCACTTCTCAGGTATGTTTTCTGTACAGACATGTCCCAACAGTTTCCTCAGTTTAAGCATGTGGGCACTGGTCTTCCTTCCCATAGCAGTCTGAGGCTGATGGTCTCCTTTATACCTCAAAACCCGGTCCCTTGTAGCATATCCTCCCCCAAGCCCTTCCAAACACTGGAGATACCACAACAAAGGAGCCAGCAGAGCCTGTGCAGCCCTTGTGACTCCATCCCCACAGCCTCTGAAGATGGCTGACTCCAAAGCGTCTCCACCCGCTCTCTCCAAAGTCCTCACCCAGGCTGTCGGGGCTGTCAATGGAGAAGCACATGAGGATGACATCTGTGTCCAGATAGGAGAGAGGCTGAAGGCATTTATAGTCTTCTTGCCCTGCTGTGTCCCACAAAGCCAGCTCCACCTGACAAACGGGCAATACATAGCTGACCCCAAGGGCCCCAACCTACTACCCAGAGATCCTCTCAAACCACTAGTCCTGCTGTGTGCAAGGCACCATATTAATCACAGTCATAAAAAACTCAGTTGAGTTTTTCTTTAAAGTTCTAAGATGTAAACTGATGTACTGCTGCATACCTATAAACCAGCATTGTGGGAGGCTGAGGCAGAAAAATCGCCAAGTTCAAGGCCATCCTGGGGAACTTAACAAGATGCTGATTCAATTTGTTTAAAAAAGTAATAAGGGCTGGGGATGTAGTTCAATGGCAAAGTGCTGCTGGGTTCAACCCCTAGTAACCCCTCTCCCACAAAAATCACTAAAATGTGTTTGATTTTTGTGATCTCAGATGAATTGCTATCATGAATACCACTTTAATTCTCACATTCCTTTGGGGTAAGTCATGCCATCATCACCATTTTGTGGTGGTGGGGAGTTTAAACCCAGAAGCAAAGGGACTTGGCCCTGATTACACAGCGAGTATGTGGTAGAACCAGAGGATATATCCAGGTTTTCTTTGGGGTACTGGGGATTAACTCAGAGCCTCACACATGCTGGACATGTACTCTACCAATTAGCCACACTCCAGCCCTTTTTATTTTAGATAGGGTCTGGATAAGTTGCCCACACTGACCTCAAACTTGTGATCAATCTTCATGCTTCAGCCTCCTGAGTAGCTGGCATGATAGGCATGTACCTTCATATGTGACTATATTCAGGTTTTCTAAAAGTACAGTTTCATTTCTCAAATTTTACTTGTTCCCACAGGAAAATAAAACAAAAATGTGAGTGAGTGGTAAGGAAGGACATACTACGTGACCAAGAACAGAGTTCCAAGGCAGGATTGAAAAGGGCTCTTGGCCTTACATGCTTGCTGTCCACCTCAATGTCTGTAATATAGTTCTCAAAGACAGTAGGGAAGTAGCCTCTGGAAACTGATCCTTGCTGAAGACAATGAGGAGGCATGTCTTTCCACAGGCACCATCCCCCACAATCACCAGCTTCTTTCTGATTGCAGCCATGGCTGGGCCTGGCAAACAAGAGGCAGTAGGGATTTGGGGAAAAAATGATAGTCCAAAAACTGCTCTGTGGCCTCCAAAACCTCTACACAAACCTGGGCAAAGGAAGAGAAAACAGAAAACGGGGCTTGCTTCGGCACATTCTTGCCAAGCACCAACCTGTAGGAAACAGAGTTTAAGATTCCTAATTTTTGGGGCAGGGACAGGTCTTCTCCAGTGGGTTAAAATATAGCAGTCGGAGGTGGAAGAACCCACTTGGGAACCAAAAAACATGACTTCCCCTCAACTGAGGGGAAACATTCAGCAAGGTGTTCAGGGATGCCTCCAGAAAAGCCAGCTTTTATCTGATTTGCATATTGGAGTCATGAGACAGATTTCATTTGTAACAAGATTTGATACATTTAAGGTTTAATAATTGCTAAGGTGTAATCTAGAACAGATTGTCCCTCAGCTTGAGTCACGCCTGCCTAGTCAAAAACAAGGAGTCCCTCTACAAAACCAGATACTAGCAGAACCACTTACTGGGTGGCTGATACATAAGAGAAGGAATATTTATAAAGCCCCAAGGTGCCCACTCTTTGTTGGGTATTTTGACAAAAATTATTTGCCTCAGTTTCCAGTGGCTTGTTAGGTGAATGGTGCACTTCCCTTTTTGACCAACAAGGAAACTCTCTGAGGGTTAGATAATCAGAGTGTCAAGGACAGCACTCAAAGCAGGGCTATATGCCTCCAGAGTCTCTGCCTTTCTACATGTCACCTCAGAGGTGGAAAGGAGAGCAGGAGGAGGAAAACCCAGACAGAGGACAGAGGCAGCGGTCAGCAGCTTCTCTGACCCACGCAATCCTTTCCCCAAACCCCGGGTCACACAAAGGAGGCTCAGTCCAGGCAGTGCCCACAGCGCACATTCAGACAGCCTGCCTTCCTCCCCTCTTCCTCCTGGGCCTGGTGGCAACTCTAGGTTACTCAGCCCCCAGTAGGGGACAATGACTACACTGTTGGGAGTCACACATCCACCACAGCAGAGGGACAGAATAATCCTCTAGGGAATCACCTCCACCCTCTCTGGGACAGCCCCTTCCTCCCTCTGTCCAGCTCACTTTTATGCCCTGCCCACCCCTCCCTGTGACTAAGGGCACAGAGTCAGCTTCCCAGGGTTAACATGTGTCCCTCATCACAAACACACATGCAGGAGCAGTTCATCACACCTGCAGTTCATCACACCTTCACAGCTCCCCTCACTTCCTCCTTCCCCAGAGAGGGGAGCCAAACTCCACCCAGCTAGATTCCCAGCCCTGCAGTCAGGGAAAAAGAGAGGGTGTGCTCTGGAGCTGAATGAAATCTAGGCTGTTGGGAAAAAGGAAGGAGCTAGAGCCTGGGCTGGGAGGAGCCCCAAAAGAAATGACAAATGAGGACCAGTCCCTCCACCAACTAGGCAGGGAGCACAGGGTATGGTAGGTAACCTGATCTCTGCCTCAAACCTAGTTTTTCCTCAGTCCCACATCCTGTCATGCTGGGCTGAGCTCTTCTAGTCCCTGCATTCCACCACCTCACATTATATAGCCTGGGTCTGCTTTTTAGGAAGCAGAATACTCCAGCCCCAGGCTGTTTCTCTTCAACAGTGGGATGCTAGGCAGTCCCTCCCTCTCCTCCACTTACACCTTCAGAAAACTGGGATGTGGGGGAAGAGGACATGAGTCACTGATAATTTATCGGAAACACTCTCCGGATCACAGAGGGGCTCTTGCTGATACCCCAAATGACAGGGAAGATGTGCCCTGCCAGCACATCTCTTTCCAAAGAGGGGTTCATTGAAGTCTACCCAGGTGACTGACACTAGGATTTCTTCCAACTCCCCCACCTACTCCCATTAGTTCAACTTATGCAGCTGTGTAAACACGGGCTGGGGTAACTCCAACCCAGGTAGTGCAGATAGAGGAAAATCACTACTGATCTACCAGTCACTTAGGCAAGAGTGCGCCACTGCCATCCCCCAGCAAGGCAACTGGCACCAGATGGTGGGAGGCAGAGGCCAGAACTTCAGAACAAGGACATGAATTAAGTGACCTGGAACCCCCAGCTCAAAAGACTTTCCCTCCAGGCTCTGGTTGGGCTAAAAGAGCAAGCAGCCCAGGCCAAGCCAGGATACAAGGCCCAAGGCCAAGATGGCATGAACAATAGTTCGCTGTGAGAGGAAACCCCAGGGGAACTGCCCCACTGACCCTAAACGGTGCAATCAAACCCCACGCAGAGACTGAAGTGGAGCTGGAACAGAGCCTGGAACTTCTGGCCCTCCCCTGAGACAAGATATGTTGGATACCTAGCTCATTCTCTTGATTTTCCCGAAGATCCAGTGGGCCTCCTACCTGGCTCACTTCCCCTGAAGTTTGGGAAAGACTCACTCTTCAGTTGACACCTCTTTCTCAACTTTAAAGCCAGAACTGAGAGAACTCTGTTCCCCGGGCTCCCCAGCCGACACCCCTAAAATAAATCTTTAGCCTAGCTGGGGAGTGTGGAGGGTAGATTCCTTCACACACTCGCATGAACGAACACACGAACACATACGGGCTGGATCCTTCCCGGTCTCCCCTACCCCATGCCCCAAGCAGTTTCCAAGGACTGTCGAGGGCAGTGTCCAACCTTCCCGAACAGCAGCAGCCCCCAAGGGTCACACCACCACGCCCTTATTCATGCCATTCCACCTTACAGCCTGGGAGAACTCCCAGCCCATCCCCAGCACCCCAGGCCAGGTCCGCGCTGGGCCGTCTAGCCTGGGGCTAGCCAGGGCGTCTGGGCTGGGTTCCCTCACCTAGGGAGATCAAGGCCTCTCCCTTGTTCTGCGGGAGGCTAGTGGAAACCGGGAGGGAAGGGAAAGGGCTCCTATCAGGGCCTCAGCAGGAGAGAGCCGCTGCCAGGCCGCTCCTGGGGCCCCTTGCTGCAGTCCAGGGAGGAGCCCAGTGTAAAGGTAAAATTTCCAAGCTGATTCTAAGCCACAGAGCCTGAGTTAAAGTGTAAAGGACCAGGCTTGTAAACCTGCTTCTAAAACTGCAAAGCATGGGTTAAATTCCTGAGGCAGTTAGGACAAGGCCCTACTGACCATTTAGTGATTTATGGACTGGGGTCCTGTGCAACTCCTCACTGTAAGCATTCAAGACCCTGTGCAGTTTGTCACGTAGATATTCAGGGTCCAAACCAATCAGTTTGAATGTGTACCCCACCTAGGAGCACCAATCATTCCTGCCCTGATTGTTCCCGCCAATATATGTACTAATCATGTTTCAGAATTTTTGTTCAATTTTCCCGCGCCTCATGATGATTTGTTCTGATGTATGCAAAGCCCCCCACCCTCTCCGAAAAGTGTACTTAAACTCCGCTTGAACTCTGCTCTGGGCTCTGAGCCGCTCTCCCTTCTTGAGTGGGCACAGAGTCCCAGCGCGCTGGAACAGGATCCTCAATAAACTTCCCCCTTGCGATTGCATGAAGTGAGTCTCTTGTGTGGTTTCTCCCCTCCGACGCTCTGCTGCACCCCAACACCAGCAGGCCAGACCCCAGCGCAGCCTGGACACCACGTCTAAGGGGAGGGAATGGACCAAAACCCCTCGCCAAAACCCCTCGCCGGACCTGCCCGAGCTCCCAGCGTTTGGAGAGGAGGAAAGTGTTCTCCCAGGAACTAGGACGCCCTTCTCCCCCTGCCCGGACCCCTGTACCTTCCGCTCTGTTGCCTGAGTTGCGTGGCTGTTGCAGGAGGCTGAGACTGACCCTAGGGGCCGGGCCCCGCCCCCGCCCTCCTTCAGTCCTTGGCTCCGCTGGCCTCTGGTCCAGCCCCAGGCGGCCAAGGGTCGCCTCCGCTGCGGCGCGAGGATTGGGGGCACCTGCCCCAGGCTGGGTGAGAGGCTGGAAGGAGAGTCGCTGCGAGCTGCCAGGACTGCAGAGGAGTGGGCGGTGACCAGAGCCGGAGGGACCCTGAAGGACTCGGCCTCTGCTCCGCCTCAGCCCCTAGGGGCAGATGGGCGTAGAGAAAGTTGAGAAAGTTGAGAGGCGCTGGGGTGGCGTCAGGAAGGGCCGCTGGTGCCCTCCCGCTGCCAAACAGCACCCGCTTCTGCCCCACCTGGGCGCTCGCGAGAGGCAGGACTGGGAAACCCGGGTGCCAGCGCGGGCGATGGAGTGGGCCGTGGTGTGTGCAGAAGACCACTCTCTGCCATAGAATCCTTGCGGACATTCTGGGACCTGCAGACCCAGACCACCGTTCTGCCTCATATCCCCTTCCTTCCACTGCCTGGAATTTCCCTGAGTCCAATTCCTACCTACTTCTCCAAGGGTACTCTTGGAAGTGCTTCTGGATCCCCAACCAGGAATACAGTTCCCACTCCTATTGTATTATTGTGCCCTTAGTGACCCTTAGCCCCGTATGATGTGTTACATACCGTGACCTACATGTAGATCTTTCTTGTAAAAATGACTGAGGAGGTGAACAAAGAAGAAGGAAATCTATCAACATTTTATTGACTTGTATATTCTAGGAACTACATAACTCAACCTTTTAAATACTTGTCACAATCCTTTCGAGGGAAGTATACCCATCTCCTTTTGCCTGTAAGGAAACTGAGATTTGAAGACGCAGCTTAGCAAATGTTTGAGATTTCTGATAGCAAGAATTCATACAGTCAGTCCTGTGTGACTACAATGCTGGTGCTGTCTTCTGATGACTACTGTGTTCCTCCAGTCTTCCCTTCCTCTCGTCTAGCACAGTGTGTGTCCCATGATTGGTTTTCAAGAAATATTTGCCGAATGGATGCATGTTAGAAATATTACAGACTTTAAAGATCTGAAGTACAGCCAATGCATTTGGTAAATGAGAAAACTGAGTTCAAGAGCAGTTTGGTCCCAGGCCTCTTAATCCACTCAATAGTTCACTCAGTATGAAGTGAGAGCTATGTGCTGAAGATTTATTTATGCCTTCAAATAATTTATAGTCTAAGTGAGGAATACAGACAATCTCAAGATATCTAACGCTTAGGGAACCTGACTCTATACACATTAACTATTTCAGACCTCACAATAACCTGATGCCTAGTAGTGTTATCTCCATTTTACTGAGAAAACAAATGGGGGCTCAGAGAGATTACAGAGTTGATGTTGGGTCTGGTCCTAGAATTCAAACCAATGGACTCCAGAGACCTTGCTCTTGATTGCCATTCCCTATGGACAACTCTTGCAGGCGGCCATACAGGAGGCATTTGCTGTTGGGGGGTGGAGAGAATGCATTAGCTGTGGGATGCCCAGCCCTGAAGAACAAATGAAGTATTCAAATTAGGTTGATGTCTATATTTTAAATAACAAATTGAAGCTACTGCAGGCCTACAGAGTCATGGGAACTCCCCAGAAGACAGTGATAGTGATGGAAGATGAGGCTGGAGAAGGAAACAGAGATAGACCATGAAGGTCCTTATATGCCATGTCCAGGAGTTGACTGTGAATTTTGCTCAGGAACAGCAAGGAGCTGCTAGAGTTAGGAAACTAATATAATAAAAAAAATAAGGAGGTGACAGTGGGAGTGAAGATATGTGGGAAAAGGTACACACACACGGATACATAAATGTATATATTCAACAATACAGTCATGCATCATTTAATGATAGGGATATAAGAAATGCATCATTAGGCAATTTTATTGTTGGGTAAACATCATAGAGTGTATTTACACAAACTGAGAAGGCATAGCCTACTACACACCAAGGCTATATGGTGTATACCATCATAAATGCAGCTCATTGTCATCATATAGCACATGATGGTACTTAGTGATGATTAGCATGATGAAGAGGAAATTAGAGGGTTACCAACTCCAAGATTTCTAATTTGAGCAGCCAAGCTGATGCCCTTTGAGAAGATGAAGTAGGAGAAGTAACATGTTGTGGGTAAAATAGTGGATTGAGGTGTGTTGAGGTGAAGTGTCAGTGGGCTTTCAAGGAAATGTTTGGGAGATGATTGGTATGTATGAATCTAAAGCTCAGGAAAGATTTGGGAAGAGAGCCCAATTTGGAAGAAACATTAGCAGATGAATGAAGATACAGAAGTGTCTGAGAACACTTAGGGCAAGTGAGTGGATTGAGGAGAGGAGAGGGCAGAAAGAAGAACCTGGAAAAAAATTCATTTTGGGGGGGCTGTCCTGATGTCCTTTCCACCACAGCACAGAACTTTTCCTTAACTTTTAGGTTCTAATCAAAGCAAATAAAGACACACACCTTTATCCATCGGGTTTATTTGCCAAGAGCTGTAATTCTGGGTCTAGTGGATATCCCTTTTTGGGTTAAACTGCCACTAAAGGGAGACAACTGCAGAATTTGGGCTGAGAGAGGGGTAAGCATGGAGAGGCTGGGTGGTGGTGGGAGGGATAGGCTTATCCCCTCAGGAATAACTGCCCGGCCCTCCTAGAGGGATGACAAAGACTGAGATGTCATCCACGGAACCCAGCTTGTTGTTAGGGAGATGCCAGCCATGGTCCTGGGGGGTGCCCCGTGTCCCCAGGACCAGAGCTAGGGACAGAGCTGTATACCTGCCAGGAGCACATGTGCAGATTCATGTATATGGTAATATAGACACAGAAGCCCACATGGGGTCCCCAAGCATTGCTTCCCTTTGCCCTTTCCTTTGCCAGTGCCATCCCCTTACCATCATGTCATGCAACCCCTACCTGCTGGGGTCATTGGGTTCTTAGGCCGACAGCACCCTGTCCACAGTGGCAGCTACCCCCTCACAATCATTGGTGACATCCCATAGGCCATCTGTTCCCAGGACTAGCACATCATCTGAGAAGTGCTCATACTGTGTCAGGTCATATACTTGAACCTGGTGGGGAAAGAGTATAGGAAGGATTGAGGTGTGGGGTTTGCTGGACAGGAAGCTTGGGGATAAAAGGACCATGGATAAAAGCCAGCTTGAGACCCACAGAGGAGGGAAGGTATAGTTAAGGAGGCCCCCATACAGTTCACCTCAGGGAAGCAGGAGAGGAAAGGCTTGATGGGCAGGGTGGATCTGCAGACATTAAGATTGTGGTCTCCCAATCCCCGGGTTAACCCAATAGTGGCCATCACTCGGGCCTGAGGGAAACATGGAGGGGGACAGCTATTTAGTCCTCTGCCAGGCTCTCTGAAACCACACAGCCATCCCACACCTACCCTCAGGTAGAACCTCCACCTCCCTAGACAAATTGTGGTGGGTCCTCCTGCCCTCTCCCACCTCTACTGTGGATTTTACCTTTTTGCCCTCCCCACAAACCAGAGGAAACCCAAGGTCCTCCAACTGGATCTTTTTGTAGGCTCTGGGGAGTGGGGGAGTAGAGGCATCACCTAGGCATCAAAGACTCCTCTATTCTAGGAGCTGGACACCCACACACAAACGCCTTAGAAGGGCCCCATCCCCCAACTCCCAGCCTGGCCCAGCCTTCAGCTTCCACCTTGCAACTGGTGAGGGACTGGTTGGGTTGCCATGGGAACGACCCAGCTCTGAGGGAAGTGTTACCAGCCAGTCATGTTCTGGTCCCCATAGAGCATCCTTTTCCCCAGCTCCTTGGGCTGAGCTCTGCAGGGGAACTCAAGGTGGGTGAATTCACCACCCAGCAGCTCTGGTTTCAGGAAGCCCTGGGGTTGAGAATGGCCAGACAGAGCAAAGGGCCAGGGGGTGTTACACTCAAAACATACCCTAGTACAATATATAGATAATGTTAATTTTTTTCTTCTTTTGCACTAATGGGGATTAAACTGAGGGGTGCTTTACCACTGAGCTACATCCCCAGTCTTTTTTAATTTTTATTCTGAGACAGGGTCTTGCTAATTTTTTGAGGCTGTCATTGAACTTATGCTCTTCCTGCCTCGGGCTCCTGAGTTGCAGGAATCACAGGTGTGCCACCTGTGATGATATTTATTATAGCAGACCTTTAAGTAAAGGTCCACATGCTACACACTATTCTGATACACACATTAACTAAGTTACTCTTCAAAACAACCCATGGGGCAGGAACTATTACTGCACAGAGTGGTTAAGGAATTGTCAAAGGTCACATAATTAGCAGAGAACAACAAACCAGGATTCAGTATCATGGCAGTCCAGTTCCAGAGCCCAGGGGCCTTTTCTGTTCCCTCCCCCCACCTCTGATTTTACTTCCTTCCTCAGCTGGGGCCATGGTGGGTGCTGCAAACCATCTCAGACTCCTTCCTGTAGCATTATCTCCTGGGCTCAGCCCTGCACTCAAGAGCCCACACAGCCACCTTCCCAAGAAGCTGCCAGTAGGGAGTGTTCTGTGTTTGGTGGTGGTGGTGGTGGTGGTGGTGTGTGTATGTGTGAGAGAGAGAAAGAGAGAGAGAGAGAGACAGAGAGAGGGTAGGGTTGGGGGGATGTTCTCAGGGACAAGAGTGCAGAGAGGCAAAAGAACCAGTAAATGATGTGGGTAGGAAGTTTGGTTTCTACTTACAAGCAGCTGAAGATCCTGGCGCTCAGTCTCCGAGGTAAACTCCCGAACATTGGAATGATTTCACCATTCCGGACAATGATGGCCCTGCCCAGAGACAGAAAATGCCTGGCTTTCCTCAGCCCCCTTCATGGATAATTCCAGAGGGACCAGGCCTTCTGCTTAGGATTCCTTACCCAGGACTCTATCTTTCCTCTCCTTGTGGATATATAAGGCCTTTCTTTATATCTATGGTCCTCCAAGCTCCTTCAATCTTTAGGGTTTCTTTAAATATTTTATTTTTTTTACAGTACAGGGGATTGAACCCAGGGCAGCTTTACCACTGAGCTATATCCCCAGCCATTTTGATTTTATTTTGAGACCCAATTTATTATAGGGTCTCACTAAAGTTCTGAGATTGATCTTGAGCTTGTGATCCTCCTGCCTCAGCCTCCTGAGTTTCTGGGATTACAGGCATGTGCCATCATGCCAAGTCCAATATTTGATTTTGAACCCCACCACCTCACTCTTCTATCCCCCCATCCTAGAGAGTATGGCTCCTTGTAGCCACTTTTAAAGCCCTTCTCCTTCATACCTGCTGTCACCTGCATTGACCACATACACCTTGCCTAGCAGGTACACCACAACCAGTGCACAGCAGCCCCCCTCTACTTGTTGGCCATGACACTCCTGCTCCCAAGCCATCTGCTTATCCTGCCAAGTGAGGAAGGGTCAAGAGGGAGGAGAGTAAAAGAAGAGTTTGCAGACACCGAGTCACCCTCCCCACTCCCATCTTCAGAAATCATCTGGCACAGCCAAACCACAACTGGAAAAATAGTGAAACACATGGGGGTAACTATCCCTTCTTCCTCCCCTCAGAACCAAACTCTGCTCTGGCTCTCAATAGTGTTGTGGGTTCTCAGCGTCAGTCCCTGAGGCCACCTGACTCTCACACAGAGTTGGCCAGAGTGTCTGCCTAGCCAGCCTTTGTCCCAGGCCACCCACTCACCATGAGCTGGAAGGCATTCTCAATGGCCCCTAATACCAGGCTTTCATGAGTCACTTCCTTCTGTGAAGACCAGCAGGACTGAGGACCAATCAAGTGAGTAGAATCAGAGGAACCTGGGGTCCCTGAGGTGCATGGGAGGCAGAGGGGAGGTGGTGAGTAGTCTTGAAGTGTTTCTACTAGGTCCTTTAGTTGCTCCCGGATGTGGCAATGCAGGAGCCATGAGGCCATTTCGGCAGCTCCACCACTGGCATTTCCATCAAACAGGCCCCAATAATAGAAGCAGAGTCCCTGGTGGGGGAAAAGTTGAAGGTGAGTAAATCTGTGTGTGTGTGTGTGTGTGTGTATGTGTGAGTGTGTGTGTGTATGTGTGAGTATGTGTGTGTGTGTGTGTGTGTATGTGTGTATATAGTATAGTATAGGGAAAAGAACAAGACTGTAGGCATCCAATAAATATTAGAGAGGTTGACATTACAGGCAAATTAGATTTATTCACTTATTCACCCAGGGCACACTATGTGTCAAAAGAAAGGAGACCCTCAAAAAAGCCAAATTCTGAAGTTAAAAGATGCAAAAATCAGTAACAGTAATTAATTAAATTATCCATAATACATGAACATCTACATTTGAAGTAGAAAAGTAAACATTCATCTGACATGGCAGGAATCAATGCCACGTAAGGGTTCTGTGGCAAACACAGAAAGCTAGTGAGTTAGGAGGCAGTTTTTCCCAGTTTCAGAAATAAAACCAGATGCCTGATATCCCTCAGGATGAGTGTCTGTGTCTCTGGAGGCTAAGAGAAGGGGTGAGGTCTTACTGGGCTTTGGCTAGGCTCCCTAGGGGCCCCTGTAACACCCCTCCATCCTTCCACATACACCACTTCACAGCAAGCCTGGTCCTCATTGTGATGGCTCTTATCAGTGTTGATGACACTGCCAGGCCAGAGTGACCACATCAGGTTGGACACCAGACCAGGTCCTGGAATAACCCCCACCATAGACATATACACATCTTCCCCTGTGGGCTGGCCAAGCTGAGAAAGGTCACAGCCACTTGGTATCCAGACCAGAGAGAAAAGGAGCAGGGAGAGCTGACGAGGAATACTGTCTTGGTGGCAGGCCCTACTTCATAGAAAGGTAGACAGTAGCACCTGCCTGCCTCAGATCCCCCCTTACTTGGAAAAAGAGGCTCCCTCAGGGGTTCTGCTGGAGAAGGCAAGATGAGGGTAAGAAGCTTTACTTCTCTGCTCGCCAAGACCCTACATTCCACCTCCAACCTCAATCAGTTCTCCCAGTACTTTGTCCCCAGCGTTCCACAACTCATGGGCACACCCACCCTCACCCTAAAACTACCCAGCAAAAGTTTCTTCCTGTTTGGCAGTGAGGAAGTGCTTCAGCCCAGATCCTGAAAGAGAAATTGAAAGTAGAGTAAGAGTATAGGCCAACCTGGCCTGGGAAGGAGCCACTTAACCACAAACTTCTCCCTTGTAGGAAGTTAAAAGAGGTAGTGGTGGGGACATGAGACCACCAGCCACCTTTCTCAGCGATCTCAGTGTCCCCATCTCCCTCAGGGTTAGGTTTTCTGGTAGATGCATTAAAAAATCCATGTAGCCTAGAAGCATGCCCGCCGTCCTGATCAAGGGGTCTATTTCCTTTATCTGCTGCACCAATAAGTCTACCCAAAGAACGCAATCCAAAGGGTACCCTCCCACTGCAGTAGACTGCCCCCTCCCCCACTCTGGGAGGCCTGCGGCCTTCTGGTGTTGGGCTATTTCTGGGTGTGGAGGGGGAGAGGAACGTAAGAGGGACAGGGAACTGGGGCTCTAGGGCTGGAAGCTGCTGATAGTCTTTCCAACCCCTATCCCCTGGTTAGAAGGAACTCCGCTCCTTTTTGAACAACCGCCCTCACCCCGAAGTCCCTTAGCCTTTAACCTGCAGAGCCATGATTAGGACCTGGCCAACTCATCCTTGGCAGAGCCCCCCCACCCCCTCAGCTCTGGTAAAAAACTGGGTTTTGAGGGGAGAGAGTGAGGGTTATCAACGAGTTACAAAGTCCTGAGGAAGGTGACTCAGGCTGCACCCGATTGAAGAGAGGGCCCGGAGCGGGTGGTGCCCGAAGCCCAGAGGATAGCAAAGGTCCCGGGAAATGGGGGTTCATAACTCTGAGCGCCGCACGGGGGGGGGCGCATCCCTGGAGCGAGGATGCAGAGTTGGGGAGAAGTGGTAGTCCCATCCAGGTTTGGATGCCCTGGGAGGGCGTTCACTCAGTGTAGCCAGTGCTCCAGGGCAGGCGGCGGCCCCTGTCCGGAGGGCTTTGCACAGCCCAGCCCGCGTGGTCATTGGCGCGTTGCAGCCCTCCGGGACTCAGCTGCAGAAATGTTGGTCTGGAGAAGCTCTATGGAGCCTCTGCTGTCTTTGCTGACGCCCAGCTCTCGCTTCCTGGCCTCCCTAAAGGGCTCTTGGGCGTTTCTGTAGCTGCGGCCAGTGGCGCGGAGGTCATGCTGGGCAGGTCTGGGGATTTGGTGCGCGGAGGTGAAGCACCCCCAGAGCTCACCAGGTGAGCCACCGGAGAGTGCACCAGTTTTAGTCTGCTGCTTTTTGGCCCCGCCCTCGGCTGTGGCCCCGCCTCTCTCAGCCCCTGACCCTAGGGCTCAGCGTGGGCGGTGCTTACCCCTGTTGGTCCTTTGAGGCCATTGGCTCCCTGCTTGGTTGGGACTGTGAGGGGCAGAACTTCCCCTAGCTCTAGGCCACCCTGGGAAACGCCCCACTGGCTCCCAATCTCTTCTCCACCTCATTCTGTCTTCATCCAGCCGCAATTTCTCAGAGGGAGATGGGTTTGTTGTGAGAAAGGTCTGAGAGAAGGAAATTTTACTTCAGTGGTGCTGTAGGAGAGACATCAAATAGACCTTCCCTATTGTGAGGAGGGTGGGGGAGGCGGTCTCCCGGCTCCTGGTTGGGGGTGGTCAGGCTGCAACGAAGCTTATGACCTCAGATCCAAACAGCCGCTTCAGGGCCACTGGGTGTGAAACAGCTGGTGTGACAACACCTCTGGAGCTACTGGAGTGAGAGCAAGAGCAGCGAGCTGGTGCAGAGTGAAGGCAATGGTAAACATGCAGGTCACAGCTCATCACCTTGGATCAGAGAGCCAGGGTAAATTCCTGGGCTCTTAATGGTACTGTTATCTCTGAAGGCCACTTCCACGTGTGGGAGAGCAGTTGCCACTCCTACCCCACTTACTTTCTCAGAACCTTCCCTGTACACTCAGATTTAGACTTCTCATCAGTTAATAAGGATAACAATGTAATATAATAAATAAATACCATTTATAGAAGACCTACTGGGCAGTAGGCCTTTTACAAAGCACATTCTATACACCAATTTATCACTCCCATTTTACAAATGAGACGGGACTGGATGTACCTGTCATTTAATATGGCATGCCAGAAGAGATCATAGGCCATTGAGAGATTCATAACCACGTCAGTCTCCTGATACCAAAACCCGGTTCTGACTTGAGAATCAAGTTGATTTCTCTGAATCAGGGAGGGAGAGTTAGGGAGAAGATGACAGCAGTTAGAGGGATGAGGTTCCTCCTCTGCCTTTCTCCTCTTTACACAGAGGTTGGGGAGTCCTGGAATGCTGGGCAAGTTCTCTGCCGCCAGGGGGAGACAGAGGCCAGGTTAAACTCCTGCCTGGGCGGATTAAAAGCCCACTTGCTCCAGGACTGAAACTAGACCAAGTACCAGGTGGGATGCTTATTCTTTCTGCTTTCTGCCTCCTGGAGGAAGGTGGTACTGACCTGACCTGGGAAGGGCTCTATTTCTAAACACGGTATCAGGGAATAGATCATTTTAGGTCCCAGGTACACCCACCCAAAATACAGTTCAAATGAGGTCAAGTTCTCTGTGCCCTAATGCAAGTTGGGCTAGCCATCACGGGACACTGGAATCAAGTTCATTATAGGGACCCTACCTCTGAGCTCTGTCCACTGAATGCTTCCTGAAAATAGCATACTCTGTCCCCCAGGCTAAACTGTGCTCCCAGAAGGGGTGGCTTTCCTAGCTTACAATAGTCACTCAGGTGTATATATTTGCTGTAATTATGCCCAAGATTTGGGCAGAAAGCCAGATCAAATGAAGTCACAAGAGGAAGAAAACATCAGACCCCACAGAGCAGCAAAGACAGGGACAAAGAATACACTGCTGCTTGTTATGGGTGTTCCCCTCCTGTTTG
Organism: Ictidomys tridecemlineatus; assembly: GCF_052094955.1. Taxonomy (NCBI): domain Eukaryota; kingdom Metazoa; phylum Chordata; class Mammalia; order Rodentia; family Sciuridae; genus Ictidomys; species Ictidomys tridecemlineatus. The sequence goes on along the minus strand of NC_135492.1, from coordinate 21,216,119 downwards.
AGGAAAAATGGGAATCAGTTCTTTGATAAATGACATAACATCACTGCCAGGTCAAAGACTGAAGAAAAATATGACTCCTAGCTATTTTTATTATTCAATGTTTCTGGGACAGTTTACTTATCACTTCTCACAGTCACAAAGCTTCTTATTCCCTGCTCTTCCCAGCATCTATGGAGTGGCTGCAAAAATAGGCCACAGAGCTAGAGCCTGGAGACCCCTTGCTTCTGTACCAGATGATCCCCAGGGAAGTTGGCAGCATCTGTGGGTTGTTGCACAGCACTCCAGCCTACCCAGACCCTAAGATTTTCATCTCCCTGAGCCACCCACCCATTCCTGACACGATCACACCTCCTCCATCCTCAGACTGTCCCAGATCCGGTAATGCAGTCATCGCCCTTACCCATCCCAAGGTGGCAGAAAGTGAGAAGAGAAAGTTAGCAGGATGGGATAAAGCAAATCTGTAGGATGTTTTCCTTAGTTCAAACTGATAATGTCTAGCCATAAGGGGGAACTAGAGAGCCTCAAGGCAGGCCCCTTTTTCACAGTCCACATGCAGGGGTTCAGGGCCTATTATTTTTATTATTTGGTGTTTCAGGGATAGTTTGCTTACCATTTCTTCCTCCTTGCCTTTTCCCTCCACATTACCCCAACCCCAGAGCCCTGTTACAGTAAGAGGTATATCCTTCATATGAAGAGAAAAACTTACAGAATCTCTTTGCCTTTATTTTCCTAGTACTTTTCACATACAAAACATAACCTTGCAAAGAATTATACTATTGCTAGGCATAGTGATGCATGCCTGTAATCCCAGTGGCTTGGAAGGAAAATGGCAAGTTGGAGGCCAGCCCCAGCAATTTAACAAGGCCCTAAGCAACTTAGTGAGACCCTGTCTCAAAGTAAAAAAAAATTAAAAAGGACTGGGGATGTATCTCAGTGGTAAAGCACCCCTAGGTCCAATTTCCAGTACCTAAATAAATAAATCTACAGTGGAAATTATATAACAATTTTTTTTCTGATGCAGACACTGGGTCCCAGAATTTGGTTCCCAAGTTGAGACTCACACTCATCATCCATAGGGACCATTCACCAGGCTATTATAGCCCTCCTGCCTGTCACTAAGGGTACCATTTCTGGGGTAGAAATATTGCCTTCCAGATATCAATCTAGGAGAGGACTTCTGAAAAGAACTTTGTCACTGGGTCTAATGGTGATTGTTTGTAATCCTGTTGATTCCAGAGACTGAGGCAGGACGATCACAAGTTTGAGGCCAGCTCTCATCTATATACCCTACTGTCATGTATATCTAAAAACAAATCATATATATATAAATATATACATATATACACTTATAAATATACACATACATATATATCCCCTTCAAAAAAAGACCTCCTTTCAAAATAAAAAGGACCAGGGATGTAACTCCAGTAGAGGGCCCCTTGATCAAGCCCTAGTAGGAAGAGGACAGGGAACAACTTTGTGCAACCGTGAGAATGTTCTATATCTGCTCTGCCCAATGCACTTGTACCTGGTTTCTTGTGGCTACTGGACACTTTAAATAGCGTTTGAGTGCTATGTAAAATTTTAATGAGTTTAGATTTAAATTTAAATAAAATGCGGCTAGCGACTACCCAACTGAACAATACAGTTCTGGAATCTTTAAAGCTCAAGACATCTTGCAGGTCCGGGCAATGACTTCTCACTTCCAGCACCCCACTGCCACCTCCACCCCGCCGCTGCCCTTCACCTCCGAGCATCACCTCCTTCCCCTAAGCCGCAGAACTAGGCGTCAGGAGGCCTTCAGGTTTGGGAGAACTTCCTCGGGGTTACCTATCTGACCATAGGGGCCAGTAGTTCTTCCCTCCCTCCTCCTGTCTTGAGTCTGTCCTGAAGGAAGCAGTGGTGCTGGCCCAGGGTGGAGGAGTGGGGCCGCACTGGCGCCAAGGCTGCAGTGGCCGCAGCACGCTCCCAGCCTTCAGACGGGAGGATTGAAGAGGGTCTGACTGATCAGAGCCGGGCCCAGGGCTCTCGTCACTGCCGTGTCTGTGATGCAAGTTTGGCCAGAGCCCTGCCATCCTGGGGGTGCAGCAAATTGGTGAGGGACGCAGACAGAGCCCTGGACTGGGGGGCATTCAACCTGGCCGCACCCAACAGTGTGTGCTCTTTGAGTCTTGGTCGAGGTTCAGAGGCAGCGCGGACCTCAGGCCAGCAGGTGGAACAGTGGTCACCGCTGTAGGGCAGGTAGGTCCCTGTGAGAGTGCTCAGAATTTTTGAGATCTGAATGGACACTGGAGTTGGGTGAGGGTAGGTTGGGGAAGGTTGGAGGTTCTTGTGGTTCACGTCTTCTACTCCTTGTTGGTGTGCAGGCTGCTCACTCAGTCTCACTATAGCATGGGTTGGAGCAGGGGGGGAAACAGGCTGGGAAACTGAGGTAGAGCATAGAAGTTGAAGAAACATTCCCAGAAGCTTTCTGCAGCTTCCTCTAGCCCCAATCCTCTCCCCTCCCCCAGGTCTTTTGAGTCTTGGGGTTCATAAGAGAGACCAGGTGAGTTGGATTGAAGGGTCTGTAAGCTCAGAAACAAGATCACCTGAGACAGGCTAAGCATGTAGCTCAATAGTAGAGCCCTTGTCTCACATTCCTGAGGCCCTGGGTTCAATCCCCAGCACCCCTCCCCTGGGAGAAGCTGCATTTCTAATAGTTGAAATGAGGTTTCCTGATAGGGGCGGAGAGAGGAGAGACCTATTCAGGAAAGAGATACATCCAGATAGGTGGGAGCTTAACTGTCTCCAGGATATTGCCATCACTTCCTCTGAACACCTTCATTCCCCTTTGTAGGACCCTTGTTGCTGGGAGCTAGGAGGGAGGGTTCTCTTCCTTCCAGGGCCTCACCATCCTGTGTTTCACTTCTGCCTCCTTAGGAGGCTGAAAAAGGAGGAGTACTTAGGAGAAGGTGTTGAGGAGCTGTGGCCTGCAGTTCAGAGACCTGCTGAACCCCCATTCTGGCTCTGTGGAGTGAAAGAGGGTGACAGTGGCAGAACTGAGCCAGCTGTATGTAAGTCCAGGAAGCAAGTGCCATGGGAAATTGGTGGTAGAGGCAAAGAGGATTCAGGGCTCGGGAATCCTCCCCAGAGGTCTATCCCAGCAGGAATTGATCTGGCAGATTCTGATTAGAACCCTCCCCTGATCCTCAGCTCTGTCCCAAGATCAGAGAGATGACAATGCTGATTCTTAGACCCCTCCCACCACTGCTTCACTCCTGTGACATTGAAGCTCCCTGGCCACTGGTCCCAGGCTCATCCTGACTCTGTAAGGGTCATTCCCAATCCAGAAGAAGAGACTCTGCCCCTGCCTAGAACAGCTTCATAACTGTACTCTGGCCAGCCCACCCCTTTGCCTTCTCCCAAGCTTTCCTTTACCCAACCATACCAGGGCCCGGGCTCCCTCTGGACCTCACAACTCACTGAAATCTTTCCTACTTGTCCAGGTGGAGTGAGTCTGAGACCAGCGGATGAGCAGACTGAATCTAAAAGATCCTAACAAAAGGTAAGTGAAGAAACAGTTGAAGATTTGAAGTGTGAGGGGTGGGCAGACATCAGGCATTTTATTCTAATATGGCAGCAGGTTCCTGGCATTTGGTTGATCCCTAATACTCTCAGAATTGTGCTGGCACTTGAGGGAGGTCAGCAGTGACCCAAGGGGCTAGGTGAGCAACAGAGGGAGTGACCCGGGTCTATCCCTGAGCTTGAGACCCTGATGCCTCCTGAGACTGATTTTGTCCCCATCTGTGGCTGGGCAGCTCCCAGCCTTTGTGTACCTCTACTTCCCAGATGAAATTCCCTCCATTTCTAGTGACTCTCTGGAACAGATTTGGGAGTTTGAACCACCAAGGATGGAGGAAGATAAGGAAAGGGGAAGAGAGTTTAGCTCAGAAGCAAGGTGGTAGGTGGGCATAGGGAAGATTGCTGGGTTCTGGCCCCTGCCACCCCCATTTTTCATTTTCATTTTTAAGTTTAAATATTGTTTAAATTAAATGGCCACTACATTCCCCAGGTTTGAAACTCAAAAAATGAAAAAGAGCCGGGTATGGTGGTGCACACCTGTTAACCCAGCAACTCCCTGAGGCAGGAAGATGCAAGTTCGAGGTCATCCTCAGCAACATAAGGAGGCCTTAAGCAATTTAGCAAGACCCTTTCTCAAATCAAACAAACAAACAAACAATAAATAAATATAAAAAGGGTGGGGCAGGGGATGTGGCTCAATGGTTAAATATCCCTGGGTCCAATCTCTGGTACAAAAAAGGAAAAAATAAATAGGGAGTAAAAAAGAAATTGGTAGAAAAATAAGTCATCTTCTTTCTCAGCAAACCACTTTTCCTTCTTAATGGCAAACAATGTTATTCCTGTTTTTTTTTTCCATAGCTAATTTTTTACCATTTTTGTTTGGTGAGGTTTGGTTTGGTTTGGTGTTTGTGTGTGTGTGTGTGTGTGTGTGTGTGTGTGTATGTGCCTGCGTGTGCGCGCACTCACTCGCAATATTAGTGATTGAACTCAGGGCTACTCTATTGCCAGCTACTTCCTTGGCCCTTTTTATTTTTAATTTTTTTTTCTGAAATTTTCCTTTATTTTGTTGTACTAAAACTGATACAAAGTAACATTTAATACAGAACCTCCCAGGTTGTCAGATCCTGTATCTGCCTGCACACCACCCATCACAGTACAATCTGCCTGCAATATAGAAAATCAACGTGTAACCAATGCCTCAAGGATGGTCTATAGTTTTTCTCAGTTGTCTGAACTAGAAAACTTGTACCTGAAAAAGAAAGGTCAGCATTGAGAACCGAAGCTTGTTTCTCTTTTGAAGCGCTGTGCAAGAAATCATATCCCTTTTTTAAAAATATCAGTAATGGTTAAACTACAATCTCGTTTCTAGAATTACAAAGAATAAAATCAAGTCAAAGACATCTTGGTATTAAATGAAATTTTAGGAACAGTATTAAAATATGGGTCCTACACCAATGACATCGGAGCCTGGTATAGAATCTACTAAGAGGACATTGGAGGACACACCATTTAAGGAATCTTCAGCCAGACTTATCTGGCCTCCGAAGTGCATGCCCTTTTTATTGTATTTTGAGACAAGCTCTCACTAAGTTGCCCTGGCTGACCTTCAACTTGCAATCCTGCCTCAGCCTCCAGAGTTGCTGAGATTTACAGGTACAGACCACCACATGTGGCTCCAGAGCTAGTTTATGCCTATTCAAGCAGCATAAATAATCCCTCTCTTTTACACATTTTATACACATAGTCCCACATGTTGCTGCTCCCTCTTAACAGTGGATTATCTTTGGAGATCACTGCATGCATCATTAAATAAAGCATTTTCCATTGTGTTTCCACAGCTGTTTGGAAGAGACTGCTCAGATTCTCTTCAAAGCATTTAGCCAGTCCTTCACTGGTGGCTGTTTGGGTTGTGTCCAGACTTTTTGAGTTTCCATTTGCTGATCTATAAAATAGGTAATAACTATCCTAGTTTTTGGAATAGTCATGAAGGATTCAAGAGCATGCCCGGGTTAAGAACTGAAAAAAAAAATGGGAGTTAGCATGATTGTTCCTCCCACACCACAGCCCATTTTTTTAATTTTGGGGGGATACCAGGGATTGAACTCAGGGTCACTCAACCACTGAGCCACATCCCCAGCCCTATTTAGTACTTTATTTAGAGACAGGGTCTCACTGAGTTGCTTAGCACCTTGCTTTTTGCTGAGGCTGGCTCTGAACTCTGGATGCTCTTGCCTCAGACTCGCAAGCAGCTGGGATTACAAGTGTGCCACTGTGCCCAGCTCTAACACCCCCTTTAAATGTCACTTCCTCCTCAGGTCCTCCCTTCCTGCTCCCCTGTTCTCTGTGGCATCTATCGCTTCCTACAGTGACTTTGTGCCAGGCTTTGAGCTGCTTGGGGACAATATGGGCATCTTACCCACCCTTGCCTCCCAGAGGGCATAGCACAGAGAAGCAACTGGGGCTGGGCAGTAGGAGAGCCCCTCCTGTCTGGAGCTATGCGAGGTGTGCCCTTCTCTCCACAGGATGAGTGAAAGGGCCGTGCAGAACTGGAACTCAGGCCACTGGCTGCTGGCACTGTGCTTGATGTGGCTGTGGACCCTCCTGGCCTTTGCTTCCTCTCAGCCTCCAACTGCCACAGGTTAAGGGGAGGCAGCAGGGACTGGGAAGGAGGTTTTCCAGCACACCTGGAGAACTGGATAACACCCCACCCTGTTCCACACAGCGAGCAGATCTCGGAGGCAAAGTACAATCCATAGATTTCAGGGTTCTGACTCCTCCTTTATTCATCACCCAGGCAACTGCTCCCTTCTGCTATCCCCACCAGGAGGATGCCTGGGCAGACCCACTGTTCTGTGTCCCTTCCAGGCCAGAAGGTGTTCTGCAGGGAGAGAGGTCCTCGAGTGGGGGCTTAAGTTTAGCCTCCTGGCCTAATTCTGGGGTTTTCCTTCTGGGATGGCTGAAGCCTATATAAGTGGATGATCCTCCCCACGCACTGTAAGTCCTGGGGCCCTTGCCCTCATTCTGAGAAAGCAGGGAGGTGGGGGCGGGACCTGGTGCCGGACTTCAGCTTTCTTCTGCTCAGACCCAGGGTCTGCCAAAGGGTGATGAGTGCGGCTTCACTGGGGAGAAACAGGAAGATTTCATCTGCTTCTTTCTCCCCTGCCATTGGATTTTTTCTGTGTGTGATGCTGGGGATCGAACCCAGGACTTGATGCTGCTGGGCATGTGGTCCATCAGTGAGCTAAAACCAAAGCCCTGGAAATCTCTTAAATAACCTTCCCCCAGCCAGGTGTAGTGGTGCACACCTATAATCCCAGTGACTTCTGAGGCTGAGGCAAGTTGGAGCCAGCCTCAGCAACTGAGTGAGACCTCGTCTCCCAATAAAATATAAAGAGCTGGGGGTGCGGCTCAGTGGTAGAGGGATTCTGGGTTCAGTCCCTAGCAGTTCCCACCCAACACACACAAACAAGAAAGGAAGGAAGGAAAGGCCTTCTCCCTAGCAGGTAGAAGCGGCTCAAGGACCAGCAGGTGGGAGGGAGGGGAGCAGGGCTGGAGGCCTGGGCTGGGGACCTGATCTGATGTGGCTGGCCCCATCAGTCTTTGTAAAGCAGGACACGTATGAGGTGATCGCTTCTCACCACTGCTGCAACAGATACCACATGGAGGAGCACTCCCAGACTGTAAAATGCTCCTGCTTTTCCAGCCAGGTGGCTGGCACTATGCGGGCAAAGCCCTTCTGTGTGGATGGTGAGTGAGAAGCTAGGCCCTGGTCAGTGAGACTCTGAGCAGAGAGATAAGGAGGTCTGGTTGGGCCTTTTCATCTTCTGGGGATCCAATTTCATACCCATCTCAGGGCTTTCATGATCAGAGTCTCAAATGATGGGGCACCCTCTGGGGGACAGGAGGGAAGATATGACTATCTCTGTGTTATAGACAAGGAAAGCTCTTGTTGTGTGCTGTCCCTCACTGCCCAGCCCACACCGACAGACTAGTTCCCTCATACTTTAGGCTTTCTGCCACACACAGCCTTTCAGACGTGGGCTCTTCACCTACTGCTCTATCCCCAGCCTCTTCCACATGTTCTACTCTCAACCCTGCTTTTACATGAACACGTGTGTTCCTTCACATCACCCTTTCCCACCTACCCACTCTGGCTTCTGTTCTCACACTTAAGTGGCATCTGAGTAACCATGCCCAGTGTGATCACATGCATGCCAGCTTGTGCCCTCCTGGTCTGTGGACCTCTGCACCTGGTGCATAGTAGCTCACACACACCAAACTGAAGATTGGTACCTCTGTGACAATGACATGATTGCCTCAGAGATAACTTCACCTGCCTCTTTTCCCCCTCAATGTCTTTGGTGAGATGCTGGGACCTGTAGGATTAAAGTTGGTAGGGCTATGTCTCCAGGCTTCAACATTTCTTCCTCTCTGGGCATCCCAGAGTAGGCAGAAGATAAGGGAAATGCGGGACTCCATGCCAGGGGTGTGTGAAAATGTGTACCTCATTCACAGACCCAGCTACCTCTTGACTGCTGGCTGTGCTTGCAGAGAGCTTAGAGCTGCACTCCTGCCTCCTGCCCCAATATCCTCTTTCATCCTGCAGAGGTGGTGGTGTCAGATGGAGCCCAGCCTGCCAGGGGAGGAGTGTAAGGTGCTCCCAAACCTGTCGGGATGGAGCTGCAGCAGTGGACACAAAGTCAAAACCCACTAAGGTATCCAGGTGGACACCTCATTCTACTCCTCTTTTTCCTCTTTCACCTGGGGCAGCCAAGGGGGCACAGGAGCCCTGGGGATCCAGGATGGCATGACCCAAGTTTGTATCTGTGAGCAGTGAGATACTCACTGCATCCCCAGGTGGTCCTTCCATGTACAGTCAGACTCTGAAGACTGGTGTTAGGGCTGTGGATCAGAAATCCAGGAGTGTCTTTCTGGCAGATTTTTGATGGTCCATATGCCTTGTTTTCTCTTCTTTGCCTATAGTGAGTTTGCTTCTGGAAAACATCAAGTCTATACAAAAAAAGTGGGGAATTGGGGAAGCTATCTAGATAATTCAGGGAGGAGTCTCTCCTCCTACCTGAATTCCAGGTATAGTAGTCACTCTGCCCAACACTTCTCCATGGACTGTCCCCCCATTCCCACAATTCTAAACTCCAAACAGTTCATACCTCCCTTCCTCTAGTCAAATTGCTCTGTTTGCTATGACAGCACCCAAGAGGATTATTATTTTCATGGTTTGTTGCCTATCCCATGATACAAGGGGTAATTAAAATTTTATTAAAGTTGTTAGCAATTCCATGCATGTCATGGTTAATTAGTTGCATCTCTTTGTCATCACCACTTGTACAGATGAGTGACAATGTGGGGCAAGCCAAGGCATTGCCTTCTACATTCCGTGCCCATCACCACACACATCAAACAGGCAAACAAACAAGAAGAGAAAGAAAGGCAGCCTCAACAGTTTTGAAGAAAGCAATAATTTTCCAAGAGCACAGAACAAATGGAGCAGGGAGTTTCACTAGATATAGAGCATCTTATCTGTCGGCAGAGAAAGGAGACAGCCATTCTGAATATACCTAAGTCTAGATGAGAGTGAGACCCACCACAGAGCTTGTGACATTTGTCATCACATTATATGTTTAGGTTTGTAGCCCATAAAGCCTACACTGTGCTTGCAATTTGTACAGTGACCTGGAAGCAAATAGTGGGTAAAGCATGCCTGATTTATGTTTGCATGGTCCAGCTGGGCCACTTTTGCAGCCTGGACTGATTCAGGAGCAAGGGACCAGCAGCAATGTGACCTGCGTATCCTGGAGAGTCTCTGGCACAATGGAATGGATCCACCTTGTCTTCTATTGTTTGCTGTTTAGGTCACATCATAGCTCTTAGGGATCACAGCCTGGACAGGAGAAGCTTGATTGAGCCTTGGACTGAAGAATGGCATCCAGTCATCACCCAGCAAATTTGGAGATTCACTCACCTGGACTCATACTTCATGTCAAATTCAGCATTAACTCTATTGATTTTAATCAAGTCTCTAATCAGATATGGATGGATCTACAACCACATATCTTGAAGATTGTGCTCTGCTAGAGACAAAGAAGTCCAAGACACAATTCCTGCCCTTAAGGAATATCTAGTTGGGCTGGGGAATTGAAGACAGATAATTTAGGTCATTGAGAGTTTATGGAACCATGACTTCTGAACCACCTGCTGAGGGCATGATAGGAGTTTGGGGATGAAATTTTTGAAGCTCTTTGGCTACTCCCTGGTCACAAGGCAAAAAGATGAGAATTCACAATCAGCACCTTTCCATCCATCCTGATTTCATGGTAAACTGCTAACAAGTTGAAGGAAAGCTTTCTTCCTTATGCCAGGCCAGTAATCTCTCATTTGGATGGGATTGTATTGACTTGGGGAAGGAAAGCAATGAAGCATCTGTGGAGTCACAGCATGTTTGAGCTGTGTTGTTGGGTATGGAATGCACAGGTCCTTAGAATCAGCCTCATCCAAGCACCTCAGGTTTCTGTTCATTTGTTTATTGTAACAGATAAGAAAGCTGGATTTGGTGGCGCACACCTAATCCCAGCAACTCTGGGACTGAGGCAGGAGGATCACAAGTTTGAGGACAGCCTGGAAAATTTAGCAAGTCCTTGTCTCAAAATAAAAAGAGCTGTGGGTGTAACTCAATGGTAGAGTACTTGCCTAGCATATGTGAGAGGTCTGAGTTTGATCCCTAGCATTACCAAAAGAGAGAGAGAGAGAGAGAGAGAGAGAGAGAGAGAGAGAGAGAGAGAGAGAGAGAGAGAAAAGAAACTGAGCCCCAGAGTGCTGAGGTTGAGATGATTATCCCATGAGCTCACAGCCTGGTCTCTCAAATCTCTAAGACTGCAGCCTTTCACTAGTGTGGACATTGGAATTCCAACCTGGACCTTCCTTATTACACCTGACCCTGTAAAGCATTGGCTGGACAGTAGCAACATATTTCTTGGAACATGCTAGACACTTTGACCAAGTTTACTGTTCTCCTATCTGCAATAAACCAGAATCTTCACACACCAGGATGTAGAGTCACTTTGTCTCCACTCTGCCCTAAGCCCCCCAAATTCCAAATAGGCTCCATGATAACACAGAGGTCACTCAGCCCACTTGCAGTGGGGGTGCTCGGTTGGCATCCCATTGCCTGCTCTGACCTGTCTCTTTTGTGGTCTTTAGCCTGTGACGCTCTCAGAGGTTCTGGTTCTAGGAGAAAGTCTGGGAGGAGTGTAGGGCTGGACAAAGTCCTGTCACTTCGAATTCACCTGCTGAGGTGGTAGGCTGGAGCCTTTGTCTAGGGCTGAGGATCAGCTGGCACCATATGATAGCTTGGATGCAGCCTCTGTGATGGTGGGGATCACCAGTGCTTTAGGGGTAGGGTGTCATCAGAAACCAACTGGGATGATGCCGCTTTCTGATCCTCAAGAAGGCAAATAAGATGATTTGGGACTAGTTTCAGTTCCTCCCTCTCTGCCTACCTCTTTATACAGTAGAATCAAGACTGATGTCTCCCTCACCCCACCCTAGTGTATTTTTTCTTTTTCTTTCTTTTTTGTTAATGGGGTGAACAATGATGCCAGCTTCTTGCTGGACTGTAAATATCAGTGCTCTGACAACTATAATCTCTGCATAGAGTGGGCTCTCAGGTGGGGTTATCAGTGAGCTGATCAGAGCCATTCTTGCCTCCTTCAAGGTTGGGAAAGGACCTGGAGGAGGGGAGTAAAGGTTGACATACTATTCCTGGAAAGAGTTGGAGAGTAAATATTTTAGGCTTTGCAGACCACAAAAGTGGGACACCTCCATCAGATTGAGGACAGTTTGTTGAACATTCTTTGTTTTTGTTGTTTGTGTCATTTGGTTTAAAAAAAAAAACTTTCAAAATTGCAAAAAAAAAAATTGCTCAAATACAAAAAGCAACTCTTGGCCTTTTTCAGAAGGTCACTAACCCCAGTGAACCTCTGAAGTCAGGCCATGTTTGCAGCTTGGGATGGCTTCCCAGCCTCCTGGCCTGCCCTGGGTGCCATGGAAACCTGAACTTGAGGGCAGGGGGGGTTTTGTTTTTCTCTGAATGCTCATTTAGGGATGGGTAAGTTAATTATTTAGACTACAAGTGAGACAACTTTAGCAGAGTCAGGCAATAAAAGCCTGCTCTTCTGGAGGCCAGGATGTGGGCTCCTCCATTCCCTCCTCACTCTCAAGACTGTGTCTAGGAGGTAGGGACAGAGCTCCAGGCCCCTGCTCATCATAAGCCAACCAGTGCCAGCCTCTGCACCAGCCAACCTCATTCTCCTACCTTTCCTGGCCTCCCTCATCCCTGCTCAAAGGAGACTGCTTTCCCTTGATACATGCTGGGATCTGGTAGTTTATTTTATTAGCTCCTCAAAGACACATTTCCTCCAAACCTATTCATATATTTATCTGAAGGGCTTTGAAGGGTATCCTTTGCATGGCCAGAAAAGCCCCACATGAGAGGATCTGATGGAGAAGTTGTCCCACTTTCCAATAGTAGCTCCCTGGGATCTTGTTTCCAACTAAGTCAATATTTGTGTGCATTTTGTAGCTGTACAATGAGAGCCTAGAATGTAAATTGGTTTCCATGGATTGTCTTCCTCATCTCCCCTTAGTGTGCTGGGTCTCACATCCTCTGAGTTCACACGCACCCTCTGCCCCTAAGCTGTGAAGAACTTAGGAAGGTTGCTAGTTACAGATCACGTAATGGATTTCTGTTGTCTCCTGGCAGTTTCCTTAAGGTCTGTGAGTGACATCTTAATTAATGGCCCTAGACAGTTGCACAGAGTTGATGCTGTAGCTTCCTAAAATCACAAGCTCACAGTTGGAAGGGATTTCAGGCCAGTTAGTTAACTTGCTCATTTATTAGATAAGGAAAGGGTGGCTTGGAGAGCTTAGATAATTTTCCCAAAGATACTCAGCAGACTGCATGCTTGTTCTGCCCAGGGACCCACCCAGACAAGTGATCTTTTAATTACTGCTCATCATTTTTTACCCCAGAACTGATGAGGGACCTGGAAAGTAGTTAGCAAGAATGAATGTGAAGCTAGGTTCTGTGGTGCACACCTGTAATCTCAGCAGCTCAGGAGGCTGAGGCAGGAAGATGTAAGTTCAAAGCCAGCCTCAACATTTAGCAAGACCTTAAGCAACTTCCTGAGACCCTGTCTTTGAATAAACTATAAAATAGGCTGGGGATGTTGCTCATTGGTTAAGCACCTCTGGGTTCAATCTCCAGCACAAAGGGAGAAAAAGAGGAGGAGGGAGGGATGAAGAAGAGAAAGAAGGAGGAGGAGAATTATTAACGTGAAAGAGTCTGGACACTTTTATGGCTTGAGTGCAAGAGGACAGAAGTAAAATGGAAACATTTAGAGATATACACACAGAAAGAGGGAAGAAGCAGCCAGGTGCAGTGGGCACACATGTAATCCCAGTGACTGGGGAAGCTGAATTGGGAGGATCACAAATTTGAGGTCAGCCCAGGCAATTTAGCAAGACTCTGTTTCAAAATAAAAAGTAAAAAGGGGTGTGGATATAACAGTGGTCAAGTGCCCCTGGGTTCAAGCCCAGTACTGTATCACTTCACCACAACATCAAAACACCAGAGCACAGGACACAATAAAACAAAACTAATGCCATTACAAAGAGAATTGATTTTTGCCTCTTCTGGAGGAAATGGAACGGAGCCCCTGTCCCCTGAAAGCTGTGAAGCCAGCACTGATGGCTTCTAGTTTCTTACAGTCTGCTACAGGAGTCTGTAAATGAAACTCCTTGGTCACCTTTCCTTGTTAATAAAGTTTTGTTGCAACAGAATCATGTTTATTTGTTTATTATTGCCTACTTATTATTGGCTACTTTTGTGCTATAACAGCAGAGTTGATTTTTTTTAAAGAGAGAGGAGAGAGAGAGAGAGAGAGAGAGAGAGAGAGAGAGAGAGAGAGAGAGAGAGAATTCTTTCAATATTTATTTTTTTAGTTTTTTGGCGGACACAACATCTTTGTTTGTAGGTGGTGCTGAGGTTCAAACCCAGGCCGCACCCATGCCAGGCGAGGGCGCTACCGCTTGAGCCACATCCCTAGCCTCAGAGTTGAATTTTTTAAAAGAGACCATATGGCCCCCCTCCCTCATAAAAACCTAAATAATTATCTGAGCCTTTATAGAACAATTTTGCCAATCCCTGCTAAAGTGTTTTTTTAAGCTTTCTCAATGTGCACACTCCACAATCTGGAAAATGAGACTGCATTGTATTCCTGCTTTGGGGGGCCTGTTTGTTTGACACTGAGAGTGCCTGTGTCCCCTTTATTCCCTTCCGTTGTCATATGTGTTACCTGAAAAGAATTGAAGACATCAAGACTAAGAGAGAGGGGCTGAGGCTATGGCCCAGTGGTTAGAGTGCTTGCCTAACATGTGTGAGGCACTGGGTTGATTCTCAGCACTACATACAAATAAATGAATTTTAAAAAAGAAAGAAATAAAGACTAAGAGAGATGCCAAGAGAAGACTTGGAGCAGATAGAGCCTTCCCTAAGGTTTTGTCTCTCCATATATCAGTTCAGTTCATGCTTTCCAAGTTCATGTTGTTTCTACTTTTAAACTTAAAGAATATAACTGGAGGGGCTGGGACTGTAGCTCAGTGGTAGAGAGCCTGCCTCGTAAGTGTGAGGCACTGGGTTTGATCCTCAGCACCACATAAAAATAAATAAATAAAGATGTTGTGTCCATCTACAACTAGAAAAATACTTTTTAAAAAAATAATAAACTGCATATGTACCTTGGGGTAATGATATAATTGTACATGCTTGTATGCTGCTGGTGTTTGGGGTATCTGTGGATTTTCGTATTTCCATACCTACAAGCAAGGATGACACTTGTATCATCAAACTAGTTCAGCACAGAGATGATTAATCAAGACAGATGGCTAGACCAGGGCACACTGGCTGCACACAGTCCAGCACATTATTGTACATTCCTCCTCCACCTGCTGGGGCTAAGATGGACCCCATTACAGGGTAGAGAGGACTCATTTCTCTCTTCCCCCAGGTCAAGTAGCTAAACTGGATCCCGATATCCTTAAGCTTGTGGTTTGTCACTCAGTGTGGTTCTGCGGTGGACATGGGCACAGCAGCTACTGGACCCAGATAGCTATTCATGTATTTGGAATAGCCTTGTAGAATAGGTAAAAGAAAACCCAGTGGACTGCCTTTTAAACCATTAATGAGGGTACTAACTCTGGAAGGGGAGTTCAACTTTTGAAAATGATTATGCATTTTCAAAAGTTGGATTGACCTACATGCTGGGTAATTGGCAATATACCAACATCACTGCTATTAATGAATGTCTACCATGTATCAAGTACCATGCGAGGTAACCATATATTAAACATGTGAACTAAATATCTCCAAAAAGCCTGAAGACTGTTGGACCTTTGACATCTAACATATCTTGAGTGGAGAGATGGAACGTTGCAGATCAAGAGCCAAGTTATCTTGGGCTATCTTTAATCTCTTTTAATAGCTTTTTATTATTGACCTGTGTATCCGACCTAGCATTCTTGTGACTATGAAATAAAACTCTTGGAATGAATACTAAGCTTGGTAAAAATGTGATAACAACTGAATCTTGTAAAAGATTTCCTCAATTTATGAAAGAAAACACCTGAGTCTTCTAGAAGAGATTTCTCCATCTGTTTGTAGTCCCCATCTACTTTCTTCTGTGACTATAAAAGCCCATTCAACTTCTTCCACAGGAGAACCATGTCATTCCAGGGAACTTGAATCTGTTCCCAGCCCATGGTTACTCATGTTTGGTTCTGAATAAATCTTTTTCTTATTCCTTAGAGCAGAGTTTTTATTTTTGTTGACAAATGGAACTCCTCCCATCCTAAAATTTTGAGAGAGGGATTAAAAGTTGGAAAAAGAAAATGGGGTATGAATTATTCTCGAGCAACCCTACATTATAAATCAAGATGCAAGACTATTTGTTCAGACTTGTAAAGTGGGTGGTCAACAGCTCATTACCCGCCTCCTCACAGAATGACAGAAGGCTAAGAGTTGAGGCTAAATGGTGCACTTGAAGAGCTGTCTGCAGAGAGATGTCACTTTCTTCCCCCTCCAGCCAAGGGTGTTGATTCTTTCTTACTATAACACTTAAGGTGGGTATTCCAGAGGGAAAATAGTTTTGACTGGAATCATTGATATATGTTTGGGGGTAAAGGGACTCAGGCCTAAAGATAATCTTAAGGCAAGTGGCTGTGGCAGGATTGCTACTCTGATAGTGAGTCCAGATGACTGCCTTCAGGGTGAGTGCACCCCTGAGAGCTTAGTAGAGCAGATGTTTGCATTTTCCATGGGCCAGACGTAGACTGCCCTGGAGGGCCTGGAAAAGAGAGGTGACCCTAACTAGGGAAAGACCTACAGAAGCCAAATGGCCAAATGGTCTTAAGTGGCCAGTGGGAGGAGTATTGCCCACATCTATTGCAGAGAACCTCTTACTTATACCTATAAGTAAGAGATCCTCTGCAATAGGACATCATCCAGAAACCCAGGACACTGTCCCTCAAGACAATGCCAAACTGTGATAGAAAGAGAAAGATTCATAGATATTAAAACATTTGCTCAATATCAAGAAGCTAATAAATGGTGTATGGTGGTTTTGTATAGGGTCAATTTGGGTAAGCTAGAACTATATTTTCCAGAATCATCTTCTTGTCATGTTTAGGGTTCATTAAAAAGATATATTTTTAAATTATGTGGAAGGCAGAGAAATTCAGCAGAAGCAGCAATTACTTCCAGCATGTTCCAGGTTGTACTTATTCTGCCCCATGCCACTACCAGAAGTAGTAGCAACTTCCAGCCCTTTTGACCCACAGAAATACCAGTCCATATTTCAGAGGCAGAGACAACAGTCTTCCATTGACTTCTCTAGGATCCTTCTCTAGTAGCTGGCCTGCCTGAGCTCAAAAAGTTTGAAAGGCTTTCTCTCATCCTACAATTTCTCTATGCAAACCTTATTCCCCCACTGTCTCCAAAAATCATGACTACTGCTTGATTATGGTTTATTCCCTTCAAAGATCATGTTGTAATTTGAAGTGATGGGAGGTGGGACCTCTAAAAGGAGATTTGGTTGTTAATGCCTTTCTCATAGGAGTGGGTTTTGCCTCTTCTGCACACACCCATATGCCCTGCCACACTGAGGCCCTCACAGAAACTGAGCAGCTGCTGGCTGTGCTCTTGGATTTCCAGCCTGTGGATCTAAGACCTCTAATGGCATCTGGTTTTCAGGTGTTGACCTGGCAAAATGCTTATTCTTTATGCCTGTTAGGAAAGATCACCAGACTCAGCTTACTGCCAACTGGTAAAGCCAGCAATATGCCCTCATCTTCCTTCCTCAGGGCTTTATCTACTACAGGAATGAGATGATGCTGAATGGACCAGGTAGGTAGCAAGTAGCAAGTACTTCAGAGGCTTTGGTAAGACACATGCATCCAGATGATTGGAAATAAGTACCATAGAAATTTGGGTAAAATTTATTGAGGCCCAGAGATTTGAGGTACATTAAAGTATCACATCTAAGGTAAAAGACAAATTGTTACCTCTCGCTTCTCTACACTAAGAAAGGGGTGCAGTGTTTGGTGAGCCTCTTTAGATTTGGAAAGTAACATTCAATTACTTTGGTCATGCAGCTTTAATATATCAAATAATTCAAATGTCTGGATGTTTTGAGTAGGACCCAGAATGTGCAAACTTATCTGCTCCTTGAACCAAGCTTTCAGGTTCAATGGCGCTTCAGGTGTCTGGTACTGTGTAGGACTATGAATAAGTGTATGGAAACTTCAGCAGATGCTAAAGATGAATCACAGAACAAACCTTTAGGATTTTGGATCGAACTATGCCATTCTCTTCAGATAATACTTTCCCTTTTTGGCTTCATTGGGGAGGGGCTACTAGAAACTCAATGTTTGACTCTGGATTACCAAGTTACCATGTGACCTGAGCTGCATATCATGAGCTGGATATTATTTACAGCAATATTCTACTATCAAGTGGAAGTGGTATGCATATGTGTTAGAACTTGAGCAGGCCTTAAAGGTGAAAAAAAAAATTGCATAAACAAGTGCCCCAGATTCCCTTGGCTCCTAACCCTGCTAAACTGCCTCTTCCCTGTCATGTGACCCTATGAGAAATTCTCTCTGACCCAGTTGACCTAAAGGAAAATATTTGCAGTACTACTATGCCACTCAGAGGGGACCCAGAAAGATAGCTGGAAAATCCTCCCTTTGTTCAGAAGTTTTAAGCAATACACATAGTTGCTCATTTTTCCTGGAAGGCCAGATAGCCAGTGATAAAAATATATACTTAAAAAAAGTTTTTGAATGGGTGTGTGTGCTGTGGCTGAAAGTTTGACTTGATACTCATAGTATTAGAGGGAAATACACATTTGGAAAATCGGTAATAAGGAAATATGGGGAAGAGGTATGTGAATGAACCATGATGAGCTGAGACAAAGTGAAAATATTTGTGTCTTTATGAATGTCCACTGAAGTGAAATCTTAGTGGAGGATGATCTTCATAATCAGGGCACTAAGATAGCAAATTTCTTTCCCCAACTGTCTTTATCAGCCATCTCTATCTTTGTCCAGTGTCTCATAGTTCCATTATATAAGTTCAGGGACAGAAATTGTTCATGGCTTAGTAATATGGGCTTCTATTCATGAAGTCTGATCTGTCTACAATCACTGCTTAAAGGCCAACTTGCCAACAGCTTAGACCAACACTGAACCTTCAATGTGGTGCCATTCCCCAGGGTGAATATCCAGTCACATGGTAGCAGGCTGATTACATTGGAACACTTTTATCATGAAGGGGCAAGCCTCTCCTCACTAGGGGACACTTAATCTGAATATGGATTTTTCCTTCCTTGTCCACATACTGCTAATTAGATCACCAACTTACAGAATATCTTATTAATATAATATTTCACTAAACATGGCTTCTGATCAAGGATCCTTTAACAGCAAATAAAATATGGCAAAGTACTCATGATCATAGAATTCAGAGGTCTTATAATGTACCTTGTTACTCTGAAGTAAATGGCCTAATAGAATGGTGGAATGGTCACTTGGTGACACAGTTTCAATGCTAGTTGAATACTCAAATAGGACAGAGCTGAAGCAATGTACTTCAGGAAGCTGTGTATGTCTTGAAGCAATGATCAATATGTAGTGCTTTTTTCCCCCATATTCAGCATTCATGGTCTGAAAATCAAAAGGTTGAAATGAGAATGATTCCTCTCATTGTCATTCTTAGTGATCCATCAGGGAAATTTTTGCATTCTAGCCCCACAACTTTGTTCTTTTCAGGTTTAGAAAAAAAAATATAACTGCCTAGGTTAATGGCATGTAAGTAAAACATGTAATACATATATCTTTCTTTTTTTAAGAGAGGGAGAGAGAGAGAGAGAGAGAGAGAGAGAGAGAGAGAGAATACCTTTTTTTTAGATGGACCCAACACAATGCCTTTATTTTTATGTGGTGCTGAGAATTGAACCTGGGTCCCGCCCAAGCTAGGCGAGTGCTCTACCGCTGAGCCACAATCCCAGCCGAATAATACAGATATCTTTCAGTGATGACATTTAGTGTGCTGGAAGCAAAGGGAATATAGATTGAATAATAGAGAATGAAGTTAAAAACACCAACTATGACCACATAACTAACTCTAAAAAAGAGAACTGCAATAGTTAAAAATGTTTTCCTCACATTAATATGAATATTATTATGACCATAATCATACAATTATAACATAATTGATTATATTAATACAATATGTTAACATAAATACTAAAATTTATTTTCTTCCCTGAAACTCATGAAATTGATCAGGGCAATTTATTATCTAAAAGCAACCAGAAATATATACAGAAGCTGCCTGAGATTCATCCAGAACCACAAAAATGTTGGGATTAAAGACAAAGGTGTGGTAATAATGAAATTATTTCCTGCTTGAGCCTCCCCACCCAAGTCATTATACTTCAACGAACTGGAAAAATTTTTCAGTGAACTGATTACATGTACCTTGAAACATTTAATCTGCTCAAGACCTATGAGGTAAGTGCTATTAACACCAGTTTACAGATGCAGAGAGGGAAAAAAAAAGCCTTTGGGCCTTCGATAGCTTTCATACTAACTGGGAGAGAGACCAGGAAAATGCATATGGAAAGTGAGAATTGGTGGGGAAGGATCAGGCAATGTAAGTTGTCTCATTAATCCTCAGAACAATTCCATAAGGTAGCTATTAATATTCTCATTTTATAGACAAGGAATCTAAGACCCAGAGTCTAACTAATTTGCCCAAGATCATACAGCCCACAAGCGAAGAACTAGGATTTACCCAGGATTGCCCAGCTCTAGAGTTTGTAGCATTTTATAACATGTGGGCTGTGTCCTGGTTATATCCTTGGGGACCCAATTCCCCACAGTCCAAACACTCCACAAGAAATGCTTAGGGAAGATGAGAAGGCCTAGGGATAGGCTGAGTAATAAATGCCACTGCAGAAGCTGACAGTTGGCCAGAGTGAGCTTGGAAGAAGCTGGATACTGCGTAGTTTGAATTCTACACTAAAGACAATGGAGAGCCACACAAGAACTCAGGAGCAAAAGCAAAAGTAGATTAGCACATCGAAGACAGAGCTGCTAAGTCCAGATGAGGGGTGAAACTGCACAGGAAAGATC
Source organism: Ictidomys tridecemlineatus (assembly GCF_052094955.1). Taxonomy (NCBI): domain Eukaryota; kingdom Metazoa; phylum Chordata; class Mammalia; order Rodentia; family Sciuridae; genus Ictidomys; species Ictidomys tridecemlineatus. The sequence goes on along the minus strand of NC_135492.1, from coordinate 21,195,791 downwards.
AGAAGTTTTGACAATAATCTAGGTAAGAAATGATAAGTTCTTAAAACAAGAGTTGGCCTGGGGGTGTAGAGATAGGGGAGAGGAAGATGAAGATACTTTCCATCTCTAGGCTCTTTCTATTCTCTAGTCAATGCTTGCTCTGTGTGTGTGTGTGTGTGTGTGTGTGTGTGTGTGTGTGTGTGTGTGTGTGTTTTCTCTTCTCAATTGATGAGTGGCAGCCCTAATTCCATCTACTAGGCAGATGACTGACTGCTTACATACTGAAGGCTCAGTATTCCAATATACTGCCTTCTGCAGAGCCTATAATCCCTTCTTGTGAGTTATTTTTATTTAGTTATTTATTTTTACAGCTGTATTCATAACAAGCAAACATAGTGGTACTCTGTTTAATGACATCTTTAAGGGCTACCATTTGAATCTGAACCAACTGTGAGGAAAGACTGAAATGCAAAAGTTTTAATGGTATGGCCATTCTGGAGGACTAGATGTCCAGGAATTTCCATGAAAGAAAAGAGGCCACTCTGCCCGGTAAGGATGGACTGCTGGAGCGGGAAGGGGATTCCTTGAACACAAATAATTTTTGCTCTTTGGCTTCTAGGAATTTTGAGCTTTGTCTTTTCCCTCTCATTCTGACACAGCATCAAGTTTCTCTTTAACTTCTCTTAAGGCACAAGGATTCCCAGAACAAGATTGCTACATGCCATCCAGAGCCTGCATGGAGCTGGAGAGGCACATGATAGAACATTTCCTCTGATGCATTTTTCCACAAGAAAGGAGTGACAGATATGGAAAACGTGGCCCATTCAGACTTGCAAGACCTATCAATGACCAGTCAAAAACAGGAGCAGTGTGAGCAGCTCAGTATCCAAGTCCCACGCTGCACAGTCCCTAAGCTCTTGTGTAGGACTGAGCCCAAGGCATTCAGCTGAGAGGACTAGAAAGTGTTTTAGTTTTTTGTTTTCTCCTCAAGAGTGGTATCTGGGAAAGTCTTCAAAGCTGGAAAGTCGAGGATAGTTCCCTTTTTCCCACCTGAGGGGGGTTTTCCTTGCTGTTCTCCACCAGCTCCTGCCCCTTTTCTGTGTTATCCAACACAAGCCAGGGGACATGCAAACATCGTTTGCTTTTAGTTGCTGATTGTTAAAGATTAAGCTGCTGGTAAGCTGATTGCAAAACAATAATCTTCCAGAAAAAAATATTTTAATTAAGTTTACATAGAAACAATTGGTTGCAATCATAGACATTAGTCCAAGGGGAAGGTGGGGGACTGGAAAGGTGGAGGTGGGGAGTGAGTGAAGGATATGTACAAGATGGGGGGGGGGGTTGTCTCTGGGTTAAGCAGGGCGACAGCTCTTCCAAGACAGATTCTGCTTCCCTGTCGCCCCCATCCCCTTCTGGTTGGACAGTGACTCCCAGGAATTCTATTTTACTTAGAGGTGGGCAGATGCCTCGGATCAATGAAGCAGCACCAACCAAGGACCGTCGGGACCAGACCGCATCAGGCTAGGCTCTGTCAGTGCCCCTCGGGGAGCTGCGGAGCCCGCAGATCTGGGATCGGCGGCGTCTCCCAGAGGATGTCCACTGATGCACCTCTGGGCTACAATGGGGCACAGGAGGCTAGTGGACGAGCCAGAGCCCCCCGGCACGTCCTGAGCGAGCTGGCTTTGCAGGAGGGCAGATCCGGGCGCATCTGGGCGGGTGACCGCCTCCTGAGAGGAGGCCGAGGCTTCTACTTTCCCGCCCGGTAGGCTGCTCTGGCCGGACAGGTCCTGCCCGCTCCCATTGCTGGGTGGTCCATCGCCCCAGTCCTCCAGAAGTGGCACGCGGTGGCGCTCGGTGCAGGAGCGGGTGCGAGGCTGAGGCATTGGGGACCCAAGGGCGGATCCACGACCTCCAGGGCCATCCGGCCTCCGCGCATAGTCAGGGGCACGCATATTGGTTGGGTGTTCTGGACCTCCAGCCTCCGAACAATCAGCGGCCCCTAGCGGTGGGATCGCGTGGTGCTCCCGGCGCCCAACCCCGCGGGAGCGACGAGGGAGCTCCGCATCCTACCTGCAGCCCTTCCTGGCCTGTTCGCTGGACTCACCCCGCGCCACCTTCACCTGCTCCACTTTCAGGAGTCCAACCGGGCTGAAGGTATTAACTAGAGTTCCTCTTGATGTTGGGCTCTGTGGCACCCCGACAGTCTCCGAGCAGAAAACCTGGGGCTCTGTAGGTGAAAATGAAGATACAAAGGTGCCAGAATATTGCCTGTCCAGGTTGAAGCTCAGTGGAAAGCTGCCTCCTTTTTCTTTTCTTTTCTTTTCTTTTCTTTTTTTAAACTGAACTTCATCGAAGTACAGATTGCATGCAATAAAATGCACCCATTTTAAGTGAATATTTAGATGAGTTTTGACACATTTACATACCACTGACATGATTATTTATATACAACGTACATCTCCTTAAAAGTTGTCATGTATGCTCAGTAACACACACACACACACACACACACACACACACACACACACACACACACGTTATCTGTGTGGTATCCCAAACTACTCTCAGCCCCCACTCCAACCCATCCATGCATCTGGGTTCCAGGCAATCAATGGACTGCTTTCTGAACACTATAGATACATATTTATATTTAACTTGGCCTAATTTCATTCACTTAGCATAATGTTGTTGAGAATCATCCCTTTTGTTGTAAGTCATTAATTTACTCCTTTTTATTGCTAATATTGCATTGTCTGGTTGTATAGCAAGTTTATACTTTTCCTTGTCTATAGATATTTGGGCTTTCCCCACAGTTTTGGCTATTTAAATTAAGATGTTATGAATATTCAAGTGAGTCTGTGGGGAATAAAACTTCATTTTTTTGAATGGTTATCTAGGAATGGGATTGCTAGGTCATATCAGAAAATGCATTCAATTTTATAAGAAACTGTACAACTATTTTTCTGAAGTGGTTGGAGAATTTTACCATCCCAATTGTAGAATATGAAGTTTTGATCATTTTCACATATTCACCAACATTTGTATTTTAGTTATTCGAATAGGTGTCTTGTGGTATCTTACTATTTTTTTTTAAATTTCAAGTCTCTATGTGGGGTTTCTTTTTATCTGCTTATTTTAACAATTCATATATCTCTTTTAGTGCAATGTCTGTTCAAATATTCATTTGCTTTATAAGGTAATTTGCTTTATATTATTAAATGGAAAAGTTCTTTGTATATTTAGGATATAAGTAAGTCTATGTTTTTTATGTATTTTCTTAAGTTTGTGACTTGTCTTTTTTTCTTTCTTTTTTCTTGGTACTAGATACAGGGGGCTCTCGACCATGGAACCTCATTTCTAGCTTCTTTTTATTTATTTATTTTTTATTTTTTTGGAACCAGGGAATAAACCTAGAGAGGCTTAACTCCTGAGCCACATCCCCAGCTCTGTTTATATTTTATTTAGAGACAGGGTCTCACTGAGTTGCTTAGGGCCTCACTAAGTTGCTGAGGCTGGCTTTGTAATCTCGATCCTTCTGCCTTAGTCTCCCCAGTCGCTAGAATTGGGGTTCATCACCACTATTTTTTATTCTGAGAGAAGGTCTCACTAATTTGCCAAGTTTAGCCTCAGATTTGCAAGTCTCCTGCTGCAGCCTCAGTAGCTCAACTCTGCATTCCAAAGAGTAAAGTTTTAATTCTGGTGAAGCCCATTGAGGATAATTTACCTTTTTGGTTTGTGATGTTTGGATTTTAGCAGAGAAATCTTTTTTTAATGACTTCATTTGTTTGTTTATTTATCTATTTATTTATTTATTTTTATGTGGTGCTGAGAATTGAACCCAGTGCCTCACACGTGCTAGGTAAGTGCTCTACCACTGAGCTAGAGCCACAGCCTTAGTTAAGAAATCTTTTGCCTTAAATGATGTTGTGCAGATTTTTCTTGTTTTTTTATAATTTTTATAGTTTTAGCTCATATCTTTAAGTCTATGATTTATTTCTAGGTAAATTTAATATATGATGTGAGGTACAGGTTGAGGGCCATTTTTTTTCTACATGGATGCCCCATTGCTCCAGCATCATTTCATTTTTTGAATAACCTTAGCACCTTGGCAGCTAGATCTTAAGATGGCATCTAATGAACACCTATATTCATGCCCCTGTGTAATCTCCCACAACCTTGGTTGTATTGCAATCAATAGTGTATAATTTTGCAGAAATGGAGGAGTAAGATTTACAATGCTAAATCATAAAAACATTAGCTTCTACCTTGCCCTCTTGAATCACTTTCTCTGGGGGAAACCAGTTGGATACTCAAACTACTCTATGGAGAGTTTTTTTTTTTAATCAGGGAAACGAAGCCTCCTGTAGCCCACATCTACCTACCAGACACTTAGGTGAGCCATTTTGGGAGTAGCTCCTCGAACTGCACTTAAGAATTCAAATGCTTAGTCTCAACCAACATCTTGACTGCAACCTCAGGTGAGCCTGAACCAGAACCACACATCTAAACTGCCTCTGAATTCTTAACATACACAAACAATACTTCTGGAATCTTATAATTTTCTGGTCCTTGGATTTATGTCTTTCCTTACATCAATATCACACTGTCTTTATTATGGTGATTTTATGGTGAGTACTCACACCCTCTAATCTTGTTTTCTTTTAACATTGTTTTGACTATTCTAGGCTTTTTGTTTTTTATACCAGTTTTAGAATTAGCTCATTAATTTCCTAAAAAAAAACTTGTTGATATCTTAACGTGGCTTGCATTAAATTAAATTTTAATGTAGGGAAAATATTGAAACTTCTGGTCTATGAACATGGAATGTGTCTGCATTTACTTAGGTTTTCTTAAAAATGTTTAAGCAATATTTTGTAATTTTGAATATTCAGGTTTAGGACTTTCAAATATATTTTGGCAAATTTATCTCTACATATTTTATGTTTTTTTAATAATAAAATGGCTGATACAGTGTTTTAAATTTCTGCTTTTAGTTGATTGGTGGCAGTAGTAATGATAAACAATTGATATTTCTATACTGACTTTTTATCCTGTGACCTTGTTAAACATCCTTTTTACTTCTAGTAGCTTTAAAAAAGATTCATTTGGATTTTCCACATAAATGAGCATGTTGTTTGTGAATAAAGATAATTTTACTTCTTACTTTCTATTATGGAAGATTTTTATTTATTTGTCCTGCCTCACTTCATGGATTGGACCCTCTGATACAATAATTACTAGAAGTTGTAACTACAGACATATTGCTCTTATTCCTGATATTGGAGGAAACATTCAGCCTTTACTGTTCAATATGACATTAATTATAGGTTTTCTTAAGTATTCTTTATCAGATTGAAGAAGTTCCTTTCTATTCTGAGTTTTCTGAGAAATTTTATCATGAATAGGTGTTGATTTTTATCATGGGATTTTCTACATCTCTTGAGATGATCAAATGATTTTCTTTTTTTCTGGTAAGTAATATGGTAAATTAATAATGTTTATTATTGAATGTTAAACTAATTGTGCAGCATTCCTAGAATAGATCCCATTTGAGCATAATGTAGTTCCTTAATATATTGTTGAATTTGATTTGCTAAAATTTGCTAATATTTGGTTAGGGATTTCTAAAAATCTGTGTTCATGAATGATATTGTTCTGAAGTTTTCTTTACTTATAATATCTTTGTCTTTATTTTGAAAACAGGGTAATGCTGGCCTCATAGAATGAATTGAAAAGTATTCACTCTTCTACTTTTTAGGTAGAGTTTATATTATTTTGTTGCTCCAATTGTAATGATTATTACTCACTAATGAAGTCATCTGGCTTAGAGTTTCCTTTGTGGTTTGATTACTAACCAGAAATTAAAATTCTTCAATAATTATAATGAATATTTAAGCTATTTCTTCTTGATTAGTCATCAGTCTTTCAAAATTATTATTTTTCCATTTCATTGAGGGATTGAATTTGTTGGCATCAACTTATTTAGAATATGCCCTTATTATTTCTTGAATATCTGTACAAACTGTAGTGATGCTCCCTCTTCCATTCCTGATGTTCATAAATGAATCTTTTATCTTTTTTTCACATTCATTCTAGCTACAAGTTTTTATAATATTGTCTTCTCAGTGAATTAGCTTTTCAGTAATTGATTTCCCTAATTTCTGTATTTTCTAACTAGTTTATTTTGTTCACCTTTATTTTTGCTTTTTTTTTTACCTTATATTGGATGTATTTTGTCTTTTGTTTTCTAGTTTCTTAAGGTAAAATTCTAGAATACCAATTTGAGATTTTTATTTTTTTTTTACTGTAAATATATATAATGCTCTTACTTTCCTTTAAAGCTTAGCTGCTTCCTATAGATTTTGATATGTTATAATTTATTATTATCCAATTAAAATATTTTCTAATTTCTCTCTTGATGGATTCCTTGGCTCATATGTCATCAAGAAGCATGTTGCTTCATTTCCAAATACTTGGGGATTTTCCACTTAGATTTCTGTTATTGAGTTTAATTACATTGTAGACAAAGAATACTCTACATGGCTTTAATTACTTCATATATGTAGGGACTTATTTTCCAATAAGTCTGTGGTAAATGTTTCCAATATGGTCTGTTTGGTAAATGTTTAGTATTCACTTGAAAAATATGAAACATTTTCTATTGTGTAAAAATTCAATTAAATAAGTTTGTTTGTAGGATTGCTCAAGTCTTTTATGTCTTAACTGCTTTTGTATGTAAGGGGGGGTCCATTTCAACAATTACTGAGAAAGGATTGTTGATATCTCCAATTATACTTGTAGGTTTGCCTATTTTTCCCTTTTTATCCTATGAGGTTATATTTTCTGTTTTAGTCTACTTTGTGTGATAATAATATAGCTATTTCAGCTTCTTTGTAATTGAGTCTTCAGATTTGAAGCATATTTCTTGTAAAGAACATATAGCTGGATCTTGCCTTCCCCCCTGCCTCAATTTGATCTGACAGTTTCTTCCTTTTAATTATAATATTTATAGCATTTTCATTTAAGGTAATTATTGATATGGCTAAATTTAAGTCTAACATATTATTCTTTTATGAAAATATTTATTTACTTTTTTAAGAAAGAGAGAGAGAGAGAGAATTTTAATATTTATACACACTTCTTATTTTTCAGCAGACACGACATCTTTGTTTGTATGTGGTGCGGAGGATCGAACCCGGGCTGCACGCATGCCAGGTGAGTGTGCTACCACTTAAGCCACACCCCCAGCTCCCCAAAACATTTATTTTTTAGTTGTAGATGGACACAATACCTTTATTTTATTTTTTATATGGTGCTGAGGATCGAACCCAGGTTTTCCATATATATTTTATAATTTTTTGAGAGAGAGAGAGAGAGAGAGAGAGAGAGAGAGAGAAATTTTTAATATTTATTTTTTTAGTTTTCAGCAGACACTACATGTTTGTATGTGGTGCTGAGGATCGAACCCGGGCCGCATGCATGCCAGGCGAGCGTGCTACCACTCGAGCCACATCCTCAGCCCCTCCATATATATTTTTTGTGTGTGTTTGTTTTTTCTTGCAGTGCAGAGGTTGAATGCAGGGCCTCATGCATGCTAGACAAAGCACTCTACCACTGTGTATCCTCCCAGCCCCAACATATATTTTTTTAACTTATTGTAGTTTACCTTTTCATAATCACATACCCCTTTAAGTATCAGTGAGATCCTTACAAGAGTTCAGTCGGGTTCCTCTCCTCTAGGTATTTGTGTTCCCCTCTGTATCTGCTGTTTCTGGAGCTCTTTATTCCTTGGTATACGTGCAGATTTCCATTAACACGATTTCTTTTCTGTTTAACAAGTTTTATTAAAAAAATGTTTTTTGTAATTCTGCTCAAAATGAGTTCTCTTAGTTTTCATTTGTCTGAAAAAGCCTTTTATTTTGCCTGCATTTCTGAAACATATATTCAGAATTGAAAATGTAGGTGAAAAATTCTGGACAGGTTTTCTTTTTCTAATTTTTTTCTGTACTTTAAAGGTGTTGTAATATTGTGTTCTGACTTACATGGTTTTTATGATGTATTGCTGTCATACTTATCTTTGTTAACTTAATCCCTCTGTAGTGTCTTTTTATCTCTGATTGCTTTTTAGATTTTTTCTTTGTTACTAGTTTTCAGTGTTTGGTTATTATTTGTCTTAGTATGGAATTTTTTTTTTCACCAGGGATTGAACCCAGGAGTCGCTTAACCATGGAGCTACATCTCCAGCCCTTTTTATCTTTTTATTTTGAAAAAAGGTCTTGCTGAGTGGCTTAGGGCCTCACTAAATTGCTGAGGCTGGCTTTGAACTTGTTATCCTCTTGCCTCAGCTTCCTGAGCCACTGGGATTTCAAGCATGCACCACCATGTCTGGAGGTATAGGATTTTTAAGATTTGCTTAGGATTTTTTTGAGCTTCTTGGATCATTAGGGTTATAGTTTTTGTCAAATTTGGAAAATTATCAACTATTTTCTCCCTCTTCCTTCCTATACTTCTGGGACTTTATTGGTACACCTTGCACATATTACACATGTCCAGTCATACATAAAACTAGACCACTTGTTATTGTTCCTCAGGTCAATGAGGTGCATTACCATTATTTGTTTCAGTCTTTTTTGTCTCTTTGCTTCTGATTTTTTACTGTAGTGTCTAACCTGTTGCTCTTCCTATCCAATGTACTTGTCAACTCAGCTATTATAGTTTTCATTCCTAAAAGATCCATTTGAATTTTTTATACTTTTCTTTCTCTCATCTTTATGTTCTTCTTGACCTAATTAAGCAAAGGAAACATATTTATGATAGCTATTATAATATTTGTGACTGCTATATACATTATTTTTGTCATTTGAGGGTCTATATTTTTCCTGCAGTTTTGGAAATATGGCATTCTGTCATCGATGACAAAAGAATATGGGCTTGTCTCTATAGACCAGGCATATTTTGAGCAGAATCTATGAGCAAGCCCATATAATGGTGAGCAAAATCACTCTGGGCCCTTGCCTTAAGGAAGTCACATAAATTAATTTGGAAAACGAGTCTCTTACTCTTTCATGAATAAGGAAAAGATAACTGTAAAAATTCTGATGTTCAATTTTATTAGATGCCACAAAGCCCTAATAAAATCCAGATGACCTGGGTTCTATGTTTTGAGCGGATGTAGACTTTGTGTGCAATGTTAAGAAGAAGAAACAAATATTCAACCTTTCTGAGCATGCTTCTGCAGAAGCAGGTGCTTACAGGCAGAATGGAGGCCATGGGAGGGCCACATAAACAGAAAGATATTCTCTGTCCTGTTTTATATTTCTTTGGATAAATTAAAAACATAGAAACAAGGATCATTGTTCTTATTTTTTTTTAAAAAAGCCATATGTTATAATGCAATAAGTAGCTGCTCCTTCTGGGCTCTCCTAACACGTAACTGCACTATTCTGACCAATGTGATGCGTGGCTTTCAGATTTCTGGAAACAGAACATGCCTCCTGACTCACACCACCTTAGAGGACACCTATTTTAAATCATAGGAGCTTACAGCATTAGTAATCAAGTTGGCCACCTTTTTAAAATAAAATAGCTGATTAGCAATGGCAACAGCTTAATGCCATAGTAATGCCCATGTACTGATAATGCTAATGAAAATGGGCAGTGTTTTTCTGGAAAAATAAATGTTGTTTTTTTCAAATGTCTTAAGATTGTCTCAAGCCTTAACTACTTGCTTAGGAATCTCTTTCTGTTAAACTAGGAGAAGGGAAAACAGAGTGACCTGTGATGCAAGGACATCCAGCTGGGAGATCAGGAGAGGGCTGCTCAAACACTGCTTCTGTGTCCAGGTGATGCATCAACCAACCACGGGAAAGAGTGTTTTCAAAAACTATTTAGTGGTATGAAAATCATTCTGATATAATGCTGAATAAAATGAAATGAGAGCCCAAAATACAATATAATCTCAATAATATATACACAAAGAATTTAAAAGGTATGTGTATGTACATCTATACATATTTAAAATTTATATATACACATATATAAATTTACCAAGAAATTAACAGTGATATTTTCTGAGCAGTGCAGATATTTTTTCTCTTATATTATTCTTTTATTTTTTTCCCCCAACATTTTCTATAATGGTCTTTGATTGCCTTTTATAATCAGAGCCAAAAATAAAAGTTATCAAATGAAAACTGGAAAATACTACATAGAATTCATAACCCTCTGTTAATGAGAAAGCTAACTTAATAATAACACTGTAATAAGAAAACTAACTTAAAACAGAATATCTCATTTTTAACCATTGTAGATAATTGGAAATCTTTTTATATGAATTTGTTCATGTGCCACTTCCTTACCAGAGAGACTTTAGGCGTTTAATTGGGAATTTACTAGAATTGGGCTCGGCTTTCAGCCACCATCACTTCATTTTGGCTAAACCCTAAATGAAAGAAACTCTGAGGCACATTGTTTGTCTACAGTGGTCCCCCTGGTTCCCAGATCCCTATGCTAGAAGACAATAGGTGGCCATTTCAATTAACAAATTACAGAAAGAATAATGCCCTCATTAAAAGCTTATCAACTATTCAAAAACATACCCTGCCTTTATCCACCCCTGTGTTTGCTCAAAAAGCACTGAGTCAGGAACAGTGCACTTCCAGGAGGACCCAAAGTCCTCAGATCCCAAGGGCCATTGGACCAGCACTACCCAACATACTACAAGGTACCCAGAGGATGAGGGAAAGACACCTCTGTCACAGGCAGGCAGTTGTTCTGTGAGCTATTAAATGCAATAAGCAAAGGGGAAGATTGGCAGTGGGTAATTTAGACAGAGCTGTTAAATTCCAAAAGAAAAAGAAAATCCCTAGCTTTTATCAAAACCTGAATAAAGAATAACGAAGAAATTCTCAATCAAGTGGAAACTATTGCCATATATACAGAAAGCCCTTTCTTTAAAACAGACCAAAATATAAACTCTCTATTATTAAAATGTCATCAGAAGAAATCCCAATAGAAATGACCAGAAGTCACTTTTTTGACTACTAGCTGTGATCGATGTTAAACCTCCAGCCCAGTCCAGATAGTAGTCACTAGAACAAGTGATTCATCTATCCATATGTGTACATAGAGAGGGGGATGGAGAGAGAGAGAAAGAGAGAAGATGGACTGAATCACACACAACTGGAGAAAAAACTGACTACACACAGTCACAATTAGACTTCAGCTTGACACGTGTCTGGGCCAAGCAACGACTGCTGTGAGAGCAGTGCATTCTATCCACAAGAGCAAGATCAGGGCAATGAGAAAGGCTGAAGGAGGAAATTCAAAGCAGAGGAAAGCAAGGTTTGTTCCTTGGCTGCAAAGGAAGAAGTGACCCACAGTGTACAGACCCACTGAGAGCCCCAGCAAATGCTAAAGTACAAGCATGACATGACATTTCAACAACAGTAAGAGAGTAAGTCCACTGCTCACAAGCCTTTCCAGTTAATGAAACAGAGGGCTAAATATCTGAACTAATTTTGAAGGAAACTCAAACCTTGGAGTTGACTTATTAGCATAATTCAATGATTGACATGTGAAGAATCAATAATAAAATTTTATGAAATATTATGGATCTTAAGTTTGGGTCTTTGGTACAAGGAGAATGTTGTAGTTTGTTAGTCAGCTCTTTCTTGCTCTGACCAAAACACCTGACAAAAACAACTTAGAGGAGGAAAAATTTGCTTTGGCTCAGCATATCAGAGGTCTCAGCCCATGGTCAGATGGCTCCATCACTCTGGGCATGAAGTAGGCAGAAGATTATCATGGCAGAAGGGGGTAGTGGAGGAAAGCTGCTGTGCTCATGGCAGCAAGGAAGCCGGGGATGGGGAAAAGCCTGGGGAAAAGATAAGCCCTTCTAGTGCAAGCCCCCAGTGACCTACTTTCTCCAACTAGGTCCACTTCCCAATAGTCCATTCAGCCATTTGATGGATTAATTCACTGATGAGTTCAGAGACCCCATGATCCAACCATTGCCTGAAAGTTCTACCTCAGTATATGGGGGAAATTCCAGACCAAAACCATAACCAGTAAGCAGAGTAATGATTTCTCAGAAGGCCAACAGTCTGTCCCCAAATCTTGTGACAATATTACCTTATATGGCAAAAGGAGCTTTGCTGATATGACTCAATTAAGGATCTTGAGAGGGGAAGACAATCTTGGGTTACCCAGGTGAGACCAGTGTCATCTCAGGGACCCTGTAAGAAGGAGGCAGGAGGGTCTGAGGCAGAGAGAACTTTAATTATATAGCACAGATGACTCTGAACATAGAAGATGGGGCCATGAGTCAAGGAATGCAGGTGGCCTCCAGAAGCTGGGAAAGGCAGGAAAGCAGATTTTGTCCTAGAACTCAGAAGGAGCACAGCCCCAGTGATACCTATGTTAGTCCTGTAATACATATATAGGGCTTTTGAGGTCCAAAACTGTAAGAAAGATGATCTGTGTTATTCCAAACCGCCATGTTTGTGAAAATGTGTTACGGCATCCATCATCACTAATGCCAAAGAGCACCCACTGTAGGCTTTCATTTGTTTGACCTAAGGTTTAATAGAAATTGGGGCACAGCAGAATTGGATAGGTGCCCTCCAAAAACCACTCTCCCATCTCCCATAGGAACAGAGAGTACTTTTAGTTAGGCTCTAACTTCCTGGAATGCAGACTTCTTTGCTCTCTACCCATATTGCTCTCCAAGAATGCCGAGCTTCCTCCACCCCTGTGCCCATGTGTCGAAGCTCCAGCCAAGGAGACACAAGGAGAAGCATGGGCACAACCACTGAGATGTGTCCCTACAGGAAACTGCATCCCACTTTTTCCTCTCCACATCTGCTGCTGGAATTGGTAGAGCTTGGAGATGGTATGGAAACAGAGCCCACCCATGAGACAAGAAACACAGCAGAAGAATCCTGGACTCCAACTCAAAGTTAGAAGTCTTTGAAAAAGAAATAAGCTGCTACCTTGTCCAAGTAACTCTCATTTAAGGATTTCTCTTATAGTGGAACACCGTCCTAACCAGTACAGACATAAGTTAGAAATTATAGATGCAGTCCAAATATTATTTTATATTTAAGAATGATACAATTTGACAGGCCAGCCATGCACATGCCCTCCCTCTCTGGCCACTAGATCCATTCCCATTTACCATTCTTCCCCACCCAGGGACATTTCTAATTCAGCTTTTTTTTAAAAAAAATTCTAATTTGTTATATATGACAGCAGAATGCATTTCAATTCATAGCATACATATAGAGCACAATTTTTCATGTCTCTGGTTGAACACAAGTCACACAATTTGTGTTTTCATACATGTACTTAGGGTAATGATGTCCATCGCATTCCACCATCTTTCCTACCCCAGGAGCCCCCTTGCCCTCTCTCCCCTTTGACCTATATAAAGCTCCTCTACTCCTCCCATGCTCCCCACCCCAACCCCATTATGAATCATCATCCTTATATCAGAGAAGATATTTGGCATTTAGTTTTCTGGGATTGGCTTACTTCACTTAGCATTATATTTTCCAACTCCATCCATTTACCTGCAAATGCTATGATTTTATTCTCTTTTAATGCTGAGTAATATTCCATTGTGTAATATACAAAAATTTCTTTATCCATTTTTCTACTGAAGGGCATCTAGATTGGATCCATAATTTAGCTATTGTGCATTGTGCTGCTGTAAACATTGATGTGGCTGTGTCCCTGTAGTATGCTCTTTTTAAGTCCTTTGGGTATAAATCAAGAAGTGGGATAGCTGCGTCAAATGGTGGTTCCATTCCAAGTTTTCCAAGGAATTTCCATACTGCTTTCCATATTGGTTGCACCAATTTGCTGTCCCACAAGCAATGTAAGAGTGTGCCTTTTTCCCCACATCCTCACCAACCAACACTTACTATTGTTTGTATTCTAATAGCTACCATTCTGATGGAGTGAGATGAAATCTTGAGTAGTTTAGATTTGCATTTCTCTAATTGCTAGAAATGTTGACCATTTTTTCATATATTTGTTGATTGATTGTATACTATATTCTGAAAAATGTCTATTCAGTTCCTTGACTCATTTATTGATTGGGTTATTTGGTTTTTTGGTGTTAATATTTTTGAGTTATTTATATATCCTAGAGATTAGTGATATGATGTGTGGGTGGTAAAAATTTGCTCCCATTCAGTAGGCTCTCTATTCACCTCACCAATTTGTTTCTTTTGCTGAGAAGAAGCTTTTTTAGTTTGAATCCATCCTATTTATTAATTCTTGATTTTATTTCTTGCTCTATAGGAGTCTTATTAAGGAAGTTTGGACTTAATCTTCATGATGAAGATTAGGGCCTACTTTTTCTTCTATTGGGAATAGGGTCTCTGGTTTAATTCCTAGGTCCTTAATCTACTTTGAGTTGAGTTTTGTGCATGGTGAGATATAGGGGCTTAATTTCATTTTGTTGCATATGGATTTCCAGTTTTCCCAGCACTTTTTGTTGAAGAGTCTATCCTTTCTCCAATATATGTTTTGGGCACTTTTATCTAATATGAGATAACTGTATTTATGTGGGTTTGCCTGTGTGTCCTCTATTCTGTACTATTGGTCTACAAGTCTATTTTGGTGCCAATACCATGCCATTTTGCTCTGCACTTCATGATTTGGAACATGCAAAGTATACCGTTGTTCTTGATTTTTCATTGTGATTGGTTTTACAGGGTAACTTTATTAAGTAGATTTAGATTATCTTAAGGGAAACTCAAATTATTTGGGATGAAAATAATAAACAATAACGCCATTCACAAATGTGATTACAATAATGAGTATAGAAGTCACTCTTGAAGTTTCATCATCCCCAAAGACATTAAGATGACCCAACACAGTTTACAGAGAACACTATTGCTGGAAAAACGGTTGTAGAGATTTCTTAACTCCCAGCTCTTTATCATAAAGCAAATAACAATTTTTTTATTCTAATGAATCATGAATCTCAAAATATACCTTTAAATTAAAGAGCTATTTCACAGGGAAAAAAAAGACACTACCACATCCAACATAGCACACCAACTCTCACGTGTTAATTTAATTTGGGGAATGTTCTGAAACTTAAATACTGAAGAAAACTAGTTTAAAAAGGAAAATCACCACCCATTTAAAGAGGCTGACTGTGTGCGAAGTGCTTTCTTGGCACTTCTCAGTGAAACTCCTGGGTGGCTAAGTCCTATTTCTATCCCTGTTGAGTGAATGAGCAAGCCAAGGATTAGTGCAGCTGGCAGCTGAGTCAGGGAGGGAAGATCCTCCATAAATTAAGTTCCCTTTACCAGGTCCTGCAGGAAGTTAGCAGGAGAGAGGACAGTCCATGCAGAATCCCTCCCCCTCCATGCAGAATTTTATAGCCCTGTTGCCACCCAGTGACAAAATCCCTTCCATGGCAAGCAGTTTCCCTAGGAGATGAACCTGAAAGGAAAGACAAAAATTGTAAAGCAGCCATCTCCTTCCTGTCCCTTGGCAAACCTTGGTTCAGGCTGAAGCTTCCAGGGCTCTGTTTTTGATCTGCCAAATTGAAGGTCTCTGTGATCCTTGAACCAGGACTATTAATCTCTTTATAATCAGTGCTTCCCACAGAGCCTCTATCTCAATTAATGAGAACCCTTCAAAAAGGAGTAGATAAAGACGATTGGTTTCTGTAATTTTGCAGTGTTTTAAAACACTGGAAGCTTTACACAATTTAGGTGGAAGGAAAAATGAAAGCAACTAGTCGTCGGATAAAAATCATGGCAGAGTTGTATGTAGTCAGAAAAAGAGAGAAATGAGACAAAGAAGAATTTTTGTTTTATTTTGTTTGTTTGTTTGTTTGGGTTTTAAATACAGCCTCCAGTCAAAGGCTTGGCTTAAGCCTGGGGGAAAAAACATGATTGCATGCTCATTTTGAATATGCAAAGGATAGAATTCAAATAATGATTGAATTTAAACATATTCAGATTATACAAAATGGGCATGATGAGCCCTACTTTGCCTATGGTGAAGTTCAAATAAAACAGTGTAGGAAAAAAAGCATTTTTTCATCTGTAAGGAACCATTTAGCACTAAGGGATTATTATCATATGGTTATCAATTTCTCCCCCAGCTGCCAGAACAAGTTTGACTGCATTTTAATGAAATGTTGTGCATCATGAGTCTGTGTATTCCTGCAGTACAGAAAATAGCCAATGGCATGACTTATTCTCCATCAGTCAGCTCTTGTTTCATGTCCCCAACTCTTCTTGCTTGGGATATTCTTAGCTCTAGATATTGTCTCCCAAGATCCTAGTCACGATTCTAGTTGTCTGAGAAGAATCAAATAAACACATGGGTTTGGAGGAACATCATATCTGGATGTTTTTCTGCCCTTTTGCATGTGCACAAACTAGAGAAGGCTGAATAACATTCTAGCACCTAATGGAGGCATCCCTATTAGTCCATGAGCACCAGGCTGAACTTACCTGGGTAGCCTGGGACGTAGTAAATGCTCAAGAATTATTGGTGCAATAAATGGCGAAATGCATAGTTTGAAAAACTTACATAATCTTCACCCTTCATCGAAGGCAACATTTAAAAGGAGGTAGCTTGGCTCCTGGTTAAGAAAATGGCTTAACCAGTTTGAATATCAGCAAAAAAAATTAGGCTTAAATTTCCATGGTCTCACCCACCAGCTGTGTGGCCTAGGAAAGACGTAGTATCTTTTTCTCTTTCTTCTCCTTCTCTTTCCTTCTTGTATCCTGTTCTCCCATTCCTTTCCCTCTTCTCTCTCTTGCTACCTCTCCCTTCCTTCCTCTCCTCTGCCCCTTCATACTTAAAAGTCGAATTTGTCATATTCCTCACCTGATGGCCTAGTATTATCACATTTCCTCCTAAGCCTCCTCTTTTGATTGTTATCTGTCATTCCTCATCATTTGTCTCTATATTTCTCTTCCAATTCACCCACATGGACTATAGATAGTCATTCAAACATTTAATCTTTTTGTTTACAAAACTAGCATTTTTTAGTATTTTACTTGATGTGACATTTGCATGCAATCATAAGAAAGGTGAGTAAATGTTATTTCTGTTGAAATCAGCCTGGGTTTCTTCAACAACAAGGACTTAAGATCCATCATGTTCTTTTCTTACCCTCACATTTCACCTTTCCTCTCTCTTAGTGATGAACACACAGAGTGATTCTCAACTTCCTGAAGTGAAAATTATGACCCATGTCCCACGTGGACCCATCTGAGAATTTCTCAGGATTAGGCTCAAGAAGCCACACCATTGGTGCAAGTGTGACACTCCGTTGGTGAGTGGTGGAAGGTGGTGCCTCTGAACCTCTAACTAACTCTGTTTTTAATCTATTGAAAGAGGATACAACATCTGCTATGGTTGAATATATCCCCCAGAATTTTTGTGTTGGAAACTTAACTTCCAATGCAGGTGTTGGGAGGAGAGGCCTAGGGGCATTGCTCTGCCAGGAGGATCCCACTCTGGGTAGATTAAGTAGGTTAAATACATTTTTCAACTTAGCAAGATTTTCAGATTTATGAGGGGCTTGTTGGAACATGATAGCCTCATAACCTGAGGGGTATCTGTATGGAAAGGGCTTGGGTCCAGTGTTCCCAATATAGCTCTTGTCCTTCTTCCCATGATACGCAGCAGGAGTGATCTGACCTGGGTGGTCTTGAGCATCATGATTAGAGTGTGATGCCGCTTGTTAAAAGAGCCTATGGGACCCTACCCCAGGGTTTTGGTCAGATTTCCATCACTGTGACAAATATCTAAGAAAAACAATTTAGAGAAGGGAAGGTTTATTTTGATTGACAGTTTCAGAGTTTTCAGCCAGTGGTTTGAGTGAGGCAGAGCTTCATGGTGGAAGGGTGTGGCAGAGGAAAGCTGCTCAACTTATGGCAGCTGGGAGGGAAAGGAAGGGACCAGGAACAAGAAATAGCCTTCCTAAACAAACCCTCAGGGACCTACTTCTTCCTCTAAGCATGTCCTACCTACCCATTAGTTTCTACCACCTCCCAGTAGTCTGTTCAGTTACCACTGGATTAATCCACTGATGGGGTCAGAGCCCTCATGAGCCAATCAGTTCCCAAAGCTCCAGCTCTGGACATTGCTGCACTAGAGACTAGCCTTTGGGGGACATTCTAAATCCAAACCTTAACAAGATCTGTCCCTTTTCTGTTGTGACAACTCTCCTCAGTGCTCTCCTTCCATGTGCCAGGCACCTCATCAGCCCGGGGCCACAGACTTGCCCAATGCTCTGGCCCTGGGCTTCAGAGCTCACTGTCTTCAGGCTGCAGTTCCTGCAGGTTCCCTGGGAAGCCCCCAGCAGTGCTGGCTCCTCCAGCTTGTTCTAATGAATCACAAAATTAAATTTAGTCTCAGAGCTCCTGCAACTGTGATTTCCTGAACACGAGAGAGAAAAGCCAGTAACTATGTGTGTGTTTAATTTGCTGAACAAGTCATTTTGGAGCCATGAACTCCCAGCATCTAGCTGTGGTGGAAGGCACACATTGGGTGTATTCCCAAGCCTGGAAGCTTTCAGTGAAGATCTTATGTGTGTGTGTGTGTGTGTGTGTGTGTGTGTGTGTGTGTGTGTGTTTTCCCATGACCCACATTTTAAAAAGTCATTTAAACCAGTTAAAAAACAGAAGTATTAAACAATGCAGAGCTCGCCTCCGCCCACCTGTCCCGTCCTCTTGAGCTCCAACAGTTGGAGGTGCCGCCTGCTGTAGTTTGCCTGCACACAGCATTGTAGAAACCACTCCAGCCTGCATGAGGGAGATCTGCATTATGAAAATGCTCCAGAGTCTGGCACAGAGGCTTTCTAGATGTGCCAGCAATTTGTCTTTTGTTCTTTTTTGCAAAACCCTTATGGGATTGTGCATCCTCCAACATTCTAATAAAGGGATTTCTCCTTTTTTCTTTTTTCAAAAGAAAACAGAAAGACTGGTATATGAGACCAGCCTTTCTACTTAACAGATAAATATCAGGAAGACATCTCAGTGACACTTCGTCATATAAATACTTCAAATCACAAGGACCTGAGGGGATATCCAGACTGCTCTAGATGTAGGTTTATTGTGCAGATGGGAACTGATTGATGTAGGGGGAAAATACCCCTCTCCAAAGTTGATGTTTTTTAATGGGCTTGCAGAGATAAATCCGCCCTAAAGATATTCTACTTAGTATATGTAGACTCGTCCATCTCCGGGAAATAGAGATTCATTCTCCACCCTGCCTTTACTTGAGGTGGGCCACACTTAGTGACTTGCTTCAGAGAGTGGGATATGGAAAGAGAAGGAAATAACCTACTGTGAAGGAGCCTAGCAGACGCTACCTTCTTCAAGGGCTGAGGGCTCATGCATGGCACGTCATGTGGATGTGACATAACACCTGGTATGGCGTGCTATGGTGAGAACCTCACACCACCTGCACAGCCTTCTTCCCCAACATTGATCACTCCACTAATCATGAGCAGAATATCAGACAGACCCCAACTACAATGTTCTCTAGATACAGAGCTCTACAGGATACGGAGCCAATCCCCCTCAAGACTCTCACTGTCATGAAACACAGAGACTGGGAAACTGCCACACAATAGAAGGGACAGAGGAGAGCAGGCTGGTGCCCTGTATTGGATCCTAGAACAGACAGATGATATTAATAGTAATAATTTTTTAAAGGGGAAAAATCTAAATCAAGACTGGAGTTTAAAACTTGGGTTTAAAAAAATGGATTTAAAAATGGTAAATTGTGCCTTTTCTATTGACTAAACCTTCAGAACCTCCAGGAGCTGGGAGGCATGATTCACACTGCCAACAAGTTTAAACTCTGCACACTTTATTTTTACACCAAAACCTGCAATAAAAATATCTTAACACCATCGCAATAAACATTGCAATTGTAAGGCAGAAAACGAGGGCTGATGATCTCCTTTGTCGGGATCTGACTGCCTGCCAGAAACAGTCCAGAAAGATAAAGTCACTTTCCAATTATTGAAAATGAAAAGAAGAAATGGAATCCTGAACTTTAATTTTTAAAAAAAGCCCTATGTATGTAAGCCCAGATGGGAAGAAGTGGACCAGGTAATGAGGGATACATGGGAAAAATTAAATCCCAACCTGATGAGGGAGAAAGTCATGGAAACAGTGAGAGAGGCAAAGGCAGCCAGAGCCCAATCTCCTATGACACAGTGGGCCACTAGCAGACTCTCTGCTCAGCATTTTCTACTGAGTGTTGAAATTAGTGTTATCCAAAGCAAAAACCAGAGTCTGGCACAGATTGAGGATTTCATTAACCTATTTCACAGATATAATAACTGATGCTCAATGAGATCAAATAACTTGCTTGAGGTCTTAAACCTGAGATCCAAACCTTGATCATACTCCAAAAAGATATATATTCTATTTACTAAATAAAATTCCCCAAATGTCAATCATTATTTTATCAGAATATCTCTGTGGCACCTAAATTACCACTTCCTTTAGACTTATCTGAGTAACACACTTTTTAATTCAAACATGTAAGTGTGAATGTATGTGGTGTGTGTGTGTGTGTGTGTGTGTGTGTGTGTGTGTACTCAGACACATGCTATCAAAACAAAAAAGGCAAGCATTTCAATGCACAAATCCTGAGAACCAATGAAGTTGGGTTTTGCTATACTAGACATGCAGAGAAGGTAAAGGTCAAAGGAGGTGATGTGTGGGTTGGGAAGATGAGATGCTGGGCACATCAAGTAATGGGGAGGTCAGTCGAGAGGAGAAATGTGAGATGTGGGCAGCATGCCTTTTGACCGTAGCCTGATTTCTGTGATTCAGTGAGGTTGCTCATCATTGATGAAGCAAGGGTTATGTAATTAGAAACACTCCAAGGTCCATTGTAATCTATTACTGTCCTAACAGCCATCAAAGGAAGAGATGCCATAATCCCTCAACCAACGGACTGACTCCCAGTTTTGCTCCACTGGGAATGTTACTCTCAATGTACTCACTCAAATTTCCCAAGGTGCTGAGAGCCATAGCCCAGTCCGAATGACGCATGGCATTTTTGCCAGAACGCCAGCAAGCCATTGAGATGATAATGGTTATGTTAAGCTGTGTATATTAGACCCCCGCTGTCCATCTTCACCTGCTACTTTGGAGTTCTCCTGAGGATTCCTGGAGAGTTCCCATTGGTTGGGGAAGTGCCAGAGGAGGGATTTCCAGTTGGTGGTTCCTGGAGGAGCCCAGGGAGCGTGTGTGGAGTGTGCTGGTGGAGTTCAGAAATAAAGTTTGTTCCTGCTTCATTGGCTCGTGATTTGAGCCCAGCCAGTCTGCAGCACCAAGGGTCTGCTTGTGTGTGTTAAAAAATCAACACAGTAACCCACATGGCTCTCTTTCTAAGGCTGCCCATGTTCAGGACCTTGCTCACAAAAGTCACTAATCCTGGGCTGACTGGTGGTCAGCCGCATTCTTCTGTGGCTACCAAGGTCATATTCCCCAGGCCTTCATGGGCAATTTCCTCTTCATGGTACACCTTGCCTTTCACCTTCAGCCTTGGCCTTCAGCCAGCTAACCCCACTTGCCAGTCCTGGGTCTCAGCTTAGACGGCACTCCCTGCAGAACCTGATCTTGACCCCTTCATCATGGTTAGCTGCTCCTCTCTCCATACCCCGTCTTCTCCTTACAGAAGCACTGAGTCAACGTTGACCTGTTGGCATGTTGTCCTTCCTGCTACCTAGAGCTCTCTAGGGCAGAGGCTGCACTTGGTTCCCCACTGTGTCAAGACTGGGAACAGAGCGCAGTACACAGCAGATGCCACTGACTCCGTACCAGTTAAATACAGGAACAACTAGGACCTCACAGTTGTCCAAATACTAGTGACACCAGTTAAGAATAAGATCAGTAGATGAGTGTGATATGTCCACACAATGGAAAACGATTCTGCCTTAAAAAAGGAAAGAAATTCTGTTGTTTTTTACAACATAGATGAAGCTAGAGGATATTATGTTAAAAGAAATAAGCCAGGCACAGAAAAATAAATACCCCTGTTGTCATGTACATGTAGAATGGCAGTTCTTAGCCACTGCAGTGGAAGGGAGGTTGGCTGTATTGGTCAAAAGGTATAAAATTTCAATTTTATAATGTATTTATATTTCAAAAACAGTACACATATGATAAATACATATGATTTATATTTAAATAAATTTTAAAAATCCGTACTTCTCTTATTTTGCTCCAGAGAGTGAGAAATTTGCAAATAATAATAATGATGAAAATAAAATCAGGACAAGATTATCAGTGACTATACACGCCACACAAATGGAAGAAACATCCTTAGTCAGTTTCCATCACTATAAAAGTACTTGAAATAATCAGTTTATGAAGAGAAGAGGTTTGTTTTGGGCCTCAGTTTTGGAGTTTTCAGTTCATGATCTCTTGGTCCCCTGGCTTTGAGCCTGTGGAATGGCTTTACACCAAGGAGAGAGTAAAGGATAAAGCTAAATTGCCTACCTCATGTTCAGGAAGCAAGAGAGAAAGAGGAAGAGACTGGGGTCCCACAATCCCCTTCCAGGATATCCCCCCATTGACCAAAAGACCTCCCACTTCTACCCACCACCTCTTCCTAGCACCATTCTGGGATCAACCAATCCTTTAACACACAGGCCTTTGGAGGATATTTAAGATCCATGCTGTAGCCCAAGCTCTACAGTGATCTCCTCACAGCCTAAATCACATAGAATTGCTTATATGCACTCAAAATATAATGACTTAGAATATGTTTCCCATCAGGAGGAATGTCTGAACAAGGATATTATCTTATCCCAGTGGATGTTTAATCAAAATGTATTCTCTTATTAACTGTGATTTGACTCTGCACTGAATGCTGTGGCCCATGTGGACAAAGACATGGCCACATCTAGTTGGGTAGACAGAGCTGGCACACCCAGGGCAGAGTGGTCAGGGATTTAAGGTCACACATGTTAAAATGATTTGGTGCTGAATTGCCTGATGCACAGGGGGCATAGCGTGAGCAGCCCTAACTGCTTTAGTTCTTTTCCTTCATAAGGGAGCTGAAGGTCAATGGCAAGGTCCTTTTAAAGGACTGGCATATAGGAGTGAATTACAGGGGCTACTGCCTGGTGCAATTTGAGGTCTGCAACCCAGTACAGCTCTTCCATTCGGTTTGTGTTTCTGCACACAGTAACTGTGAGGATGGGATAAGACGTTCCAGATCCAGGAAAGCTCTTTCATAATGTGCAATGGCACATAGTTCACTGTAGGGCTGAATTAACTTTAATAGCTTTAAAGTGACTTTTATATTTACAGAATAGTAAGATCGTGAAGAAGTTATTAAGATTCCTTAGTTTCACTGCACTCAGCTCTGTGGGGGAAATTGTGTGTTGCAGAGCAAGGGCTAGCTAATTAAACTTGGTTCCTACCTCAGAATAAAGTTTTATTGGAACACAGCCATGCCCATTCCCTTACTGGGTGTCTACGGCTTCTTTCATGCTGCAACTGCAAATCTCAGGAATGCAACAGACATTTGCCCACAAAACCGAGACTAGTTACTATCTGGTCTTTTGCAGAAAAGATTTGCCAACACTTGCCCCAGAGAGCAAGTGTTGCCCCTCTAAAATTCAGAAATTCATAAAATTTCATATTGGATCCCTTATGAATATCAAGAATCTATGTTACCTTGGAGGTTCACAAAAAGAAGGGCTTCATAAAGATGGAACTAGAAGGGAGATGAGGAAAGATGCATGCAGAACCTGTTAAATTGCTGTTTAAATATTTGTATGCACTGAAAGACAAAATGCAAATCACTTTTTACATTTTCATGCATTTAAAAAAGAACAAATTAGTTGCAGGTGTAAGAAAATAAATAGATCAATGATGAGGCAGAAATAACTTTTTACCTCTTTGTCTTTCTGCATTTTGTAGGTTGTTAGTCTATACTTCAGTCCCCAGATCTTGAACTAAACTACTTGGACACTGAGTCTGGATATGTCAAAATCTTTTTACCAGTGTAACCACATGTTGTGTACATCAAGTAGGCATTTGATAATTATTCACAAAGTAAAAAATAAAGACAACAATTAATTTTCAGACAAGTAGATCATCGTAAACCTCATCTTCTCTAGCTGAAAGAAGTTTGCAGTGCAGTCTGACAGGGTCCAGGGTGAGATGAGGATTAGACAGAAGGGAGCATAATTCGAATTTTTAAATAATTAGAGAAGTACACTCTCTACCAGGAAGACTTTTCTTTGTATATTAAAATCAAGAATATCTAAACAAATTCAATGCTGCAGATGAAGAGAACGTGTAGAGAAAACACATAGAAAGAATTCTCAAATATTCTCTAGAATTTTATTGCTGAATCCATTTGTAGTAAGATTTCATTTCCAAATTTTGCATGATTTGCACAGAATCCTATAGAACACAAATAAATAGAACAATAAATGTACAACTATAAAATCTGTGTAATGGAGGCAGGAAATTAGCATAAATGCCAGAACTCAACCATATCAATAGAAGGATCCAGAGCTCCCCGAATGACTGTATTTCTATTCTGGCTCAAGGGAATGGATTGGCATGAATTGTGAATACAAAGTCAGATTAGGAAACATTCAGAAGCAGCTGGTGAAAAAGAAAGAAATCAGAAGCAACAGCTGCACTAGGATAATATCTTAGCTCAGTGAGTCTCAAATCCTACCTTCACAATGGAGTACTGGGAGCTTTAAAGCATTCCTAATTCCCTGGTTTCATGCCTGGACATTCAGATCTATGTGGCTGAGGATGGAGAATGCATTCATATTTCACAGTCAGGTTTGGGATTTACTAGTCCACCCACTTCATCTGGCATGAAAAACTGGCCATTAATGGTCTCACAAAGCAATAAACCTGAAGTTTCCCACACATATAATGTCTTGACATTTTTGCTGTGTTTCACTTACGTTATAAATGATTAAAATATTATTCATTCAATCAATTCATTTTCTAAAATCTAAGACTTTAGCCTGGTTTGAAGCAATAGCATCTGGAAAAAAATCACAAGTATGATGTGCTGGTTGTCTTCTTTCTAATACCTATTAAAAAATGCACTGTTAACATAAGTGTGATACCCACACCCAAGATGGTTTTAGGTGATAAATGCAATTTAGAAAACTTAAGCAATCTAATTCCTAAAATGATCTGTGTATAGATACTATCGAGCTGAAGAATTAAACCACCCTTTCAACAGGAACTTGAAGTGCCTGCCATACAGCCCCATAAAAATGACAATACACATCTAGCTCAAACACCTTGCTATTCTCTACTGCATGTGTGTCATTGTGCTTGCAAAATTATATCACACTTGATTTGATGAGTAAAATAATAGGTTGTAGTGATATTTGAGAAGCTTATCTAGTGACTGATCCAGAATCTTCGGGAAGCTTTTAAAACTTTATCTTTCAGGAAGACAAAGGTGCTATGATATCATTATCAACTTGTTACTGAGAGAAAATGCTTGTGAGCAGCTCTACATATAATTAATTTTCTAGATATACCTAAAACAATATTATCTGATATAAGTACATTTGCTTGTTTAATTATGAGTGAGAGTAATCATTTTTTATTAGCTGGGAGGTTTCTCTGAACCTTTAATATGAAAATATAATTTGTGAGATTTAAGGAAAGAGAGTTAGTATATGGAATTTTCCAAGTTTGATTGAGCAGAAGACTCTTCCTACCACAAGATAGAGATTTCTTTGAATTTGTTTTTTCTTGGAAACACCATCCCAATAGATAATTATATGAGTTATCCCTATATTTAGTCCAAGTTATATACTCTACAGGTGTGTTGAATCAGTAAAACATATATATCATTTATTTTATTTTATCCCTGTAGAGCAGAACTCCCTTTCACAAGTTGGCATTCTGAGAAATTTTACATGGAAATTAACCGGGAGGATTGTACTGGAAATGCTTGTCTATGTGACGTATATGACACTTTGGGAGTCAAAGCCTGCTCAGGGAAGGATCTTCCTGACAGATGAAGGAAAAGGTTTCACAAAGATTTTAAGCCCCACTTTTACATACTCATGAAATTCGACTCTTGTGTGAGAAAAGTGAACAGTGAAGAAATTAATCCAAAGCAATTAATTAGAGCAAAAACAGGAAAGAGGGTTTAGAAAATAAGTGTTCAAATATCTTGGAATGATTATTCAAGTTTTTGCAAGCAGTGGTCTTGCCTTCCTTCACTAAGAACTATGCTCATTTTCCAGTGCTCTTAGAAGTTCTCGGTAAACATTAACTTGGTGACTTACATGCCATTTTATCACTATGGCTATACTAAAAGGTAATTTTTTTAAAAATCCTGTAGGGGCTGGAGGTATAGCTCAGTGGTACAATTTATGCTTACTATGTGCAAAGCCCTAGATTTGATCCCCAACACATGCCCAAGAGAAATTCCCCTATGATTTAGCAATTAGGTACCTCTCCCAATCATTACAGTAAACAGTAATTCAGTAGATTTAAGTGTTTTATTCATCCTCAAATATTTATATATCTATTTTGCATCTAGCACAACATTAGTTTCTGGGAATTCAATGGTGAGCAGGTAATTGTGCAGCCCCTGCCCTTGAGGCTTTATACAAATACAACTCATTTGCCAACCTTGAACATGCTTTTAATAAAAGATAGTCTGTGGTATGAGAACATGAAATAAGACATTCTTTGGGGGACAAAATAGGAATAACTTCTCTGAGGAGGAAAAAAAAGATACTTTTCTGTCCCTCTGAGTCCTTCCACTTATATCTTAATGTTAAGATTTCATGATTGTTGATTACCTATTCTAAAACACAGAGTGTATTCTTGCCACATAAAACTTTTTTTCTCTTCTAATAAGAATTATGGAACCTAGACGGGTCATGCTTTTGCAGGAACTATAACTAATCTAGGTCAATGCCATCTCTTCCTTGTGTTTTTGTAGTGGCTTTGAAACCGTCCACCAGATAATTTTAAAACTCCATGCTTTTCTTTGGATATTGGCAAAGAAAGGCAAGATGATTTGGGCTGCTTAGTACCATCCTTAGCCATTGTCCAGAGCACAGTGGAAGTTTCAACAAATCACAGGATGATTTCAGCTCCTGTGTCTGGAGCGGGCATCTGATAAGTTTTCTGTCTTCTTCAAATGGTTCAATTTGTCAAAGAATACCACCAACTGTTATTTCAGTTTTAGGTATTTTCAGTCCTATCATAGTATATAAATAAGGTTTTGTTGACTTGGTTCAAAATAGTGTGTTTTTGCTGGAACAGGGCAGGAAAAGATAAGAAAAGGTTTCCAATCAGATGAGAGGAGTAATGAACAAAGAAACCCATGACAAAATAGCTGCAGAATACAAGTGCATGTGTTAAATGGCACAGGGGGAAATTGTAAAAGAGAAGTCCTCTGGGCTAGATCTCGATAACACACCATCCTGGGCTTGTTTCTCATTTGCATGAGCATCATTTCATCTCTTTTCTCTGAAAGTAAAATAAAGTCTTAAAACTTGTGTGCTGGGGAAAATATTAAATTATGGAATTTTTCCAAACCAAAAGATGCCACGGTGAAGAATAAAAAAATAATCCAGTTATGTATATTGCCTCTAAAATAACCATGATTATGAATATGCAAAAGAGAGAGAATATGAGTTAACATGCTGCCTGCAAGGATAAAAGCACTGACTGTCCCTTAATGACAATAATGCCTCAGATTGGTGTGTTTTTCTCTGAATTTACTATTAACTATAAATCATTGAAAGACTTAATATTTCGCTTGGTCTCATTTGTGCCTAATGTTCCAAGGAGACAAGAGACAGAGACAGGATGTTTTTGTAAAGAAAATGATCCAGTGTTTAATGCTTTTCAAATCTCATTCTACTAACAGTATATCTTTCCCTAAATAGCTTCCATGTTTACAACCATCCCATCACCAGGGGTCTTATTGATTAATAGGGCTCTTGTTTACCATGTGTTTAAATTCTCAGGAACTTTTTGTAACAGGGGCAGGTGTTGAGGCCTGTTCAGAGTCTGTCCCTCATAATGGGTATACCCAGCCCAACAGGACAGGATGCTCAAGCAGCCAGGTGGAAGGCAGCCATGAACTTAGTGGACCAGGACAGGGGAAACATTCACCTCAGTGCTCTGGTAAGCACTGAAGCATAAAACTGGCCCTCAATTCTCAAGTATAATATTGTTGTGGGCTCCAATTGGATTTGTAGACAAATTTCTAACTCTCTACTCATCTGTGATCTTTATATAGACTCTAGGTTCTAGATTTTTCTGGACTCTATAGTTTATTTAGGCTCAAGAGAACGTAGTTAGAACATATGGCTGATTTAGTGATTCTCTAGTAAAGACACAGATTAGGTTAAGCTCTATAAGCAGCAAAGAACAAACACAAATTAGTTTAGGCTAAAAGGGGTTATCCTAATTCACATATCTGAAAAGTTCTAGATTAGAACTGCCCCACCCATACTTGACAGGGCTCAAATAATGACACTGGGACCTAGACTCTGTCACCTCTTCTCCAATAGCTTCAATGTCAGGCTCCATCTGGTGGCAGACCCAGATGGATGGACTCCTAACTTCAAGACCCACAGCAAATAAAGTTCCTCTCCTAACCTTTTTGAAGACATGCCGGATTTCAGATGCCCAGACCTGAACCCATCTCTCAGATTGGATCACGGAAAGAATGGCTGAGCCCAGGTCACACCATCATCCCTAGACCTGGCAGTGGGACCAATTCCAATCAAACTGGATGAACTTAAAACACTGTTTCTCCCCCCAAAAGAAAAACAGTTTGATCAATAGCTAAAAGAGTGGATGGAGGTTAGGCAACAAATGAAATTAAAAATAAATAAACCAACTAATTACAATTAGAAAATCAAAACGAACACACACACAAATATAACTCTTTGCTACAACCTAAACCAGGAGGGGAGCTTCATCCTCCCTTCCATCATTTTCCATGGAAAACACTTTCCTTTAGCGCCCCCCCCCTCACCCTGGGAAGCACCCATACAGCGCTGGTAACATAGCATTCAGCCCTTGTCAACTTCCACATTGTCTCCAACCACATCTTTCCCTTTCCAGTTTAATAGGAAAAGTGGTTCAACAGGGAAATAATTGAAAACAATTACTTTTTTTAAAATTCTCATTTGTAGAGTTTAAAAACAATGTTCTCCTATGTCAATTCCACTACACTTTGTCATTGTCCCTTGAGTGTTTTACTCAACTGAAAGAAGGAATGAACCACCATCCAGGCTCTGGTCAGATGCACGTTCAGAGTTTCAAATGTTCTGTAGAAGGATGCTGATCCAAACTCAGCAACACCAGAGCTGCAGTACAGAAGGGGTTGGCCTGTGGGCGTCACCACGGTTCAAATGTGCTCTAATTGACATTCTGGTCATTCCCAAGATGTCTCAGAGATGGAAAAGTTAGATTCTCATCATTTAAATGAATAACCAAAATGACTAAACGTAATAAATTTTACCCAGAGAACAAAAACTTGGGACATTTTCGGAAGTTTGGTTAAAGATAAGTATGGGGGGAAAAATAACTAAAAGACTGGGGAAGAGCTAACTGCTTAGGTAAAGCACTTGCCTACATACACAGGGCTCTGAGTTCACCCTGAAAATGAAAAGGGAAGAGGAGAAGAAGAAGAAGGAGTGGAGGCAGAGGAGAAAGTAGAGGGGAAGAAGAAAGGGAGGAAGGAGAAGGAGAAAAAAAGAGGAGAAGAAAAAACAATATCTGGAAAATAGAGGACCAGAATGAAAGAGGGAAGTTCCAAGCAACCCTTTGTAACTTATAAGTTTTGACCTAATAACCATTTTAATGGTTGTTTCTTGAAAGCTGAGAAAGTTGTAGAACCTTACAACTTGTCTTCTAGTTCTAGCCACACTCAGCCACCTGGGATTCACTACTTAGACTATCTTAATGACCAGCCTCTATGTGACAGTCACAGCACTTGTCAGCTGGGGAGATGGCAGGCCTCTTGCTCACAGTCCAGCAATAAGCGCCTCTCTCTGAAATACTCTCTCCTCAGGTTCTGGTGGTTTCCAGGATGTTGTGGGTAACTGAGGCCCTGAGCGTGGGTGGGAAGGAAGAAAGAGAATAGGGAGGGGGAGGGAGAGGGCAGGCTGTCCATTCTCCATGAGGCAGGCCTGCTTCCTAAAGTACAACCTCTGGACAACACAAAATTTTCTAAATTCATCTACTTCCTGTTAATGGTAAGAGAATGGAACACCAGACATAATGTTTGTTAACTATGTGGAGAGAGAGACTCTAATAAACTAATTCTGTGATTATCAATTGTTGAAGATCTATGGAAGACATTTAAATGCACGTATGTTCAAAAACCACAAATCTATCTCAAAATATCTTTTATGAGTGGGAAAAAATACTTATACCTACCTTATACAAGAGAAATTATTAGAATTTTTTAATAATAGTGAAAAATTGAAAACAACAAGTCCTTCATAAAGAAATAGCTAAGTAAAATATTTTAGATTCACATAATGGGATATTGTGAAACAATTAAATAAATAGATTAGGAAGCCAGACACAGTGGTGGGCACCTGTAATCTCAGCTCCTCAGGAAGTTGAGGCAGGAAGACTCAAAAAAGTTCAAGGCCAGCCTGGGTAAATAAGCAAGACCCTGTCTCAAAATAAAAGGGGCTGGGTTTGTAGTTCAGTGGTAGCGTGCTTCTGGTTCAATCTACATTAGTGAAGAAAGAAAGAGAGAAAGAAAGAAAGAAAGAAAGAAAGAAAGAAAGAAAGAAAGAAAGAAAGAAAGAAAGAAAGGGAGAGGGGGAGAGGAAGGAAGGAAGATAAATGAATAAATTAAATCTATATCCTCAATATTAATAAATAAAGAAAATAAAATTTTATAGTATTGAGCCCCTTATGTGCATTAAAATACATAACTTTACCTATACATATACATACAAATAAAACACACATGTATATGAGAAAACAATTTTAAAGAATGAAGAAAAGAGATGATTGAGTTTGGTGTCAAAAGAAACTTCAAGTTTACCTGAAATACTTTATTTCTAGAAAAAGGTGAGAGAATATGTAGTAAATTCATAGCAACAGTCAATTCTGAATAAGACGTTCTATTTCTTTCTTAACTTTGGTGTAATTTTAAAATTACCTCCCCAAGTAAAATTAATAATAATTATAATAATAATAAGGAAAAAATAAAAAAAATAAGTAAGCAAATAAACTCCTCACCCTGGGGCAGTCATACCCAGGTTCCAAAAGTCTGAGCTCAAAATATATCCTGCTCCTTCCTGAGCAAATCCAGATCTGACCAAGTCATTATGGCTTCTAGTTAGTGTACAAATTATGAATATTAGGGATTAGGGCATTTTAGAAGATATAGTAAGTTGAAGATTCTCTTTTAGCTTTATTTATTCCCTCTACCAGGATTGCAAGAGAGAAGCATGTGTCTTAGCATCTTCTAATTAAAAGGAAAATGTACCCAGCACTGTGTGCCCCGGGCCCATCACTGCCTGCCCATCACTCACCCTCCTTCTCTGCTCTTAGGCTGTAGATCTGAGTGATACCAGCAGGCCCAGCTCTGCCCCTCAATACCACTTCAGAAAACAGCCACCAAGCCTGTCAAGGGACAGCAATTATAGGCCGGAGACATTTTCTTCCAGCACTTTATTGTATTAACTTTTTTGTTTGTTTCCTTTAAATTACAGGGTGACCTGCTTTCTTTTGGAAGTCATAACCAGTGACCATGAGAACAATACTTTTCATTAAAAATACCAAAATAGCCAAGATGTTCTCAAAGATTCCAGCTCTAAAAAAATTGTACGAGCAAATGCAAAATCCAGCTACTAAAATTAGAGTCACAGATAGAGGACATTTTTAAAAATGATAAGCTTTTGCCTTGAAATGCGATATTTCTGCCCATTGATCTGCAGGTATTTATAGAACTGTGACCTGCCATTGTATCATTAGATATATTTGAAGGTGGGTGTACAGTGCGTGAATTTGGTAAAGTCCCATGTGATATATAACTTCACCTTATATTTTACCTGCTGGGCCAACAGTATTGAGTTCATGATCAAACTCACTTCTTGGTAAATGGTTCATATAATAAAAGTTCTCTGCCTAAAGGTCTCTGTGGACCAAAAATAAAATGCATTGCAGCAATAAATAAATATGCATCAGGTTAACAAGCCCTAAGTGTTGCTCTTGTCTGGCACTGGAAGCTAACAGTCTGTACTTCATGATAACAGAAAAGTTGGGGGAGTTGTTTTGAAAATATGCAAACTAAGCATGATGACCCATGGTGCAGCTTTTAATTCTAATATTTTACATAAATTATAAAGCATTTTTTGGAAATTGTCTAAATGGATGAAGTGAATATTTTCAAGCATTTGAAATAAAGCTGGGAAAACATCAAAGGTTCATCAACATGAACTCTTGTTTATGACAAGCAGATGCACGGGCAGTTCCTGATGCCTCCTAGGATCCCTGATCCGAGGGACCATCTACTCAAAGCCATGTGTTGTTTTCCAGTCTTTGCACAAATGTCTCTATTGGTGAGTATCCCCTTGCCTCCAGAAAGCAACCTAACTTTCAGGTAACTATGAAGGAGGGGGAGATGCTTCTCTGCTTGGGTTCCAAGCAGCTTCCCCACTCCTTTGTGGTCCCAAAGAGAACAGAGCACCAGCACCCCCCTTCTCTGCACGCTACACTCCAGACAGGATATCATGGCCAGTGGACCACCCCAGAGTCTTTGCTAAACCAGGAAAAACATCCCCATTTCCCTTGGCTTGTTATTTTCTTCTTTTTTAGTTTACACCCCTCAAAATTGCAAGGCTGAGGTCTTTTAAACAGTATTTCAGAGAGTCTTCTTAAAAAGAAGCTCCAAATATAAAACCCAATACTCACATAGTGGGTTGATTGGAAATAAAGAAATGACACATTTTTTTAAAAAACAAAAATTAATTTGGGGTTTAAAGACAAACACCTGGGCAAATTATCAGATAGAGATAAGCAGACAATGTAATATTAATATTATAATGATATCTAAATAATAGAATGAGACTACTTGTGCACATGATTATAGAGTACGTGTGTAGACAGAGAAGCCTCTGTTCTGGAAGCTGCTCTTAGTTTTAAACATGAAAGTTCTGGCAGAAGCTGAAGTATCCTCACTAATCTGAAGAAACTCCAAATGTCCACAATGTCCCTAAAGGGAAAACTGGGTGTAAAGGTTGGAAATAAGTCCTGGAGAGAGTGGTGGAGGGGGTGCCAGGCAGGAGGCATATTTCATAGAGCAAACACATGTAATTCAGCAACTAAACATTGAGCAATGAGCGTGGCTTATAGCTGCACAGTAGTGAGATGTGAAAGCAGCAGCCACCAAAAAATAGATGCCAGGGGTCACTACAAATGAAAGGGCCATGTTCCTTCCAACAGCGACACTCAGCCAACTAGGATTCACTGAGCACCTACTGTTAATCAGCACCATTCTGAGAAACACAAAGAACATCAATGTGGCCAAACTCAAGGAGCAGGAGAGAAATGGAGTTCAAGTGAGTCTAGCTAACCCTGGAGCCAAGAGAAGCGGTGTGTAGCTTCAGCCTGTGCAAGCTAAAGCACAGCCCAGGAGAAGCAGCCGTCCCCTTGCTGAGTAACATGGGAGTCTGGAAATCGTGAGAGCTCCACACAACCGGGAAATAGCAGTCCT
Source organism: Ictidomys tridecemlineatus (assembly GCF_052094955.1). Classification (NCBI taxonomy): domain Eukaryota; kingdom Metazoa; phylum Chordata; class Mammalia; order Rodentia; family Sciuridae; genus Ictidomys; species Ictidomys tridecemlineatus. The sequence continues at coordinate 21,162,071 of NC_135492.1, read as the reverse complement.
CACGGAGGGTGTTCAGAGGATGAGCTAAGCACTTGCAGCCATTGTGTCACTTAATCAACAGGAGCCCTTTGAGGATGATGAGGGTTATCACTACTTCTCCTGCTCAGGAGCTGGAGAAGAGTTAGGCATCTCCCTAGTTAATGAATGTATATGGTAGATGATTGCAAAAACAGCCCCAGTTCTCCCTGAAGCCAGGCTCTTCACTCTGCAACTTTGCAGCTCCTCTAGTCCACAGTTCCTTGGGTTTACCTTGGCTGATTAAACACAGCTTGACAATGTCCCAGCTCAGCCTCCAGGGGACTTTCCTGCTTCAGGGGTCTAGAACCCCTGAGATCACAATGGCAGCAAGCCTCCAGACCAGCCTCCTGGAGAACAGAGCATGCTGCAGCAGGAAGTCAGCCCAGACCAGGACATGTCCCCTAATGTGCCCACTGAGCTCAGAAGCTAGGGCCCTAGTGGAGATCAGCCCACCCTGCCCAGCCCCACCCAGACCCCAGTCACCACCCAGGCAATCTCAGCAGGGAGTGTGCCTTGTGCTTACCCACTTTGGTTGTTTTGTTGTGAGATTGCAACCCAAGACTGTCTGACCCCAGATGCCTTGTATTTCCTTACTCTATGTTGTCTTGCCAAATCCTGCAGCACCCTGCACCTCAGAATTAAGAGCATGTTTATTTCTGTTGCCTTTGCAGCAAATAATTCTTTCCACCAGTCCTCCCAAACAGGAAGTCCATCTTGTTTATGCAAATTGATTTTTCCATTCTGAGGTTGTTTTTCCTCCCTAAATCCTCATTTCCAGCTGCTCTAGGTCAGGGGTAAAGACAGAGCCTTCCAACAAGCCTTTTGGCATTGCAGAGCTGAGAGCCATCTGTTTGGCTGTGGGCTATTCACCATGGACCCGGCAAGAAACACGCTTCTGACCAGCAGTTGATAATTTGATAGCTCATCATTACCCAATAAATATGCTAATCATCACCTCTGAAGTGGGACTAAAACAGTGATTTGGTTGCAAAACATCTAGTACATGTCCAGAAGATACAGAATGGATATGACTCAAGCTTAACTTGATAAAACTGTCATTTTGTTATTTATCCCATTTCATTTGCAGACGCACTGGGATCTACCCGAGGCGGTGCCCGGGAAGTAAAAGGCCCTCCCTGCCATCTGATAAATAAGCAGGTGTTCGCTTTCTTTGACACACTATCATTTTACCCCTTTCCCATCTAGCTTTGTCTGGGCGAGTTTTCCTCTTCAGTAGATCTAATAGATTACCTAGAAATCTGAAAGAGCAATGAGAGAAAATCTTGGATGGAGGAAGCAGTTCCTCCTTCCCCAGCACCTGACCCCTGCAATCATTCAATAAGTGCTTCTGCTTGCAACATGCCTGAAAACTAGATTATGGAATCTAAAAAGGCACCTCAATTGGATAAACATTCTTCTTAATTACATAATGATGATGGTAGCACCCAATGCAGGAAATAATATAAATGTGTTTAAAATTAATTTCTGTGTTCACTATTTTATCTTTTAATACTAATAAAGAAAATGAGCAAAAGTCATTAAGGCATTTGTTTCTGATCCCATTACCTCTTTCCTTTAATTTAAAGGTTGTTATTATAAATAGATTAGCATAAAATGAGGATCTGAGTCCCGTGTGTCACATCCACCATGACTATTTATGTCATCATCTATATAGACATTGTCTCTTGCAGATGGCCAGTACAACCTGTGAGACTGTACACAGTATTACCAGAATGAAGTGCTGATAACAATGGACCACTTAAAAAATAAGTCAACTGAAAGGGAAAAAAAATCAGCTAATAAGTATTTGAGCACACATTGTGTGCTAAGAATTGAATAAACATAATCTATTTAAGCTTTTAAACAACTCTCTGAAGTAACTGCATGCATCATCTCTGAGTTATAGAGAAAATGGGAAACATTAGAGATGTAATCTGTCTTTTCCAATGTCACACAGATAGCAAGAGGCTGTGATTCCATCTTGGGGTCAGCCTGAAATCCCCTCTGCTTTGGAAAGTGGAAAGCCAAGATGAGAAGTCTGCAGGGAGAGGAGAATAAAATGGGTATTTCCAGAAGGAAGCAGAGTTGATCGATGGACATAAGAGTTTCAGAGCATTTAAGAGACAGTGCTATCAGAACTGCCTAAAGTGAAGAGACAGGTTCTGCCCAGCCCCAAGTCATCACCAACCAATACTTTCAAACACAGGAAAAATAAAATATTGCTAAAGAAAAATTTAAAAAACACATAGACCCCCGTTAAATTATTAGATATAATAGATAAAATTATTCTATGACATTGTTCTAGAAGTTTCTAAACAGTTAGTATCTGTCCTTGTCTCATGGGTAGGCAGGAGTTTGGGATCTGCCATAGTCTCAAGACCACACTTTAGGAAGCACAATTCAAAGTTTTGGTCCTGTGGCCCACTCTTAAAAAATCAACTCACCTCCCACCAAAGCCAGCTCCAAACCCCACCTTTTCCTCATCAATAACAAATTGCAGCTACTAGAACTTGAGTGCAGCACACAGTCTAGTGACAAGGAGACACACTTATAATTACAGGGCTTGGGGGAAAGCTCCCTGGGTGGGTGTTCTGGGCTCAGTGGTCCTACGAACATATCTATAAAACAGTCTTAGGGAAACAATTCTTCAAAGCAACATGAACACAGATGAGAACTCTAAGGCCTGAACAGAATCTGCATTTAATACAAACTCAACCAAGTACATTTCTGCACTTCATAGACTCAAAATTCCTAGGGCTGAGAAATGCTGGAAGAACTCTCTCTGTTACCACCTACATCCTCTTCCACCACCATCCCAACTCTCCTTCAGGGCTACCCTACATTTGCAAAGGTAATCTTCTTTTAAGAATTTTTTTTTTGGTACCAGGGATTAAACCCAGGGATATTTAACCACTGAACCACATCTTCAGCTGTTTTTCTTTTTTATTTTGAGACAGGGACTCACTAAGTTGCTAAAGCTGGCTTTGAACTTGCTACCTTCCTGATTGTCTCCCAAGCAGCTAGGATTACAGGTGTTGCCACCGCCCCTGGTTCTTTGAAGGTTTTTAAAGATAGGAATTTTGTGCTTCTTTACTTTCTCCTGAGTCCTTTATTTTTCTTTTCTTTTTTTCCCTTTCTTTCTCAGGGCTATGAAATGTGGAGAATATTTCTCTTACAAATCAAAGAATAGTTTAGGAGAACAAGGAGGGGCTACAGTTGTCAGATAAGGAGAAGACTCTGGCTTGGTTTATTGGTTGATTAACTAGTTAATTAGTTATTAAGTTGGGCTCCAGAAACATTTAACACAGAGATGTCTTAAGGGAAGGGCAGCAACTGGGATACCTCCTGAGCAATCCAAATTCCTTAGGAGGGTCTGCATGGTCTTGGGGAAAGGAGTCTGAAATGAGTGAGGAACTGACAAATAGAGAAACAGCTTGCTCTGACCCTCTACACACAGTCCCCCTTCGTCCCAAGAGCAGGGGTGATGCACTCTTCCTTCCACCCACTGTTCAGGATGTCAGTACAGGTGGTGTGCACTAACAAATGGTTGAAGGATTGCCCATGCTGGGCAAGGAGTCTGTGGGCAGCTGTGGAGACCTTGCATCCCAGACATGGGTAACAGATAGTCCTAGAAAGCCTATGAGCCACTCCCCATTATGTCCCCTCCTCCTAGGCTCCCTGCCCCCTCTTCTGCCTTTGTAACTTTATTGTCACACAATTGAACCCATTGAAAAGTTGCACAAATTGGGGCTGGGGATGTGGCTCAAGCGGTAGCGTGCTTGTCTGGCATGTGTGTGGCCTGGGTTCGATCCTCAGCACCACATACCAACAAAGATGTTGAGTCCGCTGAGAACTAAAAAATATAAATAAATATTTAAAAATTCTCTCTCTCTCTCTCACTCTCTCTTTTAAAAAAAGTTTCTCAAATGGTACCACCTTTATTAAGGTAAATTCAGCAGACTGATCACATGGCTCCTCTTTTGACCCCTTGGCTTCCTCTGTGTGTGCACATGTGTGTAACACTTACACATACATGTGCTGAATGTTTTTATCTTTCATCCCAAATGCATCAGATGTATCTTCTGAGAACAAAGGTGTTTAGGAAATTGGTAGAAACGTGATATCATAATACACATGCCACTTTCAAATTTCACCAAATGTCCCAATAACATACTTACACCATTTTTCCCTTTTTTTTTTCTGACGAAGATCCAGTCCAGGGTCGTGCACTGCATTTGATTGTCTTGTCCCTTTGGTGCCCTCAATATGGACAGGATTTGGTGACATTGACATTTTTTAAAAGGCACAGGAGAGATGTTTGGTGGACTACTCCTCCACTTAGATCTCTCTAGATGTTTCCTTAGGGTTGGGTTTTAATTATATGTGGATGCTGTACAAGTGACAGGTGTCTTTCTCAATGCTCAGCAGACACAGGACATTAACTTGTGCCCTTGGGAATGCAGACTTGGATCAAATGGGGGAGGTGATTTTCTCAGTGGAGATTTCTCTGCTTTAAAGTTTTCATTTTTGTCTTTATTAAAAATAATCTGTGGAGAGATGACATTGATAGTGTATAAATATTCTGTCTTCCAACAAACTCCCTCAATGGTTTTAACACAACCACCCTTTTCAGCATTATGACCAAAATACCTGGCAAAAATAATTTTAGAAGATTAAAAGTTTATTTGGCTCATGATTTCAGAGGTCTCAGTCCATTGGTGGTTGACTCTATAGCTTAGGGCAAGTTGAGACGGAACATCACGGCAGAAGTTTGTGGCAGAGGAGAGCTGCTCAGGATATAGTAACAAGGAATCAGAACTCTCTCTGCTCACCAGGAACAAAATATAAAGCCCAAAGTCACACCCTCAGTGACCTATATCTCCTTCAGCCACTCCTACCTGCCTATAGTTACCACCCAGCTAATCCATATCAGTGGATTAATCCATTTAATTAGGTTACCCTAAAAATCTAATCATTTCACCTCTGAAAATTCTTGCATTGTCTCACACATAAGATTTTAGGTGACACTGCACATCTAAACCATAAAATTCCACTCCTGGCCCCCCAAAGCTCTACCCATCTCACAATGCAGCATACATCTAATCCATTTCCGAAAGTCCTCATAGTCTTAACAGTTTTAGCATTGCCTAAAAAGTCCAAGTCCAAAATCTCATCTGAGTCTGAAGACAACTTTTCAGTGTGAGACCCTGTAGAAATCAAAAGCAAGTTACATGTATCCAATGTGTGATGAACAGAGTAAACATTTTTATTTCACAAGGAAGAAATAAGGGCATAGAAAGAAGAAAAAGGACCAAAGCATGATTGAAATCCAGCTAGGCAAGCAAGTCTTGTAGCTCCACTTCCAGTATCTGGGCACATGGCATCATGAAGTTCTCTTCAAAGAGCTGTGGAGCTCTGCCCCTGTGACCATGCTGGTTGTAGCTCACATAGCCTCTCTCTTGGTTTGTTTCTACTTGATTCCTGCAGCTTTTCTGGGCAAATGTTTCACATTACTGGCATCTTTGATTTATGGGTCGCCACTGCAGCTTCAGCTTCCTTCTCACATATTAATGTCTCACCCTTTCAAGGGCAGCCTGCAAGGACTCTGACCTTGACACACTTTTCTAGCCTTCCAAGCCGTCATTTGAAATCACGGTATAAGCCTCTATGCCCACCACCTCCCAACACTCAACTCTAATGTCCTGCATTCCTGCAGAACCAGCATCATGTGGCTGAAATCAAGGTCTGCCGCCATCTTGAGCAGCAGCCAATCCTACTGTGGGCATAGCTTCAGTAGCCTCTGAGTACCTGAGCAGCTAAGCACAGTGAAACAACTTCTGAGGCTGCCCTGTACAAGCAGCCCCATGTACTCCTCACAATGGAATTTTTACTTTTATATCCTTGAACCAGACATGGGTATGGTCTTGCCAATTACTGAGATGCCCTCATTCCATCTTTCCTATTATTTCTGGGTAAAGAATTTAGTCCATTTTTAGTGGCTGTAATCTCTTTAACACTCACACCTTCTTTAGCCGATTTTACTGACACTTTCACTTTGCTTTCTGCTTCTGAATATCAAAGTAAACTTGGCTAAAAGCCATCAGCAATATCCATGCCACTGCCTGAAAGCTGTGCTGCCTTGAAATTTCCTCCATCAGATTAATTAGTCCATCACATTTAAATTCAGACTCACAGAAAGTCTCAAGACATGGACAAAATGCAGACAACATCTTTGTCAGAACATAATATGAATGGTCTATAGTCCAATTTCCAAGAGTCCTCCATTTCCTCTAAAACCTCGTGAGCCCAGCCTTTACTGTCCACGGTTTTATTTACATTCTAATCTGTTAAGCTCCCACCAGAATCACTCGTTAAGCTCCATTGACAATGTTATAAAGCTTTTCTAGCTTGCACATGTAAACTTTTCAAAATTCTTCCCCCTACAAATGAATTTCAAATGCTTCTGAACCATATAGTCAGGTTAGTCACAGCAACAACCCCACCCCTGGTACCAATTTCTGTTTTATGAGGTTTTTCACCACTATGACCAAAATATCTAGCAAGAGAAATTTTAGAAAAAGAAAAGTTTATCTGCTCATGATTTCAGAGGTCTTCATCTATAGATGGTTTATTTAATAGCTCTGGGCTCAAAATGAGGTAGAATATCATGGTGGAAGTGTGTGGAGGAGGAAATCAGCCCAGGCCAAGGCAGCAAGGAAGCAGAGCTCTCTCTGCTCACCAGAGACAAAATATAAACTTCAAAGTCATGGCTCCAGTGACCTATATCCTCCAGTCACTCCCCAACTGCCTACAGTTACCACCCAATTAATCCATATCAGGGGATTAATCCACTGATGATGTTACAGCTCAAAATCTAATCATTTCCCTCTGAAAATCATTGCATTGTCTCACACATGAGCTTTGGTGAGCAGGGAGGCACCTATTATCTAAATCTTAACACTGCTCTAAATTCTATTTCTGATTATGGTCAAATAGACCATCTAAATAGTTCTAGAACTTGGAAAAAATATATATATACATATACATATATACACACACACACTCAACCCATGGCTGCCCTGACCTGATCTTTTTATTGTACACTGTGAGCCCTTCCAATCATTTTGAAACTGCTTCCTTTCCATATCAGCATGTGAGGATTTTAAGAACAACCCATATTCACAGTTTTTGTCTTGGTCATGAGGACACAGATGGCCTCTATCCGAGGCCATAATTATTTTGCTGCATTACCTCTTTCCCATGTCACTTCATGCATGTGAAGAACCACGTATGATCTGGCCTGGATTCTTTCCATAGAAAACACTAGTTGTTTTAGAATGTCTGGGCTTAACCAGTGGAGAAGCACCTCTGAATTCAAAAATAAACCAAGTCCTGACCAATTTGAAAAGAAAAGTGTCCACTCAGTGTGCAAGCCACAATACAGCATCCTGCTGCCTCTAGAGCTAAATTAATTGCCAGAGCCTGGCAGCTCTCCAAACAACCACTGCTCTTCCCTTCATTATTGAAAATCTCTGCTGTCACTTCTTAATCAATGCTTCATTCGTAATTCTATGGATTGTATTTTGCTTGCACACAGGGAGGGGCTGGTGTAAATGCCACTTTTACTCAGCAATTAGTTTGCATGAGGATTTAAGTTGGAACTCACAGGTTGGCAAGATTTAGACATTCTGGTAGCAAGAAGCCCTCAGGCCTCTCTGAGAAACAAATGGACTCCCAACAATGCTGAGTAGACACAGGGAAACAATTTTTTAAGGTCCTGCAACCTATTAACCTATTGTTCAAGGTCATGAAGATACACCTGCAAATACTGGCCTATAAAGTAAAAATCAGCAAGCTCTTTCTCTCTCTCTCTCTCTCTCTCTCTCTCTCTCTCTCTCTCTCTCTCTCTCTCTCTCCCCTCTCAAACACACACACACACACACACACACACACACACACACACATTTTTATTTTCTGCCAGCAGTGCAAAAAATAAAAGAGATCAATAAAGAACCGTTGGTCACAAAGGGAAAATATCTTTAACATTTATTAGGCATTTTCTGACTAGCTTGTTTTCCTGTTTACTATGGGAATGCAGTGAGACTAGATGTGACCATTTTTTTTCCCAGACCATGTTTTCATGTTCCAATCTTTTCCTTGTCTGCAGAACCCATAATTCAAACTAAAGAGTGAAATATTATTTGGATTAGGAGCAGAATTCTCACTCATCCCCAATACTCAGAAATTAACCAATACAAGCCTGGAAAAGGAATTTTAAGATGTTTGCTCTGATGGTATTACAGGACAGCATAAGGTACTCTACAGATGCCAGGTGAACTGGGGCCTCAGAAAGGCCCATAAACACCTCTGTTGATATACAAGACTGATGAGACATCCTTTTATTCCACTGGAAATTTGTCGTGACCATCTGCTATGTGCAGAGGTCACGTTGTCTAAGCCCCAAAGTCAAATAAAACTGCCAAAGGTCCAAATCCATTTTCTTAAAAATTCTTCTGGGACACACATTCTATAACCTCTTTTGGAAAGAATAAATTTAAAGTAGATCCGATTCCCAGAAAGAGCCAGTAGGTCATACTGTCCTTATATAAAAGGACATAGTCAATTCAACTGGTATTAATTGAAAGCATATTTAGGTTGTGCTACCATAAGGGTATTTGGAAGGGACACAGACAGCTGTACCCTGTTAATCTGGTTTGCTAGAGTCACCTCTGTGGCTTAAAATTCTCCAATGGCCCCCTTTCTTTATGCCTGGGATAAACCCATGCCATTTTTCAAGGCCCCTGACCTGGCTTCTGTTTTTTGTCAATCTCCTCTTCATCACCCATGAACACCTGAAGTTCAACATTCTCCAGCCACCGGAAATCTTCTCAGTCCCTCAAGTTTGCCAACATGTCGGTCAAGGGAAGTGCATATTTGCTTTTCCCAGCAAAACAGGAGCAATATCCTTGCAGGCCTGGTTTTCAGGTTTCAGCTCAGAAAACCTTCCGCATCCATCTGTCTCTATGATTGGCTCTTTATGCCTCTTCTCAGCACCTGCGAGCCTTGTCTACTTTCTCCACCATTCCAAGAAGAGAGTTCTTCAATCCTGTTCACTACAGTATCTTCAGTAGAACTCAATAACCACATATGAAATAACAGAAGACTAAATAAAAGAGTCTATAAAATATGGTCATATTTCACCTTTTAAGTATCTCTGCCTTGTATTGTAAGTATTCTGGATGAAGTCTAATGTTCTCTAAAGACATTAGGTGTCTCGAGCCATCCATGGGCTGTGTGAGTGAGCTATGTGCATTTGAGCATATGAGGAGACTGGCCTGACCTTAATGCCTTATTGGGCTGTGCCACATATGTGTACCTTTTCTCTGGCTCTGCCTGTGATCCCACACAGCACCTGAGATGGGTGTGGTTTTCCAAGATGTCAATCAACCTGCTGATCACAAGACATCATTAAGCAAGACTCTACCCTTCGAAACCCAATCCCTTGCCTTATTTGGGTGGAACTTTCTATCAAATGTCTTTCCCCTAAAAAATAGAGGAGTTCAGGGTGGCCTCACTCTCTTGCCTCTTGCCTACCTTGCTACTCTTGCCTTTCAGCATAGGAGCTGACACCTGAGGCCTCAGAGCTGTCCCTGAATCCTGAAAAAGGTATTTCTGTGTTTATATGTGTTTGTTGTTGTTGTTGTTGTTGCCAATCCAGCCAGCTGGTGACAGTTAGGGATTCTGTCTCATATGCTTTTCTTTCACTCTGAAGCACTCATTGCTCAGGAAAATTTGATAAATATCTATAGGGAAAAAAAGAGGAAAGAAATAAAAGAAGAGGTGGAGGAAGGTAGAAGGGAGAGAGGGAGACAGGGAGGGAAAGAATTTGTCACCAGATGGACAATGACTTTTCCTGCAGCAACACACTGAAGCAAGCAACCAAGAGTTTAATGTTGGGACTCATAATAATTCAGATTCCATTCTCAGGATTAATTCAAAGCAGGAAAGTGCTGTCAGGCATTGGAGGGAGTGTGGAAAGTGGTATTGGAGAATTCTTCACTGGGCAACTCCGAAAACCATGGGAAGCCAGAGCTGAGCAAGTGAGAGACATACCTTCCTAAGAGCTCTGAGCAAAGATCTTTTAAATCAGGGGAACAGATGGTCGCCTTATTAAAGGGTGCCTCTCAAAGGTAAATTCTTTTTCTTTTTTTTCTTCTAATCCTCACCTTGGCAAAAGGTGAATTCCTCATTTTGAATGAGTCTCTCTCTAGGGCCCCTATTTCAGCCCCACCTCCCCTGTTCAAAAATAGGACATTCAACCTCTGCTGTCTTCTTCATTCTTGTGAAGAGGGAGCTGAGCATGTCCCCCGCAGCCTAAGGGCACCACTTTTGCCTGTAAGAGGGAAGATGCATCTCAGAGATGGGGTATGAATTCCATTCCCATCTGAAACTTGGCTGTAGGAGAAAGCACCTAAACTGCCGCATGTACACACTAAACATCTGCTGTGTTTCGATAATACCACTCTCCTACTAGGCTGCTTTCTGCAAAATGCCCGGGAATGGCTCCCCATCGCCCATTCGGTGCAGACAGCATGATGCGGTGAACAGAGGGAACCACTCTGAGTTTGGCCACAAACTAACTGTGGGATGCTGACAGGTCAGATCACCTTCATGGATCAGTTTCTTCTACAGACCAGATAAACGTTAAGTATCTTGAGGACAAAAAAATTAAAATAAAATTTAAAATTACAACTAAAGGTAGCTGCTTCTGCCTTCACAGGTAGTCCCCAAAGTGACGTCAGTAACAACCTTTGCTTGCTTTTTGTTTGCTTTGGCTTGTTTTGATCTAACTTGTTGACTCTCGAGATACTGTCACCAGACTGGCAGCATCAGTATCACCTTGGGGATTGTTGGAAATAAAAGTGCCCTGACAGGTGAATCAGAAGCTCTGGGGCTGGGACCCAGAATCTTATATTTTGACAAACAGCCTAAGTGATTCTGATGCAACTCATATTAGAGAACCAATGTCCTAGAAGAATACTTTTTTGGGTCTTACTGTGGACATGTGTGTGGGGTCTCCCTTGACCTCTGACAGCTCTCATCACCAACTCTGGCTCTGGCCTTGCATGAATGCTATGCCACCCATTGCTACAGACAGAGCACAGGACTTTGTTGACCCATCAGTGACTGCCATTCCTCCACCACAGTCACTGGCACAGGATGAGCAGATCCAGAAAAGTTTCAGAATTGGGGTGGGAAATGGACACTCCCAGAGAAGAAATGGCTTATGGGAAAGTCCGTTGGGCACCATGAAAGGAAAAAGGCTAAGATGAACCAGACATGGAGGAAGATGGAAAAAAGAGGGGAAACCAAGGGTTAATGTCCCTGCCCATGACTTGATAACAGTCCTACCATAGCAGCACCCCTGAAGCAGAGCGTGAACTGCACTGATGGTCTAATGCTGGTTTGAACCAGGTCTGGTATCACCTGTGACCAAGTTTTCTAACTCTAACCACCCACACGGAGTATGAACAGTGAGGACTCTTTTCCCTAGTCCCCTAAAACAGGGTAGAGTAAAACACCAGAAGAGTCAAGTGCTCCCCATAAGAATACCATGCACCTGTTTTCTGCTAAGACTAAGGGGAATGCAGATGGTTCACCAGGTGAGGAAGGTAAGGGACCAAGAGAAAGAAAATATTTAGGGAGGAAGGAGGTAAGTGAGAGGGTGTTTTTAGACATGTTAGATACGTGAGGAGAACGTGGCCATGAAGAAGTGGCCTCCAGGGGAGAAGAGGTGGTCCATGGCAAGGGCATTGTACTAAGCACTTTCCCTGAAGAGTCAGCCCAGGTCCTACATTGAGAGGTAGAGCTGAGATCCCAGTCAGCCCGATGCCACTGGGGTCCCCTTCCATGTGCACCTCCATAGGCTCAGGCCCCAGGCTGAGATTCTTTCATGCTCACAGAAACTTCCCTAAGGTGTGCTCCATGCTCAGCCAGTCCTGAGGTGCTTTGAGAAGACTGTGGGAAGGGGGTGCATTTCAGCTTAAGGTATAGCCATACAGAAGGCGTGCCCTGTGCCCCCTGAACACTGAGGGGACATTCAGAGCCAGGGAGAGGCAGAGGAGCCAGCGGCTACACGATGAGACTCTGAAGTGAATGTGCAATAATAAACCCCTTTCCCACCTGGAAAGTAGTGCTGCTTGGAGGGAGCAGGGGTGTAAAAGTGAAAAATAAAAACAGTCTCGCGACACTTCCACAGGGCCTAGAGTCATCATCCAGTGCCATCAAGTTCCCCCTTCCAAAGTTTAGGGCCTCTGTAATCTGGACGAACCCTATTTCAGAGGTCAAAGTTGTGAAAAAAGACCAAATATACTCAAAAGTAGGCTTTGTTTGTCCTTTGAAATGCTAATGACAGTTTATGATTTATTCCTATCATTTACTAAGTGGGAGAGAACCTATGAAATATCCTTTCTCCTTCCTGACAGTTTGTAATTGAATTTTTCTGATCACTCAGGAGCCCTCCTATTTAGAAAAAAATAGGAATACTTTGGTCAATGTTGTTCTCTACCTTTTCTGATCAGTGGAATTTCTTTTTCAAGAAAGCATTTGGGATTATATATGTAATGGTATATTGTTTTACTTCTAGGTTTATCTTCCTTAAAAATGGAGACAGATAGCCGGGCTTGGTGGACCGTGCCTATAATCCCAGCAGTTCAGAGGGCTGAGGCAGGAGGATTGTGAGTTCAAAGCCAGCCTCAACAAAAGTGAGGTGGTAAGTAACTCAGTGAGACCCTAAATAAAAATACAAAACAGGGCTGGAGATGTGGCTCAGTGGTCGAGTACATCTGAATTCAGTCCCCAGTGCAAAAAAAAAAAAAAAAAAAAAAAAAAAAAAAAAAAGAAAGAAAGAAAGAAAGAAAGAAAGAAAGAAAGAAAGAAAGAAAGAAAAATGGAGATGGGTAATGCGACAGGGGAAAAAAAACTCTACTAAAGCATATGGGAATTGAAAAGGAAGTTAAAAAAGAAAAAAAAAATCTAAACTATACCAGCATTTCTTCATCTCAAGACAGTTGAAGTTTGAGACCAGATCATTTTTGTCACAGAGTGGGGGTTTGTCTTGTGCTTAGTAGCATCCTCAGTCTTTACCTACTAGGTGCCAGGAGCAATGACTCCAGACCAAAACTGTCTCCAAATGTTGCTTGAGGCTCTGAAATAATTAAAAATCTCATTGAAAACAGAAAATAGTTGGAAGACGTTGGTGTCAGACACAGGTTGTATCAGGATATATTACCCCATCTTTTTCCAGCATCAACTCTGATCTCTTGAAAAGAAGCTGCCCTGTCTCTTTTGGACACAGTCTGCATGGCCTAGTGAGCAGTGCACTCTGACCTTCTCAACCCTGCAGCTCGAAGACCCATCACTAGCCCTGGCCAGTAAGGCACGTTCTCCATGGAATTTGCTTTTGGGTGACTAGAAAGGATCAGGCTCACTTTCCTCACCACAGAACGGGGCAGCTGAAGGAACCCGCTAGCAGGTTCAGCAGCCAGAACCTTCTGGGACTAAGTTCCTGCTTCTCTTCTGAGCCTTAACCCCCCAAGCACCTTTCCAATAACTCCCTCTTGGTTATTTGAGTCAGAGAAGGTTTCTGTTGCTTGCCACCAAGGAGACCTTAACAACAGAACCTTACTTAGTAAGATAGGAAATCAGATAAGAAAACAGAAAAGCCCTAGCAGAATCTAAGACTGAATGTATGAATATGCATGTTCATATGAATAAATACATAAATAAGTATTATCACCCCCATTAATATGTTTGATCACATAGAAATATGTGTATCAAGATAAATAGGAAGTAATATATTTTAATGTTTAAAAGTAATTATAGTTGGAACATGACATTGCAGTTGATTTATTATTATATTTTCTATATGTTAATTTTAATATTTTCATATATCACATGTAGAATTTTTTTAAAGCCTTTTGCATTTTTAAAAGAAACATCTTGAGTGCCCCCGGCTATTATGTATGATATATGCTAAATCATGTTTTATCTGTCAAACATCTAGTACTCTGCTAACAGCTGAACCTCATTTTAACCAAAAGTGTATTTATTCTACTTATCTAGACTCAAAGTGAATGGTACTGATGGAACTGAACAGCCTCAATTTCCCTTCACGTTGACCCACACCATCTTACCACGTGACATCAAAGCACTTCCGCTTTGAAGTCAGACAGTCGCATTAATTAGGAAAGTATGCTTACTAATTACTAAGGATCCATGACCCTTAATAACTTGGAATGTTTGCCGTGTCCCAATCAGTTAAGTGAAATTAGAAAAGGCCATGATAACAAAAGCAAATGGAGAAGGACCACACTGGGAGACATATAATTAACAAGCTCCATTATCTAAACTTTCATTAAAGATAAACAATCAAATGTTGAGATATGAAAGGCATAGCTTTTAATTAAACTGCAGCGTCCTCTCAAGACCTGCTTCCCCTCTGGAAAACATTCATCAACGTGTGTCGTCATGTGTCCCAAACTGCCATTCTTTCTCAGGGGGTCCAGTTGATACTTCAGCAGGTTCTCAAATCCATTGAAACAATAAATTAAATGATGAAAGGAGAAATAACAATAAATTAAGCTGAAAGCTGTAGTATAATATTTTACTACTTAAAAAAAATCCATCCTTTCAGAGATTTATAGAAGACTTGAATAGCCAGGGTTGGAGACGACTTCTTTACTTCTGGATTCACCCACACAGCCTTCCCTCATGGCCAAGGACACGTACTCTCTGATGATTTTAATTATTTGCTTTCAAGAACTGGAAACAAAATAATCAACTCTCTAGTTTCAAAGGACATTTTAGAAACCTGAAAATCAGAGTAAAATTAAAAAAAAGGAAAGCAACAAAGAAACAAAGAAAACCCCTCTGTTTGACCCCTGACTCACACACACACACCAGGATACCAAGGAGGGCAGCAGCCCTGGGTGTACTCCAGCACACTCAGAAAGAAAACATGACATCCATTTGTTCCATCAGCACAAATGTCCTTGCTCCGTCTGGTCTAGCCTCTGCTCTGTCTCGGTGACATTCCACGAGTGCTTCTCAGCTGGCTTCATTCCTGCCTGGGGTTGGCATGTTTCCAGCGGGTCCCCCACAGTTGAGCATTAGCACTCTCCTCGCGTTCCGCAGACTCAGTGTCAACCTTGATCACTGGCTTCTCTTTTCTCCCCACACTGTGTGTGATATTGTCACTCAACTGGATAACCAGTGCACACAGTGGGACAACCCTACAATCTGCTGGGAGGCAGTTAAGTACAGGGTACCGCCTACGAGGATGAGGAGTCAGACAGGCCAGGTTCAAACACAAACTGTGTTCCTTTGGAGCTGAGTGACCTCGTTGGATTGCTTGTGTTCTCTGCCTTTATTCCCTCCTCAGGGAAAAGGAGGACAGTGACAGCACCTTCCTGAGGGTGTTGAGGGGATTATGGAGAGGGAGCCAGGGCACACATGACATGCTCGGCCCCATGCCCAGCACCCAGAAAACTCTCAGCAGCCGGCACCGTCCATTATCCACATTTGCACAAGCAGGCCAACTCCTGCGCGGACATTTGCCAACATGATACAATTTAAAGGCGATCAAATGTACCTATCTTGAAAAATCCTCTAATCTCTTTGCAGGACCCTGGATCCCCACCCCTCAAATCACCTGATATTTTTCCTAACAGGAGACTCCAAAAAAATTCAAAAATATTAACTAGGAAGCAAAGTGCATTAAGCCATTTTTACTCATTAATAGCTATTAATTTTTCAATTAGCTATTCAACTAGCAGATTCCTGTTTCAATTCAACCAGTAAATGCCGAACAATTACCAGTGCAAGAAACTGCTAAACTGTGGAGAAAGCAGAGTGGAAAGCAGAGAGGGTCCCTGGTTTCCAAGGACTCAGAAATTGACGGCATTGACAGACTTTCATGGATGTACAATGTGAAAACGTAAGGAATACCGCTGGTGGTCTGAGCTTGCTGTGCACATGCTTTTGTAAGGGGATATCAATTCCTTCCTACATAGGAGAAACCACATTGGAGCTGTAACGCTCCTCTGTCCATCCACCCACCCATCCATCCCTACAGCAGATATTCATTGAATGCCAGTTATTCACGAAGCATGTGCTAGGTACTGAGCTCACTAAGATGGTGAACAAAACAGATATTGACACTACTGACAGGTCACCATTGGCCCAGCAACATAGTGGACACACCCTAAATGGATACACGTATAATGAGGGAGGGGAGATGGAAGACAGGAGAGTCTCATGAGTAGAATAAAGGGAGGAGACATGACTGAGAAGAGGACTTCACAGGGGACCTCTAGAAGAAGGGACGTTTCCAAGGAGACCTGAAGCAAGCTGAGAGGATGATGGATGGAAGATAAAAGGAAAGAAATATGGGCACAAAAGCAGCAGGGCATTTCTCAAAGCCTTGAAATGAAGCCCAAATGAGGCTAGAGACTGAAGAGCAAGGCCCCGTGAGGTGGCCAGGTCATATGGTGCTTGAAGGCCTTGCGAATAAGTTGGGTTGTCTCTTTCCCCATGGAATAGAAACCATTAATGGGCTTTCAGTAGGGGTGAGTGAAAGTGATGCTATTGAACTTTATTTCAACCATTTCTGCTGCAAGGAGAATGGATTACAGATTCATACCATTTATGGAATTTGAGGTCATACAGTTTTAAGGCCACTGCAATCATCTATGGTAGGAGATAAGATCAAGTGCAAGGCAGCCTTGTTTATCCCATCTGCAGAATGGGGAGAACCATGCCTGCTCTTAGGGTTACTTGTGAGGAGGGATCCAGGAAGACATACGGAGAGTTTAGAACACTGCCATGCACACAGTGAGGAGGCAGACCCCTACCGACTCTTGTCAAACATCACTACAGCTGTGCTTCTGCAAGAGATTGACAGATAGGAGCTGACTCCGATTGCACTTAATGGCAAGAGAAGTGTCACCGCCCAGTTAAGCAATTTCCCCAAGTTTATAAGGCTCCTAAGTGGCCAAAATCGGCTTAGACACCAGCAATCTGGCTGCAGAGCTAAGCTCTCATCTGCACTTCTGACCTTCTAATACATACATGGACTAGTCCTACAGAGGCTTTTCTAATAAGAGTTTCAAATCGAGTAGTGGATTAAAATATCTTTGCATTTCTATAAGAATATTCCACAACATCATTTTAATGTTTGAAGCATAATTTATTTAACTGTTTCATAAACTGAGATTGCTTCCGTGCTTTTTAATCTTATAAATAATGCTGTGAACATTTTTTTATCTTTTGTTTCACCAACACTGGTGACTTCCTTCAAGAATTAATTCTCAGGACAGGGGTTACTGGTCAATACACATGAATATTTCAAGAATTTTTCCATATAAGGTTGAGTGATTCTCCAGAAATGTGGCACCAGTATATTTTCTTATAACTTTTTCTGCTTGTTCTTCTCTGGCCACCAACTAGCTGTGGAGAGCAATTGAGGTGACTCTCAGGACCACATCAGCAGTGCCTCTCCATGTCTACCATTCTCTTCTCTCTGTTGTGCCCATAAGAGTTTTTATTGTAAACGTACTTACATGTGGAAATCCCTATGAGTAGAGAGATGCTAGGGAGGGTAGGTGAAGACCTAAGGGAGAGGAGCAGCTTTGCCCACATATGCTTGGCACAAACATGATGCAGCCTGGTATCAAAGATGAAGCACCAGGCTTCAGTATCAGAAGTCCAGAATTTAAATTGTGATCAGATCTCTATCCGTAGGTAAGTTACTTTCTGAGTCTAGTTTTCTCATTGTAAATCATTATGCATCAGTAATACAAGTAACAAATTGGGAAGACTATATCTTGTCCATACTTAAATGCATCTTTTCTCATTTTTTAATATCCCTGAATCGGGAGTATGTCATGTAGCTGATGATTTTAAAGTTCTTTACAACTGTGCCTGGTTCCATGCTCTGGCAGTACTTTTTCCTTAGTGGCTGAAGTAGGCAGAATTCCAAACATGACCTTCCAATGATACTCCCCCTTCTATAATAGCCTCCTATAGAGTGGCTGGAACCTATGCGTAGGATGAGATGTCACTCTAGTGATGACCCCATGCTACATAGCAAGAGGGAGATTTCCAGATTAGTTTTCTCTGGCTGGTGGACAAAAGTCAGAAAGACTCATAGCAGAATAGAGATTTGAAGAGACCAGGGCATGTAATAGTCAGCTTCTCATCACTGTGACAAAAATACCCTACAAGAACAATGAAGAGAGAGAAAGTTTTATCTGTGCTCACAGTTTCAGAAGATTTCATTCATGGGTTACAGCTCCATTTCTTTTGGCCTGAGGTGAGACAAAACATCACAGCAGAAGAGCATGGTGGAGCAAAACAGTCAAGCTCCTGGCAGCTGGAGAGCAGAGGAAGAAGAAGGGGCTGGCCCCAGTGGTTACTTCCTCCAATCAGGTCCCGCCTCCCAGCAGTCAGTCCATCCAGCTGTCAATCTATTAATCCATCAAGTAGATTAATCTAGAGATGAGGTCGGAGTTCTCGTGATCCACTCATTTTCCAGAGCCCCACCTCTGAAACTTGCTGCACTGAGGACCAAGCCTTCAATGCATGAAGTTTAGGAGGACACTGCAGATCCAATCATAGTAAGACCCTGGCTGTACATGGCTTTGAGAAATAGGGATCTGCTACTTCTGTGGGAATATAGCCAGGTGATGTGGGGCAGCTCAGTGACCTACCAGGTCCAGATTGCTTCTCAGCTTTGACCCAGCGCCCATGAAACACTGACTTCTGTCTTGGTGCTTCTGCCTTGGCTGCCCCATTGCCCCAACCTTGGCTCATGGCAGAGTTGAGAACAAAGGGAATCTTCTGGTGCATTGACCTTTTCCTTTGAGAAAAAGACCTTCTCTGGAATTCCTGCTGACCTCTCTATGTTTATAAGGCAATCTATAATGTGGATGACTACTTTTTAAAAAATATATCATTACCTTAATCAAAATCATGCTGTTGGTTACAAGTTCAGAGGGTGAGGGTGTTGGAGAGGTAGCCAGCAGCACTTGCTGAGGCCCCCAGAGGGAGCAGGAGAGTGGCCACACCATTTGTTTCCCTTCCTTCTTATCTTTCACCTGTCTCTGAAGTATGTCCTTAAAATGGCTGATTCTAAACATGCAGGCTCGCATCTACCCTTCCTGGATCTGAATACTCAAAAGATTTTTTAGAATTAGTCATCTGTACTTGCTTTACTGGGAACATGAGAATTTCTCCCCCTCTTTAATGACAAAAATAATGGTCTAACTTCCCGTAACCATTTTCTTTCTCTCTGCACCCAAAGTTCTCAGAAATAATCAAATACAAATAGCTCTTCAAATTTTCTAGTACCTCCCTTGAAAGCCCTCAGACAACACTTCCAAAAAAACTAGAAATACCAGTTTCTCTCTCCCAGGTCAGAGAGTCACCCATTGAGGTAGAGTCCTTCGAAATTTTCATCAGGTTCTGGGAGTTATTCAAATGACGATAATGAATTTCTGAAGAGAGAAAGTTTCAGTGATTTTTTTTCTGTTAAGTAAACAAAGAAGGTATTCCATCTGTCTATAAGAATTACTTTCAGTTACATTTTTTCCTGTTAGAAGCAAAGAACATGCCAAAAGCATTAGTGGCAAACTTTCAGAAAATATGGCTTATACCTAATTTTGTAAATCAAGAGAAATAGCGGAGCATCTCCGAGTTGAAGTTGGATTCCTTTTTCTCTAATTTGCTTTGTGCACCTGTTAGGATATAGGTAACAGGAGTGCTACTGGAGCTGTGCTTGTTTTGTGCTCATTTGATACAAGAGAAAGAAGGTGGCATCAGGCAGGCTTGGTGATGAAGCTGGATTTCCAGCAAAGTGCTATGGAAGCCATCATGACACCTAAAACCCAAGACCCGAGCTTCCACGTGCCCAATAGAGGGGAAAATAATTGTAGAATTCCCACAGATGAAATGAGATGAATCAACATATGTGCCTATGTAAATGCGTGTGTGTGTGTGTGTGTGCACACGTGTCACTTGTACTTCATGGAATACATAAGAATGAAATAGTCTGGATTTCTACCTAAAGGTATTGCAAGCACAAATTCATAGTGTCCTCCAGCTGCAACAGAAATGACCAGCAGAATAAAAAACGAAACACAGTTTGCATTAGCCTTAGGAAGCAGGAAAGACAGTCATCTACGTATCAGAAATTTTGAGCAATCTGTACCTGAGATTTCACACACACACACACACACACACACACAGAGAATTTTAATATTTATTTTTTAGTTTTCAGCGGACACAACATCTTTGTTTGTATGTGGTGCTGAGGATCGAACCCAGGCCGAACGCATGCCAGGCGAGCGCGCTACCACTTGAGCCACATCCCCAGCCCTTGTATTGTTCTTAAAAGTTAAAACTTTTCTGTGCATCTAAAAATATTTCTTAGACATGGGTGTTAAAAAGGGTTATTATATTGGTTAAAGAAAAAGTATTCAAAATCAGATTAATTTAGAGAGTTTGGTTTAGGGCCTTTCCACAGTACCTCACCTAATCTACATCACATCCCTGTGGGGTAGGTGGCACCGGGTGGGGTGCATTTCACAAATGAACAGAAACTCAGAGAGATAAGAGGTTTGCTCAAGGTCACACAGTAAAGTTTAGGCCAAGCCGAGAGTTGAACCCACATCTATCCAAATCAAAATTCTCTGCTTCACTTTTTGAAGCCTCTTCTCTCCCATCCCATTTCCCAGGGCTGTTGGATAAGGCGAGACCCATGTGCATTTACCATGTGTCAGGCATTGCATGTATCAGTCAAATCCTCACAACAATCTCATATGGTCATTACTAATGATATTCCCATTGTATTAAGGTACAGAGAGTTTAACTAACTTGCTTAAGGTCACAAGCTAAGAATGGAAGAGCTGGGAGTTAAAGAACCCCGGCAGTCTGGATCTATAGCCTCCCCTTAAAAGGGTCAAGTTAACAGTGGAAAAAGTTCAAATTGCTTTAGGAATATAGAGTAGGATTAATTTTGGTTCTCACAGAATCCCTGAAAAGTTCCCCACTCCTGGCTTCTGACATATTCCAAGACAGGGCTCTGGTTTCAGATGTGCCCACATGGGGGACAATTGCCTCTTGGATTCATCTGGGAGCTTCTTGAAGATGGTGGGGTGCTATTGTCACTCTCCATGGGTCTCTAGCTATTGCTCACTGCCTTCTGAGGTGCTCTGGATCAAGGCTGGTCTTTAGATATGGTCCCGTGCTAAAGTGATGGGATAGGGCACCAATTTGCCTACAGAATGAGCTGCAGGGTCCAGAGAGACCACTGAGGCAGTTTATGGCTCAGTAGTCAAGGGCCTGCCTTCAGAGTCAGGCCAGTTTTGCGTGGAAGGGCGTGACTTGCTTCTCCTTATAGCAATGTCAGTTTCCTCTTTGGTTCCCTGTTCCGTGGGATGTGCACCTGTCTACAGGTCTCCTACTTCACTTGCTGGCCTTGGGTTCAACCTGGGGCCAGAGTGGGCTTTCTCCACCTCAGGGCCTTTGCCCTGCTGTTCCCCCTGGTGGCACTGTTCTGTCCTCACTTGTGGCTGGCTCTTTCTCACCCTTGGTCTCAGCTGATGTCAGCTGCTTAGGGAGACCTTCCTTGTCTACTGTAGCCTGCTGCCAACACATCCTCCTGTTTTATTTTGCTCATATCTGTTATTAGTACCAGATAATTATTGATTGACTTGCGTTTATTCTCCTCCACATGAATATAAGTTCAAATAAGACAAGAGATTTAATCTGTTTTGTTCTCAGCACCAACAACTGCATCTGGCATCCAATAAATAAATAATGAATTGATTGAATGAATAAATAAACGAATGAATGAAAGCCGAGCCCCCCAAGCATTACAATCCCAGTTCTTCTGCTGCAGTGGGCTATCAGACGGTCAGACTTTGCAGATGGCCCCTTGGCCCCCTTCTCGAGGAGCTGGAGCACGAAGTAGGCTGGCTCTTGAGAGACGCTCCCTGCAAGCCTGGGCGGTGGCCCCGCGGGGAGAGGGGCTGTCGTCATTTAGTGACGCTCCCTAAAGCCGCTCTGCGGCCGCAGGGGCGACTGGGGTCGGGTGGCGAGCGCGCGGGTCTTTTGCAATGGTGCCCGGTGGCGCTGGTCCCGCCCGCTCCGCCCCTGTCGCTGCCCTTGCTCCGGGCCGCGCGGCCCCGCCCGCTTCATGTGGCCCGTCCCGCAGCTGGGATTGGCTGGGATCCGGGAGGCGGCGGCCGCGGCGGCGGTCCGCGAGGCTCCAGAGACGGCGGCCGAGGCCCAGGCGGCGGCGCACGGGAGCGGCAGGAGCAGGCCCGGCCCTCAAGCGGCCGCACGGCCCGCCGGGGGCTGCTGTGGCTGCCGTGCCGCTGGCTGCGCTCTTCTTCTCGCTGTGTCCTCGCTGCTCTACTCCGTCTACGTGGCGCCCAGCATAGGTAGGAGGGGGCCTCCCAGGACTGACCCCGACCCGGCCGGCGTGCCTGAGGCCGCCGCACCTTCCCGCCCGTTGCGCCCCGCCCCGGGGCCCCGCCCGCCGCGCTGCGGACCCCTCCCCCCCCCCCCCCCCCGCCGCGGACCCCCCCCCCCCCCCGCGTGGCTCCCGGCATTGCTCCCGGCATTCTGCGCATCCTCCCCCGGCGCCGCGCTCCCGAGCCGGGTCTCCAGTCCCCCGTCCCCGGTCCCGCCGACCCCTGGCCCACCCGCGCTGCCCACTCCCCCGCAGCGTCGTGCCGCCTCTGGCCCCTGAGTCCGAGCCATTTCATACAGAAAAGTAAAAACTGTAAAGGTCTCATAATACCAAGGTGCTGGTAAGCAACAGAAATTCTCATACCTTGTGGGTAGGAATGCATATATTTTCCTCATAAAAGTCTTATGAATCTTTTATGAGATTTATTTCTATATATTTTTCTTATAAATGATATTTCTAAATTTTATATTATCTGTTGTTCTCTGTGAGAATGAAATTGATTTTTTGGTGATTATTGTACTTATGTTTAGCAACTTACCTGAACTGCTATAATACAACTAATGACTTGTCTATAAATTCTTAGGATTTTCTTTATAGATAATTGTATCCCTAGTAGGTAATCCTAAGTTTGTTAGCTTTCTAATGCTTAATCTTTTAAAAATTTTTATTTATCTTATTTTGCTGCTGGAACCTGTAGCACAATTTTGCTAGAAATAGAGATAGCAGGCATCTTTATGTTGTTATTTGTTGAAATTTTTAATCTGTCCTTTATCTGATTAAAAAAAAAACAATTGTTGAGTGCTTTCCTGCATCATTTGAGATAAATACGTTTTGTTTTTCCCTAGAATTTTCAAATATCATGAATTACATGTTATTCTTTTTGTTGTAGTTTTCAATGCTGGGGATTGAAGGGCCTTGTACACGCTAGGCAATTGCTCTACCACTGAACTACATTCCCAGCACTTATGCTGATTTTTAAATATAATATATTTGCATACTGAGAATGAACTCAACTTTGACATGTTTTTATACATTATTAAATTTTCTTTAGAAAGGATATATATTTATGCGTCTCACTGGGTTCATAATTGAGATTGGCTTATGTTCTTCCTTTCTCATGCTGTCCCTGTCATATTTTATATGCATTTTTAGATTTAATTATAATATACAGTGTGCAAGTCATTACAGCTTCACAAAGTGATCACATTTGTGTAACAAGAAAGAAGCAGAACTTTTCTAGGACACCAAGGCCCCTTCATGTTCTCTTCTAATCAGCACTCTTTCCCTGACAGTATCCAAAATCCTAATTTCTAACACTTTAGTTTTACCTTTTACTTTAATGTTATAAAAATGAAATCCTATATTTGAGGCCATTTTAAAAAACAAATGTTCCTTGTTTGAGGCCATTTTAAAGAATAAATGTTCCTTGAAAAGAATGTGTTTGTTAGATTCAGGATTCCTTATAGGTTCGTTGGATCAAATTTTTTTATTACATTGTTCTTACTAATCTCTAAAAATTATTTTTATCAATTATTATTTTATTAAATCTATTGTTTCATTTGCATATTATTACTTTCTTCTTGTAATTTTATATACAGATTTAGAATCACCATAGTTATTAACCCACAGCTAATTTTGAACTTCTTGTCCTAGGTTCATGCTTTGAATATCCTCAGAGCCTTGTTTAGAGATACACATCTAGGAGAAAATATCATTCCGTATGTTGCCGATGGAGCTAAGGCTGCAATTCTGGGTTTTACCTCACCAGTCTGGGCAGTGAGTGCTTTTGCCATTTACTTTCATTGATTTAATTGTACCTCTGATTAAGTTTTAATAAACCTTTCACTGGATGATAAAAAAATATATATTGCATTTTATCAAGGAATTTTTCTAGGGAATAAATTCTTGGATCAGACTATATTTTGATTCTTGATGTTTTATGGCTTCATTTTATCTCTTTTGTTGGTTTATTAGACTTAAGTCTTTTATTTTAGTGCAGTAAGCTATAACTTTAACTTATCGCAGTCTACCCTTGAGTGATATTTTGCTGTGCCAGTTAAAGTATAAGAACTTAATATTTTGCTTCCCTTTTCTTCTTCCTATCTTGATGCTGCTATTGTTATACATTTTACTTTTTTTGTGTGTTGTAAGCCTACCCTAGGTTGTTATTACTTTTGTTTAAAGTCAGTTATCTTTTTTTTTAAATTTGCCATTTTAACCATTTAACTTGGCATAAGTGTATACAATATGCATCACATTACACATTTTTAGAACCTTTTTGTCATCCCCAACAAAAGATCTATACTCATTAAGTTTTGACTTCCTGTATTTTCTTATCCCCGGTAACCTCTGTAATACCTTTGGATTCTATGAATTTACCTGACCTAATATCTCTTATAAGTGGAATCATAACAATATTTATTAATTTATGTTTGGCTTCTTTCGTTTAATATAATGTCTTTAAGTTTCAACCAAGTTGTAACGTGTCAGAATTTTATTCCTTTTTAAGTCTGCATAACATTTCATTGTATGTGTGTACTTTATTTTCTTTATCCACTCATCTGTTGATAGATTGTTTCCACATTTTACTTATTATGGTAATTCAACAGTGAGCATTAGCATACAAGTTATCTGAGTCCCTGCTTTCAGTTAATTTGGGTGTATTATAGGGTAATTCTATGTTTAATTTTTTGAGGAACCATCAAACTCTTCCATAGAGACAGTATCATTTTACGATCATATCAGCAATGCACAAGAGTTCCAATTTGTTTAAGTCTTCACTTAGGATTTTCATTTTTTAAAATGATAGTTCTTCCTGATGGATGTGAAGTGGTATCCCTTTATGATTTTGCTTTGCATTTCCCTACTGATTAGTAATATTGGTCTAGAAGCAGACCAACTCTTTCTTAGTATCTTAATGTATCTCTTTTTGGATGTTGTAGATTCTGTATATCATATGTTGAGTGAGTGGTACCAATATATTCTATCAAAAGTTGAAAAATCGGGCTGGGGATGTGGCTCAAGCGGTAGCGCGCTCGCCTGGCATGCGTGCGGCCCGGGTTCGATCCTCAGCACCACATACCAACAAAGATGTTGTGTCCGCCGAGAACTAAAAAATAAATATTAAAAATTCTCTCTCTCTCTCTCTCTCTCTCTCTCTCTCTCTCCTCTCTCCCTCTATCTTTAAAAAAAAAGTTGAAAAATCAAGCACAAAACATTAAATAGAAGTCAAAATATTGAGTCACTTTTTTTTCAATATAACACTGTCCAGAAACCATTTGACTTAGAACTCTGTAAAGACTGTGAGCAGTACCTAGTGTACTTCTTAGATTTAAGAAAGGAAACTTTCATGTGTCTTTTTTCATGATTCCTTGGAGAAACCCTTATTTTTTTTTCTCCTATGTCATTGTGTCTTCTAGAGTAAAGGACAATAACCTATGATTCATAGGTGCTTGACATGTGGCTTTACAAAAATGCTTGGCAAAGGGGAGGGGAGGAGCAAAGAACCTAGGTCTTAAACCCACAGAATGGTGGGGTGTGGTGGCGCATGCCTGTGATCCCAGCAGCTCCAGAGATCTGAGGCAGGAGGATTATGTGTTCAAAGCCAGCCTCAGCAACAGTGAGGCATAAGCATCTCAGTGAGACCCTGTCTCTAAATAAAATGCAAAGTAGGGCTGGGGATGTGGCTCAAGTGGTTAAGTCCCCCTGAGTTCAATCCTTTGTAACTCCCCACCCACAACTCCCACAAACAAAACAAAATCCACAGAGTGGAGTATTTACTAGACAGGCAGGCTTTCCAATTAGTAGGCTGCACAAACCATTCCGTACCAATATGATAAGCCTCTAATTGAGATTCAGTCTGTTGCAGTGGCTGCCAAAGGCACAGACTCCCAGTGTGAGGAACACTCCTCAAAGTTGCCAACATTTGCCTAGACAATTGGGCATCTTCTTGTAAGAGATGCAGACTTTTGGAATTCTGTCTAGGAGCATTGCATAACTGCCCTTGAAGGCACAGCGTTTACCTTTTACATTTATAGGAAGTAGAACAATACCCGTATACCATCAGTGTAATCAGAGATGTAGGAATGTGGCTTGATCATCAGGAAAATTAGAGATGGTAAAACTGATTGCCAACAATATTAATATTGTTTTCTTCAAGTCTAATCCAGATAATACAAGAAATATTTTCTGTGAAAGGGCTTTAGCAGTGTGAAATGTGGTGATTTTCCCAACTTTTTGCGAAAGCCAAAAGTGTCAGAAACAAATGATTCCTTTGTGGAAGTCCATTTGTGAGACCCAAAACAGTAATGCATATTCCTGAAAAATTTTTTAAAATAAAGGAAAACATAAGAGAAACCTTTAAAATGAGTTACCTGTTAAGCCACCACAGAGTTATCATGATTCTGATGCATATTTTTTATCCTGTGAGTTTTATGCATGAATACTATCCATATCCATATATATATCCACAAAAGCTTGTAATAATATAAATGCTTATGATAATTTTATTAACTGGAATCTTCCTTTTGAACACTGGTTGTATAGGAATATTTTGTTTCTATTTGCTGTTCTTGCTTTGTCAGACAAAGTAACATCATACCTGTGACAATCTATACTGTTGCCATAAATTTTTTTAACTTTATAACAACAAAGGTTTATTTAGCTCACAGTTTCACAGACTCCAGGCATAGCATTGGCTGTGTTCAGTTCTGGTGATGATCTTCTTGCTTGTAGAGTCCTGAGCAAGCATGGGACTTCATGTGGGGTGGGAGGGAGCTCATGTTGCCTTTTTTTTTTTTTGCCATATGCTGATTGCTGTATTTCCTTTCTTATGAAAACCTAATGAAATTATAAGTCAACATAATCACCGGCTATGAAGAAACCTTCATTTTACAGTAACAGTTTACTATAGCATTATTTGTTGAAGTAATTTTAAATGGTGTTTTTCCCCTAGTGCTTGTGAAATATGGTTTGATTTACAGAAATTTGATTTGTGTGCATCCTCTCAGGAACATATTGTGCCTAAAGCTGGCTACATCTGTACTTTTGACTTAATTGTTTTTCCTGATAAGTTGGAAAGGCAAAAACCCAGGTAAAGTGAATTATTTGCAGTAAAGGGCCATTTTTCAGAGAGCATTCATGTATAGATTTAATGTGTTTTTACAGATTACTGGCTATTTGTATTGAGACCTTACAGATCTTTCAATCTTTGCTACTTGGTTGGAATTTTTTAAATACAGAGAAAATGTACTATTGTAAACATTGTAGGCATTAGGCATACCTACAGTGTAGTAGATGACATATTAAGCACTGGAAATACTAATATAAATAATGTACCTGGCATCATTTATATTACATTGATTAATTTCAGTAAACTTTATTATACTTCATATTTTATATATAAATAAAATAAGGCTAAGAGACGTGAAATACCTTTGTCTAAGAATGTGCAACTATTATCTGTCTGACTTCAGAATCTGAAGTGTGGTAAAGCAGTTTTGTGTGTGATAGGATTGCAGAAAAGGTCATTTTAGCTGATTTGTAGGGCTTGGGCCCTGTGTCCTCAGAAAGCAACTGGAGGTAAGGTTTTATTGAGTGGTACAAACCCAGAGCAGCAAGAATGAAAGAAAACAATAAATAAGGCAAGAAAGGAGGAAAGATGCTACCAAGTAGGCCCTAACCTTGCAAGAAAACTGAGCTGGTTGTCTTGTCACATGGTACATCTTCTACTATGTGAAACTACCACCTCTTAGAAGAGTCCCATTGCTTGTTTCTTGTTGGTCAGAGTTTACCCCTTGGGACATTAACCCAACTTGGACAAGTGTTACATAAAATGACTTATAGATACATATGCATAGATCCTTAGAGTTTTCTGGGCAGTTGTTCTTTTAAAATAGCATCTGATTCTCTTTATTATGTTTAGTGACTGTTGGACACCTGATTGCCTTTCCCTAGGCAACTCTCAGCCTTTCCAATAGAGCTTGCCAAGCAACCCAACTAGGGTCCTCCTATGACTCATCCTGAGGTTATATTTTCATCTAGAACAGTTTATCTTGCTTCTCTCAAGTCAGTTCTGATTCACAGCATGCAGGGGATATCAGAGGAATATACAAAAAAGACACTTTCATATCTTCCTGGCAGCACTGCCACGATTACTTTGTGTCTTGTTGGCACCAATGACTCTGCCCTCTGGCAGTTGTGAAGTTGCTATGAAGGTTACAGGCTTAGGGCTGTGTAGTCTTGAAATCCAGCTGTGCTCCACTCATCATGCTATGTGCCTTGGAATGGAGCTTCATTTACTCAGAGGAAGAGGTACATTTTTTCTAATTCACTTATAGATGCTGTATGGATTAGTGGAAACCCTTTCTTTACTTTTGACCTCTCATGGGAGAAGTATCTTACAGCTTTGGAAGACAGTTACCAAGAACTCAAGTATTGCTGGTCTTCTCCTTAAAAGCCCAGAAAATATGGCATGTTTTTTCTGGATTATAGGTGTAGGATTTCTTCAAAGTCACATGGCTTAGAACTCAAATCTCATTTAATTTTTTTCAAAATCATTGGATCTAGTGTTCTAAAGAACATAATACAGGAAATTTTGACACATACTGTTAGATCTGCATTAAATACTATGCCTATACATAAGCTGGAGAGAAAACTGAATAATATTTTTCTCCAAAAAGGAAAATAGAAAATGCTTTTAACCTTATTCTTTGCAAAAATGTTGTTGTATTTTGAGTTATATTTCTTATGCTTATACTATTTCATGTATTGATAGCAGTGACAAGTTATATAATTATGCCAACCATTCAGTAGTTAGTGGAACTTTGAAAAATGTTTTTGGTTTTTAAAAACCAATCTTATTACTAAAGTGCTTTCTTTATGAAACTTTTTGCTGTCTAATTCACAGTGATCTCTCAAATATATTTGATGAATAAATGTTTTATTGGGTCTATTATTGATATTTACTTTATATTTATTAAAATAAATCCTAATTTTTAAGAGAATAACATATTTTTCCAATATTTATTTTATATCTAAAGAATTCTAAAGCAGAACTACTAATCTGTCTAAGCCATATTAATTGGTGATAGAATAAAAACTTCACATTTATTTCCTATTTTTAATATTCTCAAAGATTTCTAGTTAAAACAAGAGTTTATGATTCTTACTTGATCCTCTCTCACGATTAGTTCACTTAGTTTCATTTCAGTTTTCAATAGTTTTGTCGTTATAACAAGTGGGTTTAGTGGCCAACAAAAAGCTGCCAAAAGCTTTCATTCCATGGAATTCCCTACTTTGGTGTTGTAGATTTTCTCATGTAAGTTTCTGGACAAAATAGAACATCCTATCTCATGACACTTAGAAAGTTTTTTCCTATTTTGAATCAAACTTGGTGGTAATGAGAATCCCAGAAATATATACTTGTTTTATGTTTTATCGATTCCACCTTTCTACTTCCACTTTCTCTCTACCCCAGTGTTTTCTCTCCCCCAACAGCTAGATGGAAGATGAGTGGCTGCTTTTAAATATTTAAAAGATAAGTCTGGATTAAGTAAGACTGTACTGAATTATGTTTATTTTTAAACTCATTTTATTCATTACATAAATTGAATACATTTTAGCAAAATTAATTTAGCTCATTAATTGTCCATTTTTATTCCATGTTTACCTTTAACTGATCTTTAGAGCTCTCAATTTTCTTAGCAATGACAAACTAAAGTAGCTAATACTCTAAAAATGATACTGTTTTCTGTTTCTTATCATATTAGGTATGAGCAATTAATTTGAATAAAATGCTAGTGATTTAAGTCTTTCTAAAAATCAAACATCACTTCAGTGCTTGGTTTAATGTACATTAATTAAAGTAGTCAATACTTATACTCTGGCATATGTGAACTTGTGCTTCTTTATTACTTTTCTGAACTGTTCATTTTAAGGAAGGTGACACTGTTTCAGTAGCAAGCACTTCATTTTTGACATCAATAAATTCTACATGTTTTAAAAGTTATTGCCACAGCTGAAATAATAGTGTTTCACTTATTTTTTAATACTGAATCTGGGTGTGGTCCCTTAAAATAGTTATGAATAAGGCCGGTTGGTATTTTGCCATAGTTCAGTACATTTATATATAAAAAGCTATTGCCTTTGCTTAACTTAAAGAAATGTTTAAGTGATAATAGTTTGTTAGTGGTCTTTTATTGTTCAGCTACAACATTTTTATCTTAAATGTTTGAAGTGTGAAATAAAATGGATTTTAAAGTCAAGAAGGAAAAAAAGCTAACTACTATTTTGAAGATTAGCTCATTGATACATCTCAATACAAGCAAAATTCTTTTATAAATCAGTTTTGAAAGAATATAGTAAGTCATAGCTAAATGGAATTGATGGAAGTGTGTGGTTTTATTGAATATCTTGTGTGTTGTATAGAAGGCATTGATGACTGGGACAAATTACTTAACCTGCCTGAACTTCAGTTTTCACACCTGTAAAATGATCACGGCTAATTCAGAGTTGGGGAGGATTAATTAAATTAATGTTTATCAGTCATTTAGGAGAGCCTATAAGTAAGTGCTCATTAGTTATTAATAAGTGGTTAATAATTAATAGTATTTGTTACTAATAAATTATTTGATTATTATATTTATACTTAATTATTTACTAGTTTTGCTGGAGTTGAGTGGTATATTTGAACAATAATGATTGGGGATATTAGACTTTATGTAGAAAAGATTGCTTACTGCTGGTTTCTATATATAGCTATTTAAGAGGATGAATAAACTTGAGTATTTTGCAAACTATGTATAAACATAATTTTCAAATGTAATCTCTTTTCAGATTAAAATTGCATATTTTCTAAGATTTTATATTGAAATTTTAAAAAGATTATGGAGATAATTAAATATTATTACTTGTGTGTCTGAGAGGCATATCTTGCTCAATAATAGGTTTTTCTGTGAGTTGCTATCCTAGCTGTTTGTTGAAGATTCAGTAATTGAAGAATGTCCACTAGCCTAAGCACCAGAGGCCAGGACAATACTGTTACTTCCCTTTACTCCTCTTTTACCTTTCAAAGAACATTAACCAGACACAAAATCACCAAATCCCCAATTTACTAAACTTTTTGTAAGTCATACAGAAAATACACTCAGAAAAACATGTCAGTTTTTTTCCAAAATATGTCATTTTGTAAGCATTGTAAATGTTTACATTGTAAATGTTACACAGTTCTTTGCTTTTATCATCTAGACTTATTCCTAAACACGTTTCAGAAATATCTTTTTTGGAAGGACCTAGAAGTCTCAGTGACATTGTTCAGCTGCCTGCCCTGATAATTTCTTTTATGATTCTCATGAATCTCCCCTTTTCATGTCCACCTTAGCTATTCATATTCTTATTCTGAATATTGTTTAGACAGTTTGAAATAACTTAAATGATTTTTCCTTCAGTTTTTCCCCTTTCTTTTAAATTAGGTATGCATTGCATACCTGTATCACAACAGTCAAGGGGTTTTTTGTTTGTTTTTTAGAAAGTATCACTGTGTTGCCCACACCGGCCTTAAACTCTTAGGCTCCTGCCTTAGCCTTCCCAGTAGGTGGTACACATAACTATGCCCAGCTCACAACAGTGTTCTTAAGGGCATGTCAGTTAAAAAAAAAAGAACAATAAAAACACTTCTATGTAACTTATTGTTAAAGAAATCCTAGATTCCTCAGCAAGGAGTTTGTGAAAGGTCCATTTCAGAATGACTATGCCCTACTTCACTTTACTTTTCACACCCATCCCTCTGCTTTCAGTTCGGGATTTTAAGTAATTGAACCTTGACAATTTTCCAAACTCTTTGATTTGGAAATCCTCCCTAGTCTTTGGGACTGGATTCCTAATATAGATCATGTTCTTTTCCTTTAGGACATAAAAGGAACTTATTTTGCTGAAGCTTATAGATTGAATGTCTCTCTTTTTAATATAGTGATTTGATATATGTTTTATCACACATAATAGAACATGAGCATATTAAAAGCAAGGACTGTGCCCTATCACATGTGTTTTATAGCTTATTTTATAAAACAGATTGACTGTAAAATTTGCACCATTCATCACAAATACTAATTTTGTTAATATTGCCTACGTTTTTATACAAGTCAGAATTGAGCTTAAATCAGAATTAAATTAGACCATTGTGCTATCTTTCAGATATCTTTTAGTAAATTTCAGGCTTTATGAGAAGATGGTTGGAAGGGAAGATGTCAAAACTCTCCTTTCATTGCCCTCCCCCTTTTTAATTTTCTGTTTTCTTTTTTAAAGTTAGTATTTTGTGGCTAGAGTTGTAGCTCAGTGGTAGAGTGCTTGCTTGCCCAGCATGTGTGAGGCACTGGGTTCAATCCTCAGCACCACATAAAAACAAATTAATAAAATAAAGGTATTATGTCCATCTACAGCTAAAAAAAAGCTATTTTTAAAAATAAATAGTCAATATTTTAACTTACAGATAACAAAGATAGTACATATAAATGGGGTAACATGTTTTGATACATGTATATATTGTGTTATATTTAAATCCAGTTAACATTTTCTACTCACGTATCATTTCTTATGTTTAAAAACTTACAAATTTTTTTCTTTTTTCTTTTGAAATGTAGGATGCATTTATTTATCCCCCCACTCACCCCTACTGTCTCCAACCACTGGTAACTACCATTATACTTTTAACTTCTATGAAATCAGCTTTTTTGTATTCCACATGAATAAGATTTTGTGGGTCTTGTCTCTGTGCCTGGCTTACTTCATTAATATAATGATCTTGTTCCATCGTGTTGTTGAAAAGGATAGGATTTCTTTATTTTTATGACTGAATAGTATTCCATTGTGTATATATAACACTTTTTTATCCACTTATCAGTTGATGGACTCTTAGGTTTCCATTTCTTGGCTAATAAGAATAGTGCTGCTATGAATATGGGAGTGCAGGTGTCTCTGCAGCTTACTGATTTCCTTTCCTTTGGCCATATATCCTGGAGTGGAATTGTTGGATCATATCACAGTTCAATTTTTAATCTTTTGAGGAACCTCCACACTGCTTTTCATAATGGCTATCTTTGTTGCCCTTTAAATCATATCTAGACCTATCACCAAACCAAACTTGATTTAGAATTGGTTGTGGCATATTAGTTTAGAAGAGAATATATACTCATCTCTCTCCCACTTCTCAGCCCTTTGTCTTCTGATTCTCTTCTCTAAAATCTGCAAGGTGCTAGAAAAGGAATAATAATTTATTTAAAGAAGTATAGATCTCTTTTGTAAATTTTTTAAATTGTAAATGGACACTATATCTTTGTTTCATTTATTTTTTTTTATGTGGTACTGAGGATCGAGCCCAGTGCCTCACACATGTGTAGCAAGTGTTCAACCACTGAGCTAAAATCCCAGTCCCTATAGATCTCTTATAAATAAAAATTCTTGATTTTAGAAACTGACAGTTAAAATTATCTTGGGATTTATAGCATTTTTTTTCCCTACAGAAAACCATAGGCAAAATTGCAACATGCTTGGAATTGCAAAGCGCAGCTTTACAGGTAAATGGATTTTTTAAATGAATTATTCTAAATTGTTCTGATAAGATATTAGACATTCATGCCCAAAGTAATATTATCTCAGAAGGGTTTTATAACAATTGGAATTGATCAGCTGAACTCACACTTAAATGATTTAGTTCATACTTTGTAAACGGTAGAAATAAAAGATATGATTCTAATTTTTTCTGTTTCTATTAGCTTGAATATTCCAAAAATCAGTTTGGAACTTTTCATTTTCTACCTTTAAAACAAGAAATATATTTATTTTAAATATTTTATTCTTGCCATTTAAAAGACATAGGGTGCAGTGAAATCTTTGTAATGAAAAGATATAATATGCATATTTTAAATTTAGTCCACACAGTCCCAGGAAGAATTTAAACTGGAGGACCTCAAGAAGCTAGAACCAAGTAAGTTTTGTTTTATATTTTTTAGTGATATTCCTTTAGGAAGAGAGTTTTATCTGTTGTGAATATTAAGATTGTTTAGCACAGAAAGTGATTGGATTTATTTCTCTTATTTTTTGGTGCTTTTAAAATTCCTACAATATTTGTATTTTTAATTACCATTTGGATTTAATCTTTATTATAGAATATATATGTTGTACTTCATCTAAATATCCAAATTAACCTTTAATTTGTCTTAATGGCTTTAATAAGATTATAATTATTTTGATAAACATTTTCAGTAGAGTCCAGTAGAGAATATAAGGTTACAGTCATTAATGCCCATTCACATTACATGTTATTGAAAACTACAGTCTGAATGTTGGGAATGCATTACAAAGTGTATTTTTGTTGTCTCCATTTTTTTCCCTTCTTCAAAATTTTAAAAAGTAAACAATTCCTTCAGTTATCTTGTTGGTTAGGATATTCCCAAATAAAGCCTTTCTGCTATTTCAAATGATTGCTCTCTTAGAACTGTCTGCAGTATGGGCAAAGGCACAGTGTGAATAACTGAATGAATGTAAGTTAATGTAGCCTTTTTTTAAAAACTTTTTTAGTTGTAGACAGATACAATACCTTTATTTTATTTATTTGTTTTTATGTGGTGTTGAGGATCGAATCCAGTACCTCACATATGCAAGGCAATTGCTCTGCCAACTGAACTATAACCCAGCTCCTGTACTCTTTTTTTATTGAGATAAGATTGCACATCTCAGTGCATTTATGTGACTAGGGAATAGTAGATTTTATTTATCCAACTAAGTAAGATTTTTAAGTAGGGAATCATAAAATCAAAGCATTTTCAAACAGAAAGGAGTCTCAGACTTGTGATCACATTCTCTATTGAGGAAAGAAATGAAATGATTTGTTTGTCCTGTTTCACTTCAATCTCCAGTAACTGAGCAGGGCCTAAATCTCAGAACATTTGTCAGTGTATCTCAGTTCACACTAGTACAATCCTTTTAATGTAAACATGCTTTGAGTAAGAGATAAAATATTAATTTAAGAACTAAAGAGAGCCTTGCACAGTGGCGCATGCCTGTAATCACAGCCGCTCGGGAGGCTGAGGCAGAAGGATATCAAATTCAAAGCCAACCCTAGCAAAGCAAGGCACTAAGCAACTTAGTGAGACCCTGTCTCTAAATAAAATACAAAATAGGGCTGGGATGTGGCTCAGTGGTCAAGTGCCCCTGAGTTTAATCCCAGTACCCCCTGCCAAAAAAGAACTAAATAGAATGTTCCAATAAATTCCACAAACTGCCAATATCTAATTCATTATAGCAATTCTAACAAAGACATATATTATTGAGATAGCTGAAATGTGATTGTATTGCAGATCCAGGATAGAAAAAGGATTCTCAGAGTATACTGAAGGGGATCTGATTTTCTGTTGTTTGGGTTGGAAAAGAGAAGTTAACAACAACAACAAAGGAATGTATAGCAGATTTGTTGTGATTCTGGTGGCTTTTCCACAGTTTTAGATGATCATATTTCATTTCTTCAGAACACCATTCTTCTGAATATGGCAAGAATTCTGTCATTTTAATAGTTTTGGTTTCTTTATGTAATCCAGATCATAAAGTTTTGTTTTATTTGTGGTTCTGGGGATCAAACCCATGACCTCACACATGCTAGGCAAGTATTTCACCACTGAGCTACATCTCCAGCCCTAGATCATAAGAGTTGGAGATGTTATAAGAGACACAACTTATATTCAGAAATAGTTCTTATGCCTATATCCAATGTATATAAGGATACTAATCAATGTAATATTTCTCACAAATTTTGGGGTTTTTTTGTACCTAAAACTTTATTTCTCAAAAGCATTAATAAATACTTTGTATAAGATTGAGATATAATTTATATAAAGCACAATTCACCAATTTAACGTATCATTCAATTTTTTTAGTAAATTGGAAGAGTTATGCAGACATAACCACAATCAATTTTAGGACATTTTCATCACCACAAGAAGAAACCCTATTCCCATGAGCAGTCATTCACTTCTTGCCATCCCCCTAAAATCCCTTCCAATTCCCAGCCCTATGAAACCATTAGTTTGATTTCTGTCTATAAATTGTCCTATTGTAGACATTTTATTTAAATGGACTCATATGATATATGATCTTTTATGACTGACTACATATAAGATTATTTTGAGAAAAACACATTGATGGCTTTAAATAAAAGATTGCAACAGTTGTTTATATGGTGGTTCTACTGAAAATTATGTTTGTGTGTGAGTGTGTGTGTGTGTGTGTGTGTGTGTGTGAGAGAGAGAGAGAGAGAGAGAGAGAGAGAGAGAGAGATGATGCAGGGGATTGAACTAAGGGCTTTGGGCATGTTAGACAAGTGCTTTACCATAAACTATGTCACCAGCCCTCAGTTTTTTATGATAAAAATTATTAGGATTTTGGCTTCTTATTCAGTCACTATTTCCTATTAGTTGTTTGTTTCCAAACAAAATTTAAGAATCTTATAGATACACAGAGTGGCCGTAAAGACTGTGGATGTTTATTTCATATATTTATTATCTCTTCTCTTCCTCTGAGCATACTCAAGTACTTCTATTGCCTCACAAGATCTTTCATTAATTGCCTTTTTTTTTTTAGAATAGCATCTATATGCTAAGCACTCGAATCCTCTCAGTAACATTCTGCTAAGGACAACACCGACACTAGCTTGTAAATCCCAGCAATGAGTTTTAGGGTCACCTGGATTGGTTCTTTCACTATGCTCTTAGTAATACCTGTAGTGGTGCTGTACTACATCATTCCTAAGTACAGCTCTCCAGTTCAAATTCCTAAGAAATTATTGACCCATGTATTAGTCGAAGATCAGGTTAAAATCTATTACTTTTTTGGCTTTTTAAAAAAGATTTGGAATAGAAATGGAAAGAGCATTTTGGAGATTCACTTTATTATACTTTATATAATGTTTTTCATTTGTACTTTTCCCTTCTTGATAGTTATCTTTTTAGATGATTTTAATTTGCTGTTGCTTCTCAAAGAAACATAAGTGAGTATTCTGTATTTCAGTAGGGTAGACTCTGTAATTTGGAATTTATCCAAGCAGGGCACTTGTTGTGAGTTAATTATTGAGTTGGAATTAAATATTTTCTACAAATTGGTATTTAGTAATATTTCAGATTAAGTATACTTATTCAAGCTTTCTTTTTAAAACGTTAAGCCTCTTCTAAGGAAAATAGTGAGTTCTAACTTTTAATATGTTGAACTTAACTGGTTTCCTTTCTTTTAAAAAAAAGTGTTTTTTTTTTTTAAATTTAATGCGTGTGTGTGGTGCTGGGGATCGAACCCAGGGCATTTCCCATATAAGGCAAATCCTCTACCACTGAGCTACATCACTAGCTCTTGGCTGGTTTATTAGGCTGATGTATTCTTTACTTGAACATTTTGAAATCTTTTAAATTCTGCTGAAAATACTAAAACTATGATTGTGAAAGTCTGAGACATTTTTTTCTTATGTTAATTGCAGTAATGTATTGCTGCTTACTCAAGCATATCTCCCCACCACCACCCTGCAAAATTCCCTTCTGTTAAGCCACCCTTCAAGGCTTCACAGAAATCCCACCTCTCCCTGAAAGCTTTCTCTGCTTTCTCTATAGAGGCATAATTAAACTCTGCCTCCTTTCCTGTATAGAATCATTTTAACTATCCATTGTCAGATTCTCACATGTGTTATTTTCACTTGTATTTGTTTTAGTCCTCAAAGAGATTATGAATGGACTCTTCCCCCACCCCAGAGCCTATTGAATGCTTTAAGTGTAGTATGAACTTGGTAAGATTGTGTTGAGTTAAATAGATTTGAATGTTTTGAAGGAATCTTTTCCTATAATTTAAAAAATAACCTTTCAAAATTGAGGCAGCTGCCCATTTTCCTACCACAAAAATGAAACACGTCAGTCACCAAAAGCAAAATGCATTTTGATATTTGCCTGTGTGTCATCTTTTGAGGGTTAGCTTCAGGAGGTTGGTAGGTCTGTGCTCCAAGAGAAAAGCTGGGAGTGCTGAATTTTCCATGGTGGAGTAGCATCAGATGTCTGCCATGTAGTGATCCAAAGTGTGTAAGTCCTACCAAATCAGCCAATGAATCTCCAACCCATGACATGCTTCATACTTATGATAATGTCTTTTGTAAAATTCAAGCTCCTCTTCAATTCCTCCTAAGACATCATTGCTAGTATTGGTAGAAAGAAAACTCTATGTAAAGTTTAAGCTATTTTAAAAGAACAACAGAATCTGTTATTCCATAGTTGTTGAAAATGTAAACCTATAATACAGTTATAGAAAGTAAAACAGAATTTGTTTTAAAGCTATTTAAATTTGTTCTAAAGCTATTCACATAAATTAAATGTTTCATAGTACTTTAACTTGTAAAAATAATATAACAAAGCTATTATTCTAAAGCAAATACTTCCTCTTCAGAGCTTTGATACTAAAGAAATGAAAATACTATTTAATTATTCTGTTACAATACAAATGCAAGATAACCACTGAGCCACATCCCCAGCCCTATTTTGTATTTTATTTAGAGACAGAGTCTCACTGAGTTGCTTATGCCTCACTTTTGCTGAGGCTGGCTTTGAATTCTTAA
The DNA here is from genome assembly GCF_052094955.1 of Ictidomys tridecemlineatus. Taxonomy (NCBI): domain Eukaryota; kingdom Metazoa; phylum Chordata; class Mammalia; order Rodentia; family Sciuridae; genus Ictidomys; species Ictidomys tridecemlineatus. Next base: position 21,122,886 of record NC_135492.1, on the reverse strand, counting down.
TCCTCCTAAGCCTCTGGGATTACAGGTGTGCACTACCACACTCAGCCAAGATATTCTTAATAACCAAGATATTTTTCAACTTTTTTGTTTGTTTTTGACGTACTGGGGATTGAACCCAGGGGTGCTCTACCACTGAGCTATATTTCCAGTCCTTTTTATTTTTATTTTTTAAAACATTTTTAGTTGTAGATGGACACAATACCTTTATTTTATTTATTCATTTCATGTAGTGCTAAGGATTGAACCCATTGCCACATGTGCAAGGCAAGCACTCTACCACTGAACTACAACCCCAGCCCTTTTATTGTTTTATTTTTATTTTGAGACAGGGTCTCCATACGTTGCTTAGGCAGATGAACTTCTAGTCCTCCTGACTCAGGCTTTTGGTACCTGGGATTACAGACACATGCCACCATAACAGGATCAGCTTTTAAAAATTATTGTTATATGCTGAGGGCCATTACCAGATGCTGAGGGCCATTACCAAGTAGGAATGACGCATCGAAATTTCCTTGCCAAGCATACCCTATGCTGCTTAGAGGACATTTGATGGGACATTGCATGCATGCTTTAATAAGGTGACCTTGCTCAAGGACCAAGGCGGATCCGGGTTTAGAGCTGATCAGGTTTGAGGAAGTAACCGGCTCCTTGAGTTTAAGGCGTTGCCAGTTTAAGATAATGGGTTTTAGGGAAGTTGGAAGTTGAAGATTATTGCTGGGATTAGGGTGTTCCTGCTGCTTGTTCCTGTTGAGTTCTCGTGAGATTAAAATGGGATTTGGAGATAGCCTCGTGGAGTAGGTGAATTGTGCGGGAGACGGCAGAACGCGATTGTCCCTGGACCTGTGTGGAGGCGGTGTGAGAGCTGGAATAAAGAATTGCTGTTTCAACCTACAAAGGTGTGTGGTGGCTTGTGATTCTGGTGCCAAGCCGAGACATTGGCCTTTGGCAGTTATATACATTTTTAATGGTTGATTTTTTTGCTCATTTCATTAAACTCTTATTACAATATGATCATTTCTGTGTGTTTGTTTCTGGTATGAGTGAGACATGATCTTTTTGTTACCTGCTCCCCATTCTTGGTATCTATTCCATTGTTGTGTAAGTGATCAATATTTATTAATATTACTTATTAATATTGAGTTGATTTAATAGTTTAGTAACAATGATCATGCAGAAGTATAGAAAAGATGTTCTTGTATTAAAAATAAACAGTACTTCTTAGTGAGATAAGAAATATTAGGATTCTAGTCAACTAGATCAAAAAGGTCATGGAGAGAGTGAATGTCCATTTTAGATTTTCCCTTGCCATTTTGTATACATTTATTTAGGCTGTAATTCTCTCAATAGCCTGTAAAGGAAGTAGCATTCTCATTTAAGAACTGGGGAGATTAGAGTATTTATGTAAATGTTCAAGTTATTGTTGTAATTGTAGGGCTAGGTTTTGGTTTAAACCTTCTACTTTGATCTCCTGCTGCTTCCCCTTTGCTTGTCAGACTTAAGTTCCCACAGTCCTTTCTGTGCCTTGAATAAGGCAAACTGTTTCCTACTTGGAACCTTTGTTGTTGCTCCAGCCTGTTCTTTAATACCTGGGAAGCCTTATGCTAGAGCCACTTATGGATGATTCCTCTCATCTCAGGTCTTGGCTCAAATGTCTTCTTACAGTTTAGTTTTGAAAGGCACCCTGTCTACCTTAGCTACTCTACCAGGTTCTCTCTGGTTTTACACAGCATCCTGCTTGTATCCTTCATACCACTAATCACATCTTACATTATCTTGTTTATTTGTTGGCATATTTATTGTCTACTTTTCCTTAGTAAGGTCTAAGGTCCAAATATGAGTTCTTGATTACTGTGTATCTTTAGCACCTAAAACAGTGATTGGAACATTGTGAGTACTCGGTATGCATTTGTTGAGAAGAAGAAAGAGATAAAGGATGAAGAAGAGCTAAAGGGAGAGAGAATAAGAGTGAGTAATGAGAATCTGGGTACAAGTTTCGAACTTCTTTCTCACTGTATGATTGACTCCTATTGGAATAAGTTATGTAATTACAACCTGTTCTTTTTGAATTTCCTTATTTAGGAACCCAATATGCCATACTCCTTTTAACTGAAATCTGCAAGACTCCAAAATTAAAGTCTGAGTAATTAGAGTAAAAACCATGGGTTGCCCAATTAATAATGCTAAATATTCACCTTGAAATAATTGCAGGTAGTCACTAGGAACCCATAAATTGGGAAATGAAACAATAAATTTCATAAAATACTTTTCCAGATACAGATAGAATTGTAGAACATCTGTCTGTAGGCTTACATGCCAGAAAGTAATCAACCAGGACACAAGAGGTGATAGCATTATGTTGTTTGATGACTTCCCTGAGGAGAAAGTCTGCTGTGTGTGTGTGTACACACGTGTAAATATATATATATATATATATATATATATATATATATACACACACAAACATATATATATATATGCATGTATATATGTGTGCACACATATACAATAAATTTCATCATAAAAGGAATATTGGAATTATAACCTTGCTGCTACAAACCTTACCAGTGTGATAAGTATTGAGGGAAATCTATTTAGGATAAAGAATAAGAAGTGATTATCTATTTCTCTTTAATTAGTCATCTTCAGTATCAATCTTTTAATTAAAATACTTCAGGAGAAGAGGTATTCTCTTTCACTGGTACCCCATATCACCTAGGACCTTGTACATTGGAGAACTATTTTATGGTTCATTTTCTATGAGGGCTCTGAGACTTTCCTTGGAGATCTTACAGTACTCTGAAAATACTGGTACCTGCAGTCCACTATGGACATTTTTATTTTGCTAAGACACTCAGTAGTCAATTGCAGAGTCTTAAAATGATAGTGAAGCTCGGAATTTAAAATACATATATTAATGTGTGCTTAATACACTATAAAATATGATTAAAAGTATCAATTTAAGATATAACATATAAGACTAACTAATATATAAGACTTACATAACATGTAAGACTAAGATATAAGACTAATGTTTGTCTATGTCTTTATTCTAGTCCTAAAAAATATTCTCACATATAATAAAGAATTTCCATTTGATGTTCAGCCTAGCCCATTAAGGTAAATAAATAAGCATCCATATTTTGTCTTCTGATTTTATTATCTATTTTATGCCTGTTTTTCAAATATTTCTGTATTTTTTTCCCTATCAAATTTGGTATTGGTGATATGACTGGTAGCAATGAGATGATTGACATTGACATTTATATCAACATCAACCTAATAATCAGCATCTTATCTGGGAAGTTAGTGGCTATGAGGGTTAGCTGGTGTATTAAGTGGAGTAGCTCACTAATTTTTCTGTCCTTTTTTATATAGGAGAATTTTAGCCCCTGGTGAGGAAGAGCATTTGGAATTTGAAGAAGATGAAGAAGAAGGTGGTGCTGGAGCAGGGTCTCCTAATTCTTTTCCTGCTAGAGTGCCTGGTGGGTACAAAAAATGTACATTATATAATTCAAGGTCAGGTGTTTGGAACTTACTTTTGTACTTGTTAGTGGCGGGTAAAACATCTCCAGGTTTGCCAATCTTAAGCAAATTATCATGGCCATTCTGTTAGTGGTAGCTATCGGTTTATTGTGAAAGTATCTTACTATTTGTGTCAGGGATCCTCAAAACATCCCATGTTTAGTGATTGGCTAGGAATACCCACAGGACTCAGCATATAGCTGTACTCACAGTTGTATTCTGAGTCATTACAACAAGAAAACACAAGAACAAAATCAGCAAAGGGTAAAGGCACACAGGCAAATTCCAGAGGAAACCAAACTTCTAAGAGTCCTCTCCCAGCAGAGTCAAATATGTATTTGATTCTCTCAACATTCTTTCACACCTGTGAAATGAAAAAATATTGTCTATTGGGGAAGCACTGTAGAGATTCAGTGCACAAGACACTTATTGGGGTTAGCGTGAACCAAAACTACAGACTCCAGGAAGAAAGCAAGTGTTCAAAACAAACCATATTGTTTGCATGGACGGTTTAGGCACAGTGATCTTCTTAACAGGGCATGATGGGAATCCTGCTGAAATCCAGGTTCCCAGATGCTAGCCATAGACCAACATTGTAAGTAGGCTTTCTAGAGTAACTGTTTGCTATGTTAATTCTTTTCTTTATATATCTAGCTGTTCTTTAAATAATCATATATGATTGTGAAACCTGGACCTGGAGGAATAGATACTAAACAGTTGCCCTTAACAGGGAAATAAAGAATATATAGCAAGTCCTTTTTATTTTTGGAAGATCTTGACAAGGTTGTAAAATATCCTAGTCAAGCACCCTGAGTAAATTATTTGCCTCTTCTACTTCTATACTTTCTTCTGTTCTTATACAGTGCAGAGTTTTTACTTCTGATGAATTAGTTCATTTTTGGAAGTGTAGAAATAGCACTGTACTATTGTGATGCATTTTTTTAAAAGACTCTATGCTTTATGGTATAATTAAATATAATATACATATCATCCAGAAAACTTCATAATTAAAGTCATATTCCAGTAATTTAAATACTCTTTGGTAGAAGACGTTTGAAATATAAACAGTATAGGCTTAGACCAATAAGATACCTGCGCTTTTGAGTCTAACATCTGCCAATCAGTAGTTAAGTGACTGTACTTAATTCTTTATAAAAGGAGATGTTGACAATGTCTAATTCATAGGGTTACAATGAAAATTAGGCACCACATACAAATCATTTGGCATTATACTTTTCATTTGCTGGGGTAGTGGTGGCTACTGTATTTTCATTATCACCTATAAATGATGCTAACAGTCCTACACCATAGGATTATTAGAAAAATTACAATCACTATAAAATGTTATTGTTAGTGTTTCTTTGGTACAAGGTAATTATTTCCAATCTGCTTGTCTTTATGAATAAAGAGCTATATTTTACTTGTTATATTTGTAGGAAATTCAAGATTGCTGAGATGATGAGGTAAATAAATTTGCTAAAATTTTTCTGCATTTTTTATTTCCTTTTCAAACCACATGCTGTAATTGAAATAGATTCCAGTTCTATAAATTTCTGGGTTTGGTTATTTGTTCACTAGTTATACTTCTGTAGCAAACAAGATCCTTAAAGCAGATGATGTAAGTCATGAAATGGACAGGTCTTTATGGGGTTCAGGTTGCTGAGTTGAAAAGAAACTCTGTAAATTAAGTCTATTTGCTATGAAAGATTAAGCCCAAAGTAATTAGATTTTTTTATTCTGATATAGCATTTTGGTATTTTATTTCAGAGATACAGAAAGCTCACTAAACCTTTCTATTCCATGAATTATTTTCCTCAAAGTAAGAAAGAGTACATATAGTTCAATTGGCTATATTTGATTTTTGATCATATTTTCCAGGGCCTGTGTCATTATAAAATTGAAAATGTCATTGAAGGACAATTTTACCTTTAACTTAATTGTAGAATGGGAAAAAAATTGTTATACTGTGGACATCCAAGATTTCATTCGTGATAAGGCTGTTGTGTCTACATTATCATGGCAGGGTGCTTCTAAGAATTATAACATTTTTATTACCTTTATTTTATGTAATTTATATAATTGTAAGTTTGTTGTACTTTTTTTTTTTGGTACTGAGGATTTAACACAGGGGTACTTTACCAGTGAGCCACATCCTCAGCCCTTTTTATTTTTTATTTTGAGACAGGATTTCACTTAGTTGCTTAGGGCCTCACTTAGTTGCTGAGATTAGTCTTAAACTTGGGATCCTCCTGCCTCAGCCTCCCAAGTCACCTGAATTCCAGGCTTGTGCTATAGCATCTAGCTTATTGTGATCTTTTTAAAAAAAGATTTATTAAGGTGTCCCTTACATATATAAAAGGCATCTTTTTTAATGTACAGCTTTATAAGTTTTGACAAACACACATGGTAAACACTACTACTGTTAAGCTAATGAGATAAAGTATAATATATGAATATGGTATGATCAAGAGTAGTTTATTCCCATTTAAAATCAAAAATGGATTTTTATCCAACCTTTCTTGAAAAGAATAAAAAATTGTTGAACCTTTCTTTGACATTATTATCATTTTCAAAGCCTTCAATTCTCATAAGACAGTAACTTTTTTGTACTGCTTTAAACACTAACTGGCTTAAGTCCAAATAGTAGTTTAATTTTCTTAAGGTAATCTCAGTAGATTTCATTTAAATAGAGGATAAAAATTTATAACCTATTATTTATTACCTGAAAATTTATTTATCATGTTGAATATTAAAGCTTCTAAATGATAAACCAAAGTAATACAAATTTAAAAAAAATAGCTGGCCAAGATTATATGCTTATAATCCTAGCTACTTGAGAAATTGAGGCAGGAGGATTGCAAGTTTGAGGCCAGTGGGGGCAACTTAGAGAGACTTTGTCTCAAAATAGAAAGAACTAGGGATGTAGCTAAGTGGTAGAGTGCTTGACTCACCTGTGTGAAGCCCTACATTCATTTCCTAGTACCACATGCACAAATAGCCATGTCACAATTTTAGACAAAATTTTAAAAAACGTTTCTGAGTGACCTAAACATAAGCCTAGCAATCTCAACATTATTCTAGATTTGTATTGGTTATTCATCTTTTATATAGTCTTAGATATGTACAAAAAATGTTTTTTTGAAACTCAAAATGAAGAGTGAATCTTACTTCTTTAATATCAAACCTGTACTTGTTTCTTTCCTGCATAAATATTCAATTCTGAGTTGAACTTGAGAGTTAAGCAAATATGTATTTCATTTTCAGCTAAAGTGCAGTTTTTTTCTTACCCATGCATATAGGAAGTTGAAAACTGCAACAAAATATTCATTGCTGTTCCATGAATATTAGGGCATCCTTATTTCACAGAATTTCAGAATATATTTAGGGTTAAACAGTAAATACCACCAAAGTGTGCAGATAGACTCTGGCTCTCCGAGCACATCCTTTCTCTCAAAGTCTCAAATTCTCAGACTGAGCCAAACAGTCAGAGCCAGAGTCCCTCATCCAGTCATGTACTTATATTGAAAGGAAAGGAAAATACCATTCAATGTTATCTGGTAGTTCTCCTAGCTGTTTTTCAATAGTTTTAAGGCTTGTTAATATTCTATTACTCTCAAGCAGTTTTGAAAGATTTCTTTTTTATAATTTGTTTCTACATGTTTGTTTGTAGTACTGGGGATTGAAGTCAGGGATGCTCTACCACCTAGCTACATCCCCAGCTCTTTGATTTATTTTTTTATTTTGAAACAGGGTTTTGCTAAGTTGCCCACGCTGGCCTCTCTTGCCTTAACTTGCCAAGTTGTTGGGATTACAGGCATGCAGCACTATGTCTGGCTCAGTTTGTTTTGTTTTGTTTGTTTTGTTTTTTAATCCATGAATCTTGTCACTTGAAGTCAAAAGGTTTTCTCCAGAGCTTTGCAGAAATTGGTTCATAGGAAATGTCTATTGAGTAGGCTCTTCATCAAGGCTCTAAGCAACATCTGGCCTGCTTTTTCTTTCTTTTTTTTTTAAAGAGAGAGTGAGAGAGGAGAGAGAGAGAATTTTAATATTTATTTTTCAGTTATTGGCGGACACAACATCTTTGTTTGTATGTGGTGCTGAGGATCGAACCCGGGCCGCAGGCATGCCAGGCGAGCGCACTACCGATTGAGCCACATCCCCAGCCCCAGGCCTGCTTTTTCTTGAAAGTCCTCTGGCCACTCAAATTTTTAACCCAACACCTGTAGTAACTCTTCCTTGCATGCTAAATGGCATCTGTGTATGAAGCATATACCCACTGATTCATCTTAGGTTTTGTGAGAGTATTTATTATTTTTTTCCAGATATGATGGTGACACTTAAGAATTCAGCCATTATCCAAATCACATATTTCTGAACACAGAAAAATACATATTTCTAGTACCAGTCAATAAAGAAAATAAAAACAAGAATATACTCATATAACCAATATACAAACAACTTTAATAAAGTATAATTTTTGACAGACCTAGAAATATTATTGTTTGAATGCTAATGACCCCTAAGATTTTTATCAAACTTTTAATATAATTTCAAAGTGAATAAACTTCTTATGATTTTACTCTTTATCTTGAAAGGTTGGAGCAGTTCCTCAACTACTAATCAGTTACCAACCAAAAGAAATTGTGCATGTGTTTTCATATTTTCACACAATTTGTATGTGTGTACAAATTGCAGATGTGCAGTACAAATTGCAAAATTTTTCTCTTGCTAGATTTTTAAGACCCATTTCATGTTTTGTGCCATTTACAAAATGTTATGACCAAATAATGATTTGACAATACCATTATTTTAAATTATGTTAAAATTATCCCAAAATAATAGAAAATATTATTTTTTATATATCCTTTTTATTGGATTTTAAAATTACAAAGAAATGTGCACTTAAAAAATGTGTGTGACAGACTTTGAATTGGTAGTATCAAACATCTGAATTTAATTGCAAGTATGATAAATCTAAAACAAAGAAGACATAAATATATAATCACACACATATGATAATGCTTAGTTTACATTTTAGATATCAGGTCCATCTCTGTCCTAAAAGTATGGACAACAAATTTTGTACTCCTTATTCATGACATTTAATTCACCAAACACCAAGGCAAAATGAAGACTGACTCACCTCTTATTGAAGTAAATGCCTGTGACAAACATTTTTACAATATCATATAAAAAGCAAATTCAAATCAGTGTTTTAAAAAAAATATAATCTTTGGCAATTTTCCTCTTTTAATGTTCTTACCTAGACAATAATGTACTATTTTGGAACAAAGACTGTCATGCCATTTCCAATTTTGGACTAGAAATTGTCCTTATGGTATGATATGAGATATAAACAATAGAAATTTTTAAAAAGCAAAAATAAAAAGTTGAAAGAAAAGAATGACTTCCTCTTCTGCATGTGAGGACAGGGCCTTAAGGATCCCACTGACCTTCATATCCATGTCACTCCAGACTCATCCTCGGGTTGGTGGTCCTTTTATTGTCTGATTCTCCATGATCTCTATGGCTACACAGAGACTATTGAATGTGAGGCCATCCTACTTGATACTTAGACCTTCATTTTTCTCAGCACCCTCTTGGAACAAAGAAGTTATGGGCGGGGGGGTGTGAGGGGCTTCAGATGTTCTCCCATTGTTTTTCTGTACCTGTTGCAGGTACAGTGGTGTTTCATTGCTCGGTCTGTGTCAGTGCTGTTGGGTGCCCAGCAGAGGCAGAGGCCTTACTTGCACAATTCCCTTTTCTCTCCACAGTGGCAGTTGCTGTAACATTCTTGGCTAGGTCAGATGCTTTTACACAGTTTTTAAAACATTCTTAAGCAAACTTGTCTATGTTTAACAAACAGCCATTTGGGGGATCCATAGCTACCTTCATAAATTGTTTTCCACAGATGAAGCACAATGAAATAGAGAAACTTAAGTTTTTACCCAAGTACCACCTGTTAATAAACAGTTTCCATCAACAAGATGGACTTTTTGGTATCCCCTAATACAGTAGTGTGGTAAAATGGTTCCAAACCTTCCAATTCATTGTCATTATTTTATCAGAGTTGTCTTTAGGTTTAGGCTTAGAATCTTCCTCTCACAGAAAATCACACTGAATTCAGTAATTCCTTCCAACTCTTTTTGACACCAGTGAGAGCATGCTTGCTCTGGTTGGTGCATAAGAGGTGGTTGGGGGCAGATAAGTCAGAAAAAGACGTGCTTTCTGTGTTCAGTACAACTTGGGGCTCACCAGCTACCAATGGCTTCCTTTGTCTTGCAGTAAAAACTGAAAGTGGAATTAACCAAATGAACACAGTCCTGCTGCTCACTGCTATATGAGTGTTAAAGACCTATCATATTGCTATCTGGGCTACTCAGTCTCTGTCCATTCCTGTGAATGTGCACTGCTCAGTGTACAAAGTTCAAATGTTACTATTTTTTAATCAATCCCTTACTTGGGAGTTCTTAGTGACAGCTCAATAACATCCCTGGGATGTTATTGAAAACTTGGTTTGGACAGCTGTAGCCATTTAGAGTTTTCCATATTTAAAAGTATGAGGCACAAATAGTGGCCTCACAAAAATGTCTATATTCTAATCCTGGGAACCTGTGACTGTTATGTTTACATGGCAAAAGGAACTTTGCAGAAGCTTGAGATAGGGAGGTTCTCCTGCAGTTCCTTTTAAGGCTTTAGGGACAATTAAAATAAAAATGTTAAAATGAGACATGATGGTTAAAAGCATGGACTCTGTAGCCAAACTGCTGTGTGATTATGGATAATTTGTTTTTCTATGCCTCACTTTTCACCTCTGAAAAATAGAACTAAACTATTGTTGTGAGGATTAGATGAGAGGAGTAGGATAGTATGTGGCACAACACAAATACTCACAAGTGTTAGCTATTTCTTATTTACATAGCAGTTCCATGTGGAAGAACATTTCTTCTGATCTTTGCTCTAGATATGAGAGCAGATGATCTAGCTGGAATAGCACAGTTTACACTGGATTGTGTGTAGTGATTTCTTTCTTATCCTTGTTAGTCTTCGAATTTTATGAATGTAGTTGACTTGTTCTCATATTACACTATGTAATTGGATATGTTAATTCTTCACTTAGAAATCTTCCTTTTAATGCATTGGCTCAATTTACAACTATCATGGTTCTATCTTTGATGCAAAAACATGCACCCTTTTTCATCTACCTGGGAGCTATAGATGGTATGGTATTATTCTAGTATTTGATCTTCTTTTATGTTTATTATTTCTTCACTCATTGATATAGATTCTCTAGCCATTTGTTTACTAGAGCATGATAACCTCTAGAACTGGAAATTCATTCATTCATTCAATAAAATATTTCTTCAACAAAGATCTGTTTATTCCTTGTGCATACCACAAAAGGAACAGTTCCCACACCTTTCAGGATGCTTATTGTGTAGTCAGCAAGACAGAGCCAAAAGCACATGATTATGATTAGAGATGTGCACCAATGTCGTAGGTTGGCAAAAAAGGAGGGCTGAGGGAGTTCAATAAATCTGGCAAGATTTAGGACTCACTGAGTATGTAGGAGTTGACCATGTAGAGAGAGCACATCATAGAGCATTCTGAAACACCTTAAATAGGCACCTTTCTATGTAATCTATGATCTTAATTACAGTCAGCTTCCTTCATTATGGAACACAATGTTTGACATTCTACCTTGAATTAAACAAGAAATTCAGACTTGAAATCACTGCCTCCATATTAAATTATCTGAAGCATAATGATTACATTAAACCTTACTGTGTAGTCTCAGGCAAAAAGATTGTTGGTAAGGAATGTAGCATCAGCCCTACCATTTCAACTAAAAGATCTAGATAATGACAGCTTATAAAATTGACTCACCCCAAAGTAACAACAAGTTTAATATCAACTTGGCAAAAAATAATCTTAACATCAAAAAGACTTTTTGAAAGTTGTAAAGCAGTCATCTTTTGAATGTCAAAACAGGTAGTAAAGAGGTAATACATAAAAGAGGTAACATTCTTGGGGGTTTTTGGGGGTGGGGTGGGGTGGGTTCTTTTTTGTCTTTTTTAGAACTGGGGTTCGATTCCAGGATTTTGCAAATGCAAGGCAGACACTTTGCCACTGAGCTACATCCCAACCCAACATTCTTAATGTATAAAGAAAAATTTTAATTGTAATAACCAAAGCAGAATACATGAGAGGAACAGACAATATGAGCAAGCGCGTGAGCGTGCACACACACACACACACACACACACACACACACACATTTTAAAAATACCCGTTAAACATATAAAAAGATACTCAACTTTATTTTTAATAAAAACATAAATTAAAGCTACTGTTGGAGAGTCTTAGGGGAAATAGATACTTATTAATCACTGGTGGGAATAGAAAAATGGTACAGTTCCTTTGGAGGGGAATTGAGCATTCTCTAATAACATATAAGTACATATTTTTTCCTTAGCAATCCCATTCCTGAGAATTTACTCTGAAGATGCACCCCCAAAATACAGGAAAAAGAGGGGAAAACATATGCATATACACAAGATTCTCTGTTTAGGTGTTTTTTATAATGATAAAAAAATAGAAATAATGTAACTGCCAAATGAAGATTGACTGAATAAACATAGGATGCTGTGGAAAATAATTCAGAAAATCTCCCTGAACTAATGAGTGATTTTTCAAATTATTGTTAGCAGAATTTATCAAGGTAGTTCACATTAGCAGATTAAGGGGAAAGATTTCATAAAGTTGTCAACAATGCAGAAAAAGTTTTCAGTTAAATTTGAAATACAGCCTTGATTTTAAACAATTCTTGGCAAAGAACAGAAAAACATCCTTAACTTGATAAAACATGGCTACATGACATTTACAGCCCAAAATCATTTAATGATGAATTTGAACAAAACAAGATTATCTATTACTTCTTTTCATCAGCATTGTTTTGGAAGCCCTAGCTACTGCACTAGGACAAGAAAATGAAATATAAAAGGGGGGATGTTCTTTATTTGCATATTTATGAATATATAGAGAATATATGCAAAAACCTATTCATAACTCATTAATAAGATAATGCAGTTCCTGGATATAAAATCTGTACAGACAAATCAATTCTATCTCAAACAAGTAATAGTTGCTTAGAAAATGAACTATTATAATATTTATAATAGTATTAAATAATATCAAGGACCTTATTATAAATTCAACAAAAGAAATATAAGAATTTTATGTAGAAAATAAACCTTTGTTGAAAAAATAAAAGAATATCAAAAGAAAATGAAACTGGAGCCATCTTGAAATTAGAGAAAAAGATGGAAGAGTGACTTAATAATTGTTATGGTTTGTGAGATGTTGAATTATACATTCTCTTTTACTTTTTTCATTTCTCTCAATTGAATTGTTTATGAGAATGCATTTTATAAAAACAGTGAAGTCATTATTCTTTTTTTCATTTGTTCATAATAGTTATTCTTGACATTAGATTCATTTGGACTAATTATAAATGCATGGAATATAATTTGCTCCAGTTCAGTCCCTTCACCCTCCTCATCCTCCCTCCCACTGTTCCCTTTCATCCACTTTACTGATCTATTTATTTACATTTTTTAAAATTAGTATCTTATAGATATTCAAAATGATGAGTTTCATTATAGTGTATTCACATATGTGCATTGGAAAGTTAGTTTGGGTTCATTCCACAGTTTTTCCCTACCCACTCCCCATTCCCTTCTTTTTCTTTTATTGATTTTATTTTTTTTAATACACGACAATGGACAATTCTTATTACACATATAGAGCACAATTTTTTTATCTTTGTATAAAGTATGTTCACGCCAATTCACGTTATTCATGTACTTGGTTTTGTTTGCATTACAATTCTTATTACACATATATACCACAATTTTTCGTATTTCTCTATATAAAGTAGGTTGACACCCAATTTGTGTCTTCAGACATGTTCTTTGGATAATGGTGTCCATCACATTCATTAGGAGGCTAATCCCCTGCCTCCTTCCTTTCCCTCACTCCCCTCTTCCCTATCTAGAATCCATCTATTCATCCCATGCTGCTCCTCCCTACCCTATTATGAGTCAGCCTCCTTATATCAGAGAAAACATTTGACATTTGTTTTTGGGGGATTGACTAACTTCACTTAGCATTATCTTCTCCAATGCCATCCATTTACCTGCAAATGCCATGATTTTATTCTCTTTTAAAAACGTTCATAGTGTATATATGCCACATTTTTTAAAATCCATTCATCCACTTAAGGGCATGTAGGTTGGCTCCACAGTTTAGCTATTGTGAATTGTGCTGCTATAAACATTGATGTGGCTATGTCCCTGTAGTATGTTGTTTTTAAGTCCTTTGGGTATAGTCCAAGGAGAGGAATAGCTTGGTCAAATGGTGGTTCCATTCCCAGATTTTCAAAGAATCTCCATACTGCTTTCCAGATTGGCTGCACCAATTTGCAGTCCCACCAGCAATGTATGAGTGTGCCTTTTTCCCCACATACTCTCCAATACTTATTGTTGTTTGTCTTCATAATAGCTGCCATTCTGACTGGAGTTGTATCTTAGTTTTGATTTGCATTTCTCTGATTGCTAGAGATGTTGAAAATTTTTTCATACATTTGTTGATTGATTGTATATCCTCTTCTGAGAAGTGTTTGTTCAAGTCCTTGGCCCATTTTTTGATTGGGTTACTTGTTTTTTCAGTGCTTAGCTTTTGAGTTCTTTATATACCCTAGAGATTAGTGCTCTATCTGATGTGTGAGGGGTAAAAATTTTCTCCCAGGATGTAGGCTCTCTGTTCACCTCACGGATTGTTTTCTTTTGCTGACAAAAAAACTTTTTTAGTTTGAATCCATCCCATTTATTGATTCCTGGTTTTAATTCTTGTGCCATAGGGGTCTTATTAAGGAAGTTGTGGTCTAACCCACATGATGAAGTTTAGGGCCTACTTTTTTCTTCTATTAGACGAAGAGTCTCTGGCTTAATTCCTAGGTCCTTGATCCATTTTGAGTTAAGTTTTGTGTATGGTGAGAGTTATGAGTTTAATTTCATTTTGTTGCATATGGATTTCCAGTTTTCCCAGCACCATTTGTTGAAAATGCTATCTTTTCTCCAGTGCATGTTTTTGGCACCTTTGTCTAAAATAAGATGATTGTAATTTTGTGGGTTAGTCTCTGTGTCCTCTATTCTGTACCATTGGCCTACCAGTCTGTTTTAGTGCTGAAACCATGCTGTTTTTGTTACTATTTCTGTGTAGTATAGTTTAAGGTCTCATATAGCAATACTCCCTGCTTCACTCTTCCTGCTAAGGATTTCTTTAGCTATTCTTGGTCTCTTATTTTTCCAGATGAATTTCATGATTGCTTTTTCTATTTCTATGAGGAATGCCATTGAGATTTTGATTGGAATTGCATTAAATCTATATAGCACTTTTGGTAGTATGGTCATTTTGATAATATTAATTCTGCCTATCCAAGAGCAAGGTCGATCTTTCCAGAAATAGTAAATGAATTCAGCAAAGGAGCAGGATATAAATCAATACCCATAAATCAAAGGCATTTCTGTATATCAGTGACAAAGCCTCTGAGAAGGAAATGAGGAAAACTACTCCATTCACAATAACCTCAAAAAAAATGATACTTGAGAATCAATGAAAGAAGTCAAAGATCTATACAATGAAAACTACAGAACCCTAAAGAGAGAAATCAAAGAAGATCTTAGAAGATGGAAAGATCTACACATTCCCTTCTTAAAAGGAGAAAGGGAGGAGGAGGGAGAGAGAGAGGGGGAAGGTGGGCAGGGTCAGATCAGAATATGATAGCCCAAAGGGTAAGGTTTTGGCCTGCTGAGAACTTCTAACTAAAGGAGATTGGAATCCCAAAAGCAACCTCAGCAGCAAAGCCTCTGCTCTCCTCCTGCCCTCCTGTCCATTCACCCTTCTCTCCCAAAGCCAGTCATAAAACCTAGAAAGCGCTCTCTCTCTCTTTTTCTTTCTCTTTCATTCCCTCCCTGCTATTCCCTTACTGTCCCCCTACCCTCCCTTACCCCTCCCTTACAAACCCTCATTCCAGACAGGACCTGCCTTAGGTCCAGAAGGAAAGAAAGCTATACAGAGAGGCCAAGAAGAATCTGACCAGACAGGGCTTGCTGGGACCCTGGCAGCCTTTTACCATTACCCCCTTTTCCAGTCATTTCTACATGGCCATGCATTTTTCATGGAACATAAACAAAAAAACAGGAGTTTTCCCTGGATCTGTAGGTCTTTATTTCTGAAGGCTTTTAGGTCAAATAAAATTCTATTAAATAATTGTTATGATTTTTAAAATGTAAAGATATATACTAGTTCATAAATTAGAAGAAGCAGTTTATAAAGATAGACTCTTTCTGAAACTCATCTGAATTTTTATTGCAGTTCCTGGACCTTTTATACAGCTGTAGAATTAAGATACTGTATTAGTGGTAAGAGGATAAACAGTCCAGTAAGACAGAATAAAAAACTCAGAAAGTGATTGCCACATGATTTAGGATTGAGGTGGGACTGCAGATCAGTGGTGGAAAATGTCAGTCTTTTTAATGAGTAGTGCTGAGACAATTGAGTATTTATGTGAAATTGAATAAAATTAAAGCTCCTACTATACACCGTAGTCAATAATTCTATGTGACATATAGAATTAAGTGTGAATGGCAAAACTATGCTTTCAAGATAATACCTTTATGATTTTGGAGTGGGGTAAGTTTTCTTAAATATGACATAAAAAGCACTGATTGTAAAGGAAGATATTAAGAAATTTGAATATTACTAGCAGTAAGTATTTATCATAATCAGAAGACACCATGGCAGAGAAAAGTCATTCTTAACATTCAAAACTAACACTTGGTGTTAGAAGTTAGCAATGGTTGCTATCTTTTGGAAGAGTGAATTGGATAGGGTGGGGGGAAGGACACTCCCAGGAGGCTGATCATATCTTTCCTAGATCTGATACTAGTTATACAGGTGTATTCACTTTGTGGAAGTTCAGCAAACTGTACTAACAATTTGTGCATTTTAAAATGTATATGCTCTACTTCAACAAAAAGTCTTTATAAAGGAAAACTACTAAGAAGCTATTTGTAAAACATTTGTCCAGCAAAATAATAGAGACCTCCTACAGCTCAATAAGATAGACATCTCAATAGAAAATCGAGCAAAATAATTGAACACACTTCAGAAAAGAAGAAATCATACATTTGATTTATTCTAAAAGGTGCTCAACCTTATTAATCTTCAGAGGAATGCAAATTAAAATGATTGATCTCTTTATACCAAAATTGGCTAACATGAAGAATCTGAGAAAACAGTACCTAGTGAGGATGTGGAGCAATGGGAACACTACTGCACTTGGGCTAGGAATAAAAGTTGGCACAACCACCTTGGGAAATGGATTGTCATTACATAGTAGGTATGGAGGTAACATGCCAGGTGACTTAGTGATTCCCCTGTTTCAGAAATGGGTGCTTATGGGCACTAGAAGATGTTAGAAGAGTATTTATAATAGCCTGTTAACTATATCCAAACACTTGAAGTAATTCAAATGTCTATCAACACAAGAATGTGTACATAAACTGTAGCATATTTATACAGCCATGTACTACATAATAGAATGAACTTTTCTGCAGAAAAATTCATATATGATATACATACATATGAATATGTATGTATATATATATATAAATATAAATGTATACATATTCACATTTTTCATAAAATTTCAGAAGTGTTTCTTAACTTTCTGAAGTTCATCCCAGATGTCCAGGTACAAGCCCCTCTTCTAAAAGTACCCTCATTTGTCAATCAAAGAAGATGCATAAAAGGTATTATGTATATATTTAATGATATCAGCCTGAGCCCATTTAGGTTTGTTAATGCAACAGTGGAATGCAGCCTCCAGGCCTTCCTATTATTGCATTTGTCTGTATTGTCTTCATATTTGTTTAAATTAGAAAGTAATACATTTTTAACAGCACTGTTGAGGTACAATTTGCATTTCATAACATTTCCCTTCTGTAAGTATAAAATTCATCGATTTTTGACACCTCTATAGAGTTTTGCATCTGCCATCACTATACAAGTTCAGAACATTCCCATCACCTCCCAAAATTTCCTCAAGCCACATTTGCCATCAATCAAATGTGTATTTTCAAATGTAGTGTGTTGATTATTTCATGTATTTCAAATAACTCATCATTAAAAGTAGCATAACACATTGTTGAATAGAAACTTGAAAAACATCAACCAAAATCTTTTGTTAAGTGTATTTTGAGGTTCTGTATACATACTTGATTAAAATCAGCTTATTTGCATCTGTTCTCTATTGGTAGTTTCAAAAAAGGGAACATACTGAACAGTTGATTTCTTCCTTCATATGTTCTTGGTGGGTGAATGTTGTCATGTTGTTCTGGGTGGGTTTTAGTTTTAAAAATTTTAGTTGGTTTTGGAAAAAATGTTCAGTTATACAAATGGCCATTTTATATGTCAGTCTGTATAGTACTAATTTCTGAGGGAATAAATCATACAAAATAGAATGAAGAATAGAAGTTAGACTATATAGTTAAATTAAAACATAAATATCAAATTGTAAATTATTTTCTTTATTAGGAGTAACTAAAGAGAAGAATGTATTGATCAACTGTGATATTAAATGTCTCAGACTTTAGAACAGTATAACAAGTATTTTAAAAGCTTTTCTTGTCTTTGTTCTACCACTTCATATTAAGATGCTGAATATAATATAGAAGTACATATTGAATATAAATATTATGTGAGCATATTATACTATTAGGTATCATTGGGCTTCCTCAAGTGATGTTTTTAACATACTTTTATTATACATACTATATACTATTATTATAGAAATTATTATTTCTGCTTAAAGGTGATTGTATGGTTGGGAAATGCAGATATATTATGTGTAAATTTAAATATTTTTCTAAAAATGTATAACATCAGATGTTCATGAATTTTGGAAATAAAAATACATAATGCCTAGCTAGTTCCTAAGAGGTAGGCTATATCTTCTGTTTGTCAAAGTATTTACTCTGCATTATTGGTGGAGCTAACTTTTATTGAGGTTTCTCTGTTGCCAGGTACTTTATTACCAAGGTTGCCATCAGAACCGGGAATGACATTACTCACTATCAGAATTGAGAAAATTGGTCTGAAAGACGCTGGACAGTGCATCGATCCCTATATTACAGTTAGTGTAAAGGGTAAATAACTGGCAAATTGCATTATGTTTTTTCTCATATGGGACAAAGTTTTTGACAGGGGATGATCTTGTATATGTGACAACTTACTTTAATGCATTCTATAATGAGGCAAAATCCTAGAAGAGATCATAACAGAACATAGTTCGAAAGACTTACAAAAAATATTTCCTACTTATACACTCACTTTTGCTTTTGAGTTTGTATAGATTTTTGCTCTTCAGATTCCATCTAACGTGCAGACTAAACATACACATTGTCCTTAAAAGCAGCTACAGCCTTCAGGATGTAGATTAACAATAGCACCCCTCACCTTCTCCTACCCAGTCTATATTCATTTCTCTCTACAAAGCCCAATGTCCTGTTTTCCCATCTCTCCTGCTTCAACCCCTTCTTCTTCCTGTGCTACTGAGGTATCTACTTAGGTGAGTCCTACAGAGGCAGATGAAAATCAGGGGACAGGGAAGTAGGGTGCGTCCATAACATCCATGCCCTGAAAGCAATCCCGTGGGATGATGATGTGATTAAGGAATAAATTATACCATTTTACAGAAATAACTATAGTTAGTACAAACGGCTTATTTTAATCTATAGTTTTGCACCAAAGGAACAGATTGGTGCTGAAATTAAATGGAGGAACTTTTATCAATTGACCACAAAGAAAAACATTTATTTAAAGAACAGAATCCACAGCACTAATACTGGTACACTTTTAAATTCCGATGTTACCAGTTATCAAATATATAGTATACTGGAAAATATTTACATTGTTTGATAGGCCATTTGTAAAACTGCATACTCATTCAGAAAGTATACTTAAAACACAAAAATATTTAATGATGTTGTAAATGTTAAATTACCTTTGCATATGTTAAACTGAAATATTTTTATGTAAATATTTTTTAATTATTAAATGTACTAAATTGTTTTTGAGCTTTTTGAGACACATAAATGAATAACACATAAACACTGAGGAGTTATTAAATGAGTCCATGTTGCATTTGACTAAACTGAGATTTTAAAAACCAGAAAATTAAAAGTATATATAACGTACCATCTGGTTGTTGTAAATTCAGGGTATGTTGTAAACAGTATAACCAGAATTTAGATAATATATATGAAAAATTATTCATTAACAAAAGGGTTTTTGTTGGCTGTTCTCATCCATTTTTGGTTCTTAACAGGGAAATTATGATAAGGTTAGGTTTAAAGGCTTTTCTAAATAAGTCATACTTGATCAAAGTTAGAAATTGGTGGCAGAGCTCCATTGTGGCAAATTAAATACTCCAGATTTTTTTTTTGCATAGAAAAATATAGTGGGCTATTCCCTAAGAAAAACATGTTTGTTCTTTTTACCACTTCACTATGAAGATCAAGTTTTGTCCACTTGGCCATGTAAAGGCTTCCTTGTCCCCTTCATGAGGTCTCCTATCCAGTCTATATTCATTTCTCTCCACATACCCCATGAATTTCAACAACTGTCACATACTTGCTCACACCAAATAGGAATCTCTTAACCTGAGAATCTCCTCTCAGCTCTTTCCATGCCTCTTTAGGAACTGTAACCTTTGCAGTTTCTATATTTTCCGTCTGTATATGTGAATGCTCATAAGCAGAAACTTTTCTCCAGATCTGAATGGCATAGATTTAACTCCTGTGCAAGATACTCCTGTGGCTTCAAGAAAAGAAGATACATATGTTCATTTTAATGTGGACATTGAGCTCCAGAAGCATATTGAAAAATTAACCAAAGGTTTGTAATTATCAGTTACTGACTTCTTAAGGACACAGTACTTATCTGGGTTTGTGTTCATAGTGTACTTAACACAAGATCTTATGTCACATAGTTATGAATATTGACTTAAAGTCAAATCAATTTTTTTAAAATATGAGAATTAGCAGTTGCATTATCTAGTTGTGTAATAATGTGGTTAAATATTATTTGATAGGGAAGTTTTTCTCATAATACAGAGTTAAGGAAGCAGGTTCCCTAATAATTACCTTAAGTCCTTTTAGGAACCTAATGATTACTTTCTAACAGTTAAATTATTTTTTTTCTTTCAATAAGATGCATTGGGTAAAAAGATAGTATAACTGGCAGTTAGTTTGTAAGAATATGGAAAGGACAATCTGGGCGTGGTTGTTTCAGGAGGGAGAGAAATGATATAAGGTAGAATTTTTTTTAAAGGAACTCTTAAATTTCTATTCTATCTAATATAGGTGCTTATTGAAACCATTTTTATAGGTACTGCTGATACTTAAGTAACTTCTGTTTTTCTTGTGGTATTTAATATTTTATATTCTTTGGTAGTTTATGATTCTGTGTACATAACTTACATTCTTGCTATACAATTTTGTTGTACTTTGTAGAATTAAATGATATGGAGAAATGTCACTCAGACATGCTAGTACCAGAGCTTGGAGTGACAGCCACAGTGAGTTATCAACAGTTGTGTCATCAGACTGTTTGACACGTTACTTTGTAAAATCATAGGCTTCTGGTGACACATAAGAAATGTGTGGTCTCTGGCTTATGTTGTTTGTTTTAATTCCTTAGGTGCAGCTATCTTCTTTGAATTCAAACACTACAAGCTTACAAAAAGGTTTACCAGCACCAAATGTTTTGCTTTCATGGAGATGGATGAGATTAAACCTGGGCCAACTGTAATAGAACTGTAAGTGATATACATATAGGATTCATACTGTTCTAATGGTTACTAGTTCATGTTTCTTCTTAGTCCCTCTTATCGAGAATGTAACATTGGAGTAGATCAATCATCAAAGTATTTTAAATCTATTGTGGTTACAGATACAAGAAACCCACTGACTTTAAAAGAAATTGCAGTTATTGACCAAGAAACCACTTTATCTTCATCTACATCAAACTTTGCACAAGGAATGATTCTGACATGAGTAATGTCTAATTTCTGTGAATTTTACCACTCAGTAGAAACCATCAAAGCTCTGTGTAGCATATTCATCCTTCAGGAGGCAGGAAGTGAGCCGTACCTATAGGCCAGTGAGTCCATTGCAAAGCTGTACCACAGAACTAAAGTCCAGCACCTCATTGTTATGACTCCTTTGGATACAGGTTTATTGTAGATTTTGAAACTTGTTTTTACTTTCCTATTAATTGTGCAATTAATAGTCTATTTCCTAATTTACCACTGTTCCTACCCTGCTTCCTGGCACAATACAGCTGTGGTAGGTATGCTCATCTTCAAACTTAATACAGCAATAAGAATGTGCTAGGATTTACACATTTGCTCACTTTTGCTCCAATATGGTCTTTTGATTTGAATTAACTTCAAACTTTTGAATTGAAGTGGGTAGGATAGTACCAGATTGCTTTGAAAGGAAATTGGATTAGTTATGGTCTGTCTTATAGGCTGTTCCTTAGAGCTGGCCTAAATTCACCCTCATCTGATAGTTCTACTTAGAAATAGTGTGCCTTGATCAGATCAATATCCTATATGGGAGTGTTCCCCAGATTGTAGCTGTGATTTTTTTTTCCAGATGACCAGATTGTTTTTCTGAAAGTGAGCACATTTTTAGTCATGTTGATTAGTTGTTCTACATCACATTGCTATTGTTTCTAGGGTTAACATTAATGATTCTAGGGTTAACATTAAAACCATCTCTCTCAGAATAATTACAAATTTTGGGGTGGGTTTACGTCTTCTAAATCATGTCATCTAAACAATTGAGTCAGATGCTAATGAGATACTTTAGGAACAACTGCTGTTTTTCTGACAACTGATTGTGAAACCTTAAAACCTGCATACCTTGTCTTTATAAAGTGATGAGTATGTGTTGAGAGCCACAGCCAAAGGGGCCCCAGCAAACTTCCAGTTGCCAGCAAGCTTCATACTGCCAGCTGATGATTGGCTCACAGTGGCCCCAGCAACATCTAGCTGATTGGCTCCTCTGCAGTGATGTTCATTGGGCTGTTTCCCTGCCCTTCAGACTGCCAGCTGATGATTGGCTCACAGCGGCCCCAGCAACATCTAGCTGATTGGCTCTTCCAGGGAGCTGCTCATTGGGTGACTTCTTTGGCTCTTCCCACGCAACCCAGCCAATCAGCCTCAAGAGCAGGAGGATTGTGGGAGGCTGAGAGGCTGGTGTGGGGGTGAGAGGCTTGTGGAAGCCGGTGGTGGCAGTTGGGCTCTGAGGGTTTTTTCCCTGAGGAGCTGTTTTGTTTTGCGTTTGTAGTTCTAAAAATAAAGTTAGTTTCTTTTTGACAAGTGGCTCCTGATTTGTGCCAAGCCAGACTTCGGCAAGTATGAAAAACCTGGAAAGATATTTTATTTTTTTTAATATAGGTAGATATGACTGCCATTTATTTCCTATTTAGATATATTGACATTCATATAAAAATATGCAGGTCATTAGCCTATTATAATTTCACTATTTACATTACTTTTAACTTGATGAGACATAAATAAAACTTTCATAGTACACAAGGTGCATATTTGATACACAGAACATAAAGATTTGTGAGGAGCTTTTTTGTGGGTTACATGTAGAACCCACGTATTTTAATATTCACTATTTTAAATGAACAGTGCATGAAGGGAATGCAATACTTGGCCTATTTTTAAACTAGTGTAAACCCTAATCATACCATCCGTTTGCTTTTTAAAACAAATAACAGTTGTTTTAGCCCTTGCACTTCAAGAGATCTAGTCTTTAATTTTTCAGTTGTCTGTTAGGTCAGTTTTGTTTACTAGACTCATAAAACTATATGAGCCTGAAAGAATTATCAACCAAATTTAATCTTTTCTTTCATCTGGATTGGGTTAATTTCACAAGTGCAAAAATAGTTCAGTCTACAGTAGTTCTAGGAAATGAAGAATTTGCCTTAATAAAATGTTCACTCAACTGAAACTCTGAGTAGTCAAAATTTCCAGACTGTAAACTTCTCAAGAGTAGGGCCTCATCTTCTCCATGTCATGTAAACTTTCCAAGGTGCTTGGCAGCAGTCTGTACCCTGTGGAGTACTCAGTACCTTTTTGTTTGATGTTACTGATGTTTGATGTTGCTCCCTTAAAATCTGCTATTAAAATGTAGCAAAACGGATACATTGTTCTTTCTGTTCTCTCATACTATAAAACATGTATATCAAAGTGATAATCTTAAAAAAAAACAAACCTTTTTTTTTTTTTTTGGTTGTAGATGGACACAGTACCTTTATATTTATATGTGGTGCTGAGGATCAAACCCAGTGCCTCACATGCAACCCCAGCCCCTCAAAGTGATAATTTATATGAAGAAACATTTAGTATCCTTCACATAAGAATGCTTTTTTTAACCTCTATTTATTTATGTGGTGCTGAGGATTAAACCCAGGGCCTTGCCTGTGCTAGGCAAGTACTCTACCACTGAGCCACAACCCCAGCTTCCACCAAAGAATGGGGTTATATGAAAAAAAAAGAGGATGCTTTGTATGAATGTCTTTCATCAGCATTAAACAAACTTAAATTGAACATTGTCATCAGCTTAGCTTTAATTCAGACCTGAATGACCAAACCTCCCCCCCCCAAAAAAAGGTGATTTTATCTTGAAGCAGTTAACACAAAGCAATCTGTATCTCACAAATTAGTTGTTTAAATTTACTTTCTAGTGTGGGAGGAGATGAGTTACTGGACAATAATTACAACTATAGCAATAATACTTTCAGGTTGAAACACTACTGCTTCACAAATGAAATGATTTTAGTAACTAAATTCAAACACAACTTGCTGGAGAGGACTTCTAAAACTTTTGAGATACAAAAGTATACTTGAATCAAGGGACAGTATTCTCTACACAACCTGTATATGGGCAGCTACCTTGGGCTTTGCTACAGAAGTGGTACAATCAATCAGATGGATGTAAGGAGAGGCAACTATGGGTGGGTTCAGAACTGCTCAGATAAACTACGTAGAACACATTATAACTTACTAATAGAATAAATACAAAAAAGGCTTTAGAGGGAAAACTACTGTTGCTTTGAATAAAATAATAAATCTGCCTTTTCTTGAAAATCTATCTTCCTAGCTGACATCACCTTTATTTAAATGCTATTTTAAAATTAGAAGTTAAGTAACTTCAGCATTGCCTTGTGTCCTGTAGAGGTTGAAAGATACATTCAAAATGTGTTTGTGACTTAAATTTTATTTTACATGGTTAAAAATGGCATAAGCTATTATATGGTTTTCCTCTTACACACAGCTGCTGCTTCTAATATTAAATGGAGGTTATGTAGATAGAATTTGAGTCCTTTAGGAAGAATTCATTTTTATTCTGAGTTA
The DNA here is from genome assembly GCF_052094955.1 of Ictidomys tridecemlineatus. Classification (NCBI taxonomy): domain Eukaryota; kingdom Metazoa; phylum Chordata; class Mammalia; order Rodentia; family Sciuridae; genus Ictidomys; species Ictidomys tridecemlineatus. The sequence goes on along the minus strand of NC_135492.1, from coordinate 21,097,802 downwards.
TCTTCAGTAGTTTAGAGATTTTGTTTCACAGAGATTTTGTTTCACACTGAAGCTTTTGCCCCTATTTTGAGAATACTTAGGGGACATAAAAAAACAATGATATGTTATGTTCTAGGTTTCAACAATCCTATTACTTTCTAGAATTTAAAAGAATGGAAGAATATGGTCTAGCAGTAAACAAAAGTATCAGGCTTTTATAATTTTATTTAAATCTTAAACCTCTTAAAATGTACTGTTAAAATTGCCGTAATTAAAATTACAGTTCTGGAGAGCTAGTTCTTAGAAACATTGTTTTAAAGACAGTAGTTACAGATCCAGGACTTGCTTTAATTGTTTTTTAAATAAAATATGTTTGAGTATCTATCAAAAAAAAAAAGAATTTAATTCAGCCCGTAGTTGCTGAGTAAAGACATTATAAGCCTTAGAGTTTCATTCATTCTTAGAGGATTATACTTTTCTAATTTTTTTATCATATTCCTTGAAAATCAGTGGGAAGGTATGGGAAAGAGAAGAGTGTGTTGTGTACATTTTTAAAAAGAAATTTCCTTATTTTTTATAGACACAACATACCACCTTATATTTTACTGTTACAATGCAATAATGGCAAAAGCAGTAGCTCTTGCTACTAATGTAAACTCATTCTCAGAAAAGCATTCTCACATGGACAGTGGTTAGAAAAAAGTACATGAATGTGCTACAAAAATAGAGCCACAAGACTTCTCACAAGTAAAAGAAATCCTCTGTAGAAGTCCACAGTTGACCAAGGTCCAGCCTCCTTAACAGTGAGCAACAGGGAATATGCTGCCAAGTCACTATCTTCAGTTCTGAGAGTGCATTTACATGCTTCCCCAATGGCACAAAATCTCATGACGATCCAATGAATCAATAGACACTTGGGAAATATTAATAAACAATTTTTATGAACTATTACAACAAAGAACTTCAGCAAGAAGGAAAATGATGTTTATGATCTTTGAGTAAACATTTTTAGCCCAACAGTCTCTGCGACCAGATATTGAAAGAGAAAAAATATCAAGCTTATAAAACACCATTTCTCTGTTATCAACTGGAATACACTAATAATAGGATAATGGAAATACATGTTCTTAAAGCATTTCCACAGGAAATGTCCATAATTATGACATTCTAAATCATTTAGCAATTGTATATGCTACATTAACTAAAACAAAGGTATTCCTTATTGCACATTTTTAAATTGGAAGGATACTCTAGCTTAAGTGGGGGATATTTAGGGGGAAAATATTTTGGCTCAAAATGTATACTGCACCAAGGCAGCTTCATTCTGAAAACATAAACCATTTAAAATAAACTTTTATATTTTGAAGCCAATAATCCTTTAACTCTGACTAAGTGTCAGAGGTTAATTTTATGGGCCCTGTTTTTAAGGCCTGTGAACAGCCCTCACTACTCTTGAGAATTAGGTGGAGTTTCATCTTTAAAGCCTGAAGGCATTAAGTCTTTTGCAGCAGGTGGTGGCCCATAGTTTTGGGGACCATGAGTTGGAGGTGGTAATGGGGCACCAGGAATGAAGTACTCTCTTGGGCCAAATGAGCCTAAAGGTCTAAATGGTGCTGGTGCAGGTCCTGGAAAAAAATCACGAGGGTCAAAAGGCAAATCCCATTTTCCAGGTGTAACACCTGGTGCATATTCTCTGAAGCCTATTGGTGGACGCATACCAGGACCTGGAAAATAAAAAGGAAGTTATGTAAATACCAGAAATTTCTGAACTAGGGTGATTTCAAGTATGTTAATATAGTCTTTAATTTCTCCCAAGCCTAGAACATCAGCTGGTGAACATCCTGACTTGCCAGATGAGGCAAACTGAGATGGAACAAGTTTAGGTTATAGCCTTTGACCAACCAGCCATGAAGCAACATATTAAGGATTTAACATGGCTCTACCTAGCTCCAGGCTTGTCTTTTTTCTTTCCCTACTATATAATTGCAGAATTATTTCTATCTCACAAGAGCTCCATTTATATTTGGAAGTATTACCATGACAAGATGATAGATTATGAAATAAGAACTTTACTACATCAAAGAAATTTTGATAAAAGGAAATCTCACTATCTATTACTGTATCCATTAAAAATTCATGAAGTATTTCAGCATGGACTTTACACATGCCATCAGAATCAAGGTGCACGCATGCCCTCCTGGAAAAGGCCTTCCACAGCCACCTAATTAAACCAGGAACATTTATTAGGTCACTGTTAAATCCTCTTTAACACTTCCCTCTGACTTTTTTCAAGGTAAGGAGGGTTTGACTTTTCCTTTTCTATATTCTATAACCTACTGCTTATGCTTCCATTATGGGTGATTACAAACTTTATGTTATAGGATTTTCATATCTGTGACAAAATTTTAAGTTATGGCATGCGTCTCATCCACCTTTCCATCTATTGCAGTGCATATCAGCAGATTTTCAACAAACATCTGCAGAAGTAATATTTCTGGCTTTTCTGTATATAGCCCCTTATCCTTGTCTATGAGAGATAGCTATTGCCTATCTCAGTATAAGATTATGTAGTGTCCCATATGTCCCAGAAAACTGGAGGAAAAGTTAAAATGTACTCAGCTTTATCCTTTCATTGTTAAGACCTGAGATAGCAACCAACTGTTTTAGCAAGCAATAGAAGTGGAAGATGAATGTGATTTATAAGTCAATCACTACTGTTCAGATCATCATACCAAATGGTGGAGGAATTGGCCGAGGCCCAAAAGGCCCACCGAGCTGAAGTGGCGGTCCATACCAAATGGGAGGTGGTGGAGGCCGTCCTATCGGGGGTCCCATGAAGGGTACCCCTGAGAAAGGAGGGGGCCCTTTCATAGCCATATGAACCTGCAATTTAAGATTTGAAAGCAGTTAAGTTTTAAAATTCCTATGTATTAAGACAAAGTACCAATACCTATAAAAGCTAAAACCCAAAACCTGTCCAGAGAACACCATCAGTGCAACAAAACTCTACCCACCCCTCCTGTGTATTCCCACTGACAGCTTACAGAAGTTGGAAGGATGCCACAAGAGGGAGCAGTTTGTTACTGATTATATCTGCACAGGAAAGGGAAAGGCAAGAGGACTGGCAGGGGTTATTAACAGAGGTGATTTCTGACCAGTATGTCATGCTGTATTCACTACAATCTATTTCAAAGGGAGTCCCCCCATCCCCATCACTTCCCTTTCATCACAATAGCTCATTACTTCCATATTAAGAATGAACAGAATAAAATGAAAAATCCATTCTCTACTCATGTAATTATAGCTACTATTCTACTATATCTTCAGTAAGTCTTTCATATATTATTCAACCTCTGAGATCTTTAAGTAGACTGTCTTGTTTTAAATAAGAGGGAACAAAAGCAAATGGGATATCATAATTTGTTGAAGGCCACACTGCATATTAAAGAACTCAATCCCAGGTTTGCCTCCAAGCCATGCTTTTCCCACCTCTATTCCTCTCTAACAATGGGTCTTTGCTCTCTTTTAAATCTTCTACTACAAAGGGGTTTGGGGTCTTATCTAAGCTGCCCTTAGACTTCTCCAGAGATGTATATTCCTGGAATATATGTACACTGGAACTTGAGAAGTATTTTCCATCACAGTGCTATATACACAAATTAGGAAGACAAGCCTTTAATATTTACTTTCATTTACTGTACACCTTTTGAGATATTGATTTATCATTTCCTATGAGTAGTGGGTTTGAAACTAAACAATTAAAAATTTATTTTATTATAGAGCTGCAGAAGACCTACTAGATATAATAGCAACACAGTTACAAGAGAATACACTTATGTGAACAAATGAGACCATTTCTTGGGACTGGCTCAAGAGGTCATTTCAGATGATCATTGTTTCACAGAAAATCTGATACCAATCTAATTCAAATCACTCAAAATAGGGTTTGCACAAATGGAGGAATTCTTAAATAACATTTTTCCAAACAAAAATAAAAATGATGAATTATATAATTTATAATGAATTTACTTTGCCTTAGAACATTCAACACAAAACACCATATAAAGTTAGAGTGATAACTTTTCACATTCTGTAGTTCATTATAGTTGTACACACTTAAGCAACATTCCCAAGTTAAAGAGAAAAGTAAGCTCAATATTGCATGCAGTTTAAAGCAAACAAGATCAGTGTCATGCTCTGAATATCCTTCCCATAAATGCACAGAATAAAACCCAATTCAGTTCTCAACCTCTAAGTACTTACTCCAACTGGATGCTCAGTCAAAGAAGTAAGGGTGGAGACTGAGGGGGTCTCAGGTTCTTGGGGAACAGTTTGCTTTTTAAAAAACAAATGGGATAGTACAAATAGAACACAAAGAAGGATAAAGCAAAGAGCAAGTACTGTAGGAAAGCTACATGTTCCTGCATGACCACATGATTCACAGTAACTACAGAACTTACCTTGCCCTCATTCGTCACCTTAGCTGGAGAAGAACTTCTGGAGCTGCTGTTCATGTGAGCTGGACCACATCCTGAGTCTGTTAGAGATCAAAGAATGGATTCAGACTATTCTAACATGAAAAGAATAAAAATTCTCCATCCACAATTACAGATTCTTTGAAATTACTTGGTCCCTTTACCAGAGGCAACGGGTTTCCCAGATGCCTCAGAAGACCAGTACGAGGTAAAGGTCCATCCATTGACCTTGGGAAAGAAAGATCAGAGCCCTTGTATGTATTTTTCAGAAGAAATAAACCACTGGTGGACAGGTCAGGGTTCAACAATAACTAGAAAGCAACATGAAAAATGGGTTGCCCAGGGGTTGGTGTCATAGCTCAGTTGTAGAGTGTTTGCCTAGCATGTGTGAGGCACTGGGTTTGATTCTCAGCACACATTTAAAAAATAAATAAAGATATCATGTCCATCTACAATTAAAAATTTTTTTTAAATGGGTTGCCCAATACGTAAATCACAATTTATGAAGAGACTTAAGTAAAATAAAGAACTGCCTTGGGTTGATAGAACAGGAGATTAATAAGTACTGGTCCTAAACTTTAAGCTATAGACTTAAAGTATGTGTAGGCTGGCTTTTCTTTAGTCTGTATAACCTGACTTCCAATCTTACCAAGACTACAGTCCTATTTAGAATTTGAAATAAGATTCAGTATTTCATGTTGGAAATATGTATGCTACATAAAGTTTAAGGCTACTTTTATAATATTTGGGAAAGGAACACCATAGAGATTTAATTTAAAGATAAAGGTTTACACTTCGCAGTGTAAAATTTAAAAGAAAAAAACAATACAGGGACCTCCAGGAAAAAAAAATGTTTTCTATTCTAGAACAGATTTTCCAGAAAACATTCACTAAGATAAAGTAAGAAATTATCTTCTATATATTGTACAGGCCCAAATTCAATGTTTTCATTAGAATATTCAAAAGGGGAAAAAAAAAACTTGAAGCAGTTTACTATAAAGCAACATGTGAATGCTCACCAAATCCGTTTCTAGGCATATCTTTTTGATTAAGAGTAGCAGAAGGAGGTCTCCCAGCTGGCTCTGCTGTCAGTGGAGGGGAACGTTCTCCACCACTCATGGGGGATGGACCAAAAGAGCCATTATGGCTCAGTGGACCTAAAGACCTTACTACTTTAAGGCAGCCTTCTCCCTGACACCAACCCTCACCTCCTGCTTTAGCAAATCATTCAGATTATTTCATAACCATTACACACAGAAATAAAAAGTAATTTACATACATTCTGCACCAAGAAATAAAATAGCTCCTTTTACAAAGTGCCCCCTACCTCTCTGAGGAGGATTTTGTAAATCTGGTCTTCCCAGCATAGGTTTTACAATCCCGGGTTCATCTTGACGCACTGCGATCTTTTGGGTCATTTCCAATAGTCTTGAATATTGAGAAAGAATGGACTGAATTATGAAACAGCAATCTATTCCTTCATAGATAATATCTAGCATAACCTTAAAACACTATAAAACATATAGGAAGATACCAAAATCACATACTTCTGTCTCAAATTAGCAACTTCCCTTTTCTCTTCAGCTATAGCTCTTTCTGCAGAACGAGCTTTGAGCTATTAAAGAGAAAATATTCAAATTCAGTAGCAGTAGGCTATGCACAAAATAAAGAAATGGGGGAAAAATCTTACCCAATTATCATGAGCTTTCTTCTCATGCATAGCAATCTGAAAAAGACAATACATTAAAAAATATGTTTTTAGGGACTCATTATAATTGCCTATAATTGTCTGTATTAGATATCAAGAAATTCTGCAACTACAGGACAGTATTAATTACTACCTGGTTTTTAAAAGAGTGCTTGGTTTTCTGTAATGCTTCTTCCATCTCTTCAATTCTCCGCCTAAGAATTACAACAATTGAATAACATTTGAAACATTTCTGACCATTTTCCCTTTATTCCATCAGCTATACTTTTAAAGACTTTATCATACATAAGAAAAACATTTCTATAGTTATATGAATCCAGTGTGATCAAAACTAATACTACAGGCCAGGTGCAATGCCACATGCCAGTAATCCCAATGATTGGGAAGCTGAGGCAAGAGGATCACAAGTTCGAGGTCAGTCTCAGCAATTAAGTGGGAACCTATGCAACTGAGACCCTGTCTCAAAGTAAAAAAACAAAAAAGGTCTAAGGATGTAGCTTAGTAGTAAAGCACCAAAAATAAATAAATAAATAAATAAAATAAAATAAAGACCCAATACTAATAACTTCTTTATCATTTAATTGCTAGAGATTCTGAATGATAAATTATAATTTCCTTAACTGTTCATCAGTGTGTTCTCAAGTAATTCTGCTAGAAATATCTTCCTCCTTAAAACTTTTTTTCTTTTTTTCAAATTATATCCATAAAAGATTTCCAAGGTCTATCAAATGCCACACTTTTGTGGGTCTTGATACATCACACAGCAAACTGATTTCTTAAAGAATTACTACAACATACAAAACCCCCAGAACTGTTTGCATTGACCAAGTTCCCTATGGTCTTGCCCATTGGGTATAAGTAAATTTTTGTTAACATTTTTCATTTGTAAAGTTGAAATTTATTTTTTCTCCTGTGTGAATTGAATGTATTCATATCCTCTCGTTATTTATACTTCCATGCTATTTTCTTCTATCTACATAATGTAAAAAAAGATTAAAAAAGAAAGCCACCACTAGTTTATTAGACATTGACACCCTCCTTTAGAAACTGACTCACTTGTAATTTTTAACTTCCTGTACAGCGGAAACCACCTTTTCATCTGCAGCTGACAGCTGCTGCTCTTTTTCTAGTCTCTCATATTCTTCTTGGCTCACTTTCCTAAAATAAAGCCAGTTATCAAATCAAAAGTTTCTCTCTGTGAATATCACTTCCCACAATTCTATAAAATGCTTAGGCACATAAAATAGGAATTCAAACCTGCAATTTCGTAAATCAAACTCTGGCAAATCACTTACATTTTCTAATTTTTCCTCTTAATTCTCTATTTACCAGTAAATAAAATAAATGTGAAAACAACATGTGCCCCAAGGGCAAGTCTCCTGTGTGTAAGATAATAAAAACTCACTTTACTTCAATGTGGAAGATCAGGACTGATAAACCGAACATAATTAAACATATTAGGATAAAGCAAGGGATAATTCTTTTCTCGTTTCTGCCATGGGTAGGACACTAAGTATATCTTTGTCATGGAGGAACTCTTTTCTCAATCCAAGACTGGTACCATAATAAAGATATAGTCAATCAAAGAAAAAATCTTCTAGAATATGTCTTTTAGCTATGCAATTAGACACAGAACATTTTTCACACTTTAGATATATATTTCAAAAGAATTGCAATTAAGCAAAAAGACAAATCTGAGTTTTGATAATGTCTGTCAACCAGAAAAAGAAGCCAAACTGACCCACGATCAGAGTATTATCTACTGACAAGTTTTAACTCTGATCATGAAACTCAAGATGTTCATCTACTGAGACAAAGGTAGCCACATTTAATGATTTTAAAAATACTATTTTCTGCTATCCTTGTACTACTTTAGCCATAGTTCCAATTCAAAAGATAATTAACTTGAAACTTAATTTTCCATAAATCAGAAGAACTATAGTAAAAAAGAATTATTGATACCAAATAGAAAAAGGGGATTATATATTCTTATATAGCTTCTCATTTAATTCTTCAGCAAGTATTTTATGAGTGGCTATAATATACTAGTTACCTTGTAAGATGCTAAAGAATAAAAGAGCTCACTGTTTCAGGTATAAATGACGCCTAAAGGAATATAATAATTTTCCCCACTGGCTTAAGAAGGAATATGGAGAAAACTGAATCTTGAAGGACAGAGAGAATTTTGTTTCCAATTACCAAAGAGTTAGTCTGAGAGCACTAAGAACAATCAAAACATCTTTATAAGAATATAAAATTGTGTTTGAAAGGATACAAGCTAAAAAGGCAGTGAAGATATATGTATGTGGCCAAGATCCATTAGAAAAAGGAATCTCAGAATTACAAGTAAAGCTGGCACTTTAAGGTACTTTTCTCCTAGGTTTACCCACATATTGAAGATAACACAAAGATATAATGAGTCTGAACTAAGCCTTCATCAAATTCCTGGGCTTAGAGGAAAAAAGAAGTGTTTGGGGCTACAAATAAAGGGACCCTTAATAAAAGCCCTAGCCTTTGAGTTTAGATTAGAAAGTACTGCACACTTAAGTGATGAACAGGCAAAAAATCCAAAAGTAACAATACTGAAACATTGAAAAGACAAGTCATTTTTGAATTATCTTAATTGCTGACTAAGTTTGAAGTGACAATCTTACTCAAGTAACCTCAACACTTTTCTATAAGAAGATAACTTCATCTTAGTCCTCAAATTTCATGTATAATTATCACAACAATGTTAGCCAATCAAAACTGACCAGGCACTCCATAAGACAAAATTCTGTGAGAAAAAATCCCACAGAAAAGGAAACCACCTAATGGGGTTAACCGCACATGTTTTAAAATCACTGTGCTTTATATAGTCAAAAAAGTAAAGTCAAGATTATGAATTTCAGGTCTGGGAATATAGTTTAGTTGGTAGAGTGCTGTCTTGCATGCACAAGGCTCTGAGTTCAAACCCCAGCACCAAAAAAGAGGAAAAAAAAGATTATGAATTTTGTCAAAGGATTAGAAACTATAAAACCAAGAAATAGTTGGGTGTGGTGACCTACATACAGTCGAAGATACTTGGAGGCAGAGGCAGAATGATGAGATTAAAGATAGCTTGGAAAGCAGTAAGACACTAGTCCCTTATGAGAAAGAGCGAGTCTGGGGAGGTAGCTCAATAGTAGAGCACATGGCTCAAGGTCCTGGGTTTGAGCTGTAGTACTGAAATAGGACTGGGGTTGTGGCTCAGTGGTGAAGCACGTGCCCCACATGTGTGGGGCACTGGGATCAGTCCTCAACACCACATAAAATAAATAAAATATTGTGTCGGGCTGGGGATGTGGCTCAAGCAGTAAGGCGCTCGTCTGGCATGTGTGCAGCCCGGGTTCAATCCTCAGCACCACATACAAACAAAGATGTTGTGTCCGCCAAAAACTAAAAAATAAATATTAAAATTATCTTTCTCTCTCTCTTAAAAAATCCTATAAAAAATAAAATAAAATATTATGTCCATCTACAACTAAAATAATATTTTAAACCCTGAACTTTTTAAAATCCTAAACTCAATGAATGATTTTAACATCAGATTTGGGAAGTAAAATAAATCCTACCGCTTTTAAGACAGGTCAGAAGAAAATATCCAGAAGAAGTAAATCCAGAATGTAGGAGGCAGGGGAAATCAAATTCTAATATGCATTATTATAATCAGAAGAGAGAATGAGGTAAAATCAACATTTAGAAAAAGACTCGAAAATTCAAGAAATGTTTAATGGTCCCAAGCAACATAACTGCAAGAGGAAAAAGTGGGTGGGGTGGGGAAAACTACACCTAGGAACTTCCCAATACAACTGTTAAAAAAAGAGAGAAATGACTACAGGAACTAGGGGAGGGAGATAAAACCAAACAACAATGATAATGGACTCCTTAAAGAAAAAAAATTAAAACAGATGGTAATTAATTGGATATTTTCAAATTGCTAAAACTAAGTAACAGTCAAAATTCAGTAGCCAAAAGAAAGATCCTTTAAAAATGGAAACTGGTTTTAACTCTAATCATGAAGTTCATGTCAACCTAATACAGATTATAAAGGTAGCAATATTTAGTGGATAAAATACTATTCTCTGTTTATCCTTGTACTACTTTGATACACTAATCAAATCTATCATTAAAGGACAATGTTCAAATAGAATGAAAATAATTTCAAATAAGAAACCAACAGTGTAGAATGCAGAACTACAGAAACTTTAAATATGTGTATAAACTGAATGAATGTCTTGTGGAGTTCACAGTATATGAAGTACTAACATACGATGCCACAACAGTTATCTGATTCAGGAGTTACTTAAAGCCCATAAAAACAAGTAATAAACCTATTAATCTATGTCAGGTTTTTATTAAATCCAGAATATATACCAAGGCCTTTAAATTATGAGAAGATGAATAAAATTATAATTATAATTATATAATTATAATTCCATTATAATTTATGATTACATCAAGCTTATACAGGTGATGAGGAAAATAATTAAAAATATTTAAACTATTAAAAAGATACAAGGAAGAAAAAAAGAACAGGTCATCAAATAGAAAGCAAATTCTTCATAAACCACGGGCACATATTGACATGGACAGACTTATATTTTAGAAAGTCCACTCAAGCGGCTATAGAGAAAATTACTAAGAATTTGAAATAAATTATATAAAAATATAAATAATGGAGAATGAAGACAGATGACCTAGGTTAGAAACAGAAAAGATGACACAGGCATGAACTAACATAGTACCTGGGGATGAGAAAAAAAGAGTACAAACCACAGATGATGACTGAATGAATTTTGGAGGAGTTGAGGAAAATAGTGCTACAATTTAACTGCATTACAAAGAAAATTAATTGCCATTTAGGTCATTCATATTACTTGTAGGGACAGAGAAAACAAGTGTTCTTTTGAAAAAAAAAGTGATAAAATGAGAAATGTTTCTTTGAAACAGGCCAGGCATTTAGAACTGGCCTGAACAAAAATTTGAGATTCTAAAAAGGTCGCTTGGAGATCACAGAATTTTAGAAAAGTTAATGGAAAGGTTTCAATATTTAATGCATTAATTAGGCAACAGAAGTCAAAATACCTAAAAATAGTTAGGTCTATAAGAAGGTCTGTATATATATATATATATCTTGTTAATAAATCAGGTGCAAACAAATAAAATCTGACACACAAAAAAACTATTTTTAGAGAATTCAAGAATTTTTGTGGATTAAAAACTTCAAATGAACTTCCAAAAAATAACTAGCTCCACACTGAGAAGATTAATATATAAATATATACTACAAACAAGTACTTCTGTAATCGTAACTCCTAAAATCCTTGCCACAGTTCAATTTTTAGTGTGAACATCTGAGATACTCAAGTCCAAAACTTGTACCATCAATAAGTAAATATTATTCCTTTTTGAAGTTTTTATTCTACTAAAACATGTCATTCCAAAACACTCAGTATTTTTAAAGGTCCAGAGTTAGAGATACAAGTTCAAAATATTAGAATTACATAACTAATCACAATGAAAGGAAATTAAAATAAATAGTGGGATCATAGAAAGGGTCTAGATCTTTGAGAGGTATTTCCACATCAGTGACTGTTAATACCAGTTTACCACTTCTTGCCTTCATATGAATTTGACAATTGATTACGATGTCCTCACAGCCTTAGTTTATGGTCCCAACTACCTCAGGACTCTTAAGACTGATGATGGAAAGAAAAATGCAACTTATAGGAAACAAAACATAAAGGAAAAAAGACAAATCTCTACTAGATAAAATTATCTGTTAGTTCACACAATGATAACAATAACAAACAATGGAAATCTTACTTTTTTAGTGCCATCTCATTTTGCTGGTAGAGTTCATTTAAAATCTCCACTTTCTGCCTAAGAGTTTTGCATTCCTCTTCCAGTCCAACTTTAGAAGACCGTAGTGAATTGCAGTCACTTTCTAATTTCTTTATTTGGTCTGTAAAGAATAAAACAGCTTATCTCTATATGTGTACAAGGACTTAAGAACTTGTTTGAGGGAGTAGTGCCAAGAAAAGTAAAAAGCATGAAAGCAAGAAGCCATTCTTTATCTTTCCAATAAATTTTTAAGTCTTTCCAACATGGCAATTTCTTCTCAAGAAGAACCCACCTTCTAGATTACATTTTGTGGACATCGAGGCTCTTAGCTTAAGTTGTAAAAGTTTTAGATCCTCTTCAACTGCTGATATTGTAGTTTTTGTCTAAAAATTGCAGAAAAGAGAGGTATTCTTAAAAGTGAGGCACAGGAAGAATTCACAGGTACTATGGGACTCTTACAAAGAACTATACCTGAGAGACATCCATCATCTGCTTAATTTGATCTTTGATCTTCTCGTTCCGATCACCTAAAAAACAAAAGACTTTAGCTTTTTCTTTCCTTACTTTTAACTCTATATTCTCCTAACTTCCCTAAACTAAAGAATGATTGTGTTCAAACACTGGAAGAAAAAAATCAATTAAATAATTATACTGATTAGACTAATGACTTTTAAGAGAATTGCAAGCTTAGATTTAAAAAAAAAGAGAGAGAGGTGAATTTCAGACTGGGGTTGTGGCTCAGTGGTAGAGTGCTCACCTAGCATGTGTGAGGCACTGAGTTTGATCCTCAGCATAAAAATAAATAAAAGTACTGTGTCTGTCTTAAAAAAAAGGTGAATTTCTAGTTTGCACAACTAAAATGTTATCTATGCTATTCTTGTAAGATAAAAGCTTTTCTTCTCTCTCAGATCTATCTTCACCTGGGCAATAAGTGTCTTGTTTAGAAAGATTCAATCCTCTATTTTCTCCCTGAATCTACTACCAGGTGTGGTTTGAAATACTTGCTATGTAAGCAATATCCAACTTGGGAGAAAACATCTGGAAATATTTTCCTCATCAGTAAACACTGTTACACTCCCTCTCTAGCTTTCTGATAGTCTCTAGCCTCTGTTCTCACAGCCTTAGTTTATGGTTCCAACTGCCTCCGGACTGACTGTGGACCTTAAAACCACAGAGCCATAGAGATGATGAGTATCAAAATCAACTATCATCTGCATAAGTTAAGAAATAAATTTCTCTTACTGTACAATGTTCAATACTTAGAGGTATAGGATATGACTATTGTAGCTGCAGTGTACTTACTAGTTTTCAATAGGATAGAAAAAGTCAGTGTTCTTCACATGCCTATTGCTACATTATACCCCAACAACCCACCTCTGCCAATGCAACAGACATATCTATAGATCCAGTGATATGTGTCTACAACCCTGAAGCTTAAGAAAAAATTAAGCCAGCTGAAAAGTGGCATCTGTATACTTAATTAAAGACAGGAAAGCAAAAAGATTCAACCTCCCTGAGACTGATCTTACCTGCTAACTCTCCATTGGTTAATTCATCTGACTCATCTCGACTTTGATCCTCAGATTCAGATTCACATTGAAACCGATTCAACTGTGTAATGTGATTAGTCAAAGCCTAGAAAAGAAGCAAAAGGTTGGAAGACTCTCGATTTTAATTCAGAAGATTTCAGGAGAATTCATGAGATGAAACATGTATTTGGAGTATAAACTTACATTAATAGTATCATCTTTTTGACTAAGAGCTACTTGTAAATCTTTCTGGGTCTTCTCAAATGATTTCATTTGTTCACTGAGCTCAGCGTGTGATGTACTCCAGTCTTTTACTTCCTGCTGCAACTGAAAAGTCAAAACACATGAATTCCTATGGGTTAGGGAGGGGTTTCTGCACTGGATATATCAGGACTACAAGACTTAGACAAAGAAATAGAGAGCCATACTCCTCGGTGGCCTGCCTCAATCGAGGGGGTTGAGACCTTGGTTAAGGAAGAGGGCAGAGTGGCCCCAACTCTCACAGCTGCAGTAAGAACATCAGAGCTATCAGGAAGTTGAGCCTGTTTATTGCATTTCCCAGAAAATTGCTGCCAATTCAAATAATTTATCTCCAGCAGGAATGGCTGGGCACATATGACTGTCTCCTAAATTTAGATTCCTTATCATGTAATCTTCCCTTGGCCGGTGAATCAGTAACTATTCAAAAGAGGATCATAAAATACTTAATTTTCTGGTTTAAAAAGTTTCTTTGAGGCTATGCAAGTTAATAACTGATTGACATTTGATAAGAAAAGCAATAATCCAAAAATCCAAAACAGATGGAGACCATATATATGCACTCAATTTGGGGAGCATTGTTTAAACTTTGCATATCTAGAAAAGGTCCTACATGAAAATTCCTTACCTCAGAAACAGATCCAAGAAAGATACAAGATAATGATATTCACTTCTCTAGTTTACATTATGTATGACATCAAATTTTCTTTACCTGCTCTTTCTCCTTCTTAAGCATGGTATTTTCTTTCTGAAGCTGACAGCATTTCAACTTCACCTTCTCTTCATGAAGCTTAGCTTCAGTAAGGAGAATTTGAAGCTAATGAAAAACACTACAGTTAGTGAATTAATTCCAAAGAAGAAACAAAGTTATACTTTCCCAAACAAGACATCATATAGTTCTCATTTTTTGCACATTTTAGCACACCTCAAATTTTTGGTCCGCAACAAAACTAAGATGTAGTACTAATATCCGTTAGCAATAGTTGGCAGCTTTACCTCTGAAAGTTCAGAAGTATTTACTGAAATGACATCTTTAAGCTTCTCTATAGATTTCTTATTTTCCATTATCTGCCAGGTGAAAACAGAACACAAAATATGCATTAGGATTTCAGTAGAAATACTGATATATGTGTGTGTGTGTGTGTGTGTGTGTGTGTGTATGTGTGTGTGTGTGTGTGTGTGTGTACGTACACATACATATATATACTAAAAAAGATAAACACAACAAAATTTTTGTCAAGCCATCCCATTACATTTCAGGTAAATGCAAGGGATCCAGCTTTGGACTAAGCAAAAAATCAAAAACTGAAAGAGATGAGGGAAAATGAAGTCATAAATATTTCATGGCATCCACAACCTTACTGTTTATGAGATAACCAGAAAAAAAGTTCAAAGTATAGAAAATCATAATGCAATAAGTAAATAAAATGTTTTAAAGCATAGAAAATTAACTAATTAATTACTGTTTCAAGTAAACCAGTTCAAATTAGTAATTTTTTTTCTAGTGATAGAGAAAAAAATTTCCTAAGATCATTTTTAAAATTTTCTTATCATAAGTAAAAAATGATAAAATTTAAGGAAGAATAGACTAATCTCACATACAGAAGAATTCCAAAAAAATTATAAAGATACTTGCTCCTTAAGGAAGTGGACATAAATCTGCAATCTTTGTTTGCAATGCCTGGGATTGAATCCTGGGCCTCATGCATGCTAGGCAAGTGCTCTACCATGAGCTGCATCCTGAGCTTGTAACTCTTCATACTTTAACTGTGGGCTGTGCATGGTAACTTCCAAAGAATACAATATGAAAAGGATTGGAAAGAATTTTTACAGTGGAGAAATCTGATAAATACTACCTCAGCTAGGTGATCAAGCTTACTTGGGGGTAGGATATTTCAGAACACACTCTCTACCATCTTTTGCAACTTTTATGTAATTACAGAAACTTATAGAAATTGAAAATGAAATATGTAAGTAAAAATTTTTTAAGTTGTTGTATCAGTACTTAAAAGTTCCACAAAATGGGCAGAAGTGGGTTCAACTTCCTTGACTCCTAATCTTACTTTAGTTAACAGCTGGACTAAGTTCAACTTAACCAATTTTACAAAATATTTCAAAAGCCAAATTGCAGTAATACTTAGCAGCAAAACTCTTACCAAGTCCTGATTCTTAGCTTTCTGTTCTCTCTCAGATTCTAACATAACATGAAGACTTTTAGCTCCCTCATCCAGAAGTTCTTTAGCTTTTTCAAGAAGCTTCATTTTATCCTGGAAAAAAAAGGTGTCAAGATTACTCACTCATTACATTTACTTTTGAGTTTAGAATGTAATTCCCCCCAAAGAAGGGATTTTTACCTTATAATTAGTTGCTTCATCAGAAAGAATCATATTTTGTTTCATGGTCTCTTGGACCTGTTTCTTTGATTCCTTCATCTATGTAAATAAAGCATTCAGAATTAAGATACACAAATTATAGTGCTACCATACAAGTTACTTCCAGACAAGTGACCCTTTCCAGAAGAAAGCAGTACTTAATACATATGACTGTTTAGAATTTGGATGATTTGTAGGAAATAATGAAACAAAAATTTTAAAATATGATTTTTAAATTAAAACAGGTAGGAATGATTCAAGCTAGAACCAAGGGAGAAAGAAAGAAAAAAATAATTATACCTTCTGTTCATAATTTGACAATTTCTGCATTAGTTCTTCATTTTCTTTCATGAAATTGTTCACCTTTTTGGAAATTTGCTGTTCATTGACTAAAAGGGGGAAATACACAAGATTATTACAATCACTAAATGAAATTCAATTACTCAATCTACTAAAAGCAAAGACATGTTATATGGTACTATGAGGAAATACTTCTTAGCATAACTATTATGCTTTTAAAAAGCAATCTATGCTTATTAGCAATAAGAGTATAAAAATTATTAGAATTTAAGAAAAATATAAGAACAATGATATTTTGCTGGGTGCAGTGGTGCACACCTGTAATCCCAGTGGCTCAGGAGGCTGAGCTAGAAGGATTCTAAGTTCAAAGCCAGCCTCAGCAAGAGCGAGACACTAAGCAACTAAGTGAGACTTGGTCTCTAAATATAGGGGGTTGGCGATGTGGCTCAGTAGAGTGCCCCAGAGTTCAATCCCAGGAACCCCTCTCATCCAAAATGATATTTCAATTTAAGCTTATTTCACAGATGGGAAATACAGTAAAGTGTTGTAGCTTGATATTCCCCCCTTCTCAAAACACTTTCTTTTCCGAAAATGGAATCATTTAATTCTTTGCAAAGAAAAACAGAAATGAAAACATACTGATTCACATTACCATTCTTCAAATTATCTACTCAATTACTTAATGCATGATTAAATCATTAGCATAGAAATACTCTTCAAATGTAATACATCTGCATTACATCAATATTCAAAGTTAATCTGCCCCAAATTAAAACTTATCATCATCTCCCTATCCACAATTTGTTCCTCCTCTTTATCTCCTATCTCAGAGTTGGAACCATCATCATCTACTCTATTATCCATGCTAGCAACCTAGGAATAGTAAAATTTTCAGGAGGTAAAAAAGATAATAGACATTAAAAGTCACTGAATCTACTTCTGACATACATAAAACACACATCAAACACCAATACAAAGGGTTATTACAAGTTTAAGAAACCTAAAAATTTACCTTGATATACTCTATCTTTTACCTAGAAGAGAGAAAAAAGATTAAATTTGATGTCAAACATCTGCTCAATAGAAACAGCATTCCTAAAACAACAGTCAGAATCATAACCAAGTGAGAATTTAATAACATTCTGGTTCAGGATAATAATTTATAGGATTAAAAATAAGTAAAGGTTAACAAGCCTTTTAAATTTAATTGGTAGTGATATTTCATAAATAGCCTCTGACATAAAAACACTAAGATATGTACCTTATTTCACAGCAAAGATGTGTGTATGTGTGTGTGTGTGTGTGTGTGTGTGTGTGTGTGTATACTCAAAATCATTTACTTGACAATTCTAAATAACCAGGATAAAGTCTAGAAACAATGACTATTCAAAAGAAATCTGAGGAAACAATATTAAATGCATAATCTTTGTACTAAGATATGCCACTTTCACTCACCAGAAAACATCTTAGAACTCCAATTTAAATTTGGCTATTGGCTGAATTTAGAAACTAAGAGGCTACATCATCTTATTTCTGCAAATCACTAAATATATAGCAAGAAATCTGAAAGGAAAGACTGCTTGAAGAAAATGCACAAGCAATAAGAAAAATGACAATTAACATATTCTGGAAAGGACAAAAACAATCGTTTCCAAAAAACAGCAATAAACTACCTGATAATAAAACCTAAGCAGAATTTTTTTTAAAACATCACTAAATTTCTTTGTAACTTAGCATATTACTTGTCCTTTCAAATGTTATAAATGGTGATGGGATATTCAGATGTGTCCACGGATCATCCAGGGGATCTTCGTAACAGGAAATTGCATTCAGAAAACTCCAACACAGAAAAAATGAACATTTCTTTAATGTCATAGCCTTGCTAACCTTTTACTCAAAATGACAACAGAGGAAAATGGGAAGTAGCATAAAAGCAGTCATCTAAGGTAGGGAGACTAAAGTTTTAAAGTCAAATGCTGAAACTGAGGAGCAACAAGCTAGGAACCACATCCCACATAACCTAGTGAAAAGAGAAACAGGTACCAGGGTTCTTGAAATGAAAGAAACAAGAGAGAGAAATATAAAATGTTTTCATGTTTTTCCCTTCTCTTTATCCTTCTATTTCCTTTTTACTTTTAGCTGAGAAAAAGTTCAATGAGATTAGAAAATTCCTCACAGGAATCCAGGCAAACAATTCTTCTATTTAAGAAGGGAATACTTTTTAAGAGATTTTACACTCAATTGTACAAGGAGAGGAAACTTATCTTAACAATGATATGTCTGAAATAATTAAGAAATCAGAAAAAGAACACTCAGATTTGAAAAGATTTGTATCCAATGATTTTGGCCTCTTTAACTGTTAGGCTTTTCATATGCAAAGTCCATTTACCTAAAATAATGTTCTTCCAATTATGTTAAATAACTATGAAACAGAATGACCTACAGTACAAACATAAGTATGTATAAGCGCATATATATATATATGTGTGTGTGTATATATATATATATATACACACACACACACACACACACACACACACACACACACTTATACATATATGTACACACATACACAGAGATAGACTAATTCTGCTCAGGAAAAAAAAAAACCTTAATGAACAAAACATTTAATGGATTTTTGGACAACACATAATCTATACTTCCAAATAAAAAGGTATTTTCTGTACATATGATCAAATCATAAAATCTGGGAAAAATTTATATAAAAGACTGGAAAAATTATATCATCTCCTTTTTCTCATTTTACTGTATTTCTTTGCAGCATTTCCCCGTTTGTATGTTTATATTAACATACAGTTCATCAACATTTAAATCTTAGTTTCTGCTTTTTTTTCCCACTTCACATTTAATTGTGAGCATTTTCTGTACCTCAAAGCTTTGAAATAAATAAATCTGCCTACTATTCCACTAATCGAACATACAATAACCCCTAAATGAATTATGTTGTGCTAAGTCTTCAATCTAATACACTGTTCCATTGAAAAACATTACCAAAATCTTCAAAGCATAGTTATTTCTTTAAGATAGATTACTAGACATATATGCTACATAAAAGGATATTTATCTAACCTATCCCATCTTTTATCCCACTTTTAAGACTTCTGATACATATGAAACTACTGGTCAGGATGGCTGTAAGAATTACCAGTTCTACCAACTGCACCCACACTAAATTATTTTATAATGTTAGTTTGACTTAAACCATTATTTTGTGTTTTAGCAATTGAAAAAGAAAAAAAGGGGGGGGCAGTGACTATATAAAATAATCTTTGTGCTTATGTGCTAAGGTATAAGTAAGTTAGTTTACTCACAAGAGCAGTTCTCCAAGAGAAAATGACAAAGGATACAATCCCAAAGAAAACAGTGAATACTACAGGCTTCCATGGTAGTCCATAAAAATCAGGCCCAGGTTGAGTATCATCAGGCAATGTAGTAAACAGCTTAAACAGACAAATTAGAAGAAATGGGAAACCTTAAATTTATAACAAAACAGTCACAAAGAATCATAGCAATTCTAAACCAACTTCCTCATCAGAAATCCACCTCCTCAATATTTTCCAATAGCTTCTTCAAGAGAGAGGATACTGGCAGTCTCATATTTTTTGTTTGCTTCCAGTGTTTTCAAGTATAATGAATCTAAATACTTTTTAAAAATATTTATTTATGTATCTTTAGTTTAAGGGTGGACACATTGTTTTGTTTTTATATGGTGCTGAGGATCGAACCCAGTGCCTCATGTATGCTAGGCAAGCGCTCTACTGAACCACAACCCCAGCCCGAATCTAAATACTTTAAATTGAGCATACATTTCCAGTTTGTAACAGGCCCTATATCATCACATTGTCTAACACCTGGCTAGAATCCCTCTGGATCATTCTTTTCTCTTAGATAACCTGGTTTTTATAATTTAAAATATTCATTTAAGACAAAACTTAAATATATGAAAGAACTAATTAATTTTATGGCAACAAATAAAAACAATGACGATATATGTATAAGATTTTAAATCTTACTTCCATTCCACTCTTATATACAGATACGTGACATGTAATTTCAGACAACTCTTGAAAACTGGCTTAGATAAACTTCTCTGAATTTAACATCCTTCTATAAAATTCAGAGCCTAATTTTAAATGGTTGCTCAAAGGCAGTGCAGTAAACACCTGCCTACTCTTCCCTGTTTTCACTGCCCTCTACACGTAATAGGAGATAACTGTCACTTGGGCCCAATTCCCCAGCAGTCTCCTTAGGGAAAAGACCTGTAGTAACATTAGCTGTTTGGATTGTTGGCTGCATTTCAGAACATACCATGAGGTTGTCACCTCTATT
This sequence comes from Ictidomys tridecemlineatus, assembly GCF_052094955.1. Classification (NCBI taxonomy): domain Eukaryota; kingdom Metazoa; phylum Chordata; class Mammalia; order Rodentia; family Sciuridae; genus Ictidomys; species Ictidomys tridecemlineatus. The sequence goes on along the minus strand of NC_135492.1, from coordinate 21,076,966 downwards.
CCGTCAAAAAAAAAGTGCAAGTGGGGAAAGCTCAAGTACACTCTCACTGGCCTCGCTTAACCATACAGTCACGTCCTGCCTGCCTTGGGCCTGACACACTCCATTTCTCCGTCGCCACGACAGTCAGTGCACCCACTCTGCCAGAACTCAGCCACCCAACAGGGGTCCCAGGAGCTCTGGGTCCCCCAGGGAAACAGTGACAGAAGGCACAGTGGCAGGTACTGAGTCCATGGTGTAGGGACAGCTGAGTGGAAGCGACGCTTCCCTGCAGAACAGCACAGGACCCTCTCTTTCACCGTTTCCTACTTCAGTAGGACCCAGCGCAGGGGGCGGGTACTGGGAGTGAACTTTGCCTTCCTCCACCACAGGCGCTTTCCGCCCAAGGCACGTGAAACCCGTCATCAGAGGAAGCCCCTGGGTGGACTGCAGTGAGCAGACAGAGGATGCTGAGGGGCGTGGCGGGGAGCGGGAAGAACCAACTGCGGAGCCCGGCGGGGGACAGCGCCAGTAGAGCCAAGCGGAAGAGTCCAAATGAAAGGACTCCAGAAGGAAAGAGGCTCACCTGTCCCCGGAACTAGGAGAGGACCGGCGATTTAGAAGGCCCTGGAGGAAGCCAGGGAACTAGCAGAAGGGGATTATAGGCAGAGACTAGGAAAAAGGAGAAAGTCAGGCCTCCCAGCCCCTCCCAGAGCAAAACCCTTTTGTCAATGTGTTGAGACACCAGGTACCTACCTGCCCCAAAAGTGCAGACAGAAGAGGAGAAGCTTCTCCTGCTCCCTTCTAAAAGACTACTGCTGGGCTTTCCTTCCCTGCTCACTCTAGTCCTGTTACTTTCTCCAATTGTGGATGACACTCTTTTTAAAAAAGCCTAACCCTAAGGAATCATGTCATTATCACCCCACGCCGGTGGCTTCATTTCTGGATGCCACATTTTAGGGTTGCATGACTTGTGGAAAAGAACAGAATCATGAATAGCCCGAAAAGCACGTGCTAAAAATTGAAGAAACTGGGGACATTTAACTTGGGGAGGAAATGAACATCTGTGGATCTTTAAAAATCTGTCGTCAAGTTGAATATAGTCAATTCAAAAGAACAAGAATAAGCAGGAAAGCACTGAAAAAGAAGAGCAATGAAGGTTACAGGGAGGGCAGACTATATAATTAATTCATGTACCCTCGTCCAAGCCCAGGAATACATAGAGATTGTGGGACAGAATAGAGAATCCAGAAACAGAACCAACTGGACATTTGGGGTACAATAAAAGTTAGTTTGGGGAAAGTAGACTTTCTAATAAGTAGCGTTACCACATGGAAAAGTATAAAATTGGATTTTTCTCTACTTATTCAAAAGATAAACTACAAATGGATAAGAAACATGAATGTAAAAATAGAAAATAAACAAGTACTAGAAAATATTAAGTGAAATTTTCTATGTATTATGAGTGGGCAAAACCTGCCTCATTGAAAAAATCTTTCCTGGCTGTATCTAAACCTGCTACACACACACACACACACACACACACACACACACGCAGTTTGACAATGACTAACTGAGAAAAAATATTTGCAACATATTATTGTCCAAAGAATCATGTTCCTGAAATATAAAGAACATTATAAATAAAATGGCCAGCAAACCTATACAAAAATGGGCTGAAGAAATAAACAGATCTCAGGAAAAGAAATGCAAATAGCTATAACATATGGAAACATGCTCTGCTTAGCTCATAATGAACAAAATACAAATTAAACCACACCAAGACACCATTTCTCACTTGCATTGGCAAGATCCAAACGTTTGACAACATACTCAGTAGGTGAGAGAATGTGGGGGAATACAAATTCTCAGACACTGCTAATAAGTATACAAAATGATACAACCCTTATGAATGAGATTTGGCAACATCTCCCAAAACTGCTTATATATTTACCTATTAACTCAACAATCCCACTTTTTTTTTTTAACTTTTTCAGTGCTGGGGAAGGGTATCTTGGGCAAGTGCTCTACTGCTGAGCTATAGTCCACCAGCCCTAATTTCTAAAGATACTGGGAATACAACAACAAATGTTTAAAACTTGTATTTACAAAACTATGTTATTCAAGCATTAATTATAACAATACAAGACGGTCACAAAAGGCTGAAACAACCGTCATCAATGAAAGTTGTTGAATAAACCAAAGAAGAAAGAAAATAATTTTAAATACTGCTAAGAGCTGGTTTCCGGAATACATTTTTTAAAAATGAAGTAGAGAAAAATATTTATAGAATACTATTTGTATCTTAGAAAATGAAAAAAGATGAATATATTATTTCTTATAGCTTTGAGGTAAAACTGACATGCAATAAATTACATGTATTTAAAGTGTGCAATTTGATGAATTTTAACATGAAATTATAAAATCACCATTATAATCAAGATAATATACACATCCTTTACTTCCAAAAATATTCTCATTCTCTAGGTAATTTTGCCCTTTGTCACCCCTCTTTCTTGCCCCCCACTTTCCCATTCCTCCAGCAAAATGTCTTATCTTAATAGATTGCTTTGTATTCCTCAAGTTTTATGTGTATGGGATAATATATTGCATTTTCTATGGCTTCTCTTATTCAGCATAATTTGAGATTCATCTACATCAGTTTATCTATCATCTATTTTTATTGCTGAGTAGCATTTCATTACATGTACATACCACAATTTGTCTATCATCTATTGATAGACATTTGGATTTTTTTCCAGTTTGGGGCTTTTACAAATAAAATAGCCAAGAACACTGATATAAAATTCCTCCTATTGCTATATAACTTATCTTTTCTTTGGAAAAGAATGGTTGGATATGACTGGTGTATGTTTACCTTTTTAAGAAGGTGATTCTACCACTTTATATCCCCACCAGATGTGTACCCATCCAGTTCCTCCATCTCTTCTCCAACCACTCAGCACAATTGTCTTTAATATTAGATATTTAATAAGTGTGTAGTGGTAACTCTTATGCTTCAAAATTGCATTTCCCTGATAATTATGTCAAGCATTTTTAATGTATTTACTATCTGTTTATCTTCTTTGATGAAGTGTTATTTTACAGGACTATATTTTTTTCTAATGCGTTCTAAGAGTTCTTCATATATCCTTGATGCAAGTCTTGATAAATGCTTTACAGTAATTTCCTCCCAGCTTGTGTTTTGTCTATTTCATTGACTTCAAAGTGTATTTTGAATTACAGAGGTTTTAGTTTGATGAATCCCACATTGTCAAATCCTTTTTAATGCTTTTGTTGTCAAATTTAAGAAATCTTTGCCAAACCTAAGTTCAACAAAAATTTTTCTCTTATTTTTTTTCCTAGAGGTTTTGTAGTTTTGAGTTTAATATTTAAGTCTGTGAGTTAATTCAGGTGTCTAATGCAAGGCATGGATCAATATTTTGCATATAAATATGCAGTAATTTCAGTACCATTTGCTGAAAAAACTTTCCATTCTCTACTTGTCTTTCCATCTTTGTCAATGACTGTTGCCATATATATTGTGTATCTATCTCTGAATTCTTGGCTCTGTTTCAATATGTTTTGTCTGCAATCCTGATTACTGTAGCTTTAGAATATTTTTTTTCCTCTTTGTATGGTACTAGGGATTGAACACAGGACCTTGCATATGCTAGGCAAGTCCTCTACCACTGAGCTACATCCCCAGCCCTAGATTAAGTCTTGAAGCCACGTTGCAATCAGCTTGTCATTTTCTACAAAACTCTGCAGGGATTTTGATTGGAATAATGTTGACTCTGGTGATTAAACTGGGATGAATGGACACCTTAGTCTTCTGACTCATAAATTAGGTATATCTCTCCATTTAGGTTCTCTTTAAATTCTATCAGCAATATTTTGTAGTTTTTAATATATACATTTTAGTTTTTGCCACGTTTATGTTTAAATACTTCATATTTTTATTCTATTGTACATGGAAATCTTTAAAATTTCAATTTCTAATTATTCATTGTTAATATATAGAAAATATAATTGCTTTTAGATGTAAATTTTATCTGTCAACCTTACAATAGCTTTTTTCTAGATCATACCAGATTGTATCTATATATATTCATGTTATCTGAAAAGAAAGAGAATTTTATTTCTTCCTTTCCAATCTGAGTGCATTTTATTTCTTTTTCTTGCCTTAGTATACTAGCTATTTCCTTACTGCACCCCAGTACAATGCTGAATAGATGTAATGAGAGTAGACATCTCTGTTTGGTTTCTGATCTTGGGGAAAAGTATTCAATTATCAACCATTAAGTATGAGGTTAGCTGCATTTTTTCAGAGGATGTTTTAAGCTCCCTTCTATTCCTAGTTTGTTGTTTGTTTTTCTACATCAATAATCAATGCTGAGGGGCTGGGGTTGATACTCAGTGGTAGAGCACTTGCCTAGCATGTGTGAGGCAATGGGTTCAAATCTCAGCACCGCATAGAAATAAGTGAATAAAATAAAAGTTAATCAACATCTAAAAAATTTTTTTAAATAATAATCAGGGCTGATTTTTTTTTTACATGTCGATGCGATTTATTGTCACCTACTTGTACATGCACACAAAATAACAATATAATTTGGCCAATATTACTCCCCAACATTTCCCCCCTCTGCTATATTTTTTAAATGCTTGTTTTGTATCTCTCGAGCTAAACACAAAGATTGTGCTTTTAGGTACATCAATGTGGTAAATTTCATTGATTTTCAAATGTTAAATAAATTTTGGATTCTTGACATAAATCCCCATCATCCGTCTAGTTTTTGTCTATGATGTATTTTCCTTTTACATATTGTTGTATTTGACTTAAATTTTTGTTTAGAATTTCTGTACAGATTCATTGGAGATCCCATGAGAGGTATGTGGTTTTCTTTTCTTATTATATCTTTGTCTTGGTTTGGTGTAGTGATAACACTGGATTCATAGGAGAACTATTTCCTTGCTTTAATATTCTACAAGGGTTTAGTATTACTACTACTATTAGGAATTAGTATCATTTCTTCCTTACAGGTTTAATTGGATCACCAATAAAGCTATCTTGGTCTTATATTTTTTTCTTTGAAGAAAGGTTTTTACCTATACCTTCAATTTCTTTAATAGTCAACAAGGTTTATTAAATTGTCTGTTTTTCTTGAGTGAACTTTTGCAATTTGTGGCTTAAATAAAATTTCTTCATTTCATCTAAATTGTCAAGTTAATTAACATAAACTGTTCATAATATCCCCATTATCAGTCTAGTATCTGTGAAATCTGTAGTGATATCCCTTCTCTGATTGCGAATATTGGTAACCCGTGTCTCCTCTTTTATTTCCCTCACTAGATGTTGATCAATTTTATTCATCTTAAAGAACTAGCTTTGGGTTTCATTGATTTTCTTTTATTTTCCTTTTTTTAAAATTTTACTGACTTATGGTCTTTATTATATCTTTTTTTCTTGCTTACTTGGAGATTAACTTATTTTTCCTTTTCTAGTTTCTCATAGTAGGAACTAAGTCAATGACTGGAGACTTATTTTTTAATAAAGCTATCTTGGGCCTGGTAGTGCTATAAGTTTTCCAATAACACTTTAGTGACATTGCACAAATGTATATGTTGTTTTCAGTTTTATTCAACTCAAAATATGAATTTCTTCTCTGATTTATTTGACTCAAAAATTATTTAGCAGTGGGGGCTAAGGTTGTAGCTCAGTGGTAAAGTGCTTGCCTCAACACCACATAAAAACAAATGTACTGTGTTGTTCATTTATACCAAATATATATATATATATATATATATATATATGATAGATAGATACAGATATACATATAGATATAGATAGATAGCAGATAGCAGCCTAGCACTTAAGTTTTCAAATATTTGAGAATTTTCCAGATTTTTCCATTATTGATTTCTCATTTTATTGTGTTCAGAGAATAAGCTTTGCCTGACTTTGAATACTTTTATATTTACTGATAATTTTTTTAAGATCCAGAATATAGTTTATCTTGGTAAATGTTCCATGTGCACTAAGCTCCTTGGGGGTTTTCTATAAATGTCAATTAATTTCAAATGGATGGATTGATTATGTCATTCACACTTTCTACAACCTTACTTTTATTTTTCGTTTTCTGCCAATTGCTGAGGAGAGGATATTGAAATCTCTAAATGTAATCTATAGGATTCATCATTTTCCTCATAATTCTATCAATTTTGATACTTCATGTTTTTTGAAGGTCTAATATTAAAAGTACAAGCATTTAGGTTTATTATATAATCTTGACTGATTCGTTTATCATTAGGAAATAACTTTCTTTAGTCCTGATGATATATTTTGCCCCACAACCTCTTTTGGTTTAATGTAGCTACTCCAGATTTCCTTTGACTAGTGTTTAACATGAGATACCTTTTTCAATCATTTTAATTTTGACTTCTTTGTGTCTTTCTATTTACAGTGTTATTCCCTTAGACATCTATTTGGGTCTTGCTTCTTTAGGCAATATGACAATCTCTGTTTTTAACTGATGTATTTAGATACTTTCCACTTAATAGGATTACTGCCGTGCATAGGTGTAAGCTTAATATAATCTTCTATTTGTTCCTTCTGTCCTTTGTTCTTTTTCTTTTCTTTCTGTCTTCTTTTGCAGAAATACCACTATCGGTATTTTTAGTGATTCCTCTATTGGCTTATTAAGCTATAACTCTGTTTTCTAATCTTAGTGCTTCAGGGTTTAGTATACACATCTTTAATTTGTCACAATCTACCTTCAGATGATACTATATTACTTCACATATTCAATAAGAACGTTACAATAGTTACTACCCTTCTGAGATTTATACTGTTGTCATGTATTTTACTTTACATGTTTTCTAAGTCCCATACTACACTGATATTTGTCTTTAAACAGTCAATGACTTTTTAAAATGTTCAAATAAGAAAAATTATTTTAAATATTTATGCACACAGTCACCATTTTCAGTGTTCTTTACTCCTTTATTCCATTATTTCCATCTGCTGTCTTGGTGCAAGTGTAGGTGAATTCTTTCAGCTTGTATGTCAGTACAAGTCTTCATTTTAGAAAGATATTTCATTGGGCATGATATTATCGGCCAACATTATTACTCTTCAAATATATTAAAGGTATCACTCCACTATATTCTCTTATGCCTAATTTCTGACAAGAAATCTGATGTCATCCTTAGTTCTTCTCTACATAAATGTCTTCTCTAACTGCTAAGATTGCTCTTTATCACTGGTTTTGAGCAATTTATTTATGATATAATATACCTTGATATAGCTTTATTCATGCTTTTTGTACTGTAGTCCCATTTAATATCTTGGATCTGCAGATGTACAGTTTTCACAAATTTTTGGCCATCATTTCTTAAAATATTTTTCTGAATACCTCTCATAGCTCAACTTGAAACTGTCCCACAGCTCACTGATGCTCTGGTTCACTTTTCTTTAACAGAAGAAATTTTCCCTGTTTCATTTGGGGTACTTCTCCTGCTATGTCCTCAAGTTCACTAACAATTTCATCACAATGCTTATTCTGGCATTAATCCCATCCACTGTGTTTATCATATATTTTCAACTCTAGAAGTCTGATTTTTCTTAAAATATATCTTCTATATCTCTTTTTACCTTTTTAACACACGAAATATAGTAGTAATGACTTTTTAAAAAATGCCATTACCTCATTCTAACATCTCCGATAGTTCTCAGTTGGCTTTGATTGGATGATTCTTCTCCTCATCATTGTGGATTGTATTTTTCTTGCTTCTTTGCATGCCTGGTAAGCTTTGATTCGATGCCATACATTACGAATTACTATTCTTAATATTTCGTATACAATTAAATTACTGGAAACAATTTGATTCTCTTGGGTCTGAATATTTGTTAGGTATGACATAAATTGTAATAGTCAGTCCGAGGTAACACCCTTCTGATTATTCTACCCAACTTCCTTAGAGTTTTTTCCAGGTGCTATTCTGGTCCCTGTGTTAAGACCTGTTCCTTCTAATCACTTAAGATGGTTTCTCTGACTTGCTTAGCAGTTTCATCACACTTATGTGCAGATCAATACCCTGCTGAACACTCAGAGAGCCTTTCACAGATTTCCAGAATTGTCTCTCAATGTAGCAACCTTCTTTTGGTACTCCACCCTGTGAATTCTAGTCACTTTGGTTTTCCTGGAATCTCAGCACCATCTCTCAATTCATGGTATCCTCTGGTTCTGCCTGACTTCCCCTTCTTTGTCATGGCTTGGGAATCTCTTAACATAGTAAAAGCTGGGGCAACTAAAGAGCTCATAGCATTTGTTCTTTATGTTTCCAGAATCATTCTTTGTTTCTTGATCTTCAAAGTTACTGGATCTTAAAATTTTATATGTTTGTGGGTTTTTTTTCATATTTATTTTAGTTGTTTCAGTTGGGAAGGTGAAGCCAGTACCTATATAAAGCTATCATAGCTAGATGTAAAAATCATTTGCTTTTCTTTTTCTTTTTATGGTGCTGGGGATTGAACACATGGCCTCCTGTGTGGTAGGCAAGTGCTCTACCACTGAGCTGCATATCCCTTTTCTCATTTGCTTATTTTTTAATAGCAGAATGCATAATGAAATAAATTTTAAAAGTTAACTATAAAAGAGAGTAATATCAGGGTAGACAGAACTGGGACAAAAGCTAGAGTTCTTTCAAAATCAGGCAGGAGAATCACAAGTTCAAAGCTAGCCTCAGCAACTTAGCAAGTCCCTACGCAACTTAGTGAGAACTATCTCTAAATAAAAAATAAAGAGCCTAGGTATGTGGCTCAGTGGATAGGAGCCCTGGGTTCAATCACCAGTACCAGAAAACAGAAACAACTTATTTTCACAAATTAACTTTGGCTCTTCTAAATATTTAAATAATTGTAAAATAAATAAAAAAATCTTTAAAAATTAACACCTAAATATTGAAAGCAAAAATGAAACAACCTGTGATATCATGTTGGTGACAAACCACAGAAATGAATTATTTCAAACATACCTTAGTGGGATATAGCTTAAAGACAAGAGAATTTCATTTCATTTCAGGAATACATTCCTGAAAGTATTTTAAACAACATAAATATAGTCGTGTGTTGCTTAATAATGGGAATAAATTCTGAGAAACACATCTTAGGCAATTTCAGTGTGTAAACATCATTGAGTATACTTATACAAACCTAGAAAATATAGCCATTTCCACACGTAGGTATTCATATATGGTATATCATCGCTTTGGGGATAAAAACCTATAAGATATTATTATACTGAATTCTGTAGACAATTGTAACATTGTAAATGTTTATATATCTAAACATATCAAAACACAAAAAAGATTAAAAATACTAGGTGTCAAGAATTTTTTAGCTCCATTATTATGCACTAATGACCAAAATGTCATTAAGTGGCACAAGACTGTAAACAATTATATTTATGTCATTGAAAACTGGAACTCCAACCTCAGAGAAAGAAAACACAAATCTAAGATAGATGAAGTGAAGTAAAATCTCTATAACATCCTGAATTTTCATGGGAATTATCTAAATGACATGATCAAAATCCCCACATATTTCTGAGCTTTGTTCACTAAAATGGCTTACAAATGACAGTCAATTTGAGCAATAAGCAATCCTAGTACTTGGAATGTAGCCTCTAAATATCATTTCCTATTGAAAGAAACCAAAGTTCTTTTAGAGAAATAGTTCCTTCAAGGTCTGGATAGGAAATGTTTAAGATGAACTTGGAACATCTCATAGTTCAAAAGCAAGGGAAACAGGTAACAATGACCACTAGGTGGTGGCAAAGGGTCCCAGGAGCCAAGATAAAGAGGCTTCTACAAGGCAAATGGGGGCGAAATTGAGCATCAGATAAGAACAATTACTATTCCTAACTGGATTAAACACACCAAATATTTTTAAATGCATGACATCATATTGACTCTTAAATAAAAGTTAAAAAGATTTCAAAAGCCCCTTTGGGTATCATTTGATAATGCTAGAATAATACCTTACTATTCTGAAAAGTGTTTAAATGAAGAAAAGGAATCAAATGTTTATCTCCTGCCTTAACTATACAAACCGAATATCTGTGTAAAGAATAATCAATCATAGCCAGGCGCTGTGGCACACACTTGCAATCCCAGTAGCTTGGGAGGCTGAGGAGGGAAGATAGCAAGTTCAAAGTCAGCCTCAGCAAAAGTGAATTGCTAAAGCAACTCAGTGAGACCCTGTATATAAATAAAATACAAAATAGGGCTGAGGATATGGCTCACTAGCCAAGTGCCCCTGAGTTTAATCCCCAGTACCAAAAAAAAGAAAGAATAATCAATCATAAATTTTTATTTGTATAGGCATCCCAGCCTTTAAATGAAGAAAGAAAAATCCCAGCAATTCAGACCATTGCTATTTTGCAACCTGTAATATATTAGCAAATCTCACCAAGGTCACTGTTGACTAGTAGTCAACATCAAAGGAGAGGACATGCAGATGTCAATGCAATATTTCCTATTAAATTTTCATAAGAAACAGAATTGAACCTAAACCTGACTACCAATTTCCAAGAAATATAAAGCAACAGAGAGAGACTGAGGTTGTTAGCTCAGCACTTGCCTAGAATGCATGGAGCCCGAGGTTCAATCCCCAGCACCACCAAAAAAAAGGCAATAGAGAAAACAGGTTAAATTGTTGTACCAGGGGGATGTCATTTATTCACCCAAACTACAATATATCCTAGAAGTCCCACAAACATATTTTTTTCAATTATTGCAAAAAGTTACAACAAAAGGAGAAATCAATAGAGAGTAACTTATATGAGACTTGTTCTCCCACTGAAAGCAACCAGAAAGTTGGAATATATATATTGGTACCAGGGATTGAACTCAGGAGCACTTGATCACTGAGCCACAGCCCCAGTCTCAGCCCCATTTTGTATTTTATTTAGAGACAGGGTCTCACTGAGTTACTTAGCACCTCACTTTTGGCTTTGAACTTGTGATCCTCCTGTCTCAGCCTCCCGAGCCACTAGGATTAAGGCATGTGCCATCATGCCCAGTCAAAAAAGATTTTTAAAGAGCTATTTTTCAGATAGAAAGCCACAAGGAACATGCAACTGTCACCCCTAAGAGCAGGAGAACAAATAGGTGAGCATTCTACCTGGAGGCACCCTCTAGACCTCAGTTTGAAAAGGGGAACACAAATGGGGCACAACAGTCTCACTGAGGAGAGAGAGACCAGAGTTCCAGGAGATTAAGCAGCCAAAAATATGTAGAGAAAACTACCAGAAACATGGGAGCCACAAAGAAAAAGAGTTCCAGAAATCTGCATGGAGGCGGTCTTCAGTTTGGGGCTACATTCTAAGCAGTACCTGTGAGGGCCAAGAACAACTATAAGCTAACCAATCCCACAGTTGGCACTGAGCTGGGAGAAGTCTGGATTCCAGCTAGCCAGAGAGAGTTGACGTACAAAAACAGTATGGTCAACAAGCTCATGAAGAAGTATTTGATCCTGGCATCATGGCACATATCTGTAATCCCAGCAATCAATCCCAGGTTGAGGCAGGAAGATCCCAAGTGTGAGGCTGGCAACTTATCAAGGGCCTAAGGAAGTTAGTGAGACCCTATCTCAAAAGAAAAAAAAAGTTCACTCAATATCATTAATTATCAGGAAATAAACTCACAAAAAAATACCCACTAGAATGGCCCAAGTGCTAGTGAAGATGAAGTCAAGTGGAAGTCTCCTAAATTGCTGGTGGAAGGATAAAATGATTGTGGTCATTTTTTAGCATGGCTTGACAGTATCACATAAGACAAAAACATACATTAAACGTAGGAGGCAATTGCACTCCTAGATATGAGTCCACTTATAGTGGCATATATATGAAACAGTACTGTAGGAAAAATGAATCTATAGTTTAAAAAAAAAGTTATCAATGGTTGCCTGGAACAGGTGGTGAAGGCACTCACTGGGAAGGATCCCAAGGAAACCCCTTTTCTAGTGAAAAAAAAACTGTTCTATATCTTTATTATGGTAGTTTTTACATGGGTATCTACATTTGTTAAAACTCAGAGTGTGCTTGCTTTGGCAGCACATATACTAAAATTGGAACAATACAGAAAAAATCAGCATAGTCCCCGAGCAAGGATGACACCCACATTTGTGAAGTATTCCATAGTTTTGTGGAACCAACCCTTCAGCAGATGAATGGATAAAGAAACTGTGGTACATATATGAAATGGAATATTACTTATAGCATTAAAAGAGAAAAAAATTATGGCATCTGCGGGTGAATGGGAATATCAGGTTAAGGGAAGTAAGCCAATCCCCAAAACCAAAAGCTGTATGTTCTCTCTGAAAGTGGATGCTGACCCATAATGGGGGTGAGGTGGGTGGTAAGGGGCATGGAAAGAATGGAGGAACTTTGGGCAAAGGGGAGGTAGGACAGGTGAGGGGGCAGAGGGATAGGAAAGATGGTGGAATGAGATGAACCACATTACCCGAGGTACATGTAGGACTACACGTGTTGTGTACAACTAGGAAAAGTTTTGTTCCATTTATATACAATGAATTGAAATGCATTCTGCTATCATGTAAAACCAATTAGAACAAATTTAAAAAACTCACTGATATTGGCTATCAAGGAATTACTGTTAAGTTGTTTGATGGCCCGTGGGTTCATTATACTATTCTCTATGCTTTTCTTTAAAGCTTTTCTAATTAAATTTATTTTTTAACTAGTACATAGAAACAAACATTATAATTATTGAAGTAGGTAACATGACATTTTGATGCATGTATACACTATGTAACATTTAAATCAGTTAAATATATCTACCTCCTCAAACATCATTTCTTTATGGTAAAACTTTCACAATCTTTTTTTCTAGTATTCTAAAATATACAGTATGTTATGGTTACCTATAGTCCCCTACTATTCTCTCTGCTCTTATTTGAAAGTTTCCATGATAAAAATACTAAAAATAATTTTTAAATTAAGATATAACTTCAAATATTTAAAGGATTTCTATGTAGAAAAGAATTCAATTTTATAGAGGAAATCATGTGGAGGAAAATTTGGAGTCAATACAAGGATGAACTAGACAACAGAAGAACATATAGCCTTGTAAGAGAGTGACTCATGCTAGGAAATACTGGTGTACAGGCCTCATAACTATTCGTCAGGGCCACAGTAAAGAAAATAACAGCAATGAGTGAGAAACTAGACTAACAGCCTTCCAAGGTTTCTTCTAACACTAAGATTCTGCTAAGATTCCATTGATCAATGAATCTGATTGGTGCACATCTCCCAAACACATCAGAGCCTATTACTCTCCAGTCCTATCAGATATCATACTACTTGTTTAAGATTTTACATTGACTTGTTCATAATTTTTGCATATATTTGTTAAGTCCTTTTCTTAAGGCTTTCAAAAATCACAATCATACCTTACACCTGTTAGACTCTTTTAGTCCTCGCACAATGTCCTGTACATACTGGGCCATCAAAATGCCTTTTTGAAATCTCCTTTCAAATCAGTCTCCTAACATTGTGCCTCTTCTTTGCCACTCACGTCTATGTCTTACCTATCACTGTACAATCACTGACCATACCTGCACCACATTCATGTCCCCTGACCTAGACCTAGAGGAGGGCTCTGTGCATACCTAAAAAATATGAATAAAGAAATCCTTCCCATATCATGAGGCTGTTAACTTTCCAAGTGATGCTGATTCATTCTGATAATCAAATTATGACTGTAGAAGACTGCTTTAATCACTGGAAATATAATTATTCTAACTGCCTGGCTCGTACATACCCCTTACCCAGGTGGCTGCCACCATCATGAACAAACATGGAGCCAACTGAAAAATGATTTGTTTCTCCCCACCACATCTTTTCCACCCTGGTGGTCTTTCCTCCCCAGGTATTCATTGTCTTTATATCACCTTCTGACTGTCTACATGAGAATTAGGGCGTGTGTAGGGGTAAAACCCTTCAAAATGCCAGACACCTCACCAGACATTTTACCTTGTCAAATCATTTAATTCTTATGATTGGAGTAAGCATTATCTACATTTTTCAGATGAGGAAAACTTTTTTCAAAAGTTTAGTTATTTGCCCAAACGTCTAAATGATAACCTTGGGATTTGAAACCAGATCTACCTGGCTTCAAAATCTACACATTTTACAAGGAAAACAACAACATCATCTTTCTTACATAAGCCTTGAAATAACACAACCTACAGGAAACAACTTCAGTTGAGGAGGATTACTGTCACAATGGCCCTAGGACCATCTTATCCTCCAACCTCTAAAAGCTTTCTCATTCCTATAATTAAACTCTAAAAGTCCAATATCAACAAATACCAATAGGGGGGAGGTAAGTTCTAAAATGCTTAGATAAGCTTCTAGACAGATTAAATGTCTTGTTTGGATCATGATTTTCTTTAGAAAGATCAGCCTTAAGTGACTCTTTCTAAGAAACAGATCTAACCTAATTCCTTTCATTCTTAAAACTTTCTAAGGATCCCCACTATTAATGGTCTAATGCTACTTTGGCTCATGACTTCCTTTAAGATTTGCTGGCCTCTCCAACAGGCCCATCCCCCTCCAACTTCACACTTTACAACACCAACTATTCACATTCTCTTGCCCTCCCCAAATATCCTTTCTTCATGTTTCCATTTCTCTGAACACATTTCTTCTGACTGCCAGCTTCCCCCACCACCCCAGCCTGTCTAATCAACAACAAACCACATGTCAGACTCCTGTTTGCCTTTTGCCTGTGCTTCAAACACATCTCAACCACTTTCTGACCTTACTGATCACCCTTCCAACCATAATAAATGCATTTATGGACAATAATGTTCTACCATCGAATAAATACCTCTCTTTCTGCCATTATCTTACTGTGTTTCAAGTGAATGCTGTTATCTCCCTGCCAGAATGAAAGGTTCTGAGGGGAAGAACCAAGTTTTTACAGGTGTGTAAATGTCCAGCCTTGGTAGACAGCAAATCTTCCTCATGTGCTAAACCAAGTAGCCATTAAAGCCACACCCCTATGGCTTTTGTTTCAGGAGCTATCTACTCAAAGGGTCAAGAGTCATTTTCATAAAGACATTTTAAGTTTTTTCACTTCATGACCAGAAGCCACTTAAAAACTAATAAATAATCAACATTCTAATTGAAGAAACTATGTCAAACTTACCATCTTAGACAAATAAAGCAAGAATGAATATAACAAGAAAAGTATGTTGTCCAAAAGGGTGGCATCTGCTGGCTCTTCGACCTTTATCTCTAGTTGGTTTTCTGTATCAGCAGCATCAACAGGAGTACCTTCTGTTATAAGTAGCTCTAAAATTGAAAGGGGAAATTGCTATTTTATTTTATGCTATAGAATAAGAATTGTCTCTCTTCAGTTTCAATATTCATTGAGTGTTTCACTAAATATATGAGTTACAGTGCCTGGAATATGTGGCTCTCCTAAAGACAATTAACACAACAGAGAAGAAAACTTCAAAATCCTAATTAGAGCTGTCAAACCCTTCAATTATAAAATGAACAATCTCCAGTCTACTCTCCACTACTTCCATGGCCATACAACTGCTACCAGAACAATATTTACTCAAGGAAAATTTTTAAAACCAGAGATATATAGACAGGGTCACATTCAAAAAACATGGATTTAGTGCTGGTGAAACTTTGTGTTTAAAATTTTAGGAAAGCTGAAAGAGAGGGAGTCTTGGTTTGCAGATTTGCAGGTGAAATGGGCCAAGGCTTAACACAGTATCTGGCACCTGGCAGAGATACTCAACAATTATTTATTGAATGGACAGATGACAACTATTTAAAAAGAACACAGTAGTACCAAGAGAGACTAAAGGGAATTGGGTACAGACCTGCATTGAGGCTCTGTGAATGAGGTAGAATTCCAGTTAGACCTGAGAGCTTGTAGGGGTGGAATTTCAGTATGAGTTACATGAGCCTGGGGTATGTTTGATTAAACAGCAGGAGTCCAGCATGCAGTTATTAAGAAGTTGGACCAGTTGCCTCTAAGGTCTTTCTCAACCCTGAGATTCTATTCACTACTATTTTTTTAAGCTTTTGCCTAATTTTTTTTTTTAGTTTTTGATGGACCTTTATTTTATTTATTTGTATGCAGTGCTGAGAATCAAACTCAGTGCCTCATATGTTAGACAAGCGCTCTACCACTGAGCTACAACCCCAGGCCCTCCATTCACTATTGGTCTATGAATTTGACTGCTGGTGAAGTCTGCCCCATTGGCTCAGCATCTCAGCACCTGAGACACATTAAATGACATTTGGGAAGATTTTACCTATTAAAGGTCATTGACATCATTTTGTGGTGGAACTTAAAAGGCCAGGGAAATAATTCATTCTTAATTTTGTAAGTCAAGTTTTCCCTATTCTTGAAAGTATTGGAGCATGAAAATAACAAATCGTAATGGTGCGTGATTCATTTTCATAACCTTATAGAGTTAAAGACAATTCAGAAGTCAGTAGTGTTCATATATGGATGCAATGTCTTCTGGAAAATGGGAGAACTCATATGTTATTCCTTCTCAAATTAACTGAATCCCCCCTTGCTATGAGTTCTCCTACACTCTGTGTGTGCAGATGGTGGGGGGGGGGAAGGTTCAGATCAGTGCTGCCAAGCCCTGCACTGGTGCAGGATAATGCTTATAGCTATGCTTACAGACCAGAACCTTTAAAAACACAAAATACAGTAATTATGGCTTCATAGCACCATACTGGATGGATTAAAATAAACAATTAGTCATCATCTAATTTACTGATAAAATGAGAGTGAGCAACACAAAAGTAGAATGCTGTTGATGCCATTATTGGGGATTTTTTTGAAAAATTGTTTCTCATCTCCCACTGGATACTGTGCACTATGATGAAGTATTCGTAAGTGTCAATCTAAAATCGATTGCAGTTCTGTACTGTTTGCTGTAAGTATATAGTATAAAGATCTGGACCATTGACTGCATTTGAAAAAGTTTAATTACAATGTCCAGGAAGCAAGTCAAAACAGGACTTGAGCTATATTATATTCCATTTAGAAGAAAAGGGAAGAAAAACACAGAATTTATGAGACTATGAACAGTGATTATTCAAGCTAACTTGTACTAGGCCAGACTTTCCTGGAAGGCCTGCTAAACACAGATTGTGGGTCCCACCCCTAGAGTTTCTGGTGTTGTTGGTCTGGTTGAAAACTACAGTTTTAGAGCATAAGGCCTTTGAAGAAAAATATTTTAGTTGTAAATGGTTTACACAAGCTAGTCATACCTAAACATTTGCTTTTAGGTGAGTTACAGTCTCTGGCCTATTTTTGATTCCTAGTCATCTTTATTCTTGCTTTTCTCTCACTTAAGATATATTTTTTTTTTAACTCACATGTACCTATATCACTCTCTGCTCTATTTCGTACCTTTGGCAACAAATATCCTTGAAAGCCTTCATTATGGTAATGCCTCTACTTTGTAGAGAAAAATTGGCAAGCTTTACCTGGGTCTACTTTCTCAGTATTTGGGATCTGAGACACTTCTGAAACACCCATGTCCTCAGTCACAGGTTGATTCAAGAGGCTGGGCTCTTCAGGATGGTTCATATTAAAATGATGACGCAGGAGGTTTGGCTCTTCATGAAGATTTCTATTAAGACGATTTGTGTTCTCTTTAGGAAAATCATCTTCATGGGGTGGCTGCATCTCTACAAGGGAGAAGAATGCATTGAGCCAGATGGATGACACTATCTACCCCCACTTAAGCCCAATGATCAGCACTCCCCCTCAGCACACAGTTCCAGATACCTCAACACTGCCCTCCATGTCCTGGCATGAGCCCATGAGAACAACTGGGCAAGGATACGGGAGGGTTAATTGTTTTCATCCCATTTAAAGGATGACTGAACTATACAGTCAAATTTATAAAGAAGCCTCATCTGCCAGAGGACTTTCCTCCTTTCCCATTTCCATATCACCTCGTTCCTTGTCCATCATGTCTACCCTTTTGGCTGTGGTTTCAGTTTTCTTTAAAATCTTCCAAATTATACTCATTTCTTGTTTGTTTTCTTTGGTTTCTAGATAAGGATTGATTTCTTTTTTCAAAAGTTTATAAGCATCAGTCTTCTCCTGTTCGTTTGAGACCTGAGAAATGTTGCTGGTTTTGTTTTTTTCACTTTCTGGCACTTTCAATTTATCTGGTAGTATTTCTTCAAAAAGTTCAAGTGAAGTTTGTTCACCCTGAGCATTATCTGTTTGACTATCTGCATGAGGATGGTTCTTCTGAGCCAAAAATTGTTCCTCAAGATCCACAGTGTTTTCTGAGAATGCACTTTCAATTTGTTGTGAGTTTGCTACTACTGGTTTAGGTTCAGGTTCAACATCCTGGGAGACTTCAGGAAATTGTCCCACTTTTTCTATAGCTTTCTCAGAATCTTCATTTGCAGAATCATACAATTCCCAAAATCCTAGAAGTTCTTCTACGTTATAATTATCAAAATCATCTCCTCCAACATCAAAACAAACAAAATCTGTCTCCTGTAAGGAAAAGAAAACCATTAATGTGTCAATAACAAAGTATCACAAAAGCAAACTCATCCATGCTCCCAAATTCAGGATTGGTTCTAAAGAATCTTTGAATCTTTAGAAAGTCTGTTCTTTCTTTCTTTCTTTTTTTAACATGGGTCATATTCTTTAAAAAGCATAATGAGTAAAAATGGTGACAATTTGGTCTCCAACTGCCTGACTCTTGGGTCTCTCTCAATTTTCTCTGAACATAAGTAGGGAAAGGCAAGGTATCACTTATAGGATCCTCCAGCTCTTAATATCTACACCTATGTTTCAGAAATTTAACTCTTAATCATTTGCTCAGGAGAAGCTGGAAGATCCTGCAGGCTTGAGCAAGATGAATCAGTTTTAAAGTATCTTACTGAGATACAAGTACATTGGATGGAATAAAGAATGATATTAAGGAGGCTCCTCACATTATTATTACCACAAGAACAAACTGAAAACAAGATTCAACAAGGTATACACCTTTCTCTTCATCAGGGTTTCACAGTCACTAAGATCTCTCTCAGGATTATGTGTATATTATCTAGTCTTCCTTCTTGCTACTAGTAAGCAAATTGATATAAAAGGAGCCATAGTATGAATGGACATGTTTTAAAAAAATTTCCATTCCTAATTAAATCTTCATAATATTCTGCGGGGGTTCCGGGGGTGGGGGAGGCAGTTCAATGTAGTAGGGATGAGTGATTTCCTCTCCTCATCACATGCATTTCTAAGCCATGAGGGATGCATGTAATGGGAAATACAATGAGAAGGCAGAGTTCAAAACAAATGAGTTCTCTGTAATCAGTGAACTGCTGTCACAGCTTAAATCCCAAGAACTCTCTTTACCAACAATGAAGTCCAACAAGCAACAGAAGTGATTTTATGGCCCCTGAGATTATAAAGAAATTTTAGGAACAGCAACAACAAACAGGATGACTTTATCCATTCAGTCCATCTAATCTAAGAACTGTCCTAGCCTAGCAGTTTGCATATTCTACAGCCACTACAAAGAGCTGCCCAAAGATGTTTCAGGGTTGGTGGGCATCAATTACTATACAATTTAAAACTCTAGAAAATAATCAGCTGAAGTGAGAATTCTAGAACACGAAATCCTTTCAGTCACAAAATCAATTTAAGTCAGAGCACCATACAGGAATGTTGTATAAAGGAAGCAGTTGGGGCCTTAAAAGATCTGAGACTGAACATCACCTGAAAGGCTCAGGTCCCCTTTTCCAAATCTATAACATGACTATGATCCCGTAAATGACTAAGAATAAGAAAACCTTTGTAAGTACATATTTCTAGCCTAGTATAAAAGTTAGAGTTTATTAATTTAACCTAAATATACTTAAAATGTCTAATAACTATCCAATGAGTTTTGCCTGTAAAATGAAATTATTTGCCTCTTAGAATATCTGTTTCAATATATTAGACAACTCTCAGATTATAATATAATCACCCTAGAATGCCTTTCAAACTTTTTTTTTACAGGTAGTCTGATTTCAAATGAAAATCTGACACACAAATGTTAGATTGCCCCCCAAACACATTATAAAACATTCAGAAGCAGTTAACTGAATATAACTGATGGATTTATAAGCCAGTTTACAATTGAGAACAAAAAAGAAATCCATAACTTACATCTGTTGGAATTTGTAGCTCTTCTTTAGTATGTTCACGAACTACCTTGATGAAATCTTTTGGAAAGTATCCAAACATATGGCCAACCTATAGTGCAAAAGAGACAAATATCAAATAAATTCTGTACAAGGAATATAAATAAGAGATTTCTCAGAAGTGGCAGGAAATATACACATAATAGATAGATATATGGTATAACCAAGAAAGAAAATTGCTATAACAATTACACTGAGATTATTATTTCAAATAAAAATTAAGTACAGAACTATTAAAGCAACATTTCCAACCACTGAAGTTTTCTTTTTTACATTTAGCTTAATTCTCAACACAGAGCATATAAAGTTAAGACTTCTGAAGTAAATAAAAGATCTGCATAGAAGATTATTGGATACTATATGGTTAAAACTATGTAAATCAAAGCTGGTTATAAATGCAATTCCAAATAACCTCTAGCAAGAATTTACCTGTACATTTTGTAGCATTGCTCATAAACCAATATTTATGTCTTTCTTAACCAATACACAACAGTCATAAAAATTAATAAGTAAAAACAATACAAAAATCTCTAAAATGTATTACCACTATAGCAGATGTATTGATAGTATATGCTTTCCTAGCTTTGTCCAAATCTACTTTTACAAGCACTTGGGGAGTGCTGAGGGCCATTGTCAAGTAGGAATGAAGCTTCAAAATTTCCTTGCCAGCGTACCCCATGTTAAATGGATTTATCTGTTGACATTGCATGTAAGGTGACTTTGCTCAAGGACCAAGGCAGATCCGGGTTTAGAGCTGATCAGGTTTGAGGAAGTATCCCACTCCTTAGGGTGTTCCCGGTTTAAGACAAAAGGAGTTTTAGGGAAGTTGGAGGTTGAAGATTATTGCTGCTGGGAGTAGGGCGTGCCTGCAGCCTGAGTTCCCGCTGAGTTCTCCTGGAGAAAAAGTTTTTAGGAGGTGAATTGTTTGGGAGATTGTATTGCCCCTGAACCTGTGTGGAGGTGGTGTGAGTCGGGAATAAAGAATTGCTGTTTCAATCTACAAGGCTGTGAGTGCCTCCTGATTCTGTGCCCAGCCAAGACTGTGGCTTTATGGTGGCCCGTACGTGGGATGTCTGAAGCTTGGGGGTAAGTGAATTTGTTCGCTCCTGAAGGAGAGCAAAAAAATGGGTGACCATTTCAAAAAACAATGTGTTCTTGTTTTGATTTATTTTTTTTTTCATTTCAAGTGGCCTGTTCCTAGAACTTTCTCAGGCAAACTAAGGAAAATGGTTGACTCAAGGTTTGAAGTTGTTCGCCTCCGAGGAAGAAAAATTGTTAGAGGAAGGAGGTACCCCAGTAAGACCAAGAAAAACTATGGCATATGTTGATACAATACAAAAATGTAGTCCATGGCTTTATAAAGATGAGTTATTAAGTGTATCAATGGGACCATTATGGTATCCTGTAGAAGGATTTTTCTTCAACAAGAAAGAGATGGCTAGTTCTGTTCACTATACTTGTCTTGGTTTTTACAGACAGCTAATTCATTTACAAAGCTAAAATGTTAAAATATCAACCACTAAATATGAAATCAAGTACTCTTTACTTATTAAGTTCCATAAGGTAATATATTTAAACATTATGTGTGTTTTCATAAATTGGCAAATGGAAAAATGTTTAATATTGCTTTGGTCTGTGTCTTTGCTGAAACAAGGTTACTAAGTGTTAAGATTCTATCATGTGTAATTTATATACAGAGAGTATAAGAAGTTTCAGCTGGGTTTCAATTACAGTATAACAGTACCTTAAAAAACATGAAAGTATTTCATCTTATTAAAGTGGAGTAATTTTATAAGGGTTGTTTTAGAATGTGAATTTATAAAAAGGGTTAATGGTTAAAAAAGAGATATAAAAAGATTCAAGATGTGGAAATATATTTTAATATAAAAGGTTAAAGGAAAAAGAAATGTTTCTAGTTGAGATAATCTCTGTGTGGTAAAGTGAAAAGTTGTAAAATGCCATTTAAAAAGATTTTGAGGAAACTAGATTTAATTTAAAAGCTTGAGAAAGGTAGAAAGAAAAAAAAGGTATTTGTACATGGCAGATTGAGACAAAGCTTCCTAATGGAGTAAAAAAGAGCCTTTGGTTGAAGGGCAGCCATGTAAACTAATATAAAGCGATTTAAACAAAATCTAAGCCTCGTTTAAAAGAGTGAAGCTGTAGGTGGTGAAAAAGTACATTTAAAAGTACAGTATAGATGATAAATGAAATGCTTTAAAAGGTTAAATTGAAGGTTGTTGAGATACCTTCATGGCGAGAAAAAAGATTGCTTTACTCATCAAACTATTAAAATGTACTTATTAAACTAAAAAGAGGAAGATGAGATAATCTTTGTTTGGTAAAGTAAAAAGTTGTAAAATGTCTAAGTACATTGCAAAAAGCTTTAAAAGTTTAAATTGAAGGTGGTTAAGATGCCTTCATGATGGAGTAAAAAAAAATATAACCCATGAAAATGGGAAGATAATAAGATAAAAGATTAGATAAAGAAGATTAAAAATTTGAAGTGGAAAACTTCAAAAACAGAAGTACAAAAAGGTAAAAAAAAAGAGAGAAGATGTAGAAAGATAAAGATATAGGAAGATAAAAAGATGTAGAAAGACAAGAATTTTATACCCACAAAATAGGAAACGAAAGAAAACTAGGAGAGAAGAAAGCAACTAAGGGTAAATATAAAAACCTTAGAAGAAAACTAGAAGATAGAAATAAGAGAAAATGGTTAAAAATGTCAAGTAAAGGTATTTCAGATAAGACAACTATGGTTTCAAACCACATTTAAAAATTAAAAGGTCTAAAGTAATTCTAAAAACTAAGGCAAAATGCTTTTGAAAGACTTAAATTTAAAAGGATCTTAAAGGGGTATATATCCCCCAAAGATAAACTTAAAATAACCCTTTTTTTACTCTAAACTTTTAAAATTTGGATTCATCAGGACTTAATGCTGCGGAAAGACATATGTATCCAAAAAATGTACATAAGCCTAAGGTACTTTGGAAAGATATTCTAACAGGACATTGGAAAGCTCCTGACCCAGTGTTTGTCTGGAGTCGGGGTTCTGTTTTTGTGTTTCCACAGGGAGAACAGCAGCCGATTTAGATTCCAGAGACACTAACTAAAACAATTTCTACAGACCAAAAAGAAGATAATTTGACTCAAATCCATAACAGCTGATATCCAGAGCTCCAGCTTGGCTATTCTTACATCTGCGACAGTGATTAACCACGGTGCCTTTTTTCAATATCTATTTTATTATTGCATTTTTCCCACATCATAAAGTTCTATTTTATTTTTTGAGCTCATACAAACCTAGGTTAATGTTTTTCTGATCAGCTTTGTTTTTTGACTGTGTTTTATTTTTTGACTGCGGAGTTTTTAAACATTGCAATGGAGATTTTACCTAGGTAAAGCTACAAGGCTGTTATTATTGTCTTATGTGTTGTATGTTATGAGTGCACTGTTTTGTGTTGCATGTCAGTATGTGTGTATGTCCATATTTTTATATGAGGAGCGCTCATGAAAAAATGGATCCGAATTTTCTTTTTTTTAATTCACGTGATTTAAGTGGTTTAATCTAAATTAGATAAACAGCTGTTAATGATTGTTTTCAAAGGTGGTTAACAGATCTGTTTGCTTACTATTGTTTTTAAAGGTGATTAACAGATCTGTTTGTTTACTTTCACTTTTCCTTTTCATTATATTTAATAATTCTGTTCAGGATAATGTCTCTTTAACATCATTGCCAGAATTCCCATCTCCATCCCAGTGCCAGTGAAGACTAAGAAAACCAAACTACAGCTTCTATGATAGCTATCACAGTAAACTGTATAAACTGATGCATCAATGAATATAACTCAACAAGTAATGCTCAATCAAGGACTTGATTTACTTTGGGAGGAAATGGACATATTGATAGATTCCTCCGATTTGAACTGCTTGCAGAACTTGCTTGGACTATATATGAGTTGCATGCATTGTGAACTATCGTCTGGTACAGCGAATTGTGGTACTGCTGGCATATCCTTGCTGATGGTGTCACCAGTGATGCAATTTCCTTGCCAGCGCACCCCATGTTAATTGTGGTAATGCTGGCATCTTTGCTGATGGTGTCACCAGTGACACAATTTTTCCAAAGGAGCCGTCAATTGGCTTGGTGTCGTGGCATTTCTGTATCCTCCTCCCTTCTACTAGTGATGGTCTAAAATTTGGGGGCCAACAGAGGTGAGGCAAGAACCTCACCCCCCCCACTGGCACCAAGGTTAAATTTGGGGGCCAACAGAGGTGAGGCAAGAACCTCACCCCCCCCACACTGGTGCTTAGGCCTATCCACAAGCATGGCTGAATGCTGGACCGGTAGTCAGTGACGGGTTGATCTGGTTGCAGTGGATTCAACCCAAGACAGGAAACTGACGTCTAAAGGTCAGTTCTCCCATGACAGGTAAGAACCATATGTTGAATTGGACAACCTACCAGGCACGGTCCTTTAGCCACATTGCTTGTTGTTTAATTAATCAGAAGGGGGGAGAAAATTAATGCTGCAGCCTTGGCTGGGCACAGAATCAGGAGGCACTCACAGCCTTGTAGATTGAAACAGCAATTCTTTATTCCCGACTCACACCGCCTCCACACAGGTTCAGGGGCAATCCAATCTCCCAAAAAATTCACCTCCTAAAAACTTTTTCTCCAGGAGAACTCAGGCTGCAGGCACGCCCTACTCCCAGCAGGAATAATCTTCAACCTCCAACTTCCCTAAAACTCCTTTTGTCTTAAACTGGGAACACCCTAAGGAGTGGGATACTTCCTCAAACCTGATCAGCTCTAAACCTGGATCCACCTTGGTCCTTGAGCAAGGTCACCTTACATGCAATGTCAACAGCGAAATCCATTTAACATGGGGTACGCTGGCAAGGAAAATTTGAAGCGTCATTCCTACTTGACAATGGCACTCAGCAGGGGAGAAAATAAAATTACAATATAATGCATATGAAACCACATATCAAGCTTCAGTTTCACCCAAAATAAATCCTCTGCAGAAAAGAACCCCATTTATTTTCAGCACCAACATTTAAATTATATTAAGTTACATAAAGTGTACAAAAGGTATATAAAGTTCCCCTTGAGAAAGACACTCCTATTACTAACTACTGACTAAAAGGAACAGAAGATTCTTGTCAATAATTAAAGGAAACTGATAGGCAAATCAAATGCCCAAAAAAGAAAATTAAAAAAGGCATCTTATCACTACCTCTAAAATATCCCCATTCATGAATGTTCTTGTTATATCTAGAAACCATCTGAGAACCAGTATTAGTGGTAGAATACTGCCATGAAGAATAAGACGGAGCAATTAAAAGTTTCATCACTGCAGATAAAGTCTGAGACTCTAGAAAACCAACAACATTGTAGAATGAAAACTGAAAATTCAAAAGGAGAATCATTTTGAAAACTAAAGAGTTTTTAATTTCTTAAGTATAACACTTATGACATGAGAGGTGAGTCTGAGGGGAAATACACTTTTCCCTTCTGATGAAAATTCTATTAAGGTTAAATTTGGAAAAGGGAAAGAAACCAGAGATGTATGGAGAAAGGGAACACATTTATCTCTTCTTAATCTGTGTCAAATGAGACCATAGATTATATAAAGCTCCATAATTACACACTGGGTGGTATCCCATTTCTTGTGATATGAAAAAAAATGATGCAGAATCATGGAGGCTCATGACTGGAAATAATTTTTATATCTAATTTTGCTTCCATACATCATCCCTGCCAAGGTGCTATTGATTTGATTTGTGGGTGGGGAGCCAAAAACTGCCACAAGAGAACAAATTCTGCATAAGCTACTATCAGAACAAATGTACTTAAGTGCCACTGCCCTGAAAGGAAAGGGGTAGCAACCACAACCAGTTCAGTTCTGTTTCAGAAAGTCTCCTGACTTTCTATGCTGTGCCAGGCCTAAGGTGTGTTAGGAGCACAGGGCCTGGCAAAGAGGTCAGGTTAACTCTACAAAGACCCCAAGAAATCAGTCATTTAAATCTACACTGCTACCCATCAAAAGTAAGAATATAACACCTGTCAAACTTTTACTTACAATTCCGGCCCAAAGTTCTGGTGATACCTCTGCAAGTTTATAGTAGACAAATACAGGGTCACCTTTTTTAAAATTTACAAAACGACAATCTGGTCCTGTGAAATCTTCAACAGCTTCACCTCGATACATTAACACTGTATATGAACATTGAAAAAAGAAAAAACAAACATTAGGATTTGATTTTTCACAGTCCATATTGACTCATCAGGAAATTTGAATCCCACTATGAACAAAAATCAAGTTTTTCCAGTACTCTCTGGAATCACTTTTAATTCACCTGCTCAAAGTATCTAAAATCCTTAGAGATTTTATTGCTATAAAATACAATATTCCCTGCAATTAGACGAGGGAAAAGGAAGCTTCTCTATTTTTCTCTGTGCTGAGAAATAAAAAGCAAAGTGGCTACCACCAACCATAGCTGGTTTCAGTGAAACTCTTGGTTCTTGCAGGCCTCAATTTTTTTCTGTTTCATAATCATAGAAAGCTTCATTTTGCAAATATGTAAATCCAAGTGTAGACATGGACAGGCTTAAGTATGGCTTCATGCAGAGGTAATAGGGAAGAGGTTAGAATATCCAGGAACACCCAAGGGGTTAATTAACTTGAACTAACTGCTAAAAGACATTACCTTTAAGTGGCTGCAAGTGCTACCATGCAGCCGTAAACACTGTCAATTTCATTTGCAGCAGAGTTGCTGTCTCTGGGTTCAGGATCTGGGTAAATAACCAGGAAATATATTTTCTCTGAGCAAATATTGTTGACTATATCCAACATTAAGATTGTTTCGAAACATCCTCATTCGTATTTTTTTTAAAAAACAAAATCAAAAGTGGGTATCCTATTTGACAAGGAACAAGTTTAACCATGAGAAAAGGTCAGGCAATACCTTCATGCTTAAAATGCAGGACTAGGATCACAATTGATCTAGAAACTGGTAGAAGCAACATTTTTCTTTTGGTTGACCAAATAGACAGTTTCTGATTTAAGATGAAATGGACAATAGATGTATGTAAAAAGCACAAAGAAATGGAAATAACACTTTTTCTAAAAGCCAATTAGCAGTAAAATACACAAGAATGTTTGTTTTATAAAAATATATGTCTGAGGAACAAACACAGATTTGGAGAGGGTAACTTGTTTTTTTGAAGCTAAAATAGGACTATTTTCAGAACTGTCAGCATCCTAATTCATATATAATTAAGAGGCCAAGTTGAAGGTGAGAGTCACTTTAAGATGGGGAATTCTCATCACAAGTGGAAATGGCAATGTTTCTCTTGTTCCCCCTTAGGTCATAGAGGATTTATAAATCAGTAATATATTAGGTGACAACATAATGCATACTATGGAGCACCTATTAAGTTTTTTTTTTTTTTGGAGCACTTATTTGGAAGGCACACAAGGACACCTTACATACACACCTCACTACTTCCTACAACACAACACAGACCCACCTGTTGTTTTTGGTCACATCTGTTTGGACACAGGCCATTTCTCAAGTTATGTTACCCCACTGAACCTAACCAACACCATGTCTTAGTACTGACGAAGCATCAGTGATGAGATTGTCCAGGTATCCCACGTAGGATAGCGCTCAATAGCAAAGAATAGCAAAAATGAAAGAAAATATCATGGCAGCTGCTTTGCTTCTCTGAGTGTTTATTTATTCCAGCCTTAGGGTTACCTCTAGGAACTTCTTAACATATATTGGAGACATCTTTTTTCTTTATTGGAGTGGAACAAACAATTCAAATTACAAAATTTGGTTTTGGTAACACCAATTTAGGCATAAAGAGCTCAATGGTAAACTTCTTGGCCTTTTTAGCATGAATATTTTAAAATATGTACTGCTTACAATTTATGGACAACACGGTCATCAAGTTGCAAGGTTACTAGAAACCAAGCGGGAGTCCATAAGAAGTATTCTGGGCCAGTAAATATATAGAGGAAAGAGGTTCCAACAACACTAGTGACTGAGTCTCAAACTGAATTGGCTTATAAAAATCTTGGAGTATTTATTATTGTTATTGCAACAAACCTCTTCATCTGAATCTGAATGGCTACATCCTCCCCACTGCCCACCTCCAATCCAGGACTGGGAAGCAATTCTGTCCGATTCCTGCGCACAGAAGAGGCTGCAGTTCCCAGGTGGCTGGTGCAGATCCTTGGCCTCTTTCAAAAGCAAAAGATTATTGGCCCACCTGCTACCCTACCTCAAATATGAAGGGAGGCTTCTATGCACAGAAATGACAGGATTGAAGCAGAGTCGGGGTCGAGACCTCGGAACACATTGCGTGCCTGGACTCGGTGCTCTTCCCAAGCCTAAACTCTAGTCCCTGTTAAAAGGCAAAACCAGCCCAATCCCAAGTGCAGCAAAAGGACGAAGGGGCCAGTGAGCCTTTCCCAAGGAGCCCCACCATCAACCTGCCGAGGGAATTAGGGCCACCGAGCCCTGGAGAGTATCTGCCCTGATACTGCACTGGCCCAGGTCCCTGTAGAGGGGGCAGAAAAGCGCTCTGCTACACCGTGGGCACAACCCCATCACCCACTGAGATCCTAGGTGAATCCTGGAAGGGAATAAACTGAGAGCTGTCCCTGGGGAATCCTGTTTCCCAACCCCCGCCTCAGTCAGTAGAGAAAAATAAAACGCTGGCAACAAGTGGGAGTCGAAGCCCCCCACAATTCGAGCAGGCTGGCTGGGGCGCCAGCAGAGCCAGAGGGGACACACGCAGGGTCCCGAGGCTCTGTCACTCCTGCTCCCCATCCGTCATCCTGCGACCCCCCTCACCCAGCCCTCGGGGCTGGGGACCGGGAGATCGGAGCCCCATGCGGCCCCAAAGAGCCACAGTGGAGACCCTGGGCTGCCCGCCCGCCTGTGCACTCACTGCTGCATTCGTCGTCTGCACAGAGTTTGTGTTTCGACCAGCGCTGACCGGTGCTCGGGTCCGGTTGGCCCGGCACTCGCCAGTTCGGCTGCAGCACGAACAGCCAGAAGAGCACCATGAACAGCCAGAAGACCAGCACCTGCGCCACAGCCATGTTGTGGTCACCTGGGTGAGCCGGTGGAGTAGGCTGCAGCGGGCGTCTGTGGGCGCGTAGGAGGTGGGGCTCAGGGGGCGTGTGGGTAGCCAAGCGCAGAGGGGTGGCGCCAGGGAAGGCTTAAGCCTTTCCTGGGTGACACTTCAGCAGGGATATCTGGGGGTCGGTCCACAGACTCTACTGGAGAACGCACGGAGCTGGAGCTCCGTCCTTCTCTAGTCCAGACCTTCTCCTCAACTGAAGACCTTCTCCTCTAGTCGCTGCCTTGGCAACTAGGACTCTCCTTCTCGTCCAATCACCTGCCTTTGCTTCTGTGCCCTCACAAGCGACCCTCCACATGATTCTAGTAGTCACCCACCCATCCCCCCCCCCGCCAACTGGTCCTTTCTGGCTTTCCTCAACGTCTCATTTCTGGTTCATCCTGAACTAGCCATCCCCCATTCCATCACTCCCATCCCCCATTCCTGGTCTGGTACCTCCTTTACTGAACTACCAAATCCCACCCCTGACTTGTCACAGCTAGTCTATGGTTCCAGGCTCCCTCCCCTTCAAACTCCTAGAGGTTCCTTGAAGCCCCACCCCAAGATCCCTCTGATTAGGAAAGGGGAAGGTGAATGAAACTGTGAGTGAGGGTGTAAACTGGAGACAGTGGCCTGCTTTTTTTTAAGGCGGGGACAGGTGGGGGAAGAGAGATGGACATTAGTCTTCAGGCTAAGATCTTGAGATTCTTATCTTTATCCGTAAGGGAAAAAATTATTTAATTCAAAAGCATATTTTTAACTCTCATTTTGTGCTACCATTCATGCCAGATGCTGGACAAAGCCCTAGCATGGTGTGGGAGTGGATGAAAATCAAAAGACAAGATATCTGGTCCTGGTCCAAAAAAGTCCACAACTTAGTGGGAACCAACTGACAAAACCGATTGTCAGAGAAGAAAGCTAGTAGCTAACATTTCTTGAATGCTTTCTTTATGTCCAGTTGTTATTCTGAAGGTTTTATACATATCAATTCATTTAATCTTCATAACAATAGTACCTTACAGTAGTAGTAGGTCCTATTCCAATCCTTATTTCAGAGTAAATTGAGGCAGTCACACATCCAGTGAGTAATGGAGCTAAGTATCAAGCCCAAGGAGTAGACTCCTTTTCATCACAACCTATCAACTAACAAGCAATTGTACTTTCTGACAAGAGGAGCAAAATCCGATTTAAATCATAATATAGCTGAATTACTGATATGTACAGTTAAGGGGGAAAGGCACAAGCTAGCCAGCCCAAGGAAGAGTGTCTGCAATGCTCCCATCCTGGGTGGAGCCATTCTCGTTTGTCTGTGACCAAGGGCTTGTTACTACAGTCTCTGCTAAGGTTATTCATCAACCTCCAACAATGAACCCATCAGTTGTTTCTCCAAATTAACTGAATCTTTAAAACTTAGAGAAAAGAATGCAGTCCACCATGTTCATAATGTTAAATAAAGAAAACAATGGGAAAAAAAGGTGTGCACAAACATTTGTCTACAGGGGCCATGAGAGGTCCCCGTTGGTCCAGTGTACTTCTGCGCTTTCTGGAGAACCAGTGGATCATACAGAGAAACTGTCTTCTTCATTTCTTTTCTACCATGTATTTATTATGTTATAAAATGTATCTAGTAGGCATCTCTAACAACATGTTGAAAACTGAACTCATTTTTCTCTCAAAATCTGCTTTCAGTCTTCCCTATCTCAGAAATAAGAATGACAATTTAATTCCCATTATCCAGGTGCTCAAAGCCCAAAACTTACAAACCACCTTTGATCTCTTTTCTCTCACATTCCAACTCCAGTCCATTAGACAATATTATGTCTTTATTTTTATAATTTTATTGAGATATAGTTGACCTACAATAAATTGCACATTTAAGGTGTACGATTTGATAAGTTTTGACATGAATATACCCATGAGACTATCACCAAAATCAAAAAAGTATTTCATCCTTCTTTGTAATCCCTCCCCTCTCCTTTTCTGGGCTGTCTCCAAACATCTCCTGTCATCATAGATTGTTTTGCATTTTCTAGAATTTGATATAAATTATAAAGCATTTTATTTATTTATTTTTCTGACTTCCTTCTTTCCAAATAAGCATTTGAAACATGCCCAGAATCTGACCACTCCTCTGCATCTGCTAAGCCAATATACAGGCCAAACCCACATCATAAGTCACCTGAATGATTCCCATAGCCTTCTTCTGTCCTTGCTTCTGCCCTCATTTTCCCCAATATCTATTGTCCTGATGGCAACTAGAGTGATATTCTTAAATATAAATTTGATTGTGTCTCTCTGCTCAAAATCTTCCTATAGCTTCCCATTTCCAAATAAAAGGCAATGACTTTAGCCAGGCCTGGTCATACTCATCTGTAATCCCAGCAGCTCAGGAGGCTGTCAGGAGGATCCTGAGTTCAAAGCCAGCCTCAGAAATGTAGTGAGTCCCTAAGCAACTCAGTGAGACCCTATCTCTAAATAAAATATTTTAAAAAGGACTGTGGGTGTTGCTCAGTGTTTAAGTGCCCCTGGGGGTTCAATCTCTGGTATCAGGAAAAAAAAAGAAAAAAAAGCCATGACTTTATTATGGATTGCCCTGCCTTATTATGGACTGTTCTTATTCAATGCGACTCCCCTCATCCTCTTCTCCCCATTTCCTAACATTCTTCTCTTGTCTGTTAGTTCCATTTAAATACACCAATCCCACCCCTGCTTCAGAGCATTTACACTTGCAACTTTGGCTCAACCTTAACTGCCCAAATCATCTAACTAGCTAACTACCCCCTCACTTTATCATGTCTCTGTAACAGTGGCATTTCATGTGATAAAGGCTTTTCCTGGCCATCCTACACAAAATAGAGCCTCTTGCCATGACTATCAAGCCCATTACCCTGCCTTTCTTTCTCTTCAGACTTGCCTTACCACTTTAGACTTCTCTTACCACTTGCCTTACATTTGTTTATCTACTTGACTGCTCTGACCCAACCTCAAACACAATTTCCAACAGGAGCAGGAAATTAGTTGTTTTGTTCACTACTGTTACATCAGTGACTAGGGAAATGCCTAGAATGTATGAGAGAGTTAACAAATGATTTGTTGGATAAACTCATGGTTCCAATAATATTATAAATATACTACACTATTAACCTAAACACATATATTAACTATTAAGCCCCCATATATAAATAGTACTGAGAGGAAAATAAGCTATGAGAACAAGGCATTTAAGGTCCACCTCTAAGCAGCATGCATCCTCAACTCCAGGAATGTACCCCTGAATGTGTTTGTTGAATAAAAACATACTTGTGTGGAGAGTAGTTGTTTGGTTACATGATACTGGAATATTTAAGTAGATCTTTTAAAACTAGTTTTAATTTTTTCTTATTTTTCTTATTATAGAATATGGTATGTTTTAGATTTTTTCTTATTGTAGAATAGAAATTAATGATAATTCATTGGTGGAAAAATCAGAAGAGCAAAATGATCTAATTGCATATTACCTTCTTGATATTTACTTTGACTCATAATCAGATATACTTTTATATGCATAGTCAGTGCTTCCAGTTACTGAAGAACTAGCTGCTTAGTTTGTAGAGTTTTCAATATTTTGATTTATCAGTATTATTTTTTAAACTTATTGCCTTAAAGACATATTAACTAGTCTGGTGGATAATGAGAAGAAAATTTCTCAACTGGCCATAATAAGGTAGTGGTAGTTCTTTCTACCAGGATACATACAATTAGTGGATGAATCAGCATTCACTTTTACTCATAGCATTTAAATATGTGGCATTGATGTTTAACATGTTTAATATAAGGTTATATTAAAAACCTTCAGAAAAGGAACAGGATAGAATGTGGTGGTGATTGTTGGCATGAAGATAAATAATCTCAAGTGAATTATTCTTTAATACCTCAAAGGGAATTCTTACGGGGTAAGGGTTGAGTAATTGTTAAAGATAAATGTGACCAGTTTGGGTGGAGGGGACATAAAATTCTAAGATATGAAGGGTTCCTAATGTCAGAGTACAATCTAAATGAGACAGGAAAAACATATCTGAAACAAATAATTGGCAGGATAATAACATATACCATTGGAAATTTGTGAAGGCACTTGCCTAGGAGCATTCAGTAGGCCTACCGCTGCTGTTACCAGGAAGAACCTCATCTATTGTAAATGATGTGCCAGAGAATAGTGTTAAACATTTATGGAAGACTAAATCTCTCCAAGAGGGGCAACAGATTTACCCTCGCATATGAAACATTGGAAAAAAAAGTGAACAAAATACAAACAACAGTTCTCAGATATTAGATAATAAGCAGCATAAGAGTGACCTCTAAGATAAAGTTAGGCATGAGAGATGAGTGCTAGGATTATCCCAATTTACTCCCTGGAAAGAATTTTTCAGGCCACATCCAGAGAAGGGAAACTCAAATAGAAAATCTCCTGAGTTGAAGAGATGGATTTTAAAGTCTGAAAAGACCGATGCAGCTAGAAGTCCCAGAGCAGAATAAAGGAAACAGTAGAGAACTGCAGAGGCAGGGAGAGTGTGTAGTACATGCACTAGCTCTCTAGACATCTATGGAGGGTTCTCCTGAAGTCTGCGGCTATGTAACAGTGGGCTCACATGTAAGGCCAGAGAAAGAACCTTCAGAAAGGAACAGAATGGAAGGTGGTGGTGATTGTTGGCATGCAGATCAATTTTTGTAATCACCAGCTAGAATGGAAAATCTATAATAAAAGGGCATCAAGTAACATAGTCAGTAAAAGGGACAAAATAGCCCAAGATTTAAGGTAACTCCTGTCTAGCCGAATCTTAAAAAGATAAAAATGTTTCCAAGATAGTTCAGAAAAAAAGCTGTACACAGCTCAAGAATATTTAAAAGAATACAAAATGTTTCCAAGATAGTTCAGCAAAAAGCTGTACACAGCTCAAGAATATTTAAAAGAATACAAAATATCCAGTACTGAACAAGGTAAATTCACAATGTTTGGAATCCAATAAAAATGTATGAGGCATGCAAAGAGCGAGGAAAATATAACCCATGTTGAAAAGAAAATTAATAAAAATGATCACTAATTACACTGTGATAGAGTTATTATACAAGGACATTAATACAGTTGTATACCATATGTTCAAGATGCTATGGAAAAGCATAAGCATGTAAAGGAGAAAAAGAAGATATAAAAATGTCTGAATTAGATAAAATTAGATAAAATCAGATAAAACAATGGCTAAGGTGAAAATTACACTGAATGAGATTAACAGCAGATTCAACATTGAAGAAGTCAATATCAGCAAACTGAATATGCAGTGATAAAGACTCCAAAATCAAACACGGAGAAAGAGACTGAATTGAACAAAGCATCAGTATGCACAGCTTCAACCAGTCCAATATATATGTTACGGTAGTTCCTAAAAGAGGTGGGAAAACACATTTGAAGAAATAATAAATAAAAATGTTCTATATCTGATGAACACTCAGATTCAAAAAGCTCAATGAATAAGAAAAATGATAAAGATGACACAAATTTACACTAAATGCTTAAAACCAGTGCTAAGAAAAAAATTGAAAAGCATCTACAGAAAACAGATACCATTATGTACAAAGGAGTGAAACTAAAATGTCAAAATTCATTCAAGAACCATGCAAACCAGAAAACAGTACATCAACATTTTCAAGTTCTGAAAGAAAAAAAACTGATATCCTAGAATTGCATTCCAAATGAAAATATATTTCAAAATGATATAGTCTTTAATGCAAAAGAATTAAGTTAAGCCCTACCCCACATAAAAATTACCTCAAAATGGACCACAGACATAAATGTAAGAATTCAAAATGGACAACACATATATATGTAAGAACCAAAACTAAATGTAAGAAAGCATAGGTAAGTCTTGGGGTAGACAATGACTTTGTATTTAAGACACCAAAGGCCCAAGCACCAAAAGAAAAAATAATAAAGTAATGAACTTCATCAAATTTAAAACTTTTAAAGGCTACCATCGAAGAAAGTGAAAACACAATCATAGAAGAAAACATTTACAATTCATGTAGTTAGAATATAACTACCTAGAATATACAAGCAATTCTTATTGTTCAATATGTAAAGACAAATGGCAAGAAATTAGAATAGACATTTCTCCAAAGAAAATATTCAAAAGCAAATAAGCAAATGAAAGTATACCCAGCACCATTAGGGAAATGTACAACCTCAGTGAGATACTACTTCACATCTATCAAGATGGTTATAATCAAAAAGATAATAATAAGTTGGCAAGGATGTGGATCAATGGGAGCCCTCACACACTACTGGTAGGAATAGACTACAGACCTAAATGTAGCAGCTAAACCTATACAACTTCTGGAAGAAAATATAAAAAGCTGCTTGGCAGAGGCTTTTAAAACTAACTAGCTCTCTCTGCCTCATGCTCTCTTTTTTCCTCTCTCTCTCCTCAAAAACTTTGTCTCATGCTGGGCGTGGTGGTGCATACCTGTAATACCAGTGGCTCAAAAGGCTGAGGCAGGGGGATTGCAAGTTCAAAGCCAGCCTCAGCAAAAGTGAGGCACTAAGCAACTCAGTGAGACCCTGTCTCTAAATAAAATACTAAATAGGACTGGGGATGTGGCTCAGTGGTGGTATGACCCTGAGTTCAATCCCCAGTACCAAAAACAACAACAACAACAAATTTTGTCTATTGTATATTCATTGTTATGGAAATGGAAAGGTAAGCTGACAGACTAGGAAAAAGTATTGGCAAAACATATCTCTCTCAAGAGAATGATATCTAGGATATACAAATGATTCTTACAACTTATTAATAAGAAAAATCACCCAATTTGAAAAGATGGGCAGAAGACTTTTTTTCTTCACCAAAGTAGACACAAATATGGTGAATGTGCACATGAAAGGATATCCAACATAAGTTGAAATGTAAATCAAAACTGCAATGTTATTACACATACAGTAGGATGGACAAAATTTAAGACTCATCATAACAAATGTTGACAAAGATGAAGACTATGGTATCTCTCTTAGAACTGCAGACTATAACATGTAGTATAAACAATGGCACAAACTGTTAGAAAACTGTTTGGCAGTTGCTTTACAAATTAAATCACATCTGTCGAGATATTTACTCCAGAGAAATAAAAGCATACATCCACACTGAGACTTGTGCACAACTATTCATGGTGGTTTTATTTGTAATAGTCAAAAAATCCCCAATGTTGGACTGTGGGAACATGTCTGTCTTACATGCCTCAGAACCCTTATACTCATATTAACCATATAGTAGACATTTGATTACTAACTATTACATGAATGTAGAGATTGATTTTTTTACTGTTAATAGAGCTTCTCTTTTATTAAATATAACAGACAAAAGAAAATCACGTATAGCACAATGAATTATCACAAAGTAAACATATCCACTGAACCCTAACCCAGGTCAAGAAATTGGACATCAAATGCACTTTCATGAGCCCTTTCTCATTGCTCCCCTAATTATTCCCTCCATTCCCCCAGAGTTAGGCACTATTTTAACTTCTAATAACAAGGATTAGTTTTGGCTGTTTTGTTACTTTATACAGTGTAATCATACACATGTGTTCTTTGGTATGTGGCTTTTTTAGCTCCATATGTATTTTTATAAGATTTATCCAAGTTGTTGAATGTGAATGTACTTCTTATTTTCATTGCTTAATAATTTTCCACTGTATAAATATAACCTGGTTTACTTAAAAAAAAAATCCCCAATGTATATCAATAGGAAAATAGATAATAAATTTTGGAAACATACTTAGCAAGAATAAAGAACTATTGATAATAGCAAAAATAGGGAGATTCTGAATGAAATAAACTAGACAAAAAGTAATATGTATTGAAAATTCTTTTTTTTTTTTGTACTCCCTAGTACAAATATCCAGGGGTGCTCTACTGCTGAGCTACATCCCCAGCCCTTTTTATTTTATTTATTCATTTATTATTAATTTTTTTTTTGCTATCAGAGATGAAACTCTTGGGAACTAAACCACTGAGCCACATCCCCAGCCCTCTTTTGTATTTTATTTAGAGATAGGTCCCAATGAGTTACTCAGGGCTTCATTAAGTTGCTAAGGTTGGCTTTGAAATCCCAATTCTCCTGTTTCACAATTCTGAGCCACTGGAATTACAGATGTGTGCCACCATGCCCAGTTTAGTTTTTATTTTGAAACAGAGTCTGGCTCAGTTCCCCAAGATTACCTCAAACTTGCGATCCTCCAGCCTCAGCCTCCTGAATATCTGGGATTACAGACTCTGCCACCACCTTCCAGCAGATTCAGTTATATTTAAAGGTAGAAAGTTATAAACCAGGTGAATCCTAGTAAAGGTCTTAGTAGAAAAATAAAATATTAGCACTATGCTTGGTCACAATATGGTAAGTCAGAAAATGACAAGAAATATCCATTTTCTGTGAGGTTGACCAGAACAGTATCATTTCTCAATGGATTTCAAAGGGTCTCCTTCCTTCTTTCCCCCCCGCCCGCCCACCTTTCTTTCTTTCCTTCCTTCCCGCCCTCCCTTCCTTCCTTCCTTCCTTCCTGAGTTTTGGCGTGTGTGTGTATGTGTGTATGTGTGTACATCATCCTCTGTGCCAATGTAAGAGATTTAGGCAATGGATCAACCTTTACACCTGTGCCGAAGGACCCCAATCTTGGATCTATCTCCAAGGGTGGAGGTGACTCTAGAGCCTCATTATAATCTCGAGAATGGGAACTCCTAAATTATAAACAGGTCTTTCTTGGTAACACCAGTTTCCTCCTTGGTAAAAGTTAGTGTAGTGGGAGGGTGGCAAGGGCCCTACCCTGCCACAAAATAAACACTAAAATGTATTTTGGTACAAATTGTAAACACTAAAGAGTTAAAAGTAAGGGATGAGTCTTGGGATTTGAGCTAGACCTGGATAAGTACATAGGATTCAGATTCTAAAAAGAGAATAAAAGGCAAGTGAATTAAACAGCATAAAAGACTCAGCAGAAAGAAGTATGTTTAAAGGACAGTAAGGACACCTCATTTTGCTAAGAGGAAAGGATTCTATAAAGGATGACATATTTGTGTGCTTAGGTCAGATTATGAAATTCCTTGAAAATCAAGCATAAGGATTTAGACTTAATAGAATAAAAATGCATAAAATATTAGACTTTAAGTAAAGGGATCATATAACTTAAGTGGAATTTAAACAAATATCTTGTCCTTAAATCCAGGGAAGATGGAGGTTTAGGCTGGGCATGATGAGTAGGGCTGAGGCACTCCCCACAATTAAAAAGTCATGTCGAACTGTACTGTACTAATGGAAGTGAGTCATATACAAGGCAAGGTCTTCTGCCAGAATCTACTGTTTATCTAGCCCTGACAAGTATTATTCCACTTTCAACTGTACAAAGAAAGAAACTCAAACATCTGAAATTGCCACTAATATATGGCATGTATATGAGTTCCTGTTTCTGGTTCTGCCTAATTTACCTTGGCATTCTTTTCACGGAGGTCAAATATTTGGTGTGTTGAAATAAATGCAGAACAGACATTGGTGACTTGTGGCCTGCACATCTCAATTTCCACAGTGCACTGTTGGGCTTTATCCATTTAGTTTTCAGAAATATAAATTACTTCCTTACCAGAACAACAGCAGAAGTAAGGAATACAGCCAAAAGGATTGTAGTCAGAAGTCTAATTGTGTGACTATAGGCAAATCATTAACTTTTCTGAGTCTCAGATATTTCATCTATACAAATATGGGTCAAAGTTAAAATTTTATAATTCATTTTTAAAGAAGAAATAGAGATAATATATGAAAGATTGCCCATTTATGTGGTTTAAATAATTAAACAGCAAAATCCTGGCGGTTACAGCCAATATAGACAATTGACAAAGCAACAAAAGTCTTGGCAATAAATGCTTTCATTACTAAGGAGACATTTTTAGATAGTTCCTACTCTGGAAACTGTTCTCTTCTCACTGAAACAAAGTAAGGCTGATAACATCCTCCCAAAGTGTGCTTGGAAGATCACAAGCACCTCTTGGAGGAGACAGGGAGAGTGGAGGAGAAAATATGTTCTTCGGGATAACATATAGTCTACCAGAGCATACACCGAAGCAAAGCAAACCCTCCTGAATCTTCAGCATTTTAACCGATGCATGCAGTATAAAATTAGAAACAGGACCATAAACACTATTATGAAGACTATACGCAGTGGGGGACACTGAACAAACATATATGGGAAAGTAAGTTCTCTGTGATTAGTATGAAAGCTCAGTCTTACCCAAATCCACATGAAATTTGAAATGGTTTGGAATACATAAGAAGATCAGTGAATGACATCAAACCCAAATGATGAAATAGAGAATCTGAACATGATCTTTCTCTTATTTCTCACTGATCCCTTAGAACCACCAATAGAAATATAATATTAACTCTACATGTAAATTAAATTTTCTAGAAGTCATAATTTAAAAAATAAGACAGATGAGCTTCATTTAATAACACATTTTACATAATTCAATATATTTAAAATGTCATCCTTTTAACTTGTAATCAAAATAAAAATAACTGTTATTTTACATTCTTCATAATAAGTCTTTGATATCTGACTTATGGCACATCTCAGTTCAAACTGGGCACATTTAAAGACAGTCGCAGCATAAGAAAGTAGGGATTGTAAATTAACACCAGGCCATATCATATACTTGCACTTATTTTAAAGAAAAGCCACGTTTAATAGTATGTTTTAGGTTTTAAAATATTTTTGGCCAACCTCTCTTGGTACTTACGCAGAAGTGAGAAAAGATGATTGAAGGTATCTCAACATCCCTCTTTTTTTTTCACTCAGAGGTTAAGATTTCTGTTGCAATAGCTAGGGATTGCATTGTCATTTTAGATGAATCTCAAGTCTATAATCAAAAAGTGTAAGTCATCATTAGGTTCCTATACTTGTCATTCTTTTATTATTTTTCATTGTTATCTTAAATATATTTACTTCTTGACAAACATAAAAAAATAAAGAATTATATTTAAATGGATAATAAAAAAAATTTGACTGCATAAAATCCCTTTTCATTTTAGGTAGACCTACTGGTACAAACAAGTCACCTGGGTGGTCTATTTTTCTTTGGTAACAGGGATTGAACTCAAGGGCTCTAGACCACTGAGTCACATCTCCAGCCCTATTTTGTATTTTATTTAGAGATAAGGTCTCACTGAATTGTTTAGGGCCTTACTTTTGCTGAAGCTGGCTTTGAACTCATGATCCTCCTGCCTCAGCCTCCAGAGCCACTGGGATTACAGGCATGCAGCACTGCACCCGGCACCTGCTCCGTTCTCTTACTTAACTGCAACTGTGTTTTCCTTGGTAGATTACTTCTTTGCACCAGGGTTTCTTGATAGAACTCTATTGGTACTTTGGTTTGGACTGTTCCTACTAGCTGAAGGTTATATACTATCTATGGGCCTGGCCAAAAAATGTTAGTAGTTTCCTCAGTGATGGTGAAACAACAACAAAATGCCCCCAGGCATTTCTAAACTTCTCTTGATAAGACTAGTATTACTCTCCCAGTTTGAGAGTCACTGCTTGAGAGTCACTTGCAGAGTCAGTTAAACTCTGATCATTTAACAAAGCACCTTTAGTTGTAAGTATCCTATATTTTGTAGTTTGCAAGTATTCTGTATTTTGTAATTTCTCTTATCAGCTAAAAAGAAAGGATTATAAAATCAACATTTAAGGCCGGGCTTCATGATGCACACTGTAATCCCAGTGGCTCTGGAGGCTGAGGCAGGAGGATATTGAGTTCAAAGTCACCCTCAGCAATTTAGCAAGGCCTTAAGTAATTTATGGATTTCCTACGTCAAAATAAAGAAAAATGTAAAAAAAGGGCTGGTGATGTGGATCAGTGGTTAAGCACCTAGATTCAATCCCCTGTGCCCATCCTCCACAAATCAACATTTTAAAAACCAGAATCACTAAAACATCAAAGAAACTCAAAGGTCCTTGTAAACACAACTGACTTTGCTTCAAAGGATTTTTGCTTTTTGTTTTCCACTTCAAGTTAACACTACCTTTAAAAAAAATCACATTTTTTAATTTATTTTTTCTGACCTCTAAGAGGGATCTTACATTTTTCTACTTCCCTTTCCAAGACTATTCCCTCTTTTGCACTGTGTAATCTTGAATTTAAATCTGAATTAGTTGCATTGATTTTCCCTTGTGTTAATAGTCAAATTATAATACAATTTGAATTATTGAAATGCATATGGAGGGGTTTCTTTTCTTATTTTTAATGAAAACTCATATCTTTAAAATTAGCACCTGGGGGACTATAGGTGGAGACTTAATATGTAGAGTCATCAGCATGATAATTGTAATTAAATAAACACAAATCAGTTCATGATAGCTGATTTCATTTACTATTATAATCAGCTTTCTCCTCTATAAAACAGCACAATTAGTCCTAAATTGACATTCACTAATTGTATATTAGAGTTTCAAGGAAAACAATGAAGAGTTAGTGACTATCATAATGATTGAGATGTGTTTTGACATCAGTAATTATTATTATTTTTAAGATGGGGGTCTTGCTATTTTGCCTAACCTGATCTCCAACTCCTGGACTCAAGCAATCCTCCTGGCTTGGCCTTCTGAGTAGTTAGGACTACAAGTCACCATACCAGCCCAGTAATTATTGTTTAGTAGATCTCTTTTTGGACACTAAAATCACTACTAATATGATTGTATATGTTTGAAATTGGTTTTATGAGCAACATACAGATTTGATGCAATTCCCATCAAAATACCCACGAATTGGTGTGAATATACTTTGTATACAAAGAGAAATATGAAAAATTGTGCTCTATATATGTAATATAAATTGTAATGCTTTCTGTTGTCATATATAAATTTAAAATAATAATAATAATAATAATAATAAATGTCATTTTTCCAGACCTAGAAAAAACAGTCCTGAAATCCATTTGGAAGAATAAAATATTCAGAATAGCCAAAACAATTCTAATTCAATAAGCAAGCTGGAGGCATCATCACAATACCTGACTTCAAATTATAGTACAAAGCTATTGAAATAACCACTGCATGGCTCTGTCATAA
Organism: Ictidomys tridecemlineatus; assembly: GCF_052094955.1. Taxonomy (NCBI): domain Eukaryota; kingdom Metazoa; phylum Chordata; class Mammalia; order Rodentia; family Sciuridae; genus Ictidomys; species Ictidomys tridecemlineatus. Next base: position 21,034,421 of record NC_135492.1, on the reverse strand, counting down.
AACCAGATACATAGACCAATGGGAAAGAAGAGAAGACACAGAAAAAGATCCAACATAGTTAACAGTCATCTGATTCTTGACAAAGATGCCAAAAATATATTGGGAGAAAAGACAGGCTTTAAACAAATGGTGCCAGGAAAATTGGTTATCTATATGTAGACAAATAAGACTAGACCCTGTACAAACTTGAAAGAGATCAAAAGCCCAGGAATCAGACCAGAAACTATGCAAATCCTTGGAAGAAAATATGGGTTTGAGACTCCAGCATATAGGTACAGGCAATGACTTTCTTATTAGAACTCCTAAAGCTCAGAAAATAATGACAAAAGTTAATAAACAGAATGGCATCAAATTAAAAAGCTTCTGCACAGCAAAGGAAACAATTAGTAACATGAAGAAAGAACCTACGGAATGGGAGAAAATATATTTGCTAACTACTCTTTTTTTAAAAAAAAAAGAGAGAGAGACAATTTTTTAATATTTATTTTTTAGTTTTCGGCGGACACAACATCTTTGTTTGTATGTGGTGCTGAGGGTTGAACCTGCACTATATGCATGCCAGGCGAGCGTGTTACCGCTTGAGCCACATCCCCAGCCCTGCTAACTACTCTTTGACACAGGATTAATATCCAGACTATATAAGAAACTTTAAAAAACTTAATACCAAAACCTCAAATAACCTAGCTTAATTGGGCAAATGAATTAAACAGATTCTTCTCAAAAGAAGAAATAAAAATGGACAACAAATCTATGAAAATGTTCAACATCATTAGCAATTAGGGAAATGCAAATCAAAACTACAGTGAGCTTTCATCTCACTCTAGTCAGAATAGCAGCCACCAAGAATATGAACAATATGGGGCTGGGGTTGTGGCTCAACAGCAGATTGCTGGGGCTGGGGATGTGGCTCAGGTGGTAGCGCGCCTGTCTGGCATGCGCGCGGCCCAGGTTCGATCCTCAGCACCACATACAAACAAAGATGTTGTGTCTGCCGAAAACTAAGAAATAAAAAAAAATGTTAAAATTCTCTCTCTCTCTCTCTCTCTCTCTCTCTCTCTCTCTCTCTCTCTCTCTCTCTCTCTCTCTCTCTCTCTCCAGCCCTTAAAAACAAACAAACAAAAAAAACCCCAGCAGATTGCTTGTCTAGCACGTTCGAGGCCCTGGGTTCGATCCTCAGCTCCACATTAAAAATAAATAAATAAAAATAAAGGTATTGTGTCCAACTACTTAAAAAAAAGAATATGAACAATAATAAATGCTAAAGAGAATGTGGAGAAGAAGGGACACTTTTTTCTCTGTTGATAGGATTGTAAATGAATATAACCACTATTGAAATCAGTATGGAGGTTCCTCAAAAGACTAGGCAGGAAACCACCATATAACCCAGCTATACAACTACTCAATGTTTATCCTAAAGAATTAAAGTCATAATACTAGAGTAGTACATGCATACCCATGTTTATAGCAGCACAATTCACAGTTGCCAAACTATGGAACCAAACTAGGTGCTTATCAAGGATGAATAAATAAAGAAAATGTGGCATATACACACAATGGAGCTTTATTCAGTCATAAAGATGAATTATGTCATTTGCTGGAAAACAGATGAAACTTGAGAACATTCTGTTACACAAAATAAGCTAAACTCATAAGATCAAGGGAGCATATGTTTTCTCTCGGATGTGGAAGCAAGAGAGGAAAAAGGAAAAGAAAGTGAATATCAAAAGGAGATCAGTAGAGTGTAGGAAAGGGACCAGGAGATGGAGGAGTGAAGGGAAAATACTGGGGAATGATATAGGCCAAACTGGAGTGTTATATTGTGCATGTGGAAATATGTAACAACAAATACTGCCATGATTTACAACTATAATGTATCAACAAAAAAATGAAAAAAATAAAAGAAAGCAAACAAAAGAAGAGAATTGCTTTCATGTATGCATGTATGTATGTATGTATACAGCCTAGCCAAACATCTATTGTGAGCATAAACATTAATACTCTGGAACAGTGATGAGCCTGACACTGTTTTTTTTAAATTGTTCTCTTTATTCCTTTTTTCCCTCCCTCCCTCCCTCCCTCCCTCCCTCCCTTCCTTCCTTCCTTCTTTCATTCTTTCCCCTCTCTCTCTCTCTCCCTCCCTCTCTCTCCTCTCTCTTCTCTCCCCTCCCTCCCCCCCTCTCTCTCTCTTATTTCCCAGGCTGGCCTAAACTCCTAGGCTCAAGTAATCTTCCTGCCTCAGCTTTCTGTGACTGTTGGAGCACACCACGATGTCCAACAATAACACTTGCTTTTGTAAACAAAGTTTTATTAGAACACAGAAACTTATATTATTTACCCACAGTCTAGGCTGTTTTGTGCTACACTGGCACTTGAGTGGCAATGAAGACTTGCCTACAAAGTCTAATATATTTATTATCAGTCTCTTTTCAGGAAAAGTTTGTTGATCCCTGATTAGATTATAGATTAAAGTCAGCAGAATAAATACATAAACATTTCTTATGACTAAAATTGGCTGTATGAAATGAGATAAACGATCTATTAATTGCCAAGATAAAAGTCTCTTCCCTATAGAAAGTGTGTATTCAGGACTAGAAATCTTGGCACTGTGTCATGTCAAATGTAGGAAAAAACCTGGCAGTTCATTTTGATGAGACTTAAGAAATTTCTTTTCCAGGGCATTTTGAGGTTTATCTAAACTTTGTAGATAATACAGGGAAGAACATTTTAATCTTCAAATAGATTATGTTCATTATTAGTTTGTAATCATTTCACAACTATCATATAATATTAAAGCATCATAAGAGACTGCCTATCATAATAGAAACTTTTATGACTCTAGCCATTAACATGTATTTTTCTAGTTATTGTAGACTCATACTTTTAAGCTAGTGCTATTGGTGAAATATATGATTATTTAAGTCTGATTGCCTTACTAATTTTGACCAGTTTATTTTTCAGATATCCATTTTGGGTTTACTCTTTCAATTAATTTTTCGTTCCATGGACAATGAAATTGTTGTTGAGTATATAAGATGTTGCAGTTTCTATGTAAGTTGACCTAAGTGTCTCTACCACTATTGATGGGCAAAGATATAAGTAAGTTAGTATTTTTACTTGAAACTGTTATAGATCTAATGTACTTGATTTGTTTTCCTGACACAAAAGAGTATAAAACTAGAAAAACTAAACATTTTCAGGTATTAATTTCAGACATGACTGTAGGCCTGGTGCACAAAACACAATTAGGGAGATGAAGCTCAAGTAAGATGGTGGTCATACTGAGTTAAGGAGAAAATTATCAAAGTGCAAGATTATCATAGTGGTTGGAATTTTGTGGACAAGAATGTCTGAGCTATTTATGGTGGGTGCAATGTAATTATGTGTGTGTTAGAGAGAGAATACTAAAAGCCTGGAGGAAATTCATTTTTGATAGGAATGTACCAGATGAGACTCTTTGAGGCTTAGCAGAGTTTGACTGCTATAAAGGAGACTGAAGATGATGCTAAATGGCAATGTTGGAAGAAATGGTTTCCAGCAGAGTCAGGTTGCAACAGCTTCACTAATATATCAGGTACTTAATTAAGAATTCAGGAATAAGCCTTAGCAAAAAGAACCACACACAAAAGAGTAAAGGGAAAATGGTAGACCTAAATTTGAAATCAAAATTGATTCATGCTGAAAATGTATGTGGCAGCCAGAAAGGAAAAAAGAAAAGAAAGGTGTGTGTGTGTGTGAAAGGAATCTGATGACAATCAAAGGGATATCAGTAGAATAGAGGAAAGGGATCAGGGGAGAGAGGAAAGCAGGTAAAAGAGAAATACTCGAGAATGATATTGGCTAAGTTTTATCACTATATTGTACATATGTATGAAAACATAACAACAAATCCCACCATCATGTACAAGTATAATGCACCATGAAATATGGAAATAAAGAAAAATACCAAACCTAGTGAGGCGAGGTGGAATATGCTTATAATCCCAGTGACTCAGGTGGATGAAGCAAGAGGATCACGAGCTCAAAGCCAGCCTTAGTAAATCGAGGTGCTAAAGCAGCTCAGCAAGACCCTGTCTCTCAATAAAATACAAAATAGGTCTGGGGATGTGGCTCAGTAATTGAGTACCCTGAGTTCAATCTCTGGTACCAAATAATAATAATAATAATAATAATAATAATAATAATAATAATAATAATAATACCAAATCTAATATGATCAAAACAATTCACCAGTAATTAGCCTGCATGACACATAAAACAGAATATCCTTTATAGGAAGACAATATAATCCAGACTTCCTATGATGTATCATCTATAAATGATCAGAATATAATTTAAAATTTTTTTTGGTACCATAGATTGAACCGAGGTGTGCTTAACCATTGAGCCACAACCTCAGCCCTTTTTTTGCATTTTATTTAGATACAGGGTCTCATTGAGTTGCTAAGTGCATCCCTTAGTTGCTGAGGCTAGCTTTGAACTCTTTTTTTTTTTTAACAATTTCAATTTTTAATAATGGAAACATTTTGCTATACCAGAAAAAATTTCAGGGGAGAAAAATCTTCCCTATAAAAATAAACTCATCAAAATTATAAATATTATAACTTTTTTACTTCTTCAATATAAAATGCTCCCCTGCAATACCACCCCTTCACATAACACCTTTCCTGTACCATCACATTTTGAAGAGAAAACAGTATTACAGCAAAGCTCAGTTTTAATTTAACGTAACATTTGTAAAATGACTTTTTAAAATCTTTGGCCTTCAGAGCCTTTATTCTTATTTTACAACATTAAAAATGCTGCTGTAGTAACCAGTGTTTGGGAGAGAACATCACTCTTCTAGAACCATGAACAGACAGAATTTTAATACAGTAACTTCCAAATTGTAACTTGTAGTGCACATGACAGGGAGGTTTGGATAAACACAGAGGAGAATATGCCTGTTTCAGACAATCTACTACAAGTAAAAAAAAAAAAAAAGAATTCACAGATACCCATCAGCTGCTACTTCAGGTTCTAACAGTGTCATGAATCTGAGAAACAAATGCTTCACAAACTATAAGTTTACTGGGATGAGTAATTAAAAGACCAGGTGGTTGATAACAGTATATTCAAACCCAATCCACAGTCTGAATAGGAAAACCAGTATTAAAATCATGAAGGCATTCCCTGAACAACAAAGGCCAAGTGTTGGATGACAATGTCACTAAAACCTCATTGATGCACTAAAAAGAAGTTACATGCAAAATTAAACAATGTGTGCCATGCATAATTTATTAGCTTTGAACTATTGATCCTCCTGCCTTAGCCTCCTGAGTCGATGGGATTATAGGCATGTAGAATATCATTAAATTTTGCCAGAATGCAAAGAAGATAGAAAAATGAGAACCACGAGAGAAAATGTCACATATAAAAAAAAGTTCCGTGAGCTGACCCAGATGTTAGGATTAGCAGAAAAAAAAATTTATAAAGTTTTTATAACTAATTTCAAGGAATTAAAGAAAAGCTTAATCATAATGAATAAGTAGATATGGGTGTCAACATATAAATGAAAAATTTCTTTTAAAAGAAATAAAGAGTATAGTATTTGAAATGAAAAATTCATGAAACAAATCTATCATCAGATTATATAGTGCAAAAACAGCAAAAAGTTAACTTGGAGATAGGCCAATAAAAATTATCTGGTCTAAAAATCAGAAAGAAAAAAATAGAGACTTGGTTACTATCAGGACAAAGTGACCTAACATACATATAATTATATTTCTAGAAGAATAGAGGCATAAATTGTACAGAAAAAATATTTAAGACAATGATGGCTAAAATTATCTCAAATTAACAAAAAAGATGTTAACAGATTTAGGAAACTCAGTGAATACTAAAGTTAGTTACAAAGCAAATCACATCTAGATGCATCAGAGTCAACTGTAAATAATCAATTAGGAAGAAAAAGGTCTTGAAGGCAATTAGAAAAAAGTGGTGTGTTACGCATAGGTAAAAATGACTAAAATGATAGCTGACTTCTTATCAGAAATGAGAGATTAAAGTTAACGGAAAGGTTTAAGGTGCTAGAAGACAAAAACTGCTAATCCAGGATAAATACTCTTCAAAACTGAAAGCAGAATAGACATTTTCAAATAAATAAAAAGTAAGAAAATTCAATACCAATAGATCTCTACTATTAACAATGCTAAAAGAACCTCTTCAGGATAAAAGGAGATGATCCATCAGGTAGAAACAGATGCACTGTGTGTTTTAGTTCACTGTGTAATAAACTTAATGGTTTAAAATAAAAATTCTTTGTTATTTCTCCTTATTATATGATTTGGCTTTACATAACCTGATGGGTCCTTTGCTCTAGGTATTTATTAGTGCTTATGTGGTTTCCTTTAGCAGGGATTGTTTAACCAAAGGTAGAACTGACAAAATAGCTTTGTTTACATGTCTGCTAGCTCAACTGGTTGGGTAAGGCTTATCTCCTCAAATGCTTTTAGTCATTCAGTCATTCTAAAATTTTTTATTTGTTGATTAGATTTCTAGAGGATAAAAGTAGAAGGTATACACCTTCCCAAGGTGTTAGGTCTAGGATTGGCATGGCATCACTTTCACCAAAAATATATTTTGTTCATTAAAACAAGACAAAATACCAACCCAGACTCAGCGGGTGGGAAAATAGATATTACTTCATAATGAGAGAAGCAACATGATACACGAATGTGGAGAATTTTGGGTAGATATTTTTAAAGACAATGCACCATAAACAGAAATGAAAAGTACTAGAAATACTAAAATGTAGGTAAATATAAAAGGCAATATGTATACATATTTATTCTTTTAATTTCTTGGAAACATGACTAAGGTAAAAAACATAGGGTATACAGCTGTAATATGTATGACAACAAAGCACAAAGGACTTGGGGAGATGTGAGAAAGTAACACAATTTAAATTATGAAAACTGTGATAAATTAAAGAATGCATTTCATAATTCCTGGAAACATTGCTAAAACAATAATGAAAAGCAATAAAGCTAAAAGCTAATGGATAAATTAAATAAAATTTAATTTTTATTTAATGTAATTTTATTTAATTACATTAAATAAAAATATGAATAGAACGAAAACAAGAAATAGATAAAAATACATCATGAATAGTAAGCCAAGAAGAATGCAGAGGCTATACTAACATCAGATGAATTTAATTCAAGATAAAGAGTTTTATAAGAGATAAGAAAGACATTTCATAATACCATAATGTGTTTTTAAGAACACAGAAACATGACACCATACAACCAAACATTTATATGCCCCAAATATATGAAAGCTGACAAAACTGAAGAGACAAATCTATACTTTGAATTTTTAACACCCTTTTAACAACTGATAGTAACACTATAAAAAAATCACTAATGATACACAAGAGTCTGAACAAAACTATCAACCACCTTAACCTTATTGACATTGACTGACAATGCCCAACAACTCCAGAATATATATTCTTTTCTAGTCCTCATGGAAATTTGCAAGATAGGTTATATTCCTGGCAAAAAAATTTAAATATTGAATTTCAGTTTGTTTGCTGATCACAGTAGAAATAAATGGGGTATTCTTTAATAAAACTGGTCATTAAATAAAAGCCCTACAAATCATCAATAAACAGTGTTTTAGTTATCTATTGTTATATTTTTAAAAATTCCAAAATTTAGTGGCTTTAAAAAATAACCATTTGCCGGGAGTGGTGGTGCACACCTGTAATTCCAGTGGCTCAGGAGGATGAGGTTGGAGGATCGAGAGTTCAAAGCCAGCCTCAGTAATGGCGAGGCACTAAGCAACTCAGTGACACCCTGTCTCTAAATAAAATACAAAATAGGGCTAGGGATGTGGCTCAGTGGTCGAGAGCCTCTGAATTCAATCCCCACTACCAAACAAACAACCATTTTATTTCTCATACTTTTGTAAGTCAAGACTTTAACCAAGGTTCTGCTCCAGTGTCACCTAGGCTCACCCATACAGCACACGCCTGATTTAGACTACAAGGTCTGAGATGGCTTTGTATGTCCGGAACTAAGGTGCTGACTGTTGGCTTTCTGTAGTCTCCCTTTCCATGTAGTCTTTCATATGTCAGGGGCTTTCTTCAAATGGACTCTCCCTCCAGCAAGATAGCCTGGGCTTCTTTACAGTGTGGTACAGGGTACCACAGAGAAGAAAAAATGAGTTTGTGCCTTTAAAGGATACAATCAGTCCTTCCTCAAGTCTCAATCTTGGGTAGGATCTTGGTCCATGCATTTTGGGGGAATTTATAGTTGTATGACATTTTAATCTACATTACTATGTGAAATGTCTTTGTTTTTATGATTTCATTTTTGCTACATTGTTTCTTTTCCATACAATTAACTACAATATAGGATAATCTATTAACAATAATGTCTCTTCAATTGGTTGTGTGAAGCTTGCTCTATAATAATTTATATAGAAAGAACTTATGGGAATAATATTCTCTAAATGACAATTTCCTGATTTAAAAACATAATTTGTAGCCAGTACAATAGTGCATGCCTATAATCCTAGCTACTCAGGAGGTTGACAAGTAGGAGAATGGTAAGTTTGAGGAGAGCCTGGGCAACTTGGTGAGACTCTGTCTCAAGAAAAATAAAAACAAAACAAACATTAATGACTGCAGACGTAGCTCAGTGGTAGAGGACTCCTCAGTTCAATCCTCAGTGCTGGGGGTTAAAAAAGGTCATTCATCACCATACTAAGACACTCCTTAGAGAAAAGTAATTGCAAGAACATTGTTCTCCTTCCTTGGGATATGTTTTTTTTTTTCTGGATTGGAATCTAGAAAGCCTTTTGTGTGCTTTGTGCTCTCATTATGGTTATGTGGCTTTTTAAATCTTGTTCATACCATTGGATGTAATATCAGATTTTGGGGTTTTTTTTGGTGGTGCTGGGGATTGAACCCAGAGCCTTGTGCGTGTGAGGCAAGTACTCTTCCAACTAAGCTATATCCCCAGCCCCAGTGGATTTTTTTTTTTTTTTGGAGGGGAATCTCTTCTCAACACATTTTGTGCCAGATTGTACTTGAGAAAGGGAAGTGATATGTACAGCATGAAACGATATTAGTTTCTGATTTTCCCACTTTTTAAAATCTTTTTTAAAAATTTATTTATTTTAATTCTAATTTGTTATATATGACAGCAGAATGCATTATAATTCATATTACACATATGGTACACAATTTTTCATATCTCTGGTTGTATACAGAGTCACATCAGTTGTGTCTTTTTTTAAGAGAGAGAGAGAGAGAGAGGGAGGGAGGGAGGGAGGGAGGGGAGAGAGAGATTTTAAAATATTTATTTTTTAGTTCTCGGTGGACACAACATCTTTTTTTGTATGTGGTGCTGAGCATCGAACCCGGGCTGCATGCATGCCAGGCAAGTGCGCTACTGCTTGAGCCACATCCCCAGCCCCTAGTTGTGTCTTTATATGTGTACTTAGGGTAATGATGGTAATCTCATTCCACTGTCTTTTCTATCTACTATTTAGATGTATTTGAAAACTTTAAGAAAAATCAGAAATACTCTTTCCTATTTTCATGAAAGCATAAATTTTTAGCCATATAAAATCTGTCCTGATGGGTTTTGGTTATATTTTTATACCTCATGAAAAGAGAAGAAATGTTCGCCAGGACAAGCCTCTAAACTGGAAGCTAATAGCCAGGTTATCTTGTGTGCTCTCTTCCTCCACATCATCACTTAGGTTTGAGTGAGGCCAAGAACTAATGACACAAAGAACAGAAGGAACTTTTCTTGTGATTACTGTATATTGTTTAAAGACAGCAAAGAATCAACTATTTGTAGCATTTTGAAAAATCCACATATGAATTTTTACTAGACTTTAAAATTTCTTCTTTGATACTCTGGTTCCACTCAAATGGTCCACTCTCAGAGGGGAAATTCAGAGAATCCTGGGAGAGTCATTATTTGTGAAGTCATAGTTATGAACAAAATCCTTTCTTGCAAAGACTTTCAAGCTGCCTCCCTTTAGCTTTCACTCATTAGTGCTGGTTGATACCTGATGCTATTAAAAAAAATCTGATCCTTATCTCACACCTCCCTCTCACAAATATTGTAGAAGTACATTGTGATCCCACTAATCTTTGTCCATTGCCATCTTTCCCAGAATTCCCAAACTGTCTCTCATTTCACAGGGTTTAATCAACCTCCTTCCATCCTATTTCATATAAAGTAATCAACATTCCTTATAAAAGCTGACAGCACTTGGGTCCCCAGAACAATCCTTGTTGAGAAGGAAAAAAAGAAATTCATGACCAAATAGTAGAGAAGGCAGCCGAGTCACTTAAAAGCTAAAATTGTAATAAAAGAGAAAAGAATGATCAAGGAACCAATTAAAAGACTATTCATGTATTTTTCTCCTAAGAACCATCAGCCATGCTTCCGTTTGCACAGGGCGTTGGAAAGCGAAGCAAAATCCAAAGGACCACCAGGAAAAGTAACATCTTACTCCCCTAGTCCAGCTGCTGACCCCTCTCCACAATCTCTATTTGCAATGGAAATCTTACACCTTCTGGATGAGACAGAATGATGTAAATCGCTGGCCTAACAAATGGGAAGGCAGTAGCCTATTTTCAGTTCCTGGTTCACATCCATTAACCAGTACCGGCTCAAGGGGAGGGCAACTCCATTTCCACCTTCAAAGGAGGAGTTGGGCGGGGCTAGGTTTTGCGCATGCTCCCAAGGCAGGTTTCTGGGCATGCTCAGCTTACCATATAACTGTGCTTTTTAAAAAACTTGGCATTAAAGATAAAGCAACCTTACTTTATACTTAATTGTGAATGGGCTGCTCTAACTACTCCTCTTTCATATTCATTTGTTATTTTTAACCATGCTTTATGTCTTCACTCTGTTTCGAAGAGGCAGCTGGAGCCCACAGGTCTAGACCCTCTGGGTCCTGCCAGAGGAACCATCTACCACAAAGAGAATCAAGACAGTCATCGAAGACAACATTCCAAATTTTTATCCAAGTAGAGAATCCAACAGTTAAACTGTCTGCAAAAATGTAACTTTTTTTGTAGGTAGACTGAGATACATAATTATCTTTCTGAAAACACTGCAATTTTATTTTGTTCTAGTAAATAAAGTCAATCTAGATGAGTACAGAAAAGGGTGGAAACTTGGTACTAAGGTAACCAAATACAACTTAAAAATATGACCACACACATCTATTTTTTCTCTCACCCGAAACAGCTAAAGGACAATACACAGATTTCTAAAAAGATATATGAGGCAATGGTAGATGAAACAGTGCACGAATTCTTTGGAAGATAAAAAGTGGATAAGAAGAGGACAACAGATTCAAAAGAGCTGTGGAACCAAAACACTGGTATCTAGCTGGGGCTGACTGCAGGAACTGAAACCCTTTCAGTCCTCCAAAAACTCAGATGCACAAGCACAGGCACCACAGTATGGAGGAACTGAGAGGATCAGCACACCAAACACCAAGAGCACCATGTGCCCTCAGCTCCCTGTCTTTCCAATTTAAACCACCAATTTCACTGTAATGGTATAGGACTCGTCTTAGGATACAATGAGTTGTCCAGTGAAATCTTCAAATCTGACTCCCCCAGTGCAAGAGCTGGCTTGCCAACCAGTGCTGTTGGCATGAGGCCCAAAGGCCACCCACCTGTTCACAACAGAGCTGCCTGTCAGCTTTGGGGAATTTCACCAGCACGATGATCAGAGGACACCAGATGTTTCAGATAAACTGCTAACAAGAACGAGAGACTCCAAAACAAAACTTTTAAAAAGAGGAGGAAGAAGGAAAAGCAAATAGAGGAAAAAGAGATAATACAGTGGGCAGGGTAACACTTTCTGAAAAGATATAATAAATATCCTCCCTGAGATATATTTTAAAAAGCTATAATAAATGTCCTCGGGGAGGATATTATATCCTTGAAATGGGAATAGGATACGATTAAAACAACAAGCTGAGAACAAGAGTTCTTGAAGAATATAAATGTGATAGTATCATAACGAATTTTAAAGATAAAACACAAGTCCAAGAACTGTGTTCTGTAAAATAATGCCAATTGCCTAGATTTTGAATTCTCCATATATTCCATAAAAACCACACCAGTCAACAAGGATAATGAAACCACCCCTAATCTAAGCCTACCACAAAATTAGGAGTCGGGAACTACTATAAACTTCCACTTGAGGTAAACAGAGAATGAACATCCCAAACCAGCTGAGCTCTGAAGCCCTCACTGGTCTGGGGAGGCAGACAGAGACTGCACAGGAGCAGGACAGTGGGGCTCTAGCAGTGCCAGACAGATGAAGTTCATCTTCCAGAATGAGGTCACCCCAGGATGACTGAGATTGGTAGTTCAGAGCAGTGGCTGCTTAGGAATTCAAAGGAAGGGCTGGAAGGAGACGCAGTCAGACATCTAGGGACGCTCTGCCCTCGGGTGAGAAAGGGGTAATGCAGACAGCCTTTGACAGTCTATGGCAGGGAGAAAGAGAGAAGCAATGGGAGAAAATTCAGAAGGACAAAACCAAAAGCCTCACCCAGCCCTTTCCCTACCAGTAAAGGAAGCACCCTACTGAAGCCACTGTGCTTCTCTGTATTGATGAGAGAAAGAACTCTTTTTTGTGGTGGGTGGGATGGGGTGGGGAGGGAGGTACTGGGAATTGAACTCAGGGGCATGAACCACTGAGCCACATCCCCAGCCCTATTTTGTATAATAGAGACAGGTTCTCACTGAGTGCCTCGCTTTTGCTGAGGCTGGCTTTGAACTCATGATCCTCAGCTTCTGGAGTCACCGGGATTACAGGTGTGCACCACTGTGCCAGGCTAGAAGGAACTCTTGAATTAAGAATCTCAGTAAGGGTGAAAGATCTATATAATGAAAATTACAGAACCTTAAAGAAAGAAATCAAAAAAAGACCTTAGAAGATAGAAAGATCTACCTTGCTCTTGGATAGGCAGAATTAATATTATCAAAATGACCATACTTCCAAAAGCGCTATACAGATTTAATGCAATTCCAATCAAAATCCCAATGACATTCCTCATAGAAATAGAAAAACAATCATGAAATTCATCTGGAAAAATAAGAGACCCAGAATAGCTAAAGCAATCCTTAGCAAGAAGAGTGAAGCAGGGGGCATCACTATATCAGACCTTAAACTATACTACAGAGCAACGGTAACAAAAACAGCATGGTATTGGCACCAAAACAGACTGGTAGACCAATGGTACAGAACAGAGGATACAGAGACTAACCCACAAAACTACAATTATCTTATATTAGACAAAGGTACCAAAAACATGCACTAGAGAAAAGATTGCATCTTCAACAAATGGTGCTGGGAGAACTGGAAATCCATATGCAACAAAATGAAATTAAACCCCTATCTCTCACCATGCACAAAACTCGAGTCAAAATGTATCAAGGACCTGGGAATAAAACCAGAGACTCTGCGTTTAATAGAAAAAAAAAAGTAGACCCTAATCTCCATCATGTGGGATTAGGCTCCAACTTCCCTAATAAGACTCTTTTGGTTCCAGAATTAAAATCAAGAATCAATAAATGGGATGGACTCAAACTAAAAAGTTTCTTTCTTCTCAGCAAAAGAAACAAATCTGTGAGGTGAATAGAAAGCCTACATCTTGGGAGCAAATCTTTACCCCTCACACATCAGATATAGCATTAATCTCTAGGGTATATAAAGAGCCTCAAAAGCTAAACACCAAAAAAAAAAAAAAAAAACAAATAACCCAATCAATAAATGGGCCAAGGACCTGAACAGACACTTCTCAGAAGATAATATACAATCAGTCAACAAATACATGAAAAATGTTCATCATTACTAGCTATTAGAGAAGTGCAAATCAAAACCACTCTAAGATTTCATCTCACTCGTCAGAATGGCAGCTATTATGGATACAAACCACAATAAGTGTTGGCGAGGATGTGGGAGAAAAAGGCACACTCATACACTGCTGATAGGACTGCAAATTGGTGCAGCCAATATGGAAAGCAGTATGGAGATTCCTTGGAAAATTGAGAATGGAACCACCATCTGACCCAGCTGTCCATCTCCTCAATCTATATCCAAAGGACTTAAAAACAGTATACTACAGGACACAGATGCATCAATGTTTACAGCAGCACAATTCACAATAGCTAAACTGTGGGACCAACCTAGATGCCCTTCAATAGATGAATGGATTAAAAACTGTGGGGTGTATGTGTGTGTGTGTGTGTGTGTGTGTGTGTATATACACACATACACACACACACACACATACAATGGAATATTACTCAGCAATAGAAGAAAATAAAATCATGGCATTTGCAGGTAAATGGATGGAGTTAGAAAAGATAATGCTAAGTTGGCCAATCCCAAAAAACCAAATGCTGAATGTTTTCTTTGATATAAGGAGGCTGATTCATAGTGGGATAGAGATTGGGAGATGGGAGGAACAACAAGCTCTAGATAGGGCAGAGGGGTTGGAGGGGAAGGGAGGAGGCATGAGGTTATTAATGATGGTGGAATGTGATAATTATTATCCAAAGTACAGGTATGAATACAGGAACTGGGTGTGAATATACTGTGTATACAATCAGAGATATGAAAAATTGTGCTCTATATGTATAAGAATTATAATGCTTTCTGCTGTCATATATGAATAAAAATGTTTTAAAAGGTCCGTAAAACCCTCTCACACCAGCCCATACTGACTCCCTCTTGCTGATACAGGAGAACAGTCATTTTAAAAATAATCATGAGAAACAAAAAAAACCCTTTGAAGTCTGAAATTCAAATATTTCAGAACAGAAAATGGACAAAAAGATAAATATTGGGGCTAGGGTTGTAGTTCAGTGGCAGAGTGCTTACTCAGCATGTGTGAGGCACTGGGCTCGATCCTTAGCCACCACATTAAAAAAATAAAATAAGGGCATGCTGTCTATCTACAACTAAATTATATATATATGAGAGAGAGAGAGAGAGAGAGAGAGAGAGAGAGAGAGAGAGAGAGAGAGAGAGAGAGAGAGAGAGAGAGAGAAGGGGGGACACCAAATTTGAGAAAAAAGAAAAAGGAAGACAAAATGATCTCCTACACCTCATGGGTCTTTTTTTTTTAATATGTATTTTTTTAGTTGAAGTTGGACACAATGCCTTTATTTTTACTTTTGTTTTTATGTGGTGCTGAGGATTGAACCCAGGCCCTTGCACGTGCGAGGTGAGTGCTCTACCGCTGAGCCACCACCCCAGCCCCCCACCTCATGGGTCTTAAACGACCTAAAGCACATGACATAGTCAGTACTGTTGATGAACACAATAAATGTCCATAAATATCAGTTGCAATTTAAAAAACATTCTACTATTGAGAAGAGGAATCACTGTGCAAAGCACCATCATAAAGATAGGAGGTTTACCAAATAAACTCCAGAGAAGATGTCTGCGTCAAGGCAGAAAAGGTTCAAATTTAATCCTTGAGACTGACAGGACCATAAACATTAATATCATCACTTGGATTCAAAGTCCAGCTTCAAGGGAACAAGGATTACTCTGGCAGTTCTTGGACCAGGAAGCCTTAAGAATGTCATCAGATGACTACAGGGCTGGGTAGGAAAGAAAGGTCCCAGAGCAGGACACAGGACTTCCCGTGGGGACGCATCTCACTCACACCCTACCTTGAGGTGATGGAGTCACTGGCTCACCTAACCCCAACTCACTTCCTTCCTCCTGCTCTCTGATCCCTCCTCCAGCTGAAGGCAGGGCATCAGAGGCCCACTGGCTATTCTCTGTCTCTCCCAGGATGGACTCCAGGTCTACCTCCTCCAGGGTGCTCCCCTCAGAGGACAGCAGTTTATCCAAGCCAAATTTCAGTATGTCACTCAACTTGAATGAAGAAAACGAGAGACCCAGTTAGTTCTCATGAAAACACAGATGAGGATGTGTGACTTGCTAAGTGTCTAAATGATACCAGGTAATTCTTTCCCTGATGGACTTTCTTCTCTTCCATCACAAATGACACCTGCCAGGCTGTTTTGAAGTTGGATGAGGAATAAGCAGAGAGGTGATAAATGATGATCAGAGATGTTGACTTTGACAATTATTTAAAATACCAAAAAAAATTTGGGCCTCCAATTTTTTTGAGGAGTGGGGGCAGATAAAATGATTCCAGCATCTTCTATAGCACTTCTCACCAGCATTTTTTACAGGCACTTCCAGCAGTCCTGAGAGAACTCAGAGAACCTGTTGGCTACCTTCTTACCTCTCCCACTGCCAAACTCTTATAAAGAGAAGGTGCCACTGAATACCTCATCTCACCATGAGCTGCCACCTGTCCTTGCCAAGCCGCTTTGATACTACAGTGGTTTATGAGACCCACTTTGGCAAAATCATAACCACCCTGATCACCAGACCCAAAAGCCCTTTCTCAATTTCAATCTCCCTGGATAATCCTGCGGTACTCCCCATCCTGTCCTCTTGCTCCCCCTAGGGGATATACTCAGCCTACTTCCTATGGCTACAGGAACCAGAATCTTAGTGTTACCTGGCTTTCATTTGCTACTTGCAACTCTCCACCTCCCTAAGTACTATCTCTTAGGAATTCTGAACCAATTGGGATCCACATCATGGGACTTCATTTTCATTTTGCCCTTTTAGATTTGGTTAATTATCTCTAGATTGCCTATTCTGTAACTTGGAAACTTTAGCTTGAAAATACCTGAGATGAAAACTATGACAAAAACTAAGCAAAACCATACCTGTTATATTTATATTTAACTTTGGTGTACATATATATAACCAAGCCAAATGGCTTTGGCATTTAGTACCCAAAACAGAAGAAAGCCAAGTATTTATGATGAGGCTCAGTCCATACTGGGACCCTTCCCTCTTCCACTCCTTGGACTATGTCTCCTGGCTTCCCTCGCTACTGCTCACTCACAACATGTCTTTAAGGAACTACCCATTTTTTAAATGAAAACCACTTTATTATAGTAACTAAGAGCATATAGTTGGAAGTTAAAGAGTGCTCGGATTAGAGTCATGAATCTGATGTTTGGAAAATTTCTTAAGATGGAGGTAAAGACAACGTCTATCTCATTTTTTGTTATTCTTCTTCTAAAACAACTGGAAAAAGTGCACGTCACACAATGCTTAGCACACAGTAAGCATTCAATAAGTGTTCACCGCATCTTTATCTGTTCTCTGTTTCTGTTGTGTTCTCCTTCTAAAACAAGGAACCTGCTTTCCTTTTTCAGAACTTCACTGCTCTATACTGCTTAGATTTATCAAACCAGAACCACGTCTTTTACTATTAGATTCTTTTAATAACTTAAAAAAATGTCCTGCTGTATTTTGAGACAAGGCAGTGAGTTATCACCCTTGTTCCTGGCAACCATAAATAACTCACAGTCTGGTGGGGAGGAAAGAATCAAGACAGAACCAGAGTGTGATTTCTTGCCATGGCTTGGGCAGGAAGTCCCACCGAGGTCCTCTCCACCAGCCCATAGTTTGTACTGGCCCCAGGATCTGGTCCCATGGCAGAGTTTGTGCCTGTGCATTTCACAATGATGTGCTAGCAGCTAATGCCACAGGGAAACCCCTGACTGAATGCCTGGAGCTCCCTCCACTGGGGAAGCATCTCCTCTAACTCCTGACGCCTGTGCCTTCACAACAGCCCATGATGAGCTCCTCTCCCAAGGTCCTGTAAAGAAGTATATTTAGACACCTACAGTGTACACGCACCTCTCTCTCAAGCTTTCACCTTCCATTTGAAATTGCCTCTTCAATAGTGTGAAAATAAAATGCACAGCCTGCCCGGCCACCATGACAGATGAGCATGCAGAAGACTCAAAACACAAAAGGCCAAAGACTCCAGTTACTCTCTAAGATAAACTAAAGTCAAGCAAACAAACAAAACCTAGGGTTCTTCTTTCGGGTTCTAGTACCCCCAAATCTGTGACCCTTTCCTGCAGGTGAGTGACTCCCTAACAAAAACAGCACCTTCCCTGTCTGCAATGCTGATGTGTAAGGATACAGATGTGAGAAAACTGCCATTTTTAAACTCATGCTTGGGCTAGTTGTAAATTTGATGATTCTGCTTGTAATACTGTGTAATTTTTTCCCTTTCATATACCTCTTGAATTTTTTGTTTGATAAGCTGATCCTTTTAAAGCCTGGTTTTTCTTGCAAATTTTTCTAATTCCTTTCTTTTCTGAGTCTCCCTCTAACAATAATGTATATTGATTTTTACTACAAATTCTGTTGACTAAAGCCTACATTATCTTCATCTTTCTAATTTCTATCCCTATCTTCCTACTTTCTACTCTCATCTTTCAGGCTTAAAGGCTTAAAGCCATCTTGGAACTTGCTCTCTCTCACTGCCTGCCTCAAAACAATAGCCAACTCCTGTCATTTCTCTGCAGTTTCCTACAGCAGACTTTCCCACAGCTACTACCTTTTCTCAGACATTTATTACTCTCTTCATGCTTGAATCATACTAGATACTAGGGGTTGATCTCTCTGCATCTAATCCCTCAGAAGGACTTGGGGTATATTATAATATAGGTTCAATTTTATCTCAAAGGCTGCTGCTAAGGAATAACTCTAAACCTCCTACCAAAAGAGAGTTCTCTAGGATATTCTAAGACAGCATTTGACTCCCATCTAATTTTTCCTTCTTCAACAAATAAACTCTAGTGCTTTCATCCCTATATCCTATGGCATAATTTTGAATTCCTAATCTTGTTCACTCATCTCTGAGTATGGAATGAGTACTGTAAGTCACTACTCAAAGCGTCTGGGATTAAAGAGGAGCTATGGAACTAATCATCACTGATTAAAAAAAAAGGAAGAAAAAAAAAGAAACAAATTCTCTCTGAGGTAACTCGTGGCACACTCATCTTTAGAAGCCATAAAGAGATTAGATCCTTGATGTTCAGTTACATGCTCAAAGTCATACATCCAATAAGGGATAAGATGTGAATTTCAATCCAAGTTAGATGGTTCAAAGCTCATTCTCTTTATTCTATTTTCTCTGCCTTTAAATGCCACCCTCATTTTTAGCTTGTATGGCACCTTGCATGTAGTTAGGTACTGAGAGGATAAGAATTAGGCCAATGAAAAAAATGTGTAATTTGCAACAATGGGTGGTTAATGCTTTTATTTTATTCTCATCTTTTATTTGCATTCTCATCCAAAGATAGTACTGGTTATAAATCATGAGACTCTAAAAAGAACACATTTTACCTGGAGGTCAGGATCAGCCAAAGGTTTCTGGGCTCCCAGAGTAAAATGGTCTCTTTTTATGATTGTGTTGGTGAGCTGCAGTTTGGAGGCTGCTTTCCTATAAACTATTTCTTCCACAGTGTCTCGGCCAATCAGCTGGATCACTTTCACAGCCCTGTACGGGAGTCAAATGAGAGCAGTGTTAGAAGTCTGTAAAGCTGGGGAAAAAAGCATGCCAGGAAAATACACCCAAAAGGAAGCAAAACCAAATGACACATTTAGGGAACAATGAAAAGGACACTGCTCATTGGGACCTGAGCATTTGTTAGAGAAATCTGGCCTCAACTTCTTCCTGAACATTTCCCCAAAAGAGGAAGAGGAAGGAAGATGAAGTGACCATTATTGGGCCTTCATCTGTAGCCAGGATAACCCCTGGCAGGCATGTTACCTCAAGTCAAAGGGTAGCTGAACACAACTTTGTTTCCTCTTTGTGATACTGGGAACCCAACCTAGGAGAGCTTTACCATGAAGTTATAATCCTAACCTTAAAAAAAAGTTTTGAGACAGGGTTTAGGTAAGTTGCAAGGTTGGCTTTAAACTTGATCTTCCTGCTTGAGTCTCCCATGCTGATAATGATTACAGGCATGTGCACCCACTGGCTTTAACTTCATTTTTAAACTGAATTAGGATCTAACATGAGAAACATGAACTAAATAAATTCTAAGTTTCTTCTAATCATTTTGGAATTTAACTGTTCTTTTCAACAAAGTGAGTCTGAACTGATCATGGGACCACTGATCCCCCAACATGACTCTACAAGCCAGCAGCACAACAGGGTTCAAACCCAGTGGTCTCTAACTCCAACGTGGCACTGTTGTCAGGACTATATGGTCCACCTTCCTCCCCAATCCACAGCTGCAAGCCAACAGAGCAGAAAGGTGCCAATGACTAACTCACTCACTTGTTCTGGCCAATTCGGTGAGCTCTGGCAGCTGCCCACAAGTCATTTTGAGGATTAAAATCACTGTCAGAAAAAATAACAGTATCTGCTGCTTTTAAGTTCATGCCAACTCCACCTGAAAACCATACAAAAAAGGAGCATGATCAGCAACACACAAATAAGGAACTAGAAAACACACAAGGCAGGACTGGGTCCTACTGAAAATCTGAAATCAGTCCAACTGACTGGTTTCATCCTTCAAACTGAAATTTCTGCCCCAAACTTCAGGTTTTGACCACCCTACAGTGGTCAAAAGTGCTACCTCACCTTTCATTGCATGAACTGGGAAAATTTAATTATCAAATATAACAGAATGAGAAGTAAGCAGAAGAAAAGGATGCTTAAGTTAATTGCACGAAGACATTTAATATTTGTTTGAAAACCTTGATTGGATTTTGCTTCAAACAGTCTGTGAATAAGGACACAAGTTCTTTCAGAAAACAGCTCCAAAAATAAGAGGTCTGGGGGCTGCAATTGTAGCTCAGTGATAGAACACAAGTGATAGAACACGTGAGGCACTAGGTTCCTTCCTCATCACCACATAAAAATAAATAAAATAAAGGTATCATCTGTTATGGTTTAGATGTGGTGTCCTCCAAAAGCTCACATGTGAGACAATGCAAGAAGGTTTACAGGAGAAATGACTGGGATATAGCTTTAACCTAATCAGTGAATGAATTGCTAATGGGATTAACTGAGTGGTAACGGGGGCAGGTGGGTGTGGCTGGAGGAAGGGGTTCAGCAGGCACATGGATAAGGGGTATATATTTTGTATCTGGACAGTGGAGTCTCTCTCTCTCTGCTTTCTGATCATGATGTGAGCTGCTACCCTCAGTCACACTCTCCAGCCATGATGCTGCCTCCCCTGGAGCTCCAAGGAATGAAGTTGGCCTTCTATGGACTAAGATCTCTGAAACCATTAGCCCTCCAATAAACATTCCTCCTCCACAGTGGTTCTGGTCACAGAGGTGAAAAAGCTGACTAAAACAGTGCCCATCTACAACTAAAAATGTATCTTAAAACAACGAGAGGTCTGCAGTGGGCAGTAAGAAACACACATGACCACACTTGCAGCTTCAACAAGGTAGGAAGACCTGACACTAGCTATGATTAGAGCAGATGATACCTGCCTCTGAGTGGAGAAAACCTGAGAGTGTCTTCCTGTACTGGTTTCCACACTGATCAAAGAAGATGTCGTAAAATCAGTTCAAGACAAGAACACTCAATGCAACAACTCTCTGGTCTTTCTCCAATGGTGCAGGAAAAGGCCAAAAGAGCACTTTGGGTTCAGAAATTTAGAGTACTAAGAAGCAAAGCACAGGCTTCTCTTTGATAAATGTGGAAACTGTACAGAACACACTCTAGCCAGGGTCGTTGGAGCTCATTGCTAAAACAGGCCTAAAAGGGCTTGTTCCAAGAACTGAATAAAGGGTTCCTTTCTACAGGACTACTAACTCCCGGCTGGATGTAAGACAAGCCAGGCAGAAACGTTCTCATTGAAGTCTTCCTATAAAATCAAAGTTGGAATAAAGAAATACTAATGACTGAATACGGAGAAAGGCTAAGTTATACCCAATAATAAGAGCTACACTTCTATTTTACTACTGCCAAGCACTTTACATGTGTTGACTCTTTTAACCCTCACAACAACCCTGTGTCCTTGCTAGCACTATTCTCATTTTGCAGATGCTGAAATGGAAACAGCTACATTAAGGGATTTATTTGAAGTTGCACCACTAGAAGATAAAACAGTCAGGATTCCATCCCATATTCCAGAATCTGAGGTCATTACTCCTGGGACAGAGACAGGGTCTCACAGTGTTGCCCAGGCCGGCCTTGAACTCCTGGGCTCAAGCCATCCTCCTGCCTCAGCCTCCTGAGTAGCTGGAACTGTAGGCATGCACTAATGTGCCAGGCTCCAGAACCTTTTTGTCCACTGTATGCTAATTATCAAGGCAGTCATATCATTTGAAAATGTGTTTGTGTTCCATAAGAATTATCTTTCTTGGGCTGGGGATGTGGCTCAAGCGGTAGCATGCTCGCCTGGCATGCGTGTGGCTCGGGTTCGATACTCAGCACCACATACAAACAAAGATGTTGTGCTCGCTGAAAACTAAAAAAAATAAATAATTCTCACTCTCTCTCTCTAAAAAAAATAATAATAATAATAATAAAGTTGCTTTGTCATCACTAAAAAAGTTAAAAAAAAATTATCTTTCTCTTGAGTTAATAGTGGCTAGTGCAGCCCTTCCTCACCAAAGATATTTTAAGCTGCATTTAGTTGTTTGGGACATATTCCTAAGCTATCGCTGCCATCTGCCGGCAATATGTGGTAACAACCTCGTGGAAAACTGGAAGGAAACATTAAATGAAAACGCGGCACAGGTATAGCTACAACACGATGGCACGTATGACAGTTAGTGCGTGAAAAAGGCTAATGTCCAGGACTGCTTCAGCTTCTAGATAATCTACTCTGAGGCCTCCAAGGAGATTAACTAATTTTAGATGTTTCAAACATTATTTGCTCTCTAAATATGAAAAATAAAATCTTAAAACGCGGGGCTGGGGATGTGGCTCAAGCGGTAGCGTGCTCGCCTGGCATGCGTGTGGCCTGGGTTCGATCCTCAGCACCACATACAAACAACGATGTTGTATCTGCCGATAACTAAAAAATAAATATTAAAAAAATTCTCTCTCTTCCTCTAAAAAAAAAAAATCTTAAACACATAAATGGAATTCCTCTCCCAACACTGACCATGCCTTTGACCACATCCTTTGAGCTTCCCCAAAGACTAATCATGAGACAATGGGACTGAATGACAGGGTGTGGTATATGACCTGGGAAGAGACTGGACCAAAGGAATCTGATTGTATCTTATTATTGGCCTTAAGACACACACTAGAGAAATGATCTCCTGATACTCAAGGGTCATATCTAACACTTCTTTTATAGACCCATATAGTACAAAGCACTTACTAAGTGCTTTCTACATAAGGATGACCTTTCATTCCATAAAGACATTAATCTCTTTATCATCAAGGACACAATTCCTGTTTGTGTTCCTATATCTATTCCATCAGGATTACCATCAAAAAAATAAGATCATGAAACTCAGACTATGAATTCAAAATTAATTTAGGGTTTTTTGATTCAGAATGTAAGAAAAATTCCATTTCCCCAAACCGATTTCAAATTATTTAATACTATGTGAAAGCAACTGGCAAAACCACAAGTGTCATTTATTTATGATTAAGTCATATGGACAATACCATAATAATTATAAATAGCTGTCAGTTTCACTCTAGTCACATTTTAAACAAATCTTTATTAAACTTTATAACACTCTTTCAGAGGTACTCCTGGAGGAAGGGAAACTAGAAAAGAGATTATCTTATTTTCCAAATTCATGGCTAGAAAGGAGAATGAATGAATGTGAATAAAACTTTCCCCCAAATTAAAAACAAAACAAAACAGGACGTTCCTGGTCAGTGGTCTAAGTGGATTAGAATTACTTTCCAACAGGCCCAGGTTTCAGCCTCCCTTCTCACGATCACAGCTTCACAGGTTGAACAGAAAAGAGCTCCACACGAGAAGTCCAGTACTAGGCTACGTAAGTGCTTCGATTCTCTCCCTTTTCAATACTCCTTGGTAAGAACCTCTCCTTTCAGAGAATTAGGGGAAAATGTACCAGTGGTGGGATGACTGTCTGCTTCCTCAACACCCATAGGCTTACCTGCCCTGGTGCTCAGGAGAAAAACAAAGATGGGCTGCTGTCCAAAGCTTTTGATGGCCACGTGTCTCTCTTCGCCTCTCACAGAACTGTCCACACGCTCATAGCTGTAGCCTTTACGTAGAGAAGACAACAACCACACACAGGTCCTTACTCTTTGCAAGGACTCTTAGGAAATAAAATAATCGAGTCATTCCTAAGCCAATGCCTATTTGTCCTTTCCACACCCAAGCCTGCCCTACTTTCAATAAAGCCCAAAGGAAAAATCTCAATTGTTTTATAACTTGATCTTGTTTCTTATTTTATGTGGTACTGAGGATTCAAACCAGTGTCTCTCACAAGCCAGGTAAGGGCTCTACCACTGAGCCACAACCCCAGTCTGAAAGATCTAAATTTAGGGGAACAATTCATCACTTCAGTCAAGAGCTTTGTAATGTTGTGAACAACCAATAATAAAAAAAAAATTCATCACTTCACCAAAAAAATCACCATAACACACTATCCTGGGTTTTAAAACCACAGGCAGCCAAAGTCTTTGGCATTTGCATAGGTAATATTTGGTTTTGACTCTTCCCAGGCCACCCTAAATATCCACACACTGGCAGTTGGTGACTACTGAGACACAATCCTGACTTAGGCAAGCAGTAAGACAAGAGCTTGGGAGCCTGCCTGATGACCCAGCACCTGCTTTTTAGTGAAGCTCTAGGGCTCTCCACTTGTCACCACGCATCAGGTCAGGAAGGGGAATTATAATCTCAATTCATGTTTTGGTACTCGAGATTCCTCAATGTGCCAGTAGCTGAAGTGTCCAGTTACTGCAGTACTTGGGGGGCATCAAGTAGATCTGAGAGACCACTCCCAACTAAACTTTAAAACAGTTATTTCTGCAGCTGATACTCTCCCACAGGCTCAAAAATCAACCCCTGTTCAAGCTTTGTCCCATTATCCCACATCAATTTTATTATATATTAAGCAGAGTTCTCAAGTAACTGCCTACATCCCCTATTGTCACAGAAATAACTGCTCTCACCCTCCCTCTGCTTGATTTGTGGGATCTCCATACTATCTATCTTCCCTTTCTTACTAATCCTGCATAAGTACACAACTGCTGAGCTGTCGAGAGACGCTGCAAGTGTTTGTCGCTGAAACTCGACTCACACATTTTTGAAGCCACTCAACATTTTCACAATGTCTGCTCCATACCCATCACCTACATCACCTGGTGAGAATGTGGGTGTTACTTCTGCCCATGCGTCTCTACCCTGCTGTTGATCTTGCTTCACACACCACTGTCCCCTCTCCTCAGCCTTTTCACCTTCTTTGTCTTTAACTTTTTCCTCGGTAACCTTCCCACACCCCTTATGACTCTCAGATGATGTAGTGGCCAAGGGGAGTCACCTTTGCAGTCCATATAGTCCTGGAGAATATCCAACATCTGGGTCATCTGAGAGAAGAGTAAGACACAATGGCCCCTGGCAAGAAGGAGAAAAGGAGAAACTGCCAACTCTAGTAGTGTTTACGGGGAGTGACCCTCAGGCAACATGACCAAAGGGGATAAC
Source organism: Ictidomys tridecemlineatus (assembly GCF_052094955.1). Taxonomy (NCBI): domain Eukaryota; kingdom Metazoa; phylum Chordata; class Mammalia; order Rodentia; family Sciuridae; genus Ictidomys; species Ictidomys tridecemlineatus. The sequence goes on along the minus strand of NC_135492.1, from coordinate 21,008,866 downwards.
TTTACACATAAGAGAAATGCTAAAGTAGAAATATCAATGTCCTGTAACTTTCTCAGAAACTCTGAATACTTTATACAAGAAGACAAAGTGCCTCCACATGTAGCTGCATCCCTCAGAGCAGTCCCAGGGCACCTGTCAATTCACCAGGGAGTGTGGAAGCCCTGTCGTAACCAAGGATCCTCTTTCCGGAATATCACTTCACTCAATGAAGACAGAAGTTTCATTTCAATAGTAAAATAAATATACATGTGAAGAGTAAAGGCAAGGTACAAATGTGTGTGCACCCACTCCCCAAGATCCTGAAGAGCTATGGAAGGCTATCTACTGCTATTCCCACTTGGCGGTACAAGTCATTACCATCTAGAAAAGTCGAAAAGCATCATGTTAGAGAAGCAATCCCCCATGGTACACAAGAAACTTACATATAGAGTGTGAATAAAGGAAAGGATAATTCAAAATAATGTAGAAGAAACAAAATCAGGGTGACAGCCCTTATCATCAGACATTGTTTTAAATTTGCCTGAACAAACAAGGACAATGCTGTCAAAAAAATTTTTTTTCTAAGAAAACGAACTTACCTTAATGTTGCCAGGAGAGTAAGACCAAGAGTTAGGGAGAACATCGGCCAGACTCTAGCCCCAAATTGTTGGGAAAAGCACTGAGTTTGAAGGTGAGTACCTGGATTCTTATCTCTCTCTGCCACTTACTACCTATATGACATTGGGCGTGACCTTTCGAGGTCATGAAAAACTTGGATGGAAGGTATCTATAGGTTCTTCTCCATCTCTAACACACACACTTATGGTAGATACGTCAAAGGCCATAAAATACAGTAAGACATGTAATTATGATTATTAACAATTTTTCATATTTACATTTTAGTCATAGTTGAACACAATACCTTTATCTATTTTATTCTTTTAATTTCTTTAGTTGTAGATGGACACAATAACTTTGTTTTATTTATTTATATTTTTGTACATGGTGCTGAAGATCGAATCTCCTGCCTCACGCATGTGAGGCGAGTGCTTAGTCACTGAGCTATTTATTTATCTTTGTGTGGTGCTGAGGATTGGACCCAGGGCCTCACATGTGCTATCTAGGCAAGCACTCGACCACTGAGCCACAACTCCAGCCCCAGGACATGCAATTATTTAATTTGCAAAAGACTGGGCAATTTTGACAAATCTGAAGTTTTAAGTTAGTTCAGGCCACACCTGGGGCAATCATCCTAAAGGCACAATTCTCAAATTCTTGAGTCTCTTGTCTTTTCCTAGACTCCCCCTTTCCTGTGGTGATGAAGATGTACATGCTGGATACCAGGCTGCTGAACACTAACCAAATGTCATCTTCTGATACCCAACTTGCATTTCAGGGAAAGAGTATTCCCCAACTACGCCTTGAGTTTAAATCAAATCCCAAAGATTAACAAGAACCAATGTTTACTCAACCTTTATTATGTGTCAGTTCAATTCAAGGAACCAGCAGGCAATTTTAAAAGAAATGCTCAATGTTGACTCGTCCTTGTGGATGCAACCAACATAGCTGGACAGATGAGGTGAACATACATTGATCAACAAGGTAGCAGAGTAAGGTAGGGCTTTATACTACCCTCCCAAATGGCAATCAATTGCACTGAGAATTAAAATCATATCCATATGGGATTTTCTTACTCCTCACTTTGTTTTGAGAAGGAAGTCTACAAGGTGAACTTAGCAGTGCTTTGTTAAAACAATTGTAAACTTCTAAAATTGCTTCTTTAACTGCTATTGTGGTTTTAAGATGGGAGAAAAAAAGCAAATGAAGGATAAAAATCATGGGTAGACACTTAAAAGTGTTTGCTATATTGCAGGCATAAGAAAAACCATGCAAGAGGAAAAAGAGAAATTCCATCATGCAACAACCAAGTCTGAGCTACACTTAACACTGCTATTGTTCCACATCAGGTGATTGGCATATCATTCAGAATACAAAATTCTACCTTATATTCTTGCTACACAAAGTGAGTGTAATCATAAATATTTCCCTGCACAAAAATCACATCCCCATTTAGTTTCTTAATGGACCAAGTGTCCTCTGAATACCTAGATCTTTCATCAAAATAGCCTTGTAGTATTTTTTCCGCAATGCTGACATGCCATGGTATATCACTACTTCTGTCTTTTTGGGAAGTTCTTTAGCTACCACTGCTTTCACTCTCCTCAGCAGAAACGGCTGCAAGAGGTTGTGAAGTTCACTTGCTGTGGAAGGAAACAACATAAAAGAGTGTGGTACAAAAATACAGCAGAGGCGCCGAACTACTAGAGAACATGGAGCAACTCACTTTCCTCATTTTCATGCTAATTCTGCGTTCTACGTCTGTACAGTAAGTTTTCAGTTACAGATGCTCCTGGACTTACAAAGGGATTACATTCCTATAAACCCATCACAAACTGAAAATATCTTAGATGTAAAAAATGCCTTGAACGGACCTAACATACCAAACACCACAGCTCAGCCCACCCTACCTCAAATGTGCTCAGCACTTACATTAGTCCACTCAGCAAAATAATCTAACCCAAGCCTCTTCTATGAAAAACTGTGAATACTTCATGTAATGTGCTGAATGCCTGTGACTAAACAACTGACAACACAGAGCACTGTGTGGTATCAGTTACTTACCCTCAGGGTTGCTGAGTCATTGGGGAGTGGTGCCTCGCTGCTGCCACCCCGCCTCACAGGACAGTACCTTACAACCTATCCCAAGCCTGGGAAAAGACTGGAACTCATGCCTTCTTATGGCTGAAGAGCATCCCATCCTGTATCTACACCACATTTCCTTTTTATCTGCTAATGGACATCTAGGTGAGCTCCACACTCTGGGTACTGTTAAGAGTGCTGCAATGAACACAGGAGCACAGACATCTCTTGACATGTTGATCCCCTTCTTCGACTATATGCCCAGTATGGGATTGCTGAATTGTACAGCAGTTCTATTTAGTTTTCTGAGGAAACACCATCCTGTTTTTTACGATGGCCATACCATCTCCATTCCCACCCGGGTGTCTCAGAGTTCCACTTCCACCACAGCCTTGCCAGCGTTTGGTGTCTGTAATAACCATTCTAAGGGGGGGGGGGTTTCCCATTATGTTCCTGATTTGCATTTCCCTGATGATTATATTGAACATTCTAATATAACTAACAATAATGCATTTTATATCTTAAACCAGTTAGAATCCAGAATTTTGAATATATTCACCATAAAGAAATGATAAAGGTTTTGCTATATGATATGCTAATGACCTAAGTGATCACTATGCAAAACATCAACAGGTATAAATATGTACCTCAAACATAGGTACAAATAGGTACACCAATAAAAATTTGAAATTCAAAGTACAGTTTCTATTGAATGTTGCTGCTTTTGTAAAGTGGTAAAGTCAAAAAATTATAAGCTGAACCACCATAATTAGAGGACCAATCATTTCTCCCTTTCCTGGTTTCTTCCTATTCCTTCTGGACTTGTTACTGGCTTTTAATACCCAAACTACAACACTCAAAGAACTGGATTCTTCTTAGGAATAATCTCATTTTCAAGACACTGTTTTCCAGGGTATTCTTCATTCCATCTCACTGATCAGCATACAGCGTAGAAATGCAGGGTGAGCAATACTGTCTCCATGTTTATGACAGTTAAGTGAGGCTCAGAGAAATCAGGCCACTTATCCATGAACACACAGGTGAATGTGAAAATGGCGAGCATTAAAAGTGGATTTTTAAAAACTTCTAATCCCTTGTTCTTTTACAGGCATCTTAGACTTCAAAAACTACACTAAGTTGGAAGTATACATCATGTAGGAAAACCAGAAACAGAAAACAAAAATACAAGCAACCTGTTAAATGTGAAATTCAGATAAACAATTCATAGCTCTTCAGTACCAGTGTGTCCCTTGTCATTTGTAATTAGATGTCCCATATTCGACAACTCTAAACATGGGAGTAATCAATCAGAGCAGGTTTGCTGGTCATCTTTACCCTGTGGTTTGGGAATTTTTGCTCTAAGAACCCTCTGCAACTCATATTTAACCAGCACACACATAATCATTGGGAGGCCTCCTGCCATCTGTTTTGGACAATCATCCTAGGGTATTCAGATATTATGGGAATGTTCCTCAAGGCAGAGTGGCAAAAGTATAAGAAAAAGCTACGGTTATACGAATGAAGGCTTCCCTTTTCCCTTCCACATCCCAATCATCTCGAACTTCTGGTTAAAAGAAAACAGCAGTGTTGTAGAATTCTTAACAGTAGTCTGGGTCTATAGCATGCACTTACTTTTCTGCACTGGCAAGTGGCATGGAAAGTTAACAAAGTCTATAATTTTTATAAATTACAAGTTGAAGCAGCATGGTAACATGAACTTGAGGCATGAGGATGGTAAGCTGAAGGCCAGCCTATGAAACTGAGCAAGACCCTGTCTCCATTTTTTTACAGAAGGACTGGGAATGTATCCCTGTGGTAGAGCACCCCTGGGTTCAATCTCCATACCACAAAGAGAAAAAAAATGAAAAAAAATTAGAAGTTGGTTTTTAAAAAAGCACACATATCAGTGGGTACTTTCTACTTTTTCCAAAAGTGAACCAATAAGCCCCACTGCAGAATCATGTAACAAACAAGTAAGAGCCATGGATAGCAAACAAGTGGATACCACATGAGGGACCATCATATGCCTTATATCTGTGGTGGTTTTTCTCCCTGGAAGGCATTCTCCAGTTATTGATTCTCTTCCTTTTCAATCTACAACTCTTATGCATTAGGGATGTTTCTGTGTCAAGATCTCTTGGGGATAATTTGCTAAATGGGAATTAACCTGATTTGGATACTTTTTCAATATCCCAGTAACATTCAACAAAATCCTCCATCTGTTCATTGGAAAACAGGTCAGGTTCCACAAAACTGAGGAGAGAGTAGAGCTCTTGGAGGCTGTTCTGGATAGGAGTTCCAGTCAACAGGAGACTGAAGACCACCGAGAACTAGAATATGTAAATTAACACAATTAAAAATCTCTACCACTGGTAAGCAAAACCAAGTGACCCATCACAACATTTATTTGAACACAGAGGGACATGATATAACACAATGAACCAAGGCAAATGAAATCAGAAGGCTCCGGTTCAAGTTGTACACTCTATTTAATTGAGAAATAATACCTCTCCAGTTTCGACCATAAGGAGGGGATAATAATCTGTAAGAAGACACTCTTGTAAGCATGTAAGTGACATCGAGTTGTAAACTCTTGAGTATTACATGAGTATTCACTAGGGTTACTAAATGCAATCTATGTGAGGAGTCAAACTATGTTATGACCTACATGGGGGAATTAATGGGAGTATCTGAGTAAACACATTCATTCAAAGAGTTTAAGAAGCCAAAGTTATTTATAGCATCAGGCCTCTCTGCTACAAGCAAACAGCAAGATTTACACTGACACAATGTCTGTTCATAAATTTTGCAATATATCAGAGTCAAGATATCAAGATTTCTAGATGTTTCTGGATAGTAAGCCATGGACAGTCCAATATAAAAAGGGATTTTGTAAATTTTTGAGAAACAGGGCTGGGAATGTGGGTCACCAGCAGAACGCTTGCCTAGCATGCACGAAGCCCTGGGTCAAACCCCAGCATTTCCAAGAGAAAAAGGAAAAACACTGAGAAACAGACAGGAACACGGAGGATAAGAGACTAATGAAGGAAGAAAAACAGTAACAACAGATATCAGGCCAAGCAAGGTCAACTTCTGAGCTGACATTAACAAGAACTTACACCAGCAGAATTAAGTAATGTGGAAAAGTCACATCCTATGCATGTGTATTATTTTAAATATAGAGTACAAACTCTTGGGAAGGACATGTAATTAAGGGTCCCTAAAAAAAGGCAAAGAGAACAGCAGAGATAGAGGATGCCCTACCAGGCAGGAAATAACAATATTTGAAACTAATAAAAATGATGATATCTTCAGTAAAAACTCTAAACACTGCAACTTTTAGGCCAATAAATATTAAAATACATAATCCAGGTCTAAGATTTTCTTCTAAATGACCTCTAAATTTAAGTGATTTATTATAGGATGAGGACCAAATTTTGATTATCTCAGAAATTAACAAGTGTGGTCTCATGAATGAGCAAATTTTCAAGTCAACAAGGTACTTCACATTTCATTGGCTTCTCAGAAACAAGGGCAGCTCCAGGCCACAATGATCTTTCTCATCTACTTTGCTGAATGATACAAGAGATCAAGAGAAGGGAATGCAATCAAGTGTATCATACTAAAAATACAACAGACGAGAGACTGAAGGCAATATGCTGTAAGAAATTGGTCTCTTCATGACTCCACGTGAAAGGTAAGTTTCTAAATAGGTAAATTGGGGGAGGCATAAGGTATATCCAATGCATCTACAACTGCAGACAGGAGTATAAGATCTTTATTTATAAAAAAAAAAAAAAGAGAGAGAAAAATTAAAAGCACTCAAAAGAGAGTTGAAACATCTCCAAAAATACAATGCATTTTATTGGGGTAGGGTCTGACTCATTCGATAACTAGATTTTAGTAAATGTTATCTTCTATATAAAAGAGAAAGGAATAGTAATTAGCCATATTAAATACTACTTTTGTCACTGCCCTCCAAAATAGGTTTATTTAGCTCTGCAGAAGTCTTAATACAGAAGTTTTAATCTATGAGATGGACATCATTATCCAAAGTACATGTATGAAGACACGAATGGTGTGACTCTACTTGTGTACAACCAGAGATATAAACAATTGTGCTCTATATGGATAATGTGAATTGTAATGCATTCTGCTATCATATATTACAAATTAGAATAATAATAATAAAGTTTCAATTTAGTTGGCTCTGTATAGACTAAACTAAGTGGTTTTAAAGGGGAGTTAGAGGGGAGAAGGAACGGTGAACAGATGGGTATAGGATTTCTGAGCCAGGAAACTGCTCTTCATGATACTATAGGGTGGAAACATGCCATCACCTATTTGTTCAAACTCACAGGACATGCAACAGCGAGTGAATCCAGCATTACGGACTCTGGTGACACTGCAGTGCCAATGTAGTTTCATTAGTTTTAACATCTTTCTTCAGGGAGAGGCTGAGATGGGGGAAGCTAGGCTTGTAAAGGGGCAGGGGATATATGGGAACTCTCTACCTTCTATTCAATTTTGTTGTAATCCTAACTTGCTCTAAAAAATAAAATCTATTAAAAAAGGAAGGAGGGTGTGTAAAAACTAAGACTATCCTTTGAGTTTACCTCTGAGAGTGTCTTATGCAGCAGAGAGCTTTGGCTTTTCAATCTGTGGGCTTCATCCACAACAAGAACACTCTAGGAGAAGCTGTGAGAGAAAATCCAAACTTTCAGCTTCGTGTAGCTCAAATATATTTCACAACCACATCTTACTATACAATTATGACTTGTTAGAAAAACTAACAGCCCACTCTGATAGAAGCATACCTGGCATCATGACCTTCCTATCTGGAAAGGTTACCATGTGCTTTGTTTTCCCCTCATATGAGAGAGCTCTATGCAGAAAGTAAGGAGCCAGAGACAGAAATGGAAGGATACATTTATCATATTGTACTCTGTAACAGACATTGTGCTTGTGGCTTTGTGTGCAATTTAATCCAAGGAATAAGACAAGTAACCATAATCGTGCCAACAAGGACACTAAAACTCTGAAAGGCTAGGTAACTAGGTAAAGATCATAAGAGCAGAGATTCAAACCCATAAGAAAAATCAGGAGACAGTGATGTCACAGCAGCTAAAGGAGTAGGACTTTAAAATGGGAGAGTGGTGAACAGGATCACAGAGATGTCCAGGATGATGCAGCCACTGGACTTGTTAACGTGGAGGTCACTGGGGGCTGCTGCCACAGCAAGTTTATAGCATGGTATGTCACGAGAGCAATTTCTCAAGAAGTTTCAGTACTAGAATCATATTTTTAACAGATGCTACTGGTGGAAAGCTGTTTAAAAAATCCAAAATATGGAAAAAGATTGGATGATATTCTAGATGCATTAACTTAAAATAGCAAAAAAATGAAAATAAACTATCTAATAGTAGGTGATAAAATGATAAATGGTAGCTGCAAAATACAATAATGAAAAAGGTATAAATATTGAATATCCTTTTAAAAATGTGAAAATCATGCAAAAGATAATAAAGTGGGCGTTATAAGACTTTTAAGTTTTTAATTTTATTGGTAAACATTATGGAATCCCACTGCATTATTTTTGCACTTGTAAAACTAAGTGTGTCAAACAAAAAAGTGGGTAAGGAAGGACAATACCTGAAAAATTAAAACAAACGTCTGTGTAAAGGCTGGCCTATAAAAAGGAAGCCTTCCTTCCAATACCACGACAAACACTACAGACAAACAGGAAGATAATCAGAAATGATGTTGAAAACTTGTACTCCAATAAAATAGAAAACCTCAAAGGCATTGACAAATTTCTAGAGTCATATGATTTGCCTAAATTCAATCAGGATGAAATACACAATTTAAACAGATCAATTTCAAATGACGATGGGCTGGGGATGTGCTCAAGTGGTAGCACGCTCGCCTGGCTTGCATGCGGCCTGGGTTCGATCCTCAGCACCACATACAAAGATGTTGTGTCCGTCGAGAACTAAAAAATAAATATTAAAATTCTCTTTCTTTCTTTCTCTCTTAAAAAAAATTCAAATGACGGAATAGAAGATACTATCAGAAGTCTACCAACCAAGAAAAGCCAAGGACTGGATTGATACACAGCCGAGTTCTACAAGACCTTTAAAGAAGAACTAATACCAATACTCTTAATTAATTTCAGGAAATAGAAAAAGAGGGAGCACTTCCAAACTCATTTTATGAGGCCAGTATCACCCTGATTCCAAAACCAGGCAAAGACATATCAAAGAAAGAAAACTTCAGACCAGTATCTCTAATGAACAAGATACAAAAATTCTCATAAAGTTCTGGCAAATGGAATAGAAAAACATCAAAAAGATTGTGCACCATGATCAAGTGGGATTCATCCCAGGGATGCAAGGTTGGTTCAACAGAAATCAATAAATGTAAGTCATCACATCAATAGAATTAAAGATAAGAATCATGTAATCATCTCAATAGATGCAGAAAAAACATATGACAAAATACAGCACTCCTTCATGTTCAAAACACTAGAAAAACTAAAGATAACAGGAACATATCTCAACATCATAAAGGCTCTCTACGCTAAGCCCCAGGCCAACATCATTCTAAATGAAGAAAAATTGAAGGCATTCCCTCTAAAAACTGGAACAAGACAGGGATGCCCTCTTTTACCACTTCTACTTAACACAGTACATAAAACACTGGCCACAACAATTAGACGAAAGAAATCAAAGGGATACATATAGGAAAAGAACTAAAATTGGCATTATTTGATGATGATACGATTCTACACCTAGAAGACCCTAAAAGTTCCACCAGATAACTTCTAGAACTAGTAAATAAATGAAATGTAGCAGGATATAAAATCAACATCATAAGTCAAAATCATTTCTGTATATCAGTGTCAAAGCCTCTGGAAAGAAATGAGAAAAACTATCTCGTTCACAATAACCTCAAAACAACAACAATAAAAATAAAACAAAAACAAAACAAAAACCCCAGAACATACACGAAAATCTTGGGAATCCACTTAAGGAAAGAGGTAAAAGATCTGTATAAAGAAAATTATAGAACCCTTAAGAAAGAAATCAAAGAAGGCCTTCGAAGATGGAAAGATCTACTTCGCTCTAGGTTAGGCAGAATTAATCTTTTATCAAAATGACCATACCACCAAAAGCAGTTTACAGATTTAATGCAATTCCAATCAAAATCCCAATGACATTCCTCATAGAAATAGAAAAACAATCATAAAATTCATCTGCTAAGATAAGAGACCCAGAATAGCTAAAGCAATCCTTAGCAGGAAGAGTGAAGCAGGGGGCATCACTATACCAAACCTTAAACCATACTACAGAGCAATAGTAACAAAAACAGCATGGTATTGGCACCAAAACAGACTGGTAGACCAATGGTACAGAATAGAGGGCACAGAGACTAACCCACAAAATTGCAATTATCTTATATTAGACAAAGGTACCAAAAACACACACTGGAGAAAAGATAAAGTCTTCAACAAATGGTGCTGGTAAAACTGAAAATCCACGTGCAAAATGAAATTAAACCCCTATCTCTCACCATGCACAAAACTCAAGTCAAAATGGATCAAGGACCTGGAAATAAAACCAGAGACCCTGCATCTAATAGAAGAAAAAGTAGGCCCTGATCTCCATCATGTGGGATTATCCCCCAACTTCCTTAATAAGACTCCTTTGGTGCCAGAATTAAAATCAAGAATCAATAAATGGGACAGATTCAAACTAAAAAGTTTCTTCTCAGCAAAAGAAACAATTTGTGAGAGTGTACATCTTGGGAGCAAATCTTTACCCCTCATATATCAGACAGAGCACTCATCTTTAGGGTATATAAAGAACTCAAAAAGCTAAACACTAAAATAAATAAATAAATAGATAGATAGATAGATAGATAAATAAATAAATAACCAACCAACCAACCAACCCACCCAATCAATAAATGGGCCAAGGACCTGAACAGACACTTCTCAGAAGATGATATACAATCAGTCAACAAATATATGAAAAAAAATGTTCATCAACGCTAGCAATTAGAGACATAAAAATCAAAAGTACTCTAAGATTTCATCTCACTCCAATCAGAATGGCAGCTATTATGGACACAAACAACAATAAGTGTTGGCGAGGATGTGGGAGAAAATACACTGCTGGTGGGACTGCAATTGGTGTAGCCAATATGGAAAGCAGTAGGGAGATTCCTTGGAAGCTGGGAATGGAACTACCATCTGACCCAGCTATCCCACGCCTCGGTCTATACTCAAAGGACTTAAAAACAGCATACTACAGGAACACAGCCACATCAATGTTTATAGCAGCACAATTCACAATAGCTAAACTGTGGAGCCAACCTAGATGCACTTCAGTAGATGAATGGATTGAAAACCGTGGCAAACATACACAATGAAATATTACTCAGCAATAAAAGAGAATAAAATCATGGCATTTGCAGGTAAATGGATGGAGTTGGAGAATAATGCTAAGTGAAGTTAACCAATCCGAAAAATCCAAATGCTGAATGTTTTCTTTGATATAAGGAGGCTGATTCTTAGTGGGGTAGGGAGGGAGAGCATTGGAGGAACAGACAAACTCTAGATATTGCAGAGGGGTGGGAGGAGAAGGGAGGGGGCATGGGTTTAGAAGTGATGATAGAATGTGATGGACACTATTATCCTAAGTACATGTATGGTGTGAATATACTGTGTATAAAACCAGAGATATGAAAACAACGTGCTCTATATATGTGATATGTATTCATACATAAATAAAAAAACTAATACAAAGAAATATAATTAACCCATAATGAATGTGTTGGTCAGCTTTCTGCTACTGTGACAAGTAGCTGAGATAATGAGTTTATAAAGTGAAAAGTTTTACTCTGGCTCACAATTTTGGAGGGTCAGTCCACCATCAGCTGGACCCCTTGCTGTTAAGCACACCATGGCAGAAGGGCATGGCAGAGCAAGCCAGCTATCTCAAGGCTGGGACAGAGAGAGCAAAGAAGAGGCTGGATCCCTGCTACCCATTACAAGGACACACCCTCAATGAATGACCAGAAGACATCCCATGAGGGCTCACCTTTCAAAGTTTCCACACACTCTCACCAGTTTCATGCTGGGGACCAAGACTTTAACATATGAGCCTTTGCGAGATATATAGGATCCAAACTATAGCAGTAAATCTCAATAAGTACTAGCTGTTAATAATATCATCATCTTCCTCACTTTTACTCAACTCTTTTTTAAGCATCTCCCATTTTTACCTCTTATTTAAACCATGTAATAAATATGTTTACACAGTTCTTGTGTCCCACAAGCACTGTAAGAGGAATTTTGGAGGGAAGGAATTAAATGTGGGAAATCTGATCACAGAGGCTCACAGTATAGGCGGTGGGCAGGTTAATAAATACACTGGCACTCTACCTACTGGTGAGCACATGCCACCCTTTTGCCTTTGTTTCTGTTTGTCTGCATCTGCTACAAGACTACACACCCCTGAAAGTCAAGGTCAATGTCTTAATCTTCTCTATCCCTATGGCCTCATCTGGACCATGATTCAATAAATATTTGCAGAAAAACAACAAAAAAAAAGGAAGCCTTCCTCCTCAGAGGAAGAAAAATTGAGAAAATTGAGAGAAAGAGAGCCAGAGACAGACACTCAGCTAATGAGAGTGGAGTATGAGAAGACTGAACTGGGGATCCAAAGAGAGGGCAGGAAGTCCAAGGAGAGCACTGGGCAGAATAAGCAGGGGATATATTTAGGATTATAAGGAGACAGGGTCCCCATGAGGTTGGATAGTAGTTATGACATAGGTGGTGAGCGTCCATAGTATAGTTCCACTCAAAACAGACTAGGTCTTATTCCTTTGGAAGGACTAGACACAGATATGTATATACACAAACATCTAAAAATGCTTATTTAACGCAAAAGGCTAAGTGAAGTGGATTTTGGTTCAATGAGTGAAAGTGGATTGAATTACTCATCAAAGGAAATTAAAGATTGTTTCCCGGAAACGAAAGTAGAGGGAATTCCAACACAAGAATGGAGAGTCCAACAAGGGAACTCCTGATCTTCTCGATCCAAGATTTTACAAGTCTACTGTCTGTTGTCCAAAAGATTTCAATATTTCATGGTGATAACATACAACTTTAAATGGCCTTCATAAACCTCTTGAGTGCAGATTTTATCACATTGCCTATTTTCAGAATGTAAAATATAGCAATGGAGAAATATAACATTAACAAACATACTAAAAGAAACAACTATGTTGTTGGGATTCTTGATATGAGTCAATATTATAAATGTCTCTTTATTACTAAGGCTCTTAAATCCACCCAGAAATGCATTCAGAACAGACTGAAATGTAAAAATGTGTTTCTACTGAATAAGGTGACATTTCAATGCTTCTACCTACTTAGAGACACTCTCTTAAAAACAGGGTCCAGGGCCTGGGGCTGTGGCTCATCAGTAGAGCACTTGCCTAGCATGTGCGAGGCCCTCGTTTTGATCCTCAGCACTACATAAAACTAAATAAATAAACTAAAGGTATTGTGTCCAACTACAACTAAAAAAATAAACATTAAAAAAAAAGAGGCTCAAAGCACCAAGTGCTGGGTTTGAATGTCTGCTCTGCCTTACTTGGATTCTTAATCTCTTAATTTCCTCATTTGTAAAATGAATAATAATCTCTGCCTACTAGGGTTTTCATGAAACCAAAATGGGACAATTTACATAAAGTACCCAAGAACATTTATGTCCCAATCTTATTACCTTCTGAGACCTGCCAGATAGTACCATGTTTCATGGATATCTTTGTACTCCTCATCCCTCTATTGTACAGACCATGGGGCAGCTCTATAATTTACTTTCCTGGTTATTACCAGTAACTCTCCCTTTCCATGGAGAGACTTCAAAACAAGACAAGTTGGATATTAAGTAGCCAAGAAGAGCTGGGGGAAGGACTGAGTGGAAGAGCAGTTGGGAGGCTCTCAGCTCAATGCCCAGAACCATAAAATGAAATGACATGAAATAACGTGACACGACATAAAATGAAATAAAGTAAGAAGAAAGAAAAAGAGGGAACACATCATATGCTCATTTAAATGTAAATTAAGTAAAACAAAATACCGGAGGGAATCATTAAATCTTGGGCCCAGTCATCAAAGTAAGAGTAAAACAGAAACTCATTCACAACAATCTGGATGAGGAAAAAATATTTAAAATATTGATAAGGCCCTTTGAGAACAAAACCTTCTGAGTATAAAAGATGCACACAGGGTACAATGGGGCACACCTACAATGACAACTACTTGGGAAGCTGGAGGATTGCAAATTTGAGTCCCATCCCAATGACTTAGTGAGACTATCTCAAAATAAACAATGAAAAGGGCTGGGCATGCAGCTCAGTGGTAAATGCCCCTGAGTTCAATCCCCAGTAACAAGACATAGTTAAATGGACAAATTACAAGTATACTTCAAGCTTCTTTTCCAAATAGTCAGTTCTACAGCACTGACTGCTGCTTGGTAATTGCCAGGAAAAGGCTCCTATACTACAGTGAAATCTCAAGCAGCAGTCCTGAGAACGTGTCTGTGCAAGTTACAGTGTAAAGAATCCAGTTTCCAGGCTGGATGCAGTGGCCCACCTGTAATCCTGGAGACTCTGGGAGCTGACGCATGAGGATTACAAATTCAAGGCCTTCCTTGGCAACTCAGAAAGACCCTGTCTCAAAATTTAAAAAATTAATAAATAAAAAGGACTGGAGATGTTGCTCAGTGGTAGAGTACTCCTGGGTTCAATCCCCAGTACCAAAATAAAACCAAAAAATGATAAAAATCTGCTAGTAATAAAAATCTCTAGTAATCTGCTAAACATCAACCATGTAGATTTAATCTCAGTTGTCACAACAGTCATCCAAAGTAAAAAAGGTAACTACCCCCAGTTTACAGATGAGGACACTGAAGTTGATGGAAATTAAGAAACCATCCCAATAACACAGAGATAATGAGTAGAGGTTAGATCACAGAATTCCCACCATGCCTGCCTATACATCCACAGGACCCAAAGACAGACCAGACATATCAGGAAAGAGGCCAAGTATCAAAAAAAAAATGTAAGAAAAGACAAGACTTCCACACATTCAGCACAGTTTCTGACAAGGTACAGTATACTCACGATTTTAGAAACGGTGCATCTTTCAAGCAAATCTGAAAAATTAAGGAAGACACATTAAAAAGACTGGTATTGCTGGGCATGGTGGCCCACACCTGAATCCCAGCAGCTTCTGTAGACTCAGGCAGGAAGGTGGCAGGCTCAAAGCCAGCCTTAGCAACTTACTGAGACTTTGTCTTCAAAAACAAAAAGGGCTGAGGATTGGCTCAGTGGTTAAGTACCCTTAGGTTCATTCCTTGATACCAAAATAAAAAAAAGTTAGAATTAAAAAAATAAAGACTGGTATTGATAAATTCTGATTATTTCTTGTTAACTCTCTTAAACCACAGGATCTAAGCCTTTAACTTGTTTACCAAGTTAAAAACTAAGCACAATTTCTAAGTAGCACTATCACACAAACAGATAGAAGTTATGGTTAAGTAGAGACTTCAAAACAAGACAAGTTGGATATTAAGTAGCCAAGAAGAGCTGGGGGGAGGACTTACTTAGATAAGGATTTAAAACAAGACTGAAACTAGGCATACTGCATTCCTATCCCCCGGTTATCAGACATGATGCCTCTGTACATGAAACCCTCTGCCCTGCTACCTGACTCCTCCTGTTCATCAACAAAGAGGGCTAAAGTGCCACTTTCTGGGAAGCTTTCCACTTAATCCACCAGTAGAGAGGGAAATATGTCTAGCTACCTTGAAGCACAGTGATCCTGCACTTCGTTTGGTCACAGTCCCTCTTTGACAATGTGATGAATGTGGATGTCCTCCTAGAAAAATGTGTGCTCTCAAAAAAAAAAGTCAATATAATTCAGTGGGTTCTACAACTTCTAAGGTCCCAGGTTAGGAGAAACGAATGAATACTTCATCAGTAGTCAGCAGCACATGAAAACGTGACTTCTGTTTTAGGTCTTGCTGAAGATGGGCTCTTTCCTCCTTGTCCCCTGCATATGTTACACAAGAAAGACCTGGAGCAAATCTAAATCCAAGGAAAGAATCAGATGAACCCAAATGCCACAGCCATGAGATGGTGTGTGCATGTCATGGACGGACTGCAGTGTGCAGACGCCATTCATTAGGTGCTGGTCACAGAACTGTACCTAGAATAATGGTTAAACCCCAGGATAAGGTCTGTGTTAAGCAGGGAGAAGGATCAGATCTAAGAGGGTCTTGTGCTAACTAAAAATGCAATGATGTTTCTCACTTTAGTTACTTCCTATGTTACTGTGAGAAGGACAGTTTCTCCTTTACATCAGCAAAATTTACTGAGAATAAGTACTAGCCTTTAAATTGTAGAAGGGTAACAGTAACACCCACTGGATCCTCCCCTATCAGATCTTGTGTCTTGCCTACACTGTTTCAGTTCAACCTTTCTGGAATAAAATCATTGAATATGACAAGATTTTGCTTTATGATCTTCTATCCATCATCTAGAAAAATATCTTAACATAAACAATACAAGTTCAGCTACATCTACTCTGTACCTTTCCATTTCTTCTTTTCAGTTGTCCAAAACAGACAGAGGACTAAGAATCAGAAATGGTCCTTCATCATTTAACCTTCAAGTAAATGAGGAGAGCAATCGTCTGAAACAAAGCAGGCAGTTTTGATCACCTTTCCAGGAGACACAACCATAAAGTTCCCACAACCATAGGCAGAGAACACAAACTGTTATACATGACTTGCTTTATAAAGAAATTCCATACAATCTTCCACATATTAGGAAACTAGTACGTTCTTAGAACGACATCAGGTAAGCTCAGTGTCTTTGCTAAGGAAATTGATAGTGTTCAATTACTTCAAGAGTTAACAAGCAATGAGGCTCAATATTTATGTAACTGAACCAAAGGGAAAAACATCAGGAAAGAACAAAAATCAATGAAACCAATACACCTGTTGGAAAACAGCAGGAGTACTTTGAAACTATTAAGCCAGAAGTGCTAAGACCTGACAGCAAACAGTACCCGCACATCACAGCCTTGGCCCTTGGCTCGGCTGCTCTGATGAGAGTGCTTTCCTTCTTCCCCAACTTTCTCCCTCTTTCTATAACCATTTAGAGGGTGCCTTCTACTGGCTCAAGTTCTAAGCTCAAGTTATATGTGAACAAAACAGATACAACCTTTGGTCTTTCATAATGGGTGCATTATAATCATACTGTATAGCGAGATCCATATGCCATAGTTGTACATGCATATATCTACAACACATATTCAAATGCAGAAAACAGACAATAAATCATTCTCACAAGAAGTAGGAGTATGAAATGAAACTTTGCAAAGCCAAATGTGCATACTTCAGGACATGTTTGAGTACACTTATGTCTCTAAAGTTGCTCTCAACAAACAAAAACACGTGAAGAGCTTGCATCCCCAAATACTGTGCTATTTCTGAGGAAAAAATATGCCCTAAGGATCAAATTCAAAATCCTGAGAAAACTATAGGCTCAAAGGTGTTCACATCAAAATTAATTTAAGTAACCCCAAAAAGGGGGAACTCATGATTCCTCATCAATAGGACGTTTAAGCAAATTATAAATTCTCGATGCCAGTTGAATGATTGTGAATATAATAAAATGCAAAACTACAGTGCCAATGTTACATTAATGAATAGAAACCATATAGGCTAGGCGTGCACTGTAACTTCAATGATGTAAAACATACCTTGCTGCTTATGGCTGTGGTTAGAGAGCTGTGATGACAGAGTGGCAGTTCATTTTTTTTGACGCAATCATATTAATCTTATAAAGGAAATGATTTTCTCATTTAACTATCCCAGCCCAAATTGTGCCCAGAGCATCCCTCTAATAAGTGGCTTAACTGGATTAAAACCATTCTGTTGAGTGCTCCCTGAAGAAGCAATTTAGAGAAAGTTTGTCTTTTATTACCACAAATCAGAAGTGTCTACCAAATAAATTTAGAGTCACTAGTGAATTTTATCAAACATCTAAAATGGAAATGAGAACAATTTTACATAAACTCTTGCTGAAAATTGAAGAGGAACACTTTTCAATATATTCTATGAGGCCAGCTTTACCCAAATACTAAAACCAGACAAAATTAGTATAAAAAAGGAATATCACAAAACAATATCCTTCATAATATAGATGCAAAATTTCTAAACATTCTTTTACCAAAACAGACTTCGAGTTGGTATATTTTTTAGAGAATTTAAAGTAGAGGTGGAAAGGCAAAGGACAAGTGGAATTTGCTGGCTCTCTGTGAAGTCAGTAGGACAATTTCAATGACTGAGACAAAGGAGATTATAGGGAGGATACCTCCAGGAAACTGATTTTAGTTTCATATTTCTCGTTCAGGAATATACCAGGAACAGATTTGTTTGCCCAAGAGAGAGAAGTGATGAATCTCAGGGGACCTTATATAAGTGGTTGCATTGTTTCTGAATAATGCCAAGATTGATGAGATACATCTGGCCTAAGTAAAGGAGGCTTCAACATATGATCAGACTAGCCTATGTGCACCGCTGCTCCAGCTTAAAGTTTATATATATAGTGAGCATTGGAGGGGACAGTTGAACTTCTAAAAGGATGATGAGACCCTTGCTCATTCTCTCCAGTGACCACTGGTGAAACTTTCCTGGGATTTAAAAGTTTTTATCTTCCTGATTTCTGATCAAGCTGCCTCTGACATATATCATGATTATACCAAGGTATCTTTTGTATCCTTCAGATAAGTAATCCTTATGTGATTAACCCAAGAGGTGTTGTGACTGAATTTTCCATTAATCAAAGGCCATATGTCAACCCAGGGCAGTATTGCTTATTATTCTCACAGAAGCATCAATTTCAACACTCCACCATTAATCACTAGATCAATGCCCGAGGGGGCCACATCTCATTCTCCCCTTTTAAGGTCAGAGAGTCTAAGTTTTATTTTGGAAAACATAGGGTACTTCCTCCATATTTCTCTATCACTGTAGAAAAATGGACAGCAGCCCGACCCCAACCCACCCCCACTGAGAAAGAGAGAGTAGTATTAGAAGTAATACAGTTAACTTCATATAGTATTACTAAGGAGCACAGTCAATTTGGTCCTTGGGCAAGTATACATGCTTCACACAGAGAAAAGCCCTAAACCTGGGCCCATTAACTGCACTTGTAACTCAAGTAACTTTTCTCACAGATACATGTCAATGCTCATATAAAGGTAATGACATAATTAATAACTACCCCTACAACTAGAAAAATCAATCCCAAGGTTGTGATCTCTTAAAAGTTAAGCATTTCACATTCTAGTATATATATACATACACACACACATACACCCTCACACACACACATATGTAACAGCACTTAAAGATGGTATTAAGCCAGGTGTGGTGGCACATACCTATAATCCCATTGGCTCCAGAGGCTAAGGCAGGAGGATCATGAGTTCAAAGCCAACCTTAGCAATTTAGCGAGGCACTAAGCAACTAAGTGAGACATTGTCTTCAAATAAAATACAAAAAAGGGCTGGATGTATGATTAAGTTTTTAAGTGCACCTGAGTTCAATCTGGGGTACCAAAAATTATATATATATATGGTAATGAGTTGTGAGGAGGTGTTTCGGTGTAGGTAAACAGTGCTTCTTCAAAGTAACATACCTGGCAGGTCTTACCAAGGCCCATCTCATCTCCCAGGATGCAGCCATTTTGACAGTGGAATCCCTGGGCTAGCCAGTTGACTCCCTTCAGTTGATAAGGGCATAAATGAACTCCTAGAAATAAAAAATAGAGCAAAACCAGAGAGCAGATATTTCAGCACATATGTGGGCTAAGCTCTAAGGCTTTGAATAAAGAATGGCTTACATTCCCTTAATGTCAAACTTTATTGGCTCTATCTTTTATTGGGACGTTCTATGTATACAAACATTAGTTGATTTCCAAATTTCTTTTTGGGCAGACTTGGGTTACCATTCAAAGCCCTGAAATAGCCAGTCACTGTTATATAATCTTCTTGATCAATGAGAAACTCAGCCTGGGATTTGTTCTATAATACCCAGTCTCGAGCCACTGTCCTTTTCTGGAAATAAGTATTCCTGGAAGTGATATGACAAACAACACATGGACTGTTCATATGCTTGCTTAATGGCACTCATCTAAATCTGCCATTCCTGCTATATTGTCCCTTAAAGAAAAGGGGGACAGTAAAACATCATGATCCTGAATGCTCCCTTTCTGTTTACAAAAACCTAGCAAAATTAAGGGACCAATGAGATCAAGCCTAGGCTGGAAAGTCCAGATACATATCATCTTGAAGGACACTGGCTTTCTCTATGCACACTGGGCACTAGGGCAAGTTAGTGTTATCTGTAAAAAGCTACTTTCTTGCATGTATGCTGGTCATACACACAAACTAATGCTGATGCCACTGCTTCCTCAGTCTAACATGTAAGCCTCCTCCCTGAATGGGGCTGGGCAGAGAACTGAGGGCTCTGTGGAAAGGATACATATCACTTGTTTGGC
The DNA here is from genome assembly GCF_052094955.1 of Ictidomys tridecemlineatus. Lineage (NCBI taxonomy): Eukaryota > Metazoa > Chordata > Mammalia > Rodentia > Sciuridae > Ictidomys > Ictidomys tridecemlineatus. The sequence continues at coordinate 20,988,538 of NC_135492.1, read as the reverse complement.
CAGAGCCACCAGGCAAAACACCAGGAGCAAGAGAGGTACTGCTTGGAGAAGCACCTTCAGGGACCCAGATGCTATCTGTTCAGTCTGTTGCCACGGAACTCTTCCTGGAACCGTCACTGATCTGTTAGAAGCTTTCCCGGATAAACCATGTCTCCCATGCTGTCTCCAGCACCTTATTTGGCCTTCCCACAACCTAGTACAACTGGGATGTGGACTGCTCCTGCTAAAGGACAAAATGAAAACAGGACTACACTGTGCGCCAACAGAGAAGCAGGGTTAAGAATGAAGATGCTGCTACATAAAGGGTGTTTAAAACTGAACAAGGATGGCAAGACACTATATTTATGTTATATATATTTATAATTATCTCTATAAAATAGTCAAAAGTAAAAGGTTGATGGGATGGGGATGTAGCTCAGTAGAAAGAGCACTTGCGTCACACGGGTTCGATCCTCATAAAATAATAAGTAAAAATAAAGATATATATTTAAAAAAGTAAAAGGTTAAAGTGGTGGATAAAGAGTGACCCTCAAAGAGTTCATGCACAGACCTCAGAATCAGTGAATGTTACCTTATTTGGCAAAAAGGACTCCACAGCCCTGACTAAGGTTGAGGGCCTGGAGGTGGGGAGATGATACTGAGTTACCCTGGATTACCCAATCTAATCACTCACCCTTTACCAGATGTGATTAGGAGGAGGTGACTATAATGAGGCAGTCCAGGTACCCCCGCCCAAAAGACCTTGCCATGATTAACCTTCCCCTCTTGTGAGATCAGGATGCCTTGCAGTTTGAAGCTTCCTCTTGTTCTAAATGATCTGTTGGCTCTCCAGAGTCAGGCCTCTGTTCTAAAACTCCAGTCAATATCTGGACTATGATATTCTACAGAAGTTTTCCAAGATATTATCACTGGGGAAATTGAGGAAGGTTCCATGGGATCTCTTTTTTTTAAAACTGCATGTGAATCTATAATTAGTATATAATAACATGTTTAATTAAAATGATATGAAACTATACAAAGATAACAATATTTAATACTTAGAAGATGACTGCAAAAGTAAAAAAAAAATTATCCAAAAAGAAGTTAGACAGAAAAGGATTTAACATAGGGAATTAGGTCACCATAAAATTTTTTGTAGGAAGGGCTGGAAAAGCAGCCCCCGGTTTAGCTTCCTGGTACAACTGCTGGATAACCATCACAGAACTGGCTCATGACGGTGGTATCTACCTCCAGGACCAGGAATCCAGGAACCCACCAAAGGCATAGGCTATTTCCCCAAATGTTTTACAAAGAACACACATGACTGCTGGAATCAGGAAAAGAAAAATCTTAGCTCACAAACAGTTTCCCAAAATATCCATTTACTTTAACAAACAGGATGACTAGTCGCTACCCTTGGGTCCAGTGTTCCCCCTCTTCCCTGCACTGCCTGGTAGTTTACACCCTGACTGCTCTTCCCAAGGCTTCCCCGGCGACCCACCACCTCCGCAGTCCCCTGCAGTCTCTCCGGGTCACTGTGGCGGACCAGCCGCACACACAGGCCCCTCTCCACCCGCCCACCACCCTCTGAGGGAAGCCGGCGGCGCCTCGTTTCCCGAGAGCCACTGAACCGCGGGTGGGACCCCACAGTCAGGGGCGGGCCGAGCGCTCTCCACCAAGACGCGCAGCCCCCCCGTCCCCCCCGTCCCATCCGTGTCCCCCCCCCCCCGCGCTTCCGTGAGACGACTGTCGGCGACTCCGCCTCCCACGGGCGCAGCGACGGTCCCAGGCTCCCGTGAGGAAGGGGCCGGGGAAGCCTGAGAGGGTCACTGCGGTGTCTCCCCAAGGCAGGACGGGACACCGACTGACCGCGCAGGAAGGCGCGAGCGTCCGTGGTCCGAACGTGCGGGGAGGACAACCACCCAGCGGCCAGCCACCTGCGGGGCGCGCAGGCTCCTTCAGGAGAGTCAAAAGGGCGGTGCGTCTTCCGAGTCCCACCGCAGCGACACCCGCACAGCCGGAGCGCCTGGACCGGGGCTTAGCGCCCCACCAGGCACATTTCCTCGCCCACCGCCCGGCTACCCGGAAGTGCCCCAGGCCGAACTCCACCCACCCCCTACCGGCGGAGGGGAAGCCCCAGCGCCCAGGGGAAACCCTCCTTGGAGACCCGGCTCCCGAAAAGTTGGTGTGCACCAGGTGGCGCGTCTGAGCGGCCCTTCTCCTGCAGCCCACTTACCTGTCAAGGCCGCACTGCTGTAAGTCCTGCTCCTGCACCCGCGTCTTCATCGCCCCCGGTTGGCCCTTCGCCTGGAAGGCTACTAAGAAGCCTGGCACTTGGCCCTCCATCTGGCTGCAAGAGGCTCCGCCCTGTGCGCTGGGTGTGCACAGCCTTTCCTGTGAGCCCCGGAGGACCCTGGGAGCACCGCACTAACTGAATTCTATATTTTAGTGATAGTATGAAAATACTAACTGAAATCTATACTTCAATTAAATAATAATATGAGCCTTATAATTCTGTATTTGTACGTTTACGCAAATGCATACTATTCTTATCATGTTTGGACTTCTGCATACCTTTCTGTTCTTCCTTTTTGGGTGGATTACTTTCTCTTAAGTCCTCTTCCATTCTTTCTTGTGCTAATTTTTTTGCTTCTTGTTTTTGGATCTTTCTTTTCAATTTTCTGTCTTCTTTCAGTCTTAGCTTCTCTAGGCTGATAAACATTTACAATTAGTGACAATTTACCTTTGTTAATTGCTCAATGAACTACTTTCTGTTGCCTACTATAGAAAACATTCTCCAAGCAATAGGCTGTGACTTTTAATTAAGAAAGCTATGTTTAATTTGTATAGATGTTATTTCCATGTACATAATGTATATAAATTACTGTGTAGGGTAAATAAGAATAGTACATGTACTCTGCAAGCAAGATCCCATAATAAAATATTATTTTCACCCAATAACAACATGGGAATTTGGTTGATTTGGTTACACTGATTCCTTTTCAACAAATAATTCTATACATCTTTTCTTTTGGTTTTTCTTGGTCACAAATTATAAGAAAAAAATCACTTTTAGGATGAAAAACAAGAAGCAGGACAGAAAAGAAAAGAAAAAAGGATTGGAATTATTTGATCTGAACAGAAAGATACAGAGGTGAATAATTTTGACAATACACTAAGTATTTCAAGGTAAGAAATAGTCATTGGTTCAAAATGTTTAAAGTGGAGAAACATAAAAAAGCAAAAATGCTTTTGAAATTAAAAGCCAAAAGCTAACTATATAATTTTTGTTAAATGCCAAATCTGTTGATAAGTAATTTCATAACATGAAATGTTATAATTTTACTTACAAGTTCCACCACTAAATAGTGACTTTTTCAAATTTTCAGTATTTAATCATTCTAAAGCTAGTTCTGTTTTAAATATCCATAAAAATAATTTTTAAAATACTTATTTATATATGTGTACACAGCCAATTTTAAAAAATAGCACAATTTAGAAATCTGCATTTAACAGAGTTATATACTAAGAGACAATATAAAAACTACTGATTGATTGTTAAAAATCTTACCTAGAACATTTCTGTTTCAGAATAGGTCTTGGAGCAACCTTTTCTTTTATGACCTTGTGTTCAAACTTTAAATAAAACAAAGACATTCAAAATTTGTCTCATACTCCCATGACATAAAGCACAAAACCACAAGTAACAAATGTTTCAGAAGCACACACAATGTTCAATTTGATACAGAACAGTGATGATGTTTTGACCCAGACAAAAGCCCAGAAAGCTTTAGCAAAATAATTTTCTGAAAAGAGAAAGAAGAGAGTAGACACACTTTATGAAGAAACTTTAAATAATTAAGGGTAAGCAGAAGATCCAATAAATTATATATATATATATATATATATTATAATTTACCCACTCCTGCCACATTCAGATGGTGATGTTAAAGGTAATCCCTCAAGGCACTCTTCCCCTTCTCTAAAACCCACACCTCCACCACTACCCCTTTTGGGGTATTAATAAAATGGAAGTTATCAAAAAGAGTAAAACCACAATATAAAAAGTATGCTTTTCCTAGAAGGAAATAAAAGAATGTGAAAATGCTTCACTGCAATGCATGTCCTAATATTTATTTTCTAAAATGATATAACTTTTTTTTTTCTTACAAAAGACAAGATTCATATCACACAACTTCCTCAAACTTAAAACATTTTAACAGGTGTAAACATTTTGGTTACAAATTTAATAAAGTTTCTCCTTTATTAGATACTTACTTCACATTTAATTTGACCACCACTGCTAAAGATGATAATCTTAGAAATGATACCTTCACAGTCAGAGGTAAGACAAATTCTTTGTAGAAAATCCTATTTGATTTAAAAGAAGAATGGTATGTGTAGGAGGGATAAATCTATGCATGTATACCAATTTTTTAAACTTCTTTTTTAGCTGATGGACACAATACTTTTATTTTATTTTATTTATTTATTTTTGTGTGGTGCTGAGGATCGAACCCAGTGTCTTACACATGCTAGGTGGGTGCTCTACCACTGAGGCACAATCCTAGCCCCAACACATATACTATTTTAACCACAAAGTACTTTCAAAATATACCATGAAATTTCCTTTAGGGAGGCAACGAAAGTGCCTGATTGCTGCTATTTCAGAGCCTTCTTATAGGAAGACTGTATCCACACCTATGGGGTAGACCTGTCCCTGTGACTTGCTTTGTGGTAAAGGAAGTCAAACTGCCATAGCATACACCAGGTCTAAATGAGCACTCTAGGAAACACAGTGTGAACCTGCTATTGTTCTTTTCCCTCTGTTAAAGAAACATGTTCCAAAAAAAGTACAACTTGGATTTGGAAATAAAGAACATGGCCACAGAGAATAGACCCGGCTGCAGCTCAATCCTGGCCAACAACTACAAAACTTCAGGACAAGTAATATAACCAAGAAAAGACCCTCTCATTATTAGTCATAATATTTGGGTTGTATATTACTTCAGCATATCATAGTGAAAGCTGACTAATTAATAGAAGGTATTTAGAATTCTGGAAATGGTTAAGACAACTAATGGAGAGTACATAGCTTACAAACTCAATGTAAGTAAAAAGACAGTAGAAGTGGCTCCAGGGTTACAGTTATATCTCTAGCTATCTATGTGAAAATTAGTTTCTACCAAACTTAAGTAATTCCAACTGCTAAAAGACACCTAATATAATCACATTTTTCCCACTAGAGATAATGGTTTGCATAGGGCTATTAAAAAAGGCTTTTTGTTAAGTCCACAGATTATATATATCAGAAATAAACATTGTAACAAGGAAATAAGACTGTAAAATTGTGCCCTCTTCCAAAGTATTCTAACTAATGGATTAACTAATCATTATATTGATAATAAGAATAAACCCCTGAGAAATGGCAGTATAAAATTTAAGTTAATTTCTTAGGACAAATTACCTTAACCAATTTTGGTAAAAAAACTAAAATGTTGGAACCTTAATTCTACATCAACGCTTTCAATCTATGATGAGCTAAATTGTCAGTGCATAATTTAAGATCTGTATTTTAAAACAAGAAAAAATTAAATTTTTATTTCTGATTATAACATCACAATACAAAAGTTAGTTAAATAATTTTTAAAGGCCTCTACAGTTACTCCCTTCATACTTGTATAAAATTTAAAAACTCATTTTCCACTTTATTGTTAAAATCATAACTTAAAACTTTCTAATGAAGTTTAGAATCCTCAAGAAGGAATTTATATTCACTTGAAGACTTTTTAAAATTTTTTTTAAACATTCAATATACATATTTTAAAAATCCAGACAATCTTTATTGTGGTTTACACCTTATCAATTTTATCATTAAAGGTGGTTGTTTTAAACTTCCAGCAGTTCATGTGAAATTCTATATTACAATACTGGCAATAGCTGATTCGTATAAAACCCTGGATTTCAAAACATTTTAATTCACATTTTAAAGATGTCTATGCACATACACTTACTCATTCCCTCATAGCACACATATTAAGATAAAAAGAACTGTTGCATTCACTTGGCAGATATAACTACATAATCTATCTCCTTGAAGAGAGATAAAATACTCTGTATTACAAAATGCTGAGTTCTATAGATATAGAACTTGGCAAAAATCTTCATTTCCACAGCTGACATCTGCATTAGCCTTTACAGAATATCAAATATCTTAACAAACATTTCATCTGATCTACTAATCTAAGAGTAGGACAGTTATCTTCCTGAATAAATCAAAAAGTTAATCACTTAATTAAGCACAAGTTAGGTTTTTGGGTTTAATTCAGTGATTGCACTGGCCTTTATATTCTTGGACTCAATTTTTTACAAGGCATTAGAAATCCAACAAATTAGAGGTAACAATCTCACTTTGTTTCTATGTTCCTAAGGAAGAGGCAGTTACATGAAACATGGCTAGAGGAGGAAATAAAATTAGCTAGCCTGTCTTCTATGGTCACCACACCAGCCCCAAACATTTATTTCAGTGTCCTTGGCTTCCCATGTGAGATGACCTAAAAAAGTCCAGGGTAAGGGGCAAGCAAGGTGACAACTTGGGTGCCTCCAATTACAGAATTTATTCTGCATTCATTTTTAAGGCATGACTTTGCAAGTTAATGTTCCATTGTACATTTCATTTTTTACCTTAAAGTCTGGATCAGTTATGTATATCTGGATTTTGGAATATCCACGACACTTCTGATAGCAACAAATAGCATCTGGCACTGGAGGGAACCTGCATTCTTCAACAAATTTCTCTAACAGCATCTAAAGCAAAATAAGCAAATCTGATAGTATCACAACACTGATTTGTCAATAAAAAATGCTTGTGATTCCTCTTGCCATCAAAACATTTTTAGCATAGAAATGAATGTTTTTACCCAGGACAAATTATATGTATACAATTTTTAAAGATTTTCCTTTTAAAAGGAAGCTGATACAAAGATATGTAAACAAAGAGAAATGAACAAAATTCTTGCTTTTAGAATTTCAGTCAGAATCAAAATCTTGTCCTCTGTTATCATCAAAACTGGTTTTGTAATTTATAGTTTTTATAAATCTCCTTTAAGAATCAAGAGGGAAGCTGGGTGTAATGGTGCATGCCTGTAATCCCAGTGATTTAGGAGGCTGGGGCAGGAGGATCACAAGTTCAAGGCTAGTCTTATCATCTTAGGCCCTAAGCAACTTAGCAAGAACCTGTCTCAAGATAATCTACAAAAAGGGCTGGGAATGGCTCAGTGGTAAAATATCTCTGGGTTCACAGCCCAGAAACCAGGAAAAAAAAGGAAAGAATTAAGAGAAATCGAAAAATTAAGATAAAAATAAGCCTTAGGGCAAGCCTGAAAATCCTATGATTCATCTCTTTCTCAATGTAACTTGATCTAAAATCCTAACACTCACATTCATCTATCTCTGCCACATGTATTTGTTAATACTCCAGAGAATTAGAAGCCCCCAAGAGACTAACACCATGCTTTCAGTACTGGTTTTTTGTTGACAATAACTTGTATATCTCCATCCCAATATGGTATAATGAGAGGAAAATCTAATAATCTCTGTGCTTTATTTTTCTGTAACAGCTTTGTTGATATAAATATAATAAAACTTACATAAGAATACAGTTCAGTGGCTTTTAATATATCCAAAATGTTGTACAACCATCACCAATCTAAATTTAGATCATTTTCATCGTCCAACAAGGAACTCAATACCATTAGCAGTTCCTCATCTTTTTCCCCTAATGCCCAGACCTAGACAATCTATTTTCTGTCTCTGTATACAGATTTGCCTATTCTGGATATTTCATATATACAGAATCATACAGCATGTGATCTTTGTGTCTGGCTTCTTTTATTTCGTACAGTGTTCGCAAGATTCATGCATGTTGTATCATATATCAGTACTTATTGTTTATCTATTCATCAGTGGATACTTGGGTTGTTCCCCCTTTGGGGCTATTATGAATTGTGCTGCTATAAACATTCATGTACAAGTTTTGCGGAGAACATGTTTTCTTTTTTTTGTACAAATCTAGGAGTGGAACTGCTGTGTCACATGGTAATCCTATGTTTAACTATTTGAGGAACTGCCAGTCTTATTGTCCCAAAGCAGCTGCACCATTTTACATTACAACCAGCAAAGTATGAATGTTATAATATTTCCATACCCTTGCCAACACTTAATATCTATGCATATCCTCAGAGTATGAACCAGTATCTCACTGTGTTTTTATTTGCATTTCCTTAATGGTTAACAATATTGTACTAATGGGTTATCATTATATTTTCTTTGCAGATATGTCTATTATATACTTGTATATTCGATTATTTGTCTTTTTACTATTAAGTTGTAAAAGTTGGCCCCTGTACTTTTAAAAGCTTCATACAAAAGCAAGTTCTGGTATATGAGACAAAATTTATTAGTTTTTCTAGAATTGGTAAAGCATCCATATGGCTCCAAAAATGACACTAAATTCATAATTCAATTCATAAACTCAGGTACCATCTCAATAATGATATTAATATAATAAAACAGTAATACTGTACCTTCCTCTAAGTACAACCAGTACAGCATCCTGCTTAATAACACATGCTCTAATGTCAGAATGCCTGAACTCAAGTTCCAGCTCTACTACTTCCTTGATGCTTAACCATGTGCTTATCACTTCACCTATCTAAACTGTAAAATGGAAATGATTTTACAATCAGATAGAAAGAAAGGACACATCATTTTAGTAATGAAGATAAGAAAAGACTATGACATTATTGACACATTAATTCCACAGCCAGTGACTTCTCTCCTAACTACAGAAGGAAGAAATCACCCACCTAAGGCAGAGTGGTTGGGGAAAGGGTTGGTGAGGATGCAGCCTTTCTTTGGTCTTAAGATGAATGATTTGGACAGACTGGTTGGAACCCAAGAGTAGAGTTCATTTATAAATACTAAGTAAACCTGTACAATCTTAAGAGCTCTAGCAAGATAGAAGGCTAGAAAATGACTGCAAAGGCAGGCTGGGGTGAGTGTTCGCAAACCCTTTGCTTCAGATACCCATGAGTCATCAGGCTAGCCTTTATCACACTGGCAGGAATCAAGCCTCTGTGTAGCAGGGGAGTGACACATTCAAAGCTACATGGAAGAGTGAGCATGGCGGAAGGACAGAGAATATGTACTAGGTTTGTGGGGACAGCACAGAGCCGATCAAGGTCAATGAAAATAAGAAGGGTGGAGCCCAAGCTGGCTTCAGTAGCTTCAGAAACGAAAGGTACAGGAGTCTTAGTGTAATTTCTGCTTGTGAGGTTGGGCAAAACTATTTAACCCTAATCATGGGAATTCAAGTTCTTTTACTGAACGTGGATACTGATGAGAAGATAGTATTTAAATAAATTAGTTAAATGTGTTGTCTGCTAAAAATGGCCTCAGAAATATTAACAAATTAAAAACTACCTTTCTAAAAAAAAAAGTTTAATCCTCAAAGATGTTTCACATGGTGTTGGAATCACAATAGGTTAGACAAACACCTAAGTTCCCACTCACTGTAAGCACACTAATTGCTAACGAACTGCAAATGTTCAGGGGTTCAACATGTGGAATTAGACACCAGAGAAGACAGAATGTAGGTAGTAAAAGATAAAAATGGATAGAAACAAAGCCATTCAAAAGAAAACAAATGAGAGAAAGTAAAGAGAGCAACAGGGTATCACTAACTGGAGGCCAACAATTCACTTCAATAACCTTGAAAGGTACTCTATATGAAAGCTTGAGATAAATAACTATTGGGTATAATAACCTTTAGAATCATTAAAAAAAGTCTATTTCCTTAAACTCTTGTTTTAAAAAACAGAGAAGCATTTAATCCACGTGAGAAAGATTTCCTCAAAATTAAAACTAAAAAGGAATTAGCCTAAAGCATTCTTATGGGCTGAATGTGTTGCCACAAGATTTGTTATGTTGGAAATCTAATCCCCAATGGTTTTAGGAGGTAGAACTTCGAGGAGGTGATTAGGTCATAAAGTAAAGACCTTGTACAGGAATTAGTGCCCTTATAAGAAGAGGCCCCAGGAGATGCCCCCATCCTTCTATTATGTGAGGACACAGCAAAAAGTTAGCCATCTACTGTTGGGCACAGTAGTACACCCTGTAATCCTAGCAACTCTGGAGACTAAAGCAGGAGGATCCCAAGTTCAATGTCAGCCTCAGCAACTTAGCAAGACCCTTTCTCAAAATAAAAAATAAGAAAGGCAAGGGATCGCGCTCAATAGTAAGTCCCTGAGTTCAATTCCCATTATCCAAAAAAAGGTCATCCATTAACCAGGAAAAGAGGCCTCACCAGCTATCAAAACTGCTGGCACCACAATATTGGATTCCCCAGCCTACAGAAATGTGAGAATTGAATGTTTGTTGTTTAAAGCTACCCAGTTTATAGTATTTTTGCTACAGTAGTTCCAAAGGACTAAAGTATCCATTCTTTTTTTTTTTTTTTTTTTTGGTGCCAGGGACTGAACTCAGGGGTACTTAATCAGTGAGCCACATCCCCAACCCTTTTAAAGTTTTTTAAATTTAGACACAGCATCTCACCAAGTTGATTGCCTTGCTAAATTGCTTAGGCTGGCTTTGAACTTGCAATCCTCCTTCCTCAGCCTTCCAAGATGCTGAGATTACAGGTGTGCACCACCACACCTGACAACAGACATCCATTCTCAACAGGAGTTGAGTATTACCCCAAATACAGTGAAAAAATTAAGTTGTTGAGAGACGAAAAAGCCTAGTTCTTTTTATATATAAAGCACAGATGAACATATTCTATGTAAACAGACAAGCAGTACGTATGGTATTAAAAATTTCAGAGGGAGATTGATTAGGGGGAAAATGTAAAAAAAAAACCAAAAAAAAAAAAAGAAATAAAGGCTGCTGAGATTAAGGAAAGGGAGATAATAATGAAAACTTTCAAAAACAAGAAACAAAGGTGGCCTAAAAGTGATTAAGGACAGATCAAGAAATGCTATGTGCTTAAGTGTTCCTTTCCATTCTTCTTATTGAAGTTCCAAAATTAAATGTATTAAGTAATGAAAAGACTGAGCATTGATTTCAAATACTCAATGTTTTCTTAACAATAAAAACTGCCATGTTTATGCTGAGTGTTCCCCCAAAAGTCCACGTGCAAAGGCTTAGTCGCTAGGGTGGCAATATTAAGAAGTGCTGTAGAATCTTGAAGAAAGTTTGTTAAATCGCTGGAGAAATACCTTTGAAGAGGAATGTGGGAGCCTGGTCTTGTCTTCTCTCTCTGCTTCCTGGCTCAGGATATGAGGAGTTTGCTCCACCACATTTTCCCTGCCATTGCAATCCACTGCCTTACCAGCACTGAGCCAATACAGGCACCATATCTTCACATCTCCAGAACTATGAGCCATAATATAATTCTCTTTACATCATAGCTAGCGTTTGCCAAATATTTCATTATAGTGATGGAAAGCTGACTTATACAGAAGCATTATAAATTAAAATGAGAACAAGAGCAAATATAAATGAGGCTTGTACAAATTTTAGGGCATAAAGTTTAGGTAATACTATGACAACTCAGCAACAATTTATATAAGAAAAAATACTCACTTGGTGGTGGTAAAAATTCAGGATGACTGTCACAATCATCTACCTTCAAAGCCTCATCTACCACCTGCCCATGAAAATAAAACTAGTGAGACTGTAAAAATAATATAGCCATTTCAGTTATACCAATGCTCAGCATTTATCCAAAAGAACTAAAGTCAACATACTATAGTGATCATGCATATCCATGTTTGTAGCAGCATAGTTCACAATAGTCAAAACTATGGAACCAGTCTAGGTGGTCATCAATGGATGAACTGATCAAGAAAATGTGATACATACACACAATGGAGTTATACTCAACTATAAAGAAGAACAAAATTATGCCATTTGCAGGAAAATGTATGGAACCTGAGCACATCATGTTTAGTGAAAGAAGCCAGACTGAGAAAGTCAGGGGTCATATGTTCTCTCACACTTGGGAGCTAGAGAAAAAATAAAGAAAAAAAGAGGACCGGTCTCATGAAAATAGAAGAGAGACCAGCAGAGTAGTGGAGAGGGACCAGCGTGAAGGGAGAGGAAGTACTGGGGAATGAAATGGACCAAATTGTTATATGCATGTATGAGAATGTAACAATGGATTCCACTATGATGTATAATTATAATGTACTGTTAAAAAAAATAAGAATTCAATGGCCGTGTAATAGAATTTGTAGTAGAATATGATAGAATTCACTCAAGCGCTTAAAATATGCATCTAGTTACTAAGTCTAAAAGTATAAGTAAGCATACAAAATGATAACTAGTGACCAGAGATCAAGACAAATGACAAATTCTTGAATGACAATTCTATCTCTGATGCCTAGAACAATGTCTCATGTGGCAGCTATTCAACAATGACTAAACTGAATATTACCACATTATTCCTGTGCTCTTCTCCCTAAATTAATACAGCCTCTTGGAGATTTTGAGGACTTAACGGTATATTAAGAAAGTTCCTTTCAATGCCCATCACCCACACAATGCCAAAACATCATGATCTTTTCTTTCCTCAAATCTTGAAGAGAAATATAATGTGACTTAGTGATAGCTTCTGAGTGTTGGATGTATATCACAGGTAGAGGAAAACTCAGACACATTTATCTGGGTCACCTGACCTCAGAGGCAGGCTAGAAGCCTTAGTGTGGTGCTCTGAAAAAAATCATCAGACCAAGATTGCTACTGAGCACAGCCATGAAAGGGCAACAGAAGCTGTAGATACACCCTGGCAGAGGTGGGGAAGGAGTGTCTCCTAGGCACACCAGCTTAGCACAAGTTGGCTGGTGAGCTGCTACAGTTCCAGGTCACAAACAGATTACAAATCAGAAAAGGGAGAAAAAGACAAATCCAAAACACAGGGAGGGGCAGAAGTGACTTGGCCAACAGACCCCATTGTCACTCATTCCTGAGACTGGCTGGGTGACCTAAAAGGAGGGTATAAAAATGGACTAAATGGCAAAATTATATCTAGAAAAAAAAATACTTTTAATACCTGTAAATATAGTCAGGCTTGACAGTACATTCCTATAATCCCAGCAACTCAGGAGGCCAAGGCAGGAGGATTCCAAGTTCAAAGCCACCCTCAGCAACTTAGAAAGGCCCAAAATAAAAAAAATAAAAAGGCTGGGGATGTGGTTAACTCAGTGGGTAAGCATCTCTAGGTTCAATCCCTGGTTAAAAAAAAAAAAAAAGATATGTAAGTGTGATTTCAGAAGAAATTCTGTGACTTTAAATATATTATTTTTATGTAGTTGTATGAGGTATAATTGGTTGTAGTTATATGAGGAATAATTGCACTACGGATGTGGTTCAGTGGTTAAGCACCCTTGGGTTCATTCCCTAGTACCAAAAACAAAACAAAACAAAATCCAAAACAAGAATAATTTTCTTGATCTCAACAAGTAAGAGTTTATACCACCAAAATAGTTGGTTTCCACTATCACCAACATGTTACTATTAATAGCTGAAATAATTTTAAGTTTTTAACTGAGCTTACCTTTAGATTCTGATTACCACCGTTTGCCATCTTGTAGTTAGTATTTTTGAGATCTCTTTCCGTCTCCACAAAGTTAAGTGAAGTACTAAAAGCAGGTGCTGATAAATTCCTAGGTATATAGGCCCTAAAATGGGATAAAAGAAATGACCCCTTTATTCCTACTAATTAATGAGCATTTTTAAAAGTTATCCTTCAAACAAACAGGTTGCAGCAATTATAGCCTTTCTTCCTTGAAAGCAAGGTACCACTGTTTTGAAAAGATCCTCTACCTCTCAGATAAGCCTTTATACATAAGTACTATTTAAAACCAGTTCAAGGCTAGTATTCTGGGTTCTAATATTAAAGTAAATAAATCTTCATGTTTCACATATTAACAGCTTCACTATCCTGTGTGCTTATCAAGGGAGAAAGGCTTAATCTATTTAAATTGCCAAATAAGCAAATGTAGAATCCTGGCTATTTATTTTCTTATAAGCATTCCTAAATCGATTTGTACTCTTTGAAAAGTATCAAGAGGCTGGGGCAACGTTTCCAGGGCAGAGAGGAAGGGCATGAGGCAAAGGCTGTGTATCAGCTCTCTACTGCCAGGACCCCGTGACCAACTGCTCCCCGTCAAGCACAATAACTTCAAATTAACATTCCACTCCTCTTTTCTCACTAAATTAGGCTACTAATCATCCAAGTGGTTCAATAAAATAAATCTGACAACTCACAGATCACCTGATATTTTGTGTGCAAACACACACACCAAAAAAAAAAAAGAACCCTCTTATTCTTCCATCCCTAAATTTACTATAGTTGCGCTTAAGTTTTTAAAATGACAAACACAAGTGATTCTTAAGTTCACAGGGCAAAGTCATTCCAAGTAGTAGCTACTGATCTGATATTAACTCACCTGCTTTCATAAAAAGCTTTAATTGGATTCTTATTTGGTGTTCGACCTATAAAAGTCAAACACACACACACACACACACACACACACACACACACACAGAGTAATCAATGGATTGGCAAAACAGACTTCAACACATTTTCAAATTTCCTTTAAGCTGAGTTAAGAACATCAAACAACTTTAGAAAGTTGAAAAATAAATCAAAACAATTTTACAATCCTAGATGTCAGTAATTTCAGAATGGTGTCAACAAACTGTTGTACACCATGTCTGACATCCCACTGCATGTGATTACTGACAAGATGACAGTAATACATTGATTTGAATCAGAGACGGTACCTGTCTTCAAGGAGCTCACAATCTAAGAATCTTGTTAACAGCTGGATGACAACATCTGCTAGTTACAAAACTGCTCAGCTCAGCTCCATAGACACTGAATATCCAAAGAAGAAAAAAAAAGGAAAGACCTAGATACTCAAAGCGTAAAGAAATTTTTTCAAGCACTGAGAAAGAAAAATGACTAAGTACAGAAAACAAGGTTGAAGAATGGAAATTTACAAGTCCTAGCCTGCACAGCCAATTTCTGATTATAGATGTTCAACATGCTATAGAATTATTTGCAAACTTGGTGCAAACAAATTAAGCAACTCTATTGAAGGGCCCTTTCTTTTAGAAATAACTTAAATGATGAAAAGTTTTACACAATTTCCTTTCAAAAGCATTTATTTTATTCAAAATTTCTGAAAAGAATATTTTTCTATAGAAGAATAAATAATAATTTAGTTACTGGCTATTTCAAATAAAAAATACAAATCATGTATAATAACCTAATGGAACATATTACTAACTCTACACAGAAAGATATAGAAAACGTAAGTAACTTGAAGATAACATAACAAAATAAGCACAAATCAAATGAAAACTGATTTATGATCCTCTGTTAATCCAAGAAACCCACCTTTGAAACTTTAAAGAAAACTCAACTGTAACCAAAAGAATCTTGGGTGAAATACCTTGTCGGTCTTCTATTTGTTTTTGTAACTTTACATGCTGCTGAATTAGATCCTTGATTCACTCAGGGTCATTTTTACAGAGTTTTTGAGCTTTTATGTTTGCTTCCAGGGCCCAGTCATATTCCCCCAGCATAGAAAGAGCAGCACAATAATGATAATGACCCGGTTCCAAAAAGATAAATTTAATTTTTTTTCTCAAAAATATGCTTAAATTAAATAATAGGTAAGGAAAAATATTGTTTGAAATGAATTAATTAAAATGTTAGATCAGGCCCCTATCATGAAAAATAAATAAAAATGTTAACACCTCAAGAAATAAAACTAATAAATTAGTAGAATGTTATGAATAGGCAAGTGATTTTTAACAATTAACTAGAGATAAATATTTTTGCTTAAGAGATTTTGGTACCCCAGCGAAGTATTTAACTTCTGTTATATTTTACTAATAAAGTACTAAACACAGTATTTTGTGAATAAAAGTAATTCATTATAAGAAACAAACTTTTAAAAAATACTTTAAGGGAATAATATTCACTAAGTCATGACATGCCCTACACTTTGGAAATCAAGATTTTGGAGCTGGAAGGAGCAACCAGCTTGGCCAGCATTCCCAGTGCCTCCAAGAACACAGGCTCAAATAACAGGTGTAGTCAGGCTAACTCTTCTCTCCATCTCTCCCCTTCAATCAGCTTTTATTTTATCTGTAAGTGTAGTTCCTAGCTTTAAGAAAAGGTCCAAAAATCACTGACTTTATTCTCAATTCAAATGGTAAGGTTTTGGCTTCTTGTCTTTGTTTTTTGCTATAGAACCCAAATCCTTACTGACTCCAATATTTGGAAAATCCATTATATCTAATATCTTAGTCTAGAAAGCGAATTTAACTAACCCGGCTTCCAGTTATTCACAAATCAAACTTCCATTTTAGGTACCATGTCTCCTCTAGAGAGATGATCTACCATAAAAAAAACAGGCCAGAACCTGGCCTCAAGTCACAGTTAGAAACAAACTAAAGAACAATGATTTTATGATACCTAGTCCAGATCTCCTTCCTACTTACTACACATTTTTTTAAAGAGAGAGTGAGAGAGAGAGAGAGAGAGAGAGAGAGAGAGAGAATTTTTTTTAATATTTATTTTTTAGTTCTCAGCGGACACAACGTCTTTGTTGGTATGTGGTGCTGAGGATCGAACCCGGGCCGCACACATGCCAGGCGAGCACGCTACCGCTTGAGCCACATCCCCAGCCCCCTTACTACACATTTTACAAAGAACATTCTAATTAGATGAGAACCCGGGAGAAAATCAAAATAAGTGAACCCTTTAAGTGGAAAAATCAAAAATAAGTGAACCTTTTAAAAAGGAGTAGTTTTTTGCTAAAAGAATCACTGGCACGTTTATTCAGAGTCAGTACTGTGTTCTTGTGGACCTACGAATTCTGAAGATTTTATTCTAAAGACTATGCATTTCATTAAACTCTGCTTCCCCTTAGAGGGTAGAAGTCCTGTTTCCTGACACCTGCAGTATAAGAGGACAAAGAGATCTCTCATATATACTAAAAGGTGGGAAATCCTACCACTAGATATTTGTCAACTTTCAAGTTCAGATTACTACATTTAAAAAAATAAAACACAGAATAGAAATAATGTTAGATCATAAAACATACCTGCTAAACTTATAGTGAATAATTTCTTCTTTTCCCCTACTATTCTCACCACCTATTGGATCTTTTTCCCTGGACCCCATGTAACTTCTGCTGGTTGAGAAAGCGGTTTATCCAGCCCCCTGTGCTGAAGCTTAATGAAGCTCAGATTAAAGTATCTCAGTTTCTTGAACCCAATTACCATAAAAATTTTTGTTCTTCTTTGACACTCTCATTCTCTATCATATATGGACATCCCCTACTATCTTTTGGTCTAGCATCCCCTCACCTAGGAGTAAACATTTCCCACTCCTCATAGATATGGCATGGCAGTACTATCAGTTTTAGTGCACCATCCCAACAAGGGATAGCGGCTCTGATTGGTCAGTGGAAACATACCACTTCCCAGGTCACTGTAACTGATCCATGCTGGGACACATGACCCAACTGAAATCAGCCTGAGCCTTAGGCTTATTATATAGAAACTGATAGGGGTTTCTTTTCATTAGAATTAATAGCTATGACAGATATTGGTTTGGGGCTCCTACTACAAAGTCAAAGTTTTTTTTTTAATGTGAATATGCTTTACTTTCTATATATATAACTGTAAAGTTTAGAGACAATCAGGGCACATCTAGAGTGGAATGTCCATACACAGCCAAGCAAAGGTCTATACTTGTTCTATTCTTTCTTTTTTTTTTTCATGTATGACATGCTTCTGCTTGTGCATTGGTGTATATATATGGTATGCAGTCACTTTCTGATAAAAATTACTTAATTTAGAATATAATTGGAGAGGGAAATTGTCAGTTCATCCCTCATATTGAAGGACCATAACTTATTCCCAATGATTAAAACTTTATCCTGTGTATATTATCTAAATAGCGACAGGGTATATTTCTTTTTTTTATTGAGTGATTTAAAAAAATAATAAATGACAGTGGAATGCATTACAATTCTTATTACACATATATAGCACAATTATTCATATATCTGGTTGTATATAAAGTATGTTGACACCAATTTGTGTCTTCATACATATACTTTAGATAATGATATCTATCACATTCTACCATCCTTGCTAATCCCCTGCCCCCTCCCTTGCCCTCCCACTCCTCAGCCATATCTAGAATTCATCTATTTCCCCCACGTTCCCCTTCCCTACCCCACTATGAATCAGCCTTCTTATATCACAGAAAACATTCAGCATTAGTTTTTTGGGGATTGGCTAACTTCACTTAGCATTATAGCAGCACAATTCACAATAGCTAAACTGTGGAGCCAACCTAGATGCCCTTCAGTGGATGAATGGATAATAAAAATGTGGCAAATATATACAAAACAGAATTTTACTCAGCCATAAAAGAGAATAAAATCATGTGGTTAAAAGTCTTTTTTTAAATGAAGTCACAAGAACCTATACTCAAACTTCCTCTTCTGGCCAAGATGGAGTAACAGAGACCAGATTTACCATCTTGCCTAAAATGATTTTTAAAAACAAAAAAGATATGATTCCCTGGCTTATAAAACACTGGACACTGGGCAAGAAAACTTGAGTGATCCTTGAGAGAAGAGAAACACACAAAGTAAGACTTAAGACTGTTCCAGCGTACTGAGACAAACCCTCAGCCCAGGAAAAAGTCACTACTCAAAGACTGGCAGTCTCTCTCAGCTAAGGAGAGAGAGGTGGGAGGCAGGATTAAGGCAAGCTTGAGTTCATGAAGCAAGGACCATAGAGGGGAGAGCTGCCGAGAGAACTTCAAGGAGTCCTCAATGGGTCTTCAGCTGAGCACTGTCAGTACATGTCTGTGGGAAGAGCTCTCTATCAGGGAAAGAGCTATCAGAAAGGCTAACAGTACAAGAGTCGGACTCATACAGTGCTGCTACACCCACAAACCTGAGTGGAAAATGTCAGAATTCAGGGAGCATTAAGTCCTCAGAAAGTTTTGCCTCAGTAGTGAAGGAAAAAGTTAGCCTTAGGTTAATGACACTATGGCCCCACATAATAGAGCAAAAAACAAGATTATTAAAAACTAACCTACTTGTATGTTATTTCACTGTATTCCAAAATAAAGCTCAAAGGTAATCAGAGAAAACCAAAGATATGCAGCACTAAACAAAGTAACATTCACAATGTTGAATTCCAATAAAAAATGCCAGGTATGCAAAGAAAGGAAATGTGTTCTATAGTGAGAAAAATCAATCAACTGGAAGCCCATAAATGACACAGATGATGGAATTCAGGATATTACAACAGTTGCTATAATCACATTCCATTCATTGTAGAAGCAAGTAAAGACATGAAATATAAGACCCAAATTTAATTTCTAGAGATAAAAATTAAAGTATTTAAGATGAAAAACACCTGAATGTTAAGAAAGGCAAATGAAGCATTATAGATGAAAATATCCACGAACTTGAAGATACAGAAAAAACAACTTTGTAAAATCAAACAGAAAAGAGAAAAAAGAACGAAATATGAAACTGACAAAACAGGGAAACACAGCTGAGAAACAGAAGGACACACACAGCTCTTGCCCAGCCACCACTGAAGCCAACCCCTAGACTTCTCAGGTACAACAGCCTACAGATTCTCTATACTACCTAAACCAAGGACCTGTGTCAGATTTCTATCGTTCACAAACAAGAATCTAACATACCCTTCAGAACTCCATCTCTTGAGGACTTTAGTTAGAGTCTATTATTTTGTATCTTGTAAACTACAGCAAAACACAATATGCACAGAAACATTTACATATCTCTATTGACTATACCATAAAATTTCTCATTTTTTTAAAGCACAATGACTTATCCTCTCTCAAGGCTGAAAGTAAGTCTAGAGACAGGTGACCCTCTAGTAGTCTCCCCTATCTGAACCAAAGGAACCAAAAATGGCCCATCCTCATGCAGAAATGGAAAGTACCTGCCTCTATAGGCTTATATCTTAGAGCTGTGACCCCACAGACTTGGGCTCATAATTCTCAAACAAAATATTCTTAGAAAAGTAAAGAACGCACCTTGCATGCTCTCCTTTTTTTTTTTTTTTTGGCATTAGGGGCCTCAGAGGGGTTTAACTACTGAACCACATTCCCAGCCCTTTTTATTTTTAATTTTCAGATTCAGTCTTGCCAATTTGCTCAGGGGCTCACACTAAGTTGCTGAGGCTGGCCTCAAACTTGTGATCCTCCTGCTTCAGCCTCCTGAGTCTCTGAGATCATAAGTGTGTGCCACCATGCCTAGATGCATGCTCTATTTTAGCTTCTGAAGTAAAAATATTCTTCAATGAATATTTCTATCTGGTAAAATAAAAAGGAAAAATAGCTTACATATATAGTTACCGAATTTTGTGAATACTTAACTAGTGGTTGTATGTTTTTAATCTATGCAAATTTTTTGCAATCATATGACATATCATAAAACATCCCAACTTAAAAATTAGTAAATATTTTGTCTGAGAAACCAAACCAGGAACACTCTATGAAAGTCTTCAAAATAATTCAGAAAGCCTTAATATTCTTCCCTAAATTTGATAATAGATTAAAATTTGCAAGAGGTATCTCTGGAAAACCAGTATATAGACTGGGTTTCAGTATTCAGAACATTATCAATTCATTTGTTCTACAAATATTTATAGAGTACCCACAAAATGCAAGGTGTAGTCATCAGCAAAGATACTGTTTCAAGCAAAAGAATGACTCATAATGGAAATACCAACAAATTTATCACCCTCTAATGCAAGCGCCATCCATTTTCATCCTTCACTTGCAATGACACCTTGAAAAGTCATTTCACATCTGTTGAACTCAATTTCTTGATGCATAAAATCAGACATTTAAAAAATTACTCAAAAACTTAGATGTATAAGTCCACCTGGAAAACTTCACCATCTCCAGACCACTAGATACACTCCTAGGCTGCCTAAATTGTAACTTTAGGGGAGGGTAAGAACATCTTTAAAAGGTTCCCAGGCTGAGTCTTCCCTTTTACTTCACAACCTTCTGTACTTTCTCTTTTTTTATCATAGCAAATTAGAATATAAAAAAAATATAATTTTAACAACACTAAACAAAATAAAATTAAGTCCTGCAAAGAATTTAATGAAGTCTATCTGCAAAGCAGTAATGAAAGTATGAATGAGAGTAATTCTCTAAGGCCCTACTCACTGTAATTTTTTTTAATTATGTAAAATCAGGAATACAGTATGAAAGACATGTGCCTTTGTGTGTCTTATTTGAATCTTTACTTTGAAAAACTTTTTGAATATTTTTACAAATTGGAAAAATACAGAGAATAATGTAATAAACATCCAGAATTTTGTTTTTATAACATTTATAACATTATAACATTTTGTAATATTTGCTCAGATTCTCTTTTTGTTGTTGTTGTTGGTACTGGGGAGTGCACTCAGGGACACTCAATCACTGAGCCACATCCCAGCCCTATTTTGTATTTTATTTAGAAACAGGATCTCACTGAGTTGCCTAGCACCTCACTTTTGCTGAGGTTGGCTTAGAACTCACGATCCTCCTATCTCAGCCTCCTGAGCTGCTGGGATTACAGGTGTGCACCACTGTGCCTGGCCAAATTCTCTTTTAATAAGAGAAAGGCAATGATATCAATATGGCTGCTTTGGAATCTCTTCAATCTCCTTTCCCTCCCTGACTTTCCAAATGCAAACACTATCATGGGTATTGGGCTTTTATTTTTTCATTTCATGTTGTTTTTCAAATCCATAAATATTGATATGCCAGTCAACTACAATCTAATATTCAACTACTCATTTACTAAGTCAACAAATACTACTCCTGAGTGCCTGCTATGAACCAGGCAACTTGTCAGACAGTCCAGATTTAAGAGCAAACCAGATGAAAAAGCCTTTCCCTGTAAAGCCCACATTACACTGGAAGTCACAATAAACAATATAAATAAATAATGTAACAATATTGAATAGTGTAACAATATTTTCAATAATATGCCAAATGCTAAGAGGAAAAAAGGGAAAGAAGATAGGAAATGTCTCAAAGGAGCAGGGTTTGCATTTTAATAAGATGGCCAGGGAAGGTTTCATTGAGAAAAGGATGTTCTATAAAGAATGAAAGGAAATAAGGGAGCTAGCTATGTTCTAGGGGGAAAGTGTCTGAGGCAGAGGAAAGAGCAAAAACAGAATGAAATGGGCCTGGCCTGATGGGAGCAACAGTGAGGAGCCCAGGGGCCAATTCAGAGAGAGTAGCAGGAATGAGGTTTGAAGAATGAAGGGTGTTCAAGATGGGAACAGATTAAACAGATCAGAGTAATAACTTTGATCAAATAAAAATACCAACTCATCCACTGCTTTATCAATGGAGATTATCTCTTAGTGATAACATTTTTTAAAAAATTTTTGCCTACTAAGAGTTGTTTCAGTGTAATGTCTTTACTGTTTCCACAATTAAATTGCTGAAAACAACTGTGTTGTAAAAGATGGAGGACAATGGGAAAAGTTTAAGCTGCATTTGGACTACTCAAAGAACAAATTAATGTATTTTTTGACTTTAAAAAATACTAAAAAATATGAACAACTTTTAGCTCATGAATATTCTTCCAAAATATAACAAGTTATATATATATATATATATATATATATATATATATATATATATATAGTATTTATATATGAAGATTACTGTGACATTGTTTATAGCATCTGAAAATTGCTTGTAGCTTCTACAAGTCTATATAAAGGAATGGATTTAATTTTAGCATATCCATTATGTGAAAAAAAATTAACTTAAAGTTATGATGCCAATTTATTTACTCTAATAATAGGTATAAAAAGGTAATAAAGTTGAAAAAAAACCATGTTTGATCCTGGTTTTGAAAAATGCTAATCCAGTAGTAATGATTCATAAGATTATACAGAAAATATTAGCCATAATCAAGAGGATAATTCTTTTTTATTTTACACTGAACTTTATGAACATAAAAAATTGACATCCTATTCCTAAAGTATTGTTAGATGTTTGACAATAAATAGAAATAACACAAAATTAGAGAATAAGTACTAATGCTAAAATTTAAGCTACAACTTTATTACCACCTATGTGAATAATGAAACACATTATTTTTAAGTGTTCCTCATTCTTTGGTCATTTGAAAATGTAAGGCTGTATATGAATATACTTTGAACATGAAATAATATTTATAAAATTACTTTTTTTTCCAGAATAAAGTCTTAGAACCCTAAATTTTCTTATGCTTCATAAAAGTACTATTGTTGTTCTTACCAGGCCAATAATAATAACACTAATAATAAAATTTTTTTCAAGGCTGAGATTTCCCTTTCATGCTCAGAAGATAAACAGACAATTGGCACCAAATTATAGATTTGGGACAAACAAAACCTTGATCTGTCAGCACAAGTAGAGAAAGTGAAGCTCAAGTGCTACAAAAGGATTTGATAGTACAACAGTTTGTTTGTTTGTTTGTTTTGGTACCAGTGATTGAACTCAGAGGCCCTGGACTACTGAGCCACATCCCAACTCTATTTTGCATTTTTTTAGATATTTTTTAGTTGTTGATGGACCTTTATTTATTATTTATTTATATGTGGTGCTGAGAATAAAACACAGTGCCTCACACATGCTAGGCAAACACTATATTATAAGCCACAACCCCAGCCCTCATATTTTGTATTCTTATTTAGAGATGGTCTCACTGAGTTGCTTAGCACCCTGCTGTTGCTGAGGCTGGCTTTGAACTCATGAGCCTCTAAGCCACTGGGATTACAGTTGTGCACCACCGTGCCTGGATGATAGCACAACAATTTATTAAAGCAGAAGCATCTTCTGTGAATTTATTGGACAGCTTCTGCTAACACCCTTTCAAGTGCAATCATGGGCTTTCTTTCATTCTAACTGATGACTGATTCCTTTCTCTTCTTCTGTCCAGATAACTTTAAGCTCCTTATCTTTATTGAATCTAACTTAGAAAACAAATGTGTTGTATTCTAACATCAAATATGAAACACATTTTTGTAATAGAACATTGTTGTCTATTTTATTCTAATTTTACTCTGTTTAAGAGGTAATTTATTAAAGAATAGTCAGAAATCATGTATCTAATGGAAGGTTAGATTTTATTAGCATAATCCCAAAGTAGCATTTATTACTGGGGAAAGTAAGTGGTGTGGGGCTTTCATTTGGGCTTTAAAGTTTGTGTCCACTTGCACTGTAGAATTATTGTAAGAAGTTCCTTGTCACAAAATATAGAACTAATATTATAGCTCTGAATATTGTATATAATACACAGTAACTAGAAACTTTAGATATATTTTATATTTAGATTATTCTTTCACTTTTCCTTTTATATACTAGATGTTGATGATATAAAAAATGATACAATATGATACCAATCTTAAAAGAATTTGCATCATAATGGAGAAGATATCTATTTGTAAAAACTGAGACAAAGCACACTTAATGTTATGATTAAAGCTTTTGAAAAAGTATATGGATATTAGATTAATAAGCTCTCACTTCTATTAGGATGGGAAAGCAATGATGGTGCAGCAGAAATTCTTTGGGGCATGAAAAAAAGAGAATTCAAGGTGAAGCTTAAAGAGCTAGAGGCAATGGAGGCTATGTTGGCAAATGTTAACCATAAATAGAGACAGAGAAGCAATAAAAATCAGAAGAGGTAGGAATTGTGTGAAGCAAAGGAATTATGTGAACAAGTATTAGTGGTGCTGAGTTTGTTCCTACGGGGAATTTGGAAGACTATTTGTGATCATGCTTGGAAGAGCTGGGGGACATATGAATAAATATTGAGTTTATTGTATAAATAATAGAATACTTTCTCACTTTTGTGGGTATGACATGGTTAAATGTTTATTTTAGAAACTAATGCTTGTGAGAGGGGAGAATGGCACACTTGAGAGAGGCTCATGACAGGAAGAGCAACTAGGGGCAGGTCACTGTTCTCTAGGCTAGAGATAAGAGAAAGGAGGGTTGTAAGCACTGGCAATAATGACAAAATGAGAACTTATTTAGAAAGCAGAATAAACAAAACATAAGAGTAAGGATTTGATTTTTATAAGGTTCGTTGTAGCTAAAATCACAAAATTTAGAGATTTAAAATTGCCTATAGTTATGTCTCAATTATGGTAAAAACTGCATTAAAATAATTGAATACTTGGTGTGTCGCAGCAACTCATGTGGTGGGAACAGCAGCAGTGGCCAGACAGCACAGTTTCAGAAGGTTCCCAAGAGCCACTGCCTGCAGCACCTGTGTGAGCCTTGTGCTCTCAGCCAGGAAGCTCCAGAGGAAGGTCAGCTATGAAGAATGTGAGGCTAAGTAAAAGCCCAAGAGGAGGTCTTCCAGGCTGTCTTCTCCGACTGCTGCTGCCAAGGCGGATGCCAAAACCAGAAAGGTTTTCTTTCATAGTCAGCAAATGGAAATAGTGATGTGAATGAATAACTGTGATATGAGGTAATAAATGCAGTTTTGCAAATATTTCCAAAATAGAACCGATGGGAAGCATCAAGTCATCAAGTTGACTGTATAAAGTGTATGTCCACAAAAGGGAGATTTTTATAAGGATCCCAAAGAGGAGTTGGATATTTACAGGTGGAGCAGAGCGAGACTGAGAGGTCTGTGAAAAGAAAATAGGATTTCAGGAGGTGCATCATCATTTGCCTAACTAGAAATATATTAGACAGTTAAGGGAACTGAAAGATTTTAATTTGATTGAAATGCACAATATATTTCTATATCAAAGGGAAAATAGGCAAAAGAGAAATTAGAGAGTACATTGCTTGCTCCTTTAATAAGCAAAGACAGGAATAACATGGGGACGTTTACATTTTAGAATAATCTCATTGGCTTTATTGCTGACGATGGGATAACAGATGTAAGACCTATGAATGAGGGGTTCAGAGTAGAGCTTACTATATTTTAGCAGAAAGATGATACAAATTTTAATGTCACTATCAGTTACCAGACGATGTTATTTAGAGTCAACAAAATATGATTACATTGAGAGGTAAATTGAGAAGTAAATTGAGAAGCAAAGTTGATATATGTTTGATTTGATATATTTTGACCTGGAATTTATATATTTAAAAAAAAAACCTTTTATAATTTACACTAAGTGTGTACTGTGCCTCTATAGATGAAATATTTGAAGGATTTACTAAGTCTGACAATTTTAGTGTTTTAGCCTCCTGATTCATTAATATAAAATATTACATTTTAAGTCAGGGAAGTATTTTGTTTGAATTACTGCTGTCTAAAAAAGATATTTAAATGATTATATCAAACAAGAATTTATTATGTCTGTTTTTATTATTTAATTTTCCCTTTAATGTGTTATGGAAAACAAAAGTTTAGTAATGGAAAATTACATTTATTTTACATAATTTTGGAATAATTTTTAGTTAAGTTATCTAAGGCAAAAAATAAAAAGTAAAGTTTTAGAAAGCCTGATATGTGGTAGGAGGTGGAAAACTAGAGGTGTGCAGAATTTGTGGTTAGAGAGTGAGCCTTCCCATCTCTTCTAGATGCTTCCCTTACTCTTACCATTTCTCCAAATTTGATATTGATACTCTCTTCCCATCTTTTACCGAAGAGGCAATTACATTACTTTCTATGATTGCAGAAAGTGATGATTACATTATATTAGATTTTGACATTAAATTACACACTGGAGAGAAAGCCATGTTCTTCATTTGGTTTTTATTTTCATCACTAAGAAAATACAAAGGTGACGTGCATTCTGTAGTCACAAGTTACTTCAATATTCCTAGTAAAACATAACAGAAACATATATATGTTTTATTTCAGTAAGATCTCCTGAAGGGAGACAATTCTTTGTTGTATACTAGAGCCTTTTCCCCCAACTTTTGAAAAGCAAAATGTCTCCAGGTATTGTCAACTATCTCCTAGACTATGAATATGGGGTAGAGGCAAAAACTTCTGTGATCAAGATGCAAAAAAACATTAAATGTTTAAAGATATTTCATCTTTTAAATTCTAATAAAATGCCCAAACACAATTCTTTTTTTAATTTAATGTTTAGTTGTAGTTGGACACATAGCTTAATTTTATTTATTTATTTTTATGTGGTGTTTAGGATTGAACGCAGGGCATCGCACATGCTAGGCAAACACTGTATCACTGAGCCACAAGCCCAGCCCCGCCAAATACAATTATTGTCTAAAGTAATACGGAAAGAAAAATCATCACTTTATATGCCTGTAGATCTAATAGATCTACAAGTGGTTTTGTTATATCATATTTATAGAAAAGAGAATAATGGAAGATAAAGTTTTCCCATTCAGTTTTCTCAATCTGAATGCTCTTGTACTCTAAGCAAGACTTGTTGATTTTCCTCATAATTAAACATAATCTACATTTTGTTACAGCAACACATTCAAGGAGAGAATAAGGTACCAATCATTTACTTGCAGAAAGAAAATTAACAATTTACTTCATGTTGCTTTGAAATAACCATTTAGGTTTTTAAAAAGTACCCAAGGTTTTCACCCACTTTCTCCTTACATTATCATCATTGAACATAATAGACAGCTAATAAAAATGTGACCTTATGTGGGGGAGATATTATTTTCAATCAATCACTCCTTTGGGTAAATGTTTTGAGTTATTCAATGGTAACTGAGTCCTTCTGCTCCACTGGCATATATGGGAGACACAATTAGGATTATTGTAATTATCAACTACTTTCTATAAGCAAATAGAAATGATAGCTAAATAATCTTTAAGTGATTAATATTAAATATCACAATTATGAAAAAAGTAACGAATATGAGTTACTTAATATTTTTTTCGAATTCCAACTCACTGTTTTGCCTGGAATTACACTACATTATGTTGAAGTAATTGGTAAACTATAGTATTATGAGTGTAAATTTTACAAATATTGAAATTACTGTGTTCTGAATGAAATCACAAACTCTTAAAATGGGATATTTAAAGAGGGGAAAACATTAACTAATACAACTATCTAAAATTTTTTTTTATACTTTACTGGGCAGTCATAGTCATAGTATTCTTATAAATACTTTTTAAAACATTTTTTTTGTAGTTGTAGATGGACAGAATGCATATATTTTATGTTTTTTTATGTGATGCTCAGGATCAAACCCAGTGCCTCACACATGCTAGGCAAGCATTCTGCCACTAAGCTACAGCCCCAGCCCCAAGGCATTCTTTTTAAGTATCATTAAGTTTATAGATATTTTTTTTGGAAGGGATTGAGTATTTGTTCATCTATGATCAACACTTTTAGGCTAATTTTCTGTTTTAACTCAAGTTTTTAAAATCCTGCTTTTATTCACATTAAAAACAAACTGCTTGATATATACTGAATAATTAGATGATGAATTAAGATGCAATTATTCCTATAAGTAGGATGTGGATGCACTGAAGCAAACACCAGCAAGAGTGAGGGCATGCTGCTAAACTGTCTCACCTACTTTTATCATGCTGTATCCACTTTAGGGATCCAATTTATGTGGTTAACAAAACTTTCAAGAAATTCATTTCATCCTCACAAAAATTATACAATGGGGAGATCAACTTAATCTTCATTTTACAACTTGGGAAACTGAAGAACAAAAATATCCCATAACTTATATAAAGTGGCATGCCAATAGTGGCACAGCATGGATCTGAACAGTCTTGCTTCAGTAGCAGAATTTTTCCAACCTCAATAGACATACAATTCAGTTAGCAATCTTACTCAATTCAGATTTGGACTCAGTACTTCTGGTTAGGGGAAAACAACATACTGAGTTTTAACAATCACACCTGTGATACAGATGTTGCTAGTCTGAAGATCACCCTTTAATTAGCAAAGTTCTAATCTACACTGGACAATAGTGAGAGATATGGCAACCATCAGAAACACAGTTTATCCTCAGAAAATTACTCTTATGTGCAAATTGCCAACATCTGACTTAGAACTTATGCTACTTTTTCTTTCTTTTAAAAAGGGAAGTTAACAAAATTTGCAAGTATTATAATATTTACAAGTATCATTGTAGCTGATTTCAGGTTTTGATAGTCAACATATGATTAATATAAACTTGAAGCTGTAATATCTACCCCCCATAAGGCCTTCTCCTCAACCAAAAACGATTTATAATTACTCTTGAATATCTTCTTTAACATAGATTCAGTCCAAACCCATTAATATTTAGGAGTACATGTTTGTACCCTCTATACAGGAAAAGAAATTCAAGATTAACTTAGAAATCCAGCACCTTTCTAAACTTTTGCTGTTTACACAAGTGCTGACTGTAAGTGGAAAAGGAAGCACATCCTTTGAAAAATAGAACATAAATGTCAACACATTACTAAACAACTATCGTCCATAACTTTCTGTAAAACAAAGGGATGTTCATAATAATTTCCCTTCCCCCTTACTGGTGAATTGATTTTTATACCCTAATCTAAAATATAGAATGTAAAAAGTATAAACGTAAACCAAAAAAACATATTATTTCCCTGTGTTTAAAATGCATTGGCCCACAGGCCTTCAATACTTAAAACCTAAAATACCATCAAATCATTAGAAATTAAATATTTATCAACCTTTTTTTACTAAAAGAAAAAGAAGTATTCCTATTGACATATAATCAAACACTTTTAAAGTCCTGCATTTAATTTGACAATGATATCTACCCAAAGGCCATCCTGGATGTGTATATAGACCTAATTATGTAACTAAAGAATAATTTATTAATTAAAACAAAAGATGGGGTTTAAGACAAATCTCCCTAGTACAAGTAATTCTAGTTTTCCTATATCTCATTCAACATTTTCCTGAATGTACCCAGATACTATTAACATTTCTTCCCTGAGGGATAATTAACACTGTCACATACTTTGACAAGTTTATACACACACACACACACACACACACACACACACACACACACACCTTACCAAAAGCCATAATTAAATAATTGTACCTGGAAGTAGCAAGCATAAGGTTTTAAAGGTCTCATGCAATATTAACCCACAAATTATAGATGTACTTATGACTGTGGAATCCCATTTTTAATTACAACATAAATTAACAAATCTAAATAATACAACCACCATAAAGCTAAAATTCTCATTTATGCAGCTATGAGTTAAAAGAAATATAATACCAAAATCTATTGCATTTTCTGGCATGAAAGCAAAAACACAATACAAATGTAAGCTTTTCTATCAAAATTACAAGAAGTAACCTTCTACCCAGAAGAAACCAAAGACACACAAAAGCATCTGCATTATTTTACATATGAGGTATATGGAAAAAAGTCTCTCCCCAAAGTATTAAGAAACAACTTCTAATTTTCTAAGAAACTTGTATTTTACATTTGTTTTTTTTCCTGAATCACTTACACAGCCACAAAGAAACTCAGATATTAAAGAACAAGAGAAGTTAAAAGATGTCCTTTTCAATAGCCAACAGTCACCAAAGACTGTAACAAAAGAAAATAGATATAAGTATTCCACGATACTGTGCACAAGCAAGCCCAAAGTTTTACTGCTTCACTAGTTAAATCACTAAATGTTAAGCATTATTTCATGAACTTAAATGAAATCTGGTATATAAAGAGAAAAAATATGCGATAAGTGAAACTTACTTTCTATTTCACAGAAAGATTTTACTCCATCTAAAACAATCCTGTGACCTTGTGGAAACAGTCCTGGGTTAAACACTTAAAGTACATTCCTTTACCAAATGTACCAGTACATTACTGCTCTGAAAGCATTCAATATGTCTACTATGTTCTCTAGATGTATATTCATACACTGGTTTAAGCCATTTGCAGAAAATCAACAGAAACCCTTAAAAAAGTTTGACCTGACATGCAACTTTAAGACATGTGAGTTTTAAATTGACAGATCTTTACATCTTTCATAATGGAAATTATCAGAATATACTCTGAAAGTTAAGTGATTCTTCCACAGAACAAATTTAACTTGACCTCCTACATGGTACAGATTTGACACACCATTTAGAAGGCTAAAAGAAATACTGATTTACTTCTTCTCTAAAGCAATACTGTTCAACAAAATTATAATGCAAGTTACACATGTAATTTTGAATTTGCTAATAACTATGCTAAAATGATAAAAATACAATTTTTAAAACACTTACTAAACATGCCAAATATTATTTCAACATGTAATAAATATCTTTAAAATATTTATTCTTTTACAAATTGTACTGAGTTTTCAAAATCCAGTATGCATTTCACACTTACAGCATATCACATTTTCAACTAACCACAACATCCTGGTCCATAGTCAGAATGTGGCTAGTGGCTACACTATTGAGCAGTATACTTTTTAAGTAGTACTTTGAGATCTGAAATATCACTCTGTTTATAATTAGTTCACATTCATGTCTCCTTTTTTAAACTGAAATGGCTGCGACTACAAATATAAGCAAAACTGTTAATTCACTGGATAAATCAGGATCAGATCCCCTTTATCTGGGGATCTGGTTAACACAATAAATAGCAAATGGATTATTCCTTATTATGTCTCAAGTAGACTTCAGAGATGGTGCTGATCAACATGAGCAAACACAATTTGTAGCAAAAACACAGGTTAAACACCAAAATATTTTTATATCAAATCATAACACTTCCTTAATTATAGCATCCCTTCCCCTCTCATTCTTGAGCACATACTTCTATGCAATTTATTTATAATATTGCTCTCTAAATTTGATAAATTTTGTCAACCACACAGTCACCATTCAAAAATAAACAGAACACTATATAAGACACAAATAAAAAAGTCAATCAGCTACTTTTAATACAATTTGTCAACCAATCTTAAATTCTGAGTTCCACTGAATTTGATTCTTCTCACAATTCCAATTAATTTACTGCTAAGAATTTTCCCAAGTCATTAGGATATTTGCTTAAAATGTAAATAATTCCAACAATGTGTTTTCTAGAAAATAACAACTACAACCATAGCTTAGCACATAAAATTTTTCCTTTAGGCAAGTTACTGAATAAATCAAACAGATACAGCTATAATCCTGTTTAATGCTTTTACATTTTGTAACAGCATATTTAAAAATTTCTAAATTTGGAAAATCAATTCAGATTGCACACAAGCACTAACTTTAAATCTTAAAACCTTACAGGTTTCTACAAAATACTTGTGAATAAATATATTCCACAGAAAAACAACAGAAAAATCAACACCACTCAAACAAATCTCAGCAAGAAGCAAGAGATCACTATATTCATAAGTACAGAATATATGATACATGCTAATAGTATTTTTCTCCTAATTTAATTCACCTAGGCAATTTTTGTTTAAAGCACTTGCAAAGCTTTAAGGAAGCAAACATAGCTAGCTAGCCTCTTCTGCTGCACATACATACAAGGATAATACATTCATCTCCTGATATTGTTCCACAATTTAGAAATCAAAACAACAAAATTTGTTTCTTACCTGCAGTTAGGAGAGGATTAAGGGTTACTTCAGCTAAATCCTTCTGAATTCCATTAGTGAAATGAGAACAGACAAAAAAGATTTGAGACAGTCTACAGAATAACCAGAAAATCAGAATGCCCTCTACCATCATGCAGGTAAATGCAAGGCTGGTTTTGCCTTCAGTAATGCTAACATGGCTGCTTCCTCTTTGTTCTCAGAGGCATAACCCAAACTCCTTAACAGAAAATTGCAGATTTTTTCTCACTTGCTACTGTAAATAGATAAGTCATTTACACCTGATTTGAGAAAGTCCTCCACTACTACTCAACAAAAGGATATAAAATCTATTTTAAAACTCTTCTTACCAAAGAAATTCTCTTTTCAAGCTTATATGCAAATGAGACAAAACGGAAGGAGGAAAAGCACTAGAATATTTTTGACAATGACTTCAATCCACTTTTACTGTGGTAAAAATTAGAAAGCTATTGCAAGAGTACATTAATAGTTTTGTCAATATTTTATCTGTTTAAAAAAAAGTTTAAAATTTACAAATACCTTTACCAATGAAAAACTTCCAAGGACTATTTTAGCAATCTTAACCATTTCTTTTCTCTGATCTTAGGTACAGCACGTAAATTTAAATTTCATACTCTTGGAGGAAAGAGGGCCTTGAGGTAAGGGGAAAAAGAGCATTTCTCTGATTTTCTTGAAATTTAAAATGTTTTCAAAAGTTGTTTAATGTTCTCTCCATAAGATTACAACACACTGAGAAGAATTTTAAATTATTTCAAAGACTGCTGCTATTCAATATAATATTTTCAAGTTCATTAGTGTTTGGTTAATGGTGCAATGACGGTAAAAATATATAGAAAAATAAGAACATGAATCGCTATAAAATACAATAATAAGTTTTTATATTTTCTTTTTCTTTTAGTTGTGATCAATGAAAAACAACAAAACATCAACATTAGGTAATGCTATAGGTACATTTTATGTTTGATACAAGAGTTCTACTCAATACAACCACTATCACTGATGGAGTCCCATTGATGGATTTTTTTTTTGCCATCATAGAAAATAAAAGTCAGCAGGAAACAAATAATCTTTCACTTACAACCAACAAAATGTTTTTTTCTGCTGTTGATTTTCACTACTATGTCAAGAACATCCACGAGTTTTAAAGATGTGCAAAGTTTTAACAGCAAAGTGACACCTGAGATTGTTAATGGCTACTTTTCAGTTTTATTTGTTCTCACAAGAACAAGGAGGGATAACTATAACTACAAAAAATTATATCTATTATGCAGGATTTAAAGACTTGTTTGTAAAACTAAGCAAATTTATAATCTGCTTTCAAAAAAACCAAGGCCTGACATTCAACATTTTTTAGCAAATATAAACTTTTTTGATCATTTCCTTTCATGAAAAGTGACACATTTCCTTTTATGAAGCTGCCACCACAGATGCCTGGACTGACACCCATGTGGACACATGCTAATTTCACTCAAGAGTATAACTCACAAAAGGAAACAAAAGGAAGCATCTAATTGCTTGGAAGACAATCTGACAATGTTACCTTTTAGCACTAGTGGATAACTTACCAGCAGTTTTGCTAGAGAGTTTGGTGCTCTTCTTCCACTGGGTGGCAGAAGGTTCTTTCTTCATGATCTTCAGGCTCTGGAGCAGCAGGGTCTTGCTGGTCTGAATCTGAACTGCCAGTGCTGGTGCTGGGGCTGTCATCATCATCGGACATTTGCTTATCACTGGCCATCTTCATGAAGTTTTCTAAGTGATAAGTTTTCCAAGTTTTCCAGCAGGAACGAGGCCACTGAACAGAAAAGAGAAAAGGGAAGACATGTTAATCTAAGAAATCAATTAACAGCTTTTCCTTATCTTAATATCATTCCCAAATTGTATCTTTATAAAAAGGCTTCAAAAGTGTTCACATTTATTGTATGAAAATGTTACTGGGGATAGGATGAGTCTTACAATGCCAGCTCTCAGGGACTGTGGAAATAACCCACTCACGTTTTTTTCCATTCCTTGGATAATCTATCAATTGTCTACTTTCTCAGAAGGCATGAAAAAGATTTGCTTGGGAACTTAAGGCAAGGAGTATTAACAACGTATGACACACTGTAAATAACAGATTTTTATGAAAAATGTTAAAAAGTCACTACAGGTCTAAATATTCACAGACTGACATGGGTCAGAGCTACCAAATTCCCTTTCCAGAGGAAAACATTCCCTGTTATCCGCTCATATGCTTACTTAAGGCGAACATTCCTCTTCTTTGCACTTAAAACCTTTAAACACAAACTGGGAAATTTAAAACTCAACTAACAAGCTGCCCTAGCCTTTTCCAGGGCCAGCAGTGAAGATTCATCTGGCCATCACCAATGAAAAAGCAGAATCCAAACTGCACTTTCTGCAAAGCTCCCCACGTCACCAATGTTCCTTGCTCTATCTTTACAACACGGGGGTCATTTTATCCAAAATTAATGAAAAGAAGGGTAAAAGCCCAAGGAAAAACAACAAAGACCCAAGAACTGCAACAAATGTCTGCGCCCTCATAGGCGAGCTGCTGCCACTATCGCTGCTGCCGCAGGCGACCACACAGCTCTGCAGCCCTTTGTGGGGAAGGCAGCCCACAGACAGCTCGCAGCCCCAGCTGCCAAGTTATAGGAGCATCCAAAAGGCCCCGCAGCTCCCGGACACCGGTAGCTCCGACACCCTGTGATAACGTTGCTGCCACCACCGCTGCCAGTGCCCTAACTGCCCACCCCCCAGGACCCCGGCCCCGCCACCCTACCTTGCCGCCTGAAGGAAGCTGCCACCGCCCCTACTTCCCCCCAAGTGGACCCCAGCCCCGCTGACTTACCTCTTGGCGGGAAGGAAGCTGCCGCCGCCGCCACCACCACAGCCCTAGCTGCCAACAACCCCGACGGCTACAGCCCCCAACCCCGCGGGTCCACTGGAAAGAGGCCGCTGAAGGCCCCCACACCGGTGGCCCCCCCAACCCCCCCCGGCCGCCCCCCCAACCCAGCCGAAACCAGGCCGCTGAAGGCCCCCACGCCGGCCGGCCCCCCCACCCCCGCCAAACGGCCCCCCCCAACCCCACAGGCCGCCCCCCAACCCCGCTGGTCGGCCAGAACGAGGCCGCTGAAGACCCCCACGCCGGCCACCCCCCCCCCACCCCGGCCGGCCTCCCCAACCTCGCCGGCCGCCCCCACCACACAGCCGGCTGGCCCGAAAGAGGACGCTGAAAGCCCCCACGACGGACGGCCACCCACCCCCGCGGGCCGGCCCGCCCAACCCCGCCGGTCCGCCGGAACGAGGCCGCTGAAGGCCCCCACGCCTGCTGGCCCGCCTACCACCGCGGGCCGGCCCCCCCCAACCCCGCCGGCCGCCCCCCCACCGCGGGCAGGCCGGCCCCCCCCAACCCCGCCGGCCGCCCCCCCACCGCGGGCAGGCCGGCCCCCCCCAACCCCGCCGGCCGGCCGGCCCCCCCCAACCCCGCCGGCCGGCCGGCCCCCCCCAACCCCACCGGTCGGCCGGAACGAGGCTGCTGAAGGCCCCCACGCCGCCCGGCCCCGCAACGCATACGGACCGCCCCCCCACCCCCACCAGCCGCCCCGCCCAACCCCGCCGGTCCACCAGAATGAGGCCGCTGAAGGCCCCCATGCCGGGCGGCGCCCCCACCACCACCACAGGCCGGCCCTCCCCAACACCGCCGGCCGCCGGCCCACCCCAACCTCGCCGGCTGGCCCCCCCAACCCCGCCTGTCGGCCGGAACGAGGCCGCTGAAGGCCCCCACGCCGGCCAGCCCCCCCACCCACACCGGCCGGCCTCCCCAACCTCGCCGGCCGCCCCCACCACCCAGTCAGCCGGCCCGAAAGAGGCCACTGAAGGCCCCCACGCCGGCCAGCCCCCCCCAACCCCGCCAGCCGGCCCCTCCAACCCCACCGGCCGGCCCGAATGAGGCCGCTGAAGGCCCCCACGCCGGCCGGCCTGCCCACCACCGCGGGCCGGCCCCCCCCAACCCCGCCCGGACCCGCAACGCCAACGGACCGCCCCCCCACCCCCACCAGCCGCCCCCCCCAACCCAGCTGGCCGGCCGGAATGAGGCCACTGAAGGCCCCCACGCCGGCCAGCCCCCCGCCCCCCACACCGACGCCGGCCGCCCCCCACCACCCAGCCCCCACCACCCAGCCGGCCAGCCCGAATGAGGCCACTGAAGGCCCCCACGCCGGCCAGCCCGCCCAACCCCGCCGGTCGGCCGGAACGCTGAAGGCCCCCACGCCGGCCGGCCCCCGCAACATGGCCGGCCCCCCCACCCCCACCAGCCGCCCCCCGCAACCCCGCCTGCCGCCCACCCAACCCAGCCGGCCGGCCGGAATGAGGCCCCTGAAGGCCCCCACGCCGGCCGGCCCCCCCCCCCGCCGCCCCCCACCACCCAGCCGGCCAGCCCGAAAGAGGCCGCTGAAGACCCCCACGCCGGCCGGCCCCCCCACCCCCGCCGGCCGGCCCCCCCAACCCCGCCGGTTGGCCGGAACGAGGCCGCTGAAGGCCCCCACGCCGGCCGGCCCCCCCAACCTAGCCGGCCACCCCCACCACCCAGCCGGCCGGCCCGAAAGAGGCCGCTGAAGGCCCCCACACCGCCCGCCCACCACCGCGGGCCGGCCCCCCCCAACCCCGCCGGCCGGCACCCCCAACCCCTCTGATCGGCCGGAACGAGGCTGCTGAAGGCCCCCACGCCGGCCGGACCCCCACCACCGCGGGTCGGCCCCCCCACCCCCACCACCGCGGGTCGGCCCCCCCACCCCCACCAGCCAGCCCCCCCACCCCGCCAGTCGGCCCCCCCAACCCCGCCAGTCGGCAGGAACGAGGCCGCTGAAGGACCCCATGTCGGCCGGCCCCCCCACCACCGCGGGCCGGCCCCCCACCCCCACCAGCCGCCCCCCCAACCCCACCAGCCGGCCCCCCCAACCCCGCCGGCCGCCCCCCCAACCCCGCCGGTGGGCCACAACGAGGCCGCTGAAGGCCCCCACGCTGAAGGCCCCCACGCCGGCCGGCCCCCCCAACCTCGCCGGCAGCCCCCACCACTCAGCCGGCCGGCCCGAAAGAGGCCTCTGAAGGCCCCCACGCTGGCCGGCCCGCCCACCCCCGCGGGCCGGCCCCACCCAACCCCGCTGGTCCGCCAGAAGGAGGCCGCTGAAGGCCCCCACGCCGGCCGCCCCCGCAACGCCGACGGACCGCCCCCCACCCCCACCAGCCGCCCCCCCCAACCCCACCGGCCAGCCCGAATGAGGACACTGAAGGCCCCCACGCCGGCCGGCCCGCCCACCCCCGCGGGCCAGCCCCGCCCACCCCCACGGGCCAGCCCCGCCCACCACCACGGGCCGCCCCCCCCTCAACTCCGCCGGCCGGCCCCCCCAACCCCGCCTGTCGGCGGGAACGAGGCCGCTGAAGGCCCCCACGCCGGCGGCCCCCGCAACGCGGACGGCCCCCCCACCCCCACCAACCGCCCCCCCAACCCAGCCGGCAGGCCAGAATGAGGCCCCTGAAGGCCCCCACGCCGGCCAGCCCCCCCCCACGCCGGCCGGCCTCCCCTACCTCGCCGGCCGCCCCCCACCACCCAGCCAGCCAGCCCGAAAGAGGCCGCTGAAGGCCCCCACGCTGGCCGGCCCGCCCACCCCCGCTGGTCCGCCGGAACGAGGCCGCTGAAGGCCCCCACGCCGGCCGGCCCCCCGACCACCGCGGGACGGCCCCCCCAACCCCGTCAACCGGCCCCCCCCAACTCTGCCGACCTGCCCGAATGAGGCCACTAAAGGCCCTCCACGCCGGCCGGCCCTCTCACCCCTGCGGGCCGGCCCCCCCAACCCCGCCGGCCGGCCCTCCCAACCCTGCCGGTCGGCCAGAACGTGGCCGCTGAGGCCCCCACGCCGGCCGGCCCCCCCCAAGCCCGCGGGCCTGGGGCCCCTGAAGGCCCCGCCGGCCGCCCCCCCAACCCCGCTGGTCAGCCGGAACGAGGCTGCTGAAGGCCCCCACGCCGGCAGGCCCCTGGAGCGCCGACCGACCGGCCCCCCCAACCCCACCAGCCACCCCCCCCAACCCCGACGGCCGGCCCAAATGAGGCCGCTAAAGGCCCCCACGCCAGCCAGCCGGCCCTCTCACCCCCGCGGGCCGGCCCCCCCCAACCCCGCCGGCCGGTCCCCCCAACCCCGCCGGTCGGCCGGAACGAGGCCACTGAAGGCCACCATGCAGACCGCCCCCCCATCACCGACGGCCGGCCGGTAGGAGGCTGCTGAAGGCCCCTACGCCGGCCGGCCCCCCCACCCCCGCCGGCCGGCCCCCCCAACCCCGCCAGCCGGCCCTCCCACGCCGCTGCTGAGGTCGCCAACGCAGGCCCGAAGGAGGCCGCTGAGTTCGCCAACGCCGCCCGGCCCCCACGCCGCTGTGGCTGCTGCGTCTTACCTTGGGGCAAGAAGGAAGCAGCCGCTGCCACTCAGGGTGACGCCCACGGGAGCCCAGACCCGCTGCCTTACTTCAAGGCGGGAGGGAAGCTGCTGCTGTGTCACCCATGCAGTCCCCAGCCTGGTGCCTTTCCTCACGGCCTGAAGGAAGCCGTTGCCGCCGCCCCCCTCCACTGCCCCCACGTGGACTTGGAAGCTGCTGCTGCCACGCCCGGCTACCCCCCACGCAGACCTCAGCCCCGACCCTTACCCAACGGCCAGGATGAAGCTGCAGCCTCCGCCCTGGCTGACGACCACTGGACCCAAACCCTGCCAACTTACCTCCCTGTGGGAAAGAAGGTTCCGTTGCCACCGCCCTGGCTGACCACCAAGCAGACCCCAGGCTCCTCCCCCACCCCTTACCTCCTGGCAGGAGCTAAACTGCCCTGCTGTGGCGCCGCTGCCCCCCCCTGCGACGGCTGCCCTCCACGCTGATCCCAGCCTCACTACCTTACCTCACTGCTTGAAGGAGGCTGCCGCTGTTGCCCAGGCTGCTCCTCAGGCAGACCTCACTTGCTACGTGAACTATACTGCTCCAGCTGCCCTCTAAGTGTACCCCAGCCCTGCTTCCTTACCTCACCTCAAGTGTAGTTTTGCTTGTTTGTGTATAACTACTCCACAATAGACTTTTGTTATTTAAGAGGGCTACAGGAAATCTTTGCCTGCTCTTGTATTTAGGAATACAATGACAAGGAAAGTGTGAGTTTCTGCATGGGTGCACTCATAGCTATGTGAATTGAGTGCTTAACCCACCACATTCATTCACTGACTGCAGAACCATGCCCTGTGCTCCTGACAGAAAATATGTGCAATATGTATCTCAGCAAAGCTAAAACCATCACCCATCACAGACTACCCCAACTTCTGAGAAAGTGTGGGAATCAGTAATCTTTATATTCTAAGGGTCTCCCTATCATATGTAACATATAAATATATATGTGATATCATCAATTCTAACATGTGCCTTTTATCATCTCTAAAATCAAAATGTACCATCCAATAAATGATGTTTTCAATCACTCTTAGGCAGCAATTGTGATGCAATTATCATTGCTTGGGACTGCATGAACTTGTCCACTGCTCTTTATATTGTGATGCACGATAAAAATCCAAGAACAAATAAGTTTAAGAAAGTTATTTCAATAAACATAAAATAAAAATTCTAAGTAACAAAAAATATTATTACAGTTTAATTGGTAATGATTTTTCATTTATAATGGCACATAAAATGTTGCATCTTTGAATTAACTCTTAAACTTGATATTATAATTTATGCCATTGTTTAGCTGACAACAATTTTTCTTAGAGGCAAAATAATGATTATATTATAATCAAACTTTCAATTTCATGTCATGGCAAAAGCACATACTAATTTTTAAGACTAGTCATTTATCAATTTGTTGACTATGTTAAAGAACTCAGAATTATTGATAGAGTTAAATGCATTTATCTATTAAGATAGGCAGTAGACATTACAAAATGTTTACACTAGATCTGGAAAGATGATTATAGCTAATAGTTCTTAAGCACTTACCATATGTCAAGCACTATTCTCAGTTCTGTACGTGTCCTAGGACTTAATCCTTTTGCAGCACTATAGGGTTAGTTAATATTATAACTATCCCCATTCATTTTATATATTAAGAAACCGAGGCACGAGAGACCAAAAAATTATCCAAAAGATACATAATAAGTGTGGAGACAGGATGTACGTTAAGATTGTCTGACTGCAGAAACTGATCCACTTAGACATTATAGTCACAAATGTTTGTCCCTGCCCTTAAGCAACTAAGTCTAACAGAAGAAAAAATATACCAATTAAGTTTAAGGGTAATGTCATAAAGGAGTTAGATATAAAGTTCAAGAGATGTGCAGGAGAAGGATCATGTAAGTTCGTTTGTCATGACATATTTGTGTATCGTTATCTAATAAATGTCTGTCTTATTAATAAATCTATAAGCTCATCAAGAGGCAGGGACTTTGTTGGCTGGTTGTTTGATCAGCTGTTGACCTAGTGCATAGCACTTAATTGTTTTCATTTTTGCCTAAGGGAGTAAGAAAGGCTAAAGAGAAGCAATATTTGAGTAGACACTCAATGAATATGCTGTATGATTTTTGTAAATTTAACAATATGTTTCAAACCCGTACAGTAAGCAACATGTTGGCTCTGCAATTCCGATGCTCATAATTCATCCTAGAAACTACATGTAGTGCTGAGAATCGAACCTAGTGCCTCACACATGCTAGGCAAATGCTTTACCACTGAGCTACAACAAAAACCCCCTCATTCTAAGGAAATAATAAAAATTAAGGCACTTTGTCCCAGTTGCTATTAAGGCTAGGTTTGTTAATGTAGTAGTACCTTTTCCCATGAATAGATAGATGTCTGAGAGTTTGAGAAAGAAGGTTGACTCAAATAGCTTTTGAATTAGCTTTTAAAGATAGGGTAGCAAGTATAGGAAACCTGCACCCAAGGTCACAGAATGAGCTAAGCAACAGAACAGAGGTTAGGGACTGCAGATTTGACATTCTGATGTTCCCAGGAGAATGGTGGCTCCAAGCCAGGGCTCCTGGATTCAATCCTGGCTGTGCCATTTACTATCTGTGAATTCTGTCAACACTTGTAACTCCATTGCACCTCAATTTTACCACGAGTGAAATGTGGAAGGTAATATATTTATATGAAGGGCTGTCCAGGATTCAGTTACTTACTGTATCATGTAAAATACTTAGAGTAGTGCTTGGAAAATAGTAAGCACTTAATAGATCTTAAAGATTATTTTTGAATTCCCGCATAACTGGACCTCCAGTATCTTGTAATTTAGTCACTAATAGTTTAATAATTCTTTGTTTTATTCTCTCTAGTATTACATTAGACATCTCCATGAAGGAGTCACTTAATAAATTATAAATTCCTTAAGGACTGAATCTCTTGTGCACTCTCAAAAACTAGAGGATGATTCAGTGGATGTTAGAGTTGCAATTAATGCATATCAATAGGGATAAAAAGCCAATGTACTACCCCTCCCCCAAAAAATGCCTTTTTCATATTTGCATGGAATTATATAGTTTATGAAGTAATTCCCAGATTTAGAAAGACCTACAGTAACTTCTGCAAAATACGTGCCTTTCCCCCCATATCATGCACAAAAAAAAAAAAAAATCTAAGGTGCAGGATGGGCTGTAGATGACACAGAATTGGTGTTTACCTTTGTTACATAACAAGAAATGAAGGC
Organism: Ictidomys tridecemlineatus; assembly: GCF_052094955.1. Classification (NCBI taxonomy): domain Eukaryota; kingdom Metazoa; phylum Chordata; class Mammalia; order Rodentia; family Sciuridae; genus Ictidomys; species Ictidomys tridecemlineatus. The sequence goes on along the minus strand of NC_135492.1, from coordinate 20,946,190 downwards.
ATAGATGATGGTCAGCATTCTTTCTCTGGCTTGACAAAGTTAGGTCTGGCTCTGCTGCCATTTCTGACTTTTTTTCATGGTCACAAGATAGCCACTTCACTTCTATCCAGGTTGTCAGCATTCAAGGCAATGGAAAGCAGAAAATTCCACGATCCTCATCACTCATTGTCCCTTTCTACCAAAGAAGAAAACCTCTTCCAGGGCCTTCCTAACAACACTCCAGAAAACTTTTTTCACATGCCATGAATCAAAAGTGCAGTGCATGGCAGCCCCTAGTATCAGGAAATCCTGAAGAAAGGAAACACTCAGCTTTCCAAGCTTTGGGTGAACAGTGACCAGGGAAAGGAACTGGGAATGGTTTCTTATACTCTTTAAATAGTGTCTTCCAAGAATCAATTATTTTTGAAACATTAGCCTTTATTATTCCTAGTCTTATTGACACCACTAAAATCCTAACAAATATAATATACTCATCTGATGGCCCTCCAGTTCATCAAAAAGTGAGAAATGAGAAATCTAGTAGTGACCAAGATAAGTTGGTATTTGCAGGGAAAAATAAGCATCTTATTCCCACTACTGCCCTTTAATAGACAACATTGATAACTAATATCAGAGGCCTTTAAGAATACTCAAATCCTAATTTGTATTCTGTCAGAAGTCCAGAGTTGTAGCTTGTATGTTTATAGACTACAGGTTTTGTTATCATTGGAACTATCCATGGTTTGACATACCAAGCTCAGCTGACACTTGTGAAGGTGTATGGAAGGTTTGGTTTGGCCCACATGGGACTGGAACAGTGCCGAAGGAGGAAAAGGATGGAATAAGTTAGAGCCACTTTTTCCATTTCCAGTCACATAGCTTCCTGGAAAGTTATCAGAGCTTTCTGGGGCCAATATCATCAAAATAAAACCACCTTTCCAACCCCATCCCTGGGGGCGGAGCCCTACAGATACTGGAAGGGGGAAGTAATTGAAGTTTTCTTTTGTTTCATAAATGAGACAATTTTCATAGACACATGAAAATGAAAATCCATTTGACCAAAGGATGGACTTTGGTTAACTTGTTTCAGACTCATCTGTGGTTTCTCTTCATAAGACCTTCCTGCTCCTTCCCATACCTTCAGGAAATGATAGATGAATGTGGTCACTTTGGGGAGTGAAGCAAATTCAGGACACAGCGAATGTCTGGAGGCTGGGGAGTTATAAAGGTGAGATGGAACGGAACTGGGTGGCTTCCTGTCTAAGCTGATATATGGTGGTAGCACAGATGAGTGTGAATTCAATGTCCTCAAGAATCTTTGGATTGCTCTGCTGGTGGTGCTCCAAGCCATCTCTGGGTTTGGCAGCCAGGGCTGCATATTGGAAATGGGCAAGTTAGGAGAGTTTTTATATCTTTTAGATATTTCTGAATGGGAAAGAAGGGAACAGAAACACAAAGTCACCTTTTTTGTTGGGAGGTTGAAAAGCTATGGAGGTATGTTTGCTCTAGTTATGGTGCTGGCCAATCCAGCTAGAGCAGACCTACAGCAATAGGTCTGATAGCATTTGCAAATGTTTTGTACTTGGGCAAATTATTTTTGGCCAAACATCTTCCTTTTACATAAAATGAGAGTGAGAAAGAAGGAAGAGTTACAAAGCTGCTTATGTAGGGTAAAGGTGAGGGAAACTTAATCTGGTCCATCTACTTCATTGAGACTTAACCAAAGTGTGTTAGTGTTTGACTCTTTGCTATCTGAAATGCAAAGCTTCCATGGACATTTCTTTTCCCAGAGAACAGGCCAGCTATAACATGATAGTATTTCAGGATATTGGTCCCAAAGCTAAGATATGCAAAGTTTGGCTGAAAGCAGAACCTGTTCTCTGCTCATCATCATATTGCACACAGTGGCTATCTAGCTTCTGCCTTCCACTTTGCTTTACCATCTTATAAAAGCCGCTGCTTTTCTGAAACACCTGTAGAGTTTCTTTGCTTAAAACACCATTGATCATGCAACAGGAGCAAGCTAGGCTCTTTTGCCTTTGGGCAAAACAGGTGAAGACTTCCAGAACCACAGTCAGAGACCTAGACTGCCCCTTCCCTTAACATGGCAAAAATCCTAAGCAGCTCTAAGCAAAAGGAGGTTAACCACTCAGCTACGCAGTCCACTTTAAGTAGACTAGACACTGCTGTAGCTCGTCCTTAACTTTATCTTGTTGATGCTGTCCTTAGATTTTCTTTTCCCTTCATTATTTCCCTCAGATGAAATATTCATTTTAGAACAATTTCTCCCTAAATTAAAGATAGAATTAGTATTTCTCAGAAGCAAAGGGAAGAAAATATAAAGTTGGAAGCAAACATGGTATTTGCATATGAAAGAGAACTGACTTAGATCAGTGGTTGTCAAAATTTGGGGTGTCAGGACCCTGATTCACTCTTAAAAACTACCAAGGACCTCAAAGGACATTTGTATGTATGAGTTACACACAAAAAAGTGAAAAGGAAAGTTAGGCATGTAGTGTTGTAAAACAAGACCACAAAGTATATACACTTCTTGTATCTCCAGAAAAAGAGAGAAAGGGAGATATTTCTAAAGAAAATTGACTTTGGGTTTCAAAACAATGATGCTTTAAATACTAATAGAGTTCACAAATGTTAATATTAACCAAGATAGATAGAAGGAGCTTGGTAGAAATAATAAGAAAAAGCTGAAAACTCATATATTTATTCCCCAAACTACCCTATTAGAAAATTTTGGAATATGTGAGCATATATCCCACTAGTCATCAATATGAAAATAGTGTCAATCTTCAGGTAACCTCTGAAATCACAGAGGACTGTACAGTTGGAGAAAAAGTTAAAAGACACAAATCCCCCAAATTATAGTTCTCTTGCTCATAGACCCTCTAAATTGGTCTTGGAACTTTTTAAAATGATAGCATATTTAGTGTTGTTGGGCTAGGATCAATGCCCAGTTACATCTGAGATCCACTACTCACTGGCTAAAGATCTTTAAAATAGTTAATTAATCTCTCCATTTCTGCAAAACCAAATAATAAATACCAAAGGCAAATTATTTCTGGATGAATATCCAGCAATTTTTTACATTGTTCTTGTACTTTTTTAGTAAATCCGAAATGATGTTAAATTTTAAAAGTTATTAGTAAAATACTTCCATAAGCTGTATGATATGTTTTATGTGTGGATTTGTTGATTTTACTCTATGCATTCAGGGGTTAGTTGTATTTTAGCATTAATTAACATCTTAATACTAATATCAGATGCTGAGATTACTTTTGAAATGTTTGAATTAGAAACTCATATCCAGAAATGATGGCTGCATATGGCTAGCTAGCATTATAAATGTTAAACATTTTTATCATAATTGGTTCAGATAGTGTTCAAGATATACTGATTGACTAGAAATACTCTACAGTAAATGCTCATCCTTTCCTGAACAGGGGTAAGAATTTAGCCTACCTTAATTTTACAATTGGGGCCTTAGGCTGAGGATTCCAAACCAATCCATCCAATAACTTATAATGGGGGATTTTTGTACTTGACCCCAACTAGAAATCTAGCTCTATCCTGCCAAGAGACAGATGCATCATCTGCATCTTGTAACCCTTTTGGCAACAACTTAAAGGAGCCCATAATCCTTGAGCTTATGGCACATGTTGAATGACAGCTTTTTAACCTGTATGCTGATCAATAATTTTAAGATCAGAAGTTGGCTTTCACTATCTGTATCCATGAAGAAAGAGGTTATATTAGTTTTGTAGGGCCATAATACAAAACCACAGATGGGGTGACTTAAAGAATAGAAATTTATTTTCTCAGTGTTCTGGAGCCTGGAAGTTCAAATGCAAATGAGGCAGGATTGGTTTTCCCAAGGCCTCTTTTCTCTTGGTCTTCACATGGCCTTTCCTCTGGGTGCAAGTTTTTTGGTGTTCCTTTTTCTTATAGACATCAGTCACACTGGACATGGGTCCAACCCTGTAGGCTTCATTTTAACATTGTCAGCTCTTCAAAGATCATATCTCCAAACATAGTTTCATTCTGAGGCACTGGGGTTGAGACTTCAACATATTGATTTTGGTGGGTACACAATTAAGCCCATCACCAAGACCTAGAACCAAACTTATCTTTAACTATTGGAAACTCTACAACCTAATAACTGTGAATAAACAACTGGACTTTCATCAGTTTTTAGCATTAGTTTAGCTGGTGCTCCAAACAGTGAATCCTCCAGTCAGAGCTGCTAGAGCTCCAATCTTGCCAAGCAATTTCTCAGTAGGTACAAGACCCAAATGCTAACCCAAACCCTCCCTGGTCATTTCCAGTTACACTAAGTATGCATTCCCACAAACGTTCTAGAATACTTATAAATGCAAAGTGTTTTAAACATTCATGAAGCTTTTCTTGGGACATGTGTGGGTGGGGTGCTTAGAAAAGATTTAATCCAATCTGAGACTCTTGTGCTAGGACAGTGCTGACCGAGCACTGTCATGACAAAAACTAACTTCATGGAACCGGTGTGATGATTAACCTCCCTGGCACATAACTCTTGCATCCTTAACACTATCTAGAGGCTAATACTATCTAGGAAGGCTCTTCTTATGTGTGTAAAATTTACCAGGTCAACCTGTGATCTAAAGCTGAAATGCCACATATAGCAATGTTAAAATTTAGTTTAATAGAAAGTGTAATAAGTATTAATGCCTGCCTGCAGTTAGAATAATCAAATGATTTCAATGTATTAAAATCTCATAACAAGCATGCAGATCAGTTTAAACTTATGTTTACAGATTTTCAATTATTTCCTGAAGGTTGCATGTTCTATAATGAGCACTGAGCAATTCACACGTAAGAAACTAGTTTCTTAACCAATTGCACCCAAACAGAGTACGTGGGAAAAAAAATAAATACAATACTTTTGCAATTTTCTTATTAGTTAGAATTCAACTGCCATAATATTTGCTGAGATTTATGAAATTCACAACATCAATATGCAAACACATATTCATGGATCCTGATAGGAAATTCAATTGTCCATAAAATGTACATCAAATATATGAAAGGCCTCTTTTCCATGGCTCTCAGGGGGCATAGGTAGATTCTTGTCCATTTTCCTCAGTACTTATAAATTCATGGCTCAGAGACTATGGCTTCCAGCTTTCAGTGATGGAAGAGATTAATACCAGCTCTTAGATTATAAACATTTTTTTAGTTTGTTTTGTTTTGATTTTGGGAACAAATACGAAAAACACTAGCCCTAGTTCGATTTGGGCTGAAGCGATGAACCCTCTCTTCCCAACTTCTACCCCAGGGTTTATTGCTGTCTTCTTTGAGGGATGGAAGAAAAGTGTGTCACATATTTTATCCCCAAGACCTTATGTTTGATGATGCTGCTTCCTTTCTGGGGGGACCAGTCAAATCCATTTTTGTTCAGCAACACAGCTGTCTTTAGCTCTGTCTTTAGGTTCTGAGGCACTTGCTTGACAAGTTTTGAGCATTTAGGTGTGACATGGAGATGAGCTGCCTAGATTGTCTTTCAGGGAAGGACTTGCTGACCAGCTGTGGGAGTGCTGAAGGCAGGCTGCCTCTGGCTATAGGTTCCTGCAGGGTCCATATAGCTCATTTGAAATCCTGCCCCTGTGGTGGTAGCTCCTTTCCAATTAGGGCTTTATGATCTGGACATTTTGGTGCAAAGTGACAGGCAAGTTTCTCTCCAGAGTTTTCCCCTGGTGATGAAGGATTTGTCAGGGCTACATAGCACTTATACTTCTCTCTCTGCCCAGGCTTGCTTTTCTTGCTTCCCCCCCCCCACAGGTGATGATCCCTAATAAGCACCTTGTACCTGACTTTGGTTGAGAATCTACTTCTGGAAAACCCCACCGTTGGCTGACTCTCTTTCTGTCTGATCTCTTGTCTTACTTGACTTCCTTCCCTTAATCCCTGAAGTGGTAGAACAGGGACATCGGATAATAACACCAAATTCAAATCTGAGAACTAATACCATAGAATTTTGAAAACACACAAAGACGTATGTGTAACTTTCTTCTTCCTATTTATTCCATCAATGAACACAGAGGGATGAAATACACTTCCTGTTGGCAGAAAACCAACATTTTTGTGATGAGTCAGTGACATCAGACTCAAGGGCATTGGGACTGTTTTGTGGATTTTGAGTTTTAATCTAGTTGCCAAAGGACAGGTCTAGGCTGGAGGCGGCTCTCTGTTTCTGAACCATGGTCAAGGAAGAAGAGAATATTGAGAAAATCGTAAAGAAATCTGGAAGAAAGTTTGAGGGAAAACTACAGAATTTTTTTCTCCACTTCCCTTGGAGAAAAAGAACAGTGAAATTCAAGTTCCAGGAGACTTGGTTATGGTGACTAAATGGCCTCTGAAGAAAGGTGGTACTGTATTTTATTAAGCACAGGACATTTTTCTTTTCATGGATATTCTTTCATACATTGTATGCCCACTGTGAGGTGCCTGTCTGTGTTTTTGAGGTCTTGTTACCATTTAATGTCACCATGCATGTTAATCTCCAGTTATGTGGGCTTCATCTGTGTTTTAAGAGATCAGAACTATCTGACACATATGAGGAAGTGACACAGGGTTTTACGTAAGACTTAAATTTCTGTGAAGGAATGAACGGCACTTTGCCCTTGATCTGCTCATTGAATGCTTTTTAATATTAATGTGCTATTTAAAAATGCATCATTTGCCTCCAAAGTGGCTCAGTGGGCAGCATTAGAGCCCGTGGGCAGTCTACAAGGCCCAGAGTGAAGCAGCTGATGGCTATTTATCACACATTACTGCTGCCTCCCAAGGATCAAAACTTACAGCACGACTTGTCAGGAAGAAAGGGTTTCTATCTATTCTGTGGCATTGAAACTAAGGTTTGTGTAACTTAAGCTACCTAATTCTTAGAATGTCACTACATTTCTTTACAGGTCAAAATTTCTTATTTCTTTCATAAACTCTTCCACATGTGCCTCTATGTAGAACACACCTTTGTGGCTGATTTTTTAACCAGCATCACCATCAACAAAGACAGGGGGTGAGAAAACACTTCTGGTAGCTTGGCCTGCACTGTAGCAGGCTTAAAATCTTCTTTTTGTTTCTAAAGAGGCAACATACTGAAAGACACGTTTCTAGACAAATTTATGGGCTGCTTCTATTCCTGTGCTGCTAAAAATATAGGATTAGGCTAGAGCCAGACAGATGCTATAAGTACTGTAGGAAAGAAATATAGATTCTAGGTGGGAAGCTATAGAAACCGAGATAGAACCATGAACATGTAAGCTGAGTGGTTGAGTTTTAACTCAGCAGAAATACTTGTTCTATTTAGTGTTTGTTATTCTCAAATGGTAAATCTTAGAGAAAACAGTGGTAGAGAAAGTGAAACAAGAGTTTATTATGAAAATGAGCCCATAACTGGAGATGTGTTACGAGTCCCATATCATTGCCTGATGGAGGCACAGCTAACCCAGCACAGAGTCAGACTGTGGCTGGAAGTTGGATTCAGCACAATCTGATCTGTTTTCTTCCCCCAAATATTCTTGTATTATTTTGCTTGAAGTATTTCTATATCACTCTAACATGAATAGTGCCCAGGAATCATATTATTTGTTTAGAACAGGAACTTTTCTGAGACAGAGAGAAACAAATCTGCAAAGCAATAGAACATGAGTTTTCTTTTTGTTTTCATAGACTAAGGTAAGGAAAAATTTTTCCCCAAAGATAGCCTACCTTACTTTAGAGGAGGGCTGTTTTTTTCCTTCATTTATTCATTTATTCATAGATATAGCATTTATTGAGCTTGTATTACAGGGACTGGGATTTAAAATGAGTAATGCTGGGGCTGTTTTTTCAACTACTCCATTGCCTTCATACAGTCAAAACTCAAGTGGTTGATTCATTTTCCCATTATTTTCCCCTACCTGATCCATGACTTTCCATGTTACTGTGTGGAGCCTCTCACTCTGAGCCATGTGACTTGCTTGGCCAATGGGATAGCCACATATACCCCTTTGCCTTTGGACTTGCTCATCTTCCTCCTGTATCATCAACAGGAGAACATGCCTGGGCCATTCTGCTGGAGGATAAGAGACATGTCAAAGAGAGCCACGTTGCTCCAGGCATCCATGTTGAGATTTTAGATCAGTCAACAGACAGCATGTCCCAGACATGTGAGGAAGTCCATTCAGGATCGGCAAAACTTCCCATTTGATCCACAGATCTCTGCAAATCCATGAGTAGATAATACAGTAAGAGAAACCATGCCCAGGCCAGGCCCTAGGATCATGAGCTCAATAAACAGTCTCTGCCACTAAGGTCTTGTGGTCACTATGTGGCTTTATTACAGCCAGGTCTAACTAGTGGATCTCCCCAAGGGCTAGGCCTAGAACTCCTCCTGTTTCAGAGGCCTTTGCTGACCTTCAAATTGGATTCTGAGTAGAACTGAAGCTCTTCACAAAGATTGATATTTTTTTGCTTATTTTTGCCTTTAAAGTCATTCTGGGTTGAAAGCATCTGACTCTCATGTGCTTCCTATGCCATATGCTGCCAAATACACTCAGGGGGATTCTTTTGGCCAGTAAAGCTGTCAGTGAGCAATGGTATCTTGGCCAGGCCATTTCCCAACATGCCACAGCATGCAGCTTCTCTGTACTAACCACAGGTCTGGGAAGCTTTTTTCAGCCTGTCCACTCCCATCCAGGCTTGGCTTCTGCCTCAGGCAGCCCTTTTCTAAAGGTTGTCCGGGGATCCTCCAGTTTTTCCATGCAGAGCAAACTTCTCAGGCTATCTAAATTTAAAAGCACATATAATTTTATTTGACATTACCCTTTTCAATAAATCCATTTATTATTTAGAATGATTCATATTGTGAGAAATATTACATAACTAATATGGTTGATTAAATATTGTATGCACAGTTATATCTATAATCAACTGCACATCAGCTTCTTGGTCCAGAAAGTAAGCTAGTTAGTGCATGATGTTGAAAATTGAAGGTTGTATCAAATATCCTATATGAACAATTCCTGTCTAAGAAATAAGATCAATTTTACATTTTCTAAATATATGCCTGGAAAAGGCAGAATTTTTGATCTCAGAAGCTCTCAGAGATTATCTCCAAATCTGTAGTTTAATAGAAAGTTAAAGTTGAGAGAATTTCTCAAGGTCAAGCTGACAAAGCCAGGACTATTATCTAACATTTTAATTAGATAAAAAGTTATTAATTTCCTCTTAAAATCTTAAAAATATATTAGCCTATACAGTTCTCACCTATGCAATATTTATATGTGGTAATTTAATTTTTTGAACATTTTAATTTTTTTCTAATCTATAATCCATTGTTACCTTTAGTGTCTTTCTGACTACACTTGGGAAGAAAAAGAGAAAAATTGAAGCCTAGGAATTTTGGAAATAATCAGAGTCTAATTTTCCCTTCCCCACTTATTAGCTATGAACTATCATTGGTCAAATCACTTCACCTCTCTGAGCCTCAATTATTTTATCTTTAAAGAGGAATGATAATGCCTAACCCAGAAGTGAGAAATCAACGTAGAAAGATTATCACAGGACCGGGCAAAATAGTAAACATTCAAAAGATTATAGCTGTGTTAACTCTCTGCCTGATCTTTAGTCATTTTGTGCCCATGGTTGGCTGGGAAAGGACCCTTGGTGAATGATAAGGACCATGGAATTAAAATAGGTGTAATTGGTTGGACATTCTGGCACTTGCCTGTAATTGCAGTGGCTTGTGGGGCTGAGACAGAATTTCAAGTTCAAGGCCAGAGGCCAGCCTCAGTAGCTTAGCAAGGCCCTGAGTATTCTAGTGAAACCTTGTAGCTCAATGGTTAAGCACCCCGAGGTTTAATCCTAGTCAAAAAAAAGTGTGGGGGTGGTATAACTGGCCTCCTGGCAGACAACACAAAGCAAAGAGTAAAATTCATGAGTTTAGCACCCAGATACAAGACTGTATTACCATTCTAGAAAAAAGCCTTTGGGTACTCCTATTCTGCAGAAATGTATTGGAAGCATGAAAACTTTCACTACCTGTACTTCACAAAGTGGTTTAGTTTAACACACACACACACACACACACACACACACACACACATTACAGAGGCATCTGTGAGTATGATATGGGAAGGTGACTTGCTCAAAACTGAGTTCAAAACTATAATGTGCAAATAAAGAAATTCTAGCAAGGACCTAAATCAGTTTTTGATCAAAATAGTTCTTTGGAATTTTTGAGTGAAGTCTGGAATTTGGCCAACTGGACTGAGCTATAAAATATTATTTTAAATACTGTGCAAAAGGTAACAGTACACAAATCCCAAATCCAAAGATTGTAGTTCCTTTTGGAAACTAGTATTTTTTATTTCTCATAAAACAAAAATGTATCTACTAATTAATGCTGGTTTTTGGTAGAGGGAAATAATTCAAGTTATTCTAGAATTGTTTATATTATTTAAATGAAAAAATAATAATAAAAATGCTCCTAACTCATGGTGCCTGTTAATATTCTTGTGAAACTGTATGAAACAGTTACCTTAAGGAATTAAAATAGCCACTAAGAAAGGACATAAAACATGACTCCACAAGTTCATTTTGGTAAGTGGAATGCATTTGGACACCGTATTATTACCTATGGCTGCAGTAATGTGACTAAAAGCTCTAGGTGGGAACACTTCCTTGCCTGTTTCCTGCTTCTATTGGTTACTAGAAATTCTTGTTATTCTCTGTCCTGTGGCTGCATTGCTCCAATTACTGCTTACATCTTCATGTGATCATCTTTCCCTGGGTATGTCTTTGGATAAAAAAATTTTTTTCATCTTCTTATAAGGCCACTGGCCATGTTAGATTTAAGGTCCAACCTAATCCAGTATGACCTCATTTATATCTAACTGCATTGGCAAAATAAAGGAACTTATGAGGTTCCAGTAGACATAAGTTTTAGAGCAACACTAGGACGCAGAACAAACATCAAAACTGACACAATGCACAGCATTCTCTCTGTCTTGCTCAAAGGAGCAAGGAAGTCAGAGAAGGAACTTGCCAAGTGTAGAACTTTGTTTACAGAAGAATTGCTTGAGTGTTAAAAGTCAAGTGACACTGGATGTGAAAGTTGCCTCTGGTTATTTTACATTTTTCTCTGTGTGTGTTTTGTATGCGTGATCTATATTAATATCATTCAGCTTTTAAATTGGGGGAGGGAGAGGAAATGTTCAAAAGCATATATTTAGTGGAAGTATCAGCTTTTAATATTTATGATGTTCCCCAATAAACAGCCAATGTAGTTTAAATGGAAAATGCAGGTAGCACTCATCTTCATCATTTCTTCAATTGATCATGTTGTGATATTTATGTTATTACCAAAGAATTTGCTGAACAATGGAAAGAAGAGAGGAAGAAAGAAGATAGATTGGGGTAAAAGGAATTAACTTCAGAAAAAAAAAGTCTTTATCTGCAAACATGCCCACATACAACATGTCTGATGGAGGTTTTTATAGAAAGTCATACATACCTGAGGCATCTGCTTCCTTCCCTTTGCTGGTCTGGGAAACAGGAGTCCTGAGTTCAATTCTCAGCTCTGTCACTGAATGATAATGATTTGTCCATCTTTTTTGTGTTTGTAAAACTGGGAAAATTCTTTCTCTTGTCATCTTTCAAGTCCATTATGAGGATTAAATATGATAATGGAAATGCAAGGACATTGAATTCTAAAAGAAAAAAAATTCCTGTGATTGTCATATCTTATTGTCTGTTCAGCTTGGACACTGAATGGCTATTCTTGGCAGAACCTAGAATTTATCTTCTTCCTCTGTGATATAACAAGAGTGACCACTTTTTTTTTCTTTTTAGTAACTGCTATGCTTATATTGACTATGCAAAATGGACTTTATTGTCCCCATTTTACAGAGAAGTACTTGAAAATAAGGACTAAGTGAGTTCCCCAGGGCAACTCAAACTTGATCCTCAAAGTCACCCAACTTGAAAGTGGCAGGACCAGCATTCTCCACTAAAGGCAAATTAGTTTTCCTTTCCCTCCACTCCACCAAAATTCCCCTGGATTTTACATACACACACACACACACACACACACACACACACACCTGCAGCTTCCTTTCCGTGTACCAAGGGTGTTGTGCAAATTAGTCATTTGGTTTAAAAAAAATCAATCTCCACCATTATTAGATGGCATTTGAGCTTAATCAAAAAGAATTGTTGGAGAGAATTTTTTGGTTTTCATCTGGCTATTAGTGGGCTCTGAGTTTCTGTGCTTCTGTATTGATGGAATCAAAATGAACTGGGAGTGCTCCATATGCAGTTTTGCAAGTCTAAGTACAGCCATTTTTCCACTTAAGTCTCAGCTTAGGGATGGTGCTCTGTGATGGCAAACAAGGGCTTTCCACTTGTTCCTGGGATCCAGGTCAGCTAGGACCCAAACCGTTCAGGAAAACCTGGGGCCTAGCCAAGCTCAGCCGCCTCTCCACTGTCCAGAATGGAGCCTGCTTTTCCACAAGGCTCTGGAAGACGGAGTTCAGGAAGATAGCATTGATTTTTAATTACTTTTTATTCTGTCCTTCAAAAATTTTCTGTTTTGTTAATGCCTTATAATGTATCTAATTTAGTAGTGCGATCGTAGCTATATTGAAGGTGTGTGTTCAAGAATGTTTTATTGCTGGAGGATATGATAAGTAAAGCTTGGAAGCCACTGAACCAGTACAATAGAGCCATTTAGCCCTATCAGGGACTTGGACTGACACTTTCAGAACCCTGGATGTGGGTCATTTTAGTAGGAAACTATGAGAGCTATAGTTCTTTGAATAAATAAGGCCACAATGACAATAACACTTTGTTCCTCTTCGTCACCCTTCAGGTTTTACCTACGAAAATGAGTCAATGTCTGTACTAATCAGCCTGTTTCCCATTCTTCATGGCTCACCCTGGTCATAACTGCACAAGTGGCCGTATCTTCTAAACAGTGGGGAGGGAGAATCGACAGCAATCAAAAAGCAGCTCAGCTTCAGCTCTCTCCCTGCTCCTACAGCCACCAGAATCCCAGCAGCTCAGAGCTGGATAATAACCAGATAAAACTGAAAAATTAACTCAAGCAATTAATTTTGATTAAACCTAGGTGGTATCTAATAATGATGGAAATGAATTTATTTAAACCCAATGACTAATTCTCAATGCTCACTTTTCCAGTTAGTGACTGTTGTGACTCTTCATGTGACCCCAAGTCACCTTGGATTCACCTTAATTTCCTAAACAGGCATGCAGATTCTGTTCATTATGCACAGAGCTCTTTTTTGGAGTGGTGAGCATTGTCTTACCTCCTCTTGATTTTTGTTAATCTCACAGCCACACAGTCCTTTCTCAGGGAATATTGCAAAGCAGCTCCAATTCAATAGCATTTCTGTGGTCGAGGGGTTTATGTAATTACAGAAGTTCTGTCGTTGTTTTGAATGTTATATCCCTGTTGTGGAATTATGTTTGGAATTTATCCTAAAGGACGGGAAAGGGATTGTATTTATTTTGTTTGAACATTTCTTATCACAGAACTATGTTGGAGACAACCCCCAATGACACAAACATTCAAACACCACCTTCAGATGTAATATTGATTTATAAAACAACAGTATACTGCTGCCAAGCTTCACTCTTGAATACTGAAGGTCTTCAATTCCCAACAAATTACTGGCATTTCTACCAATTTACAAATTAGAGTTTCCTCCGAATATTTCACAGTCCTTAATATTCTAGTCACCTTCCTCCTCTGACATCCCTCTTGAAATCTGTGTGTGGGGAGGAGAGGGGGCAGGAGAAAGTAGAGCATTTATAAAATTGGAGTTAAAAAAATCTAGATCAACTTTTATCCTTAGGCAAATTATGCACAGAGTTAAATTAAACCACTATATGTAGATTGAAGAATCAGAGGTGGAGGAGGGGTCAGAGACACTGAGATCAAAGTTTCTGTTCTTTGAACAAAATCCCTTTGAAAAGCCCCCATACCACCTATTCTGCTTGTTAATGTTTTGACTGGGAGTGTCTAGCGGTGTCATCAGCAGCCGAATATTTTTAATACCATATTTTATTTTACTTTCTGTGTTTGGTTAGCTCTACTTAGCAAAGTGCCAGATCCTTTGCCAGTTCTGTTCTACGTCTCTTAAGGGAATATTTTTGTTAATTGCAAATATTTGATTGACAAACACAGGATGCAATTAGTAGTCAGGCACAGTAGGAATGTGCAGTGAACTGGATTCCTGAACCAACGGATCTCAACTCTCTCAGCTTGATCTGAAATCAACTTGAGCATTTCAACCATATGTTTGCCTCAAACTTTCTCTTTCCTATGAACATTGCTTATCTCCCCAAACTAGTTTTCTTTTCCCCTTGCTTTACCAGGGAAGCTAATTCCTTTACGATCAAGCCAAATGAAGAAAGAAAATTCTTCACAAGTTTCATTCTGGTGGGGCTCTTTGACCATGGCGGTAAAAATTAATGTGGACAAGATTACACATGCCAGTTTTTCCTCTCCAAAGCCCTGGGTGAAAAAAGAATCTAACCTTTGTTGAATTCAGACATTCTTTTTTTTTTTTTTTTGCATAGCTATTTAAAACAACATTCACCATCTGATGATCTTTTTCAATTACATTTTGCTTCTTTATATTTGTATAGTAAGATGAACCTTTTGTTCTGTCTTACTCAATGTAGTATGTGAAACAAAGTTCTGCTGTGAAAATAATAAGCCAGGCATTACAGAAGGTCTTCTTTATGCTGCAAATCAATCAGAGATAACTAGAATCTGAGGCCCCTACAAGAATTAATTAAAACTCACAGAATTGGAGGGGAAAGAAAGAACTTTAAAATTTGAGATACAGCTTTAAAAAGTCTTTGGAAAATTTAAGCTATTCTACTATTGATCTGATGTTTAAAAAATGCAGACAGGTGAAAAATTGAGAAAAATAATGCAGTCAAGCTGGGTTTGTGGCTCTAAAACCACCAATTGTCAAGTCGTTTTCACAGACTTGACATATGAGTAGCTCTCTCTAAAGGATAAGCAAATGCATATGGACATCATGGGCAAAGAAGTAAGAAATCTCTCAAGGCTGGAGGACAGTACATCCCATGCTTAGGGACATCCTGCAAGTACATAGCAAATGATGTGGGGCCTTCAGCGAAGATGGGGAATCTGAAACCCAGGGAAATTTTAAATTAGTTCAAGGACACACTAGAAGAGCTCCGTGATATGGAAATATAGAACAGGAATCCTGACATGCAGCCCATGAAACCAGAATGCTTGTCAAGTCTGTCAATTATAATGTGCCACATTCCAAATAAAGCTTTAAAAGCAGGCATCTTAAGGCTACAAGGCGCTACAGCAGCTCATCTTGACCATCCTCCTGCCTCTAGAAAAACTGGGATTAATTTTTTTTTCTAAGTAGCAGCATATTCCAAACACACAAGTAAAAGATGCTCATCATGTTTAGAAATTAAATAATACTACGGAAGAGGAAAGTAGCAATCTGGAAAAATAAAAAGGCAATCTCATGTTCTTTTATTTCTCTCTTTTCTTCATGCCATGACCGTTCTTAGCTTGGTCACCATGAAAATGTGTGTTGAATCTGCCTCATTTCTCAGCACACTAACACAGCAGACTCATTGGGTACCCTTTTACCATTACTCGGGACCTTGTCGAAACTGATCTCATCAACTAAGCTCCCCTAATTCATGTAAGCTCACCATAGCTGGTCTTGGATGTCATAGATCCTTGGAAACAAACAAGTTTGGAGGTGGAAGGGGGCAGAAGGGAGACCCACCCATTCAACAGATAGGCACAAGAGCCTCAGGGAATGGCTGACTGCTTTGGATCATTGAAAGTAATTTCCAAAGCCTATTTCTCAATGGTTAGGTGGTTTTATTCCTGTAATTCAGGAAGGATGCGGGAATGAAGGAGACATCAATGCAGAGAAGAATAAATTGGAGCACCTCTGCAGGCAGACTGGATGTATTTGGTGAAAGCTTTCTGAGATAGAGATAAACATTTTGTGTATAGGAGAAGGGTGGCTGGTTTAGGAGGGGAGACCCTCATCTTTTAGACAAAAATAGGGTTACACCACAAATGACATGATCATAACCACAAACCTTCTGATAGGAATGAAATAATGCACTTGGTAGGGCTGCTGTATTTTAGTGTATGTGTGTCTCGCCCTCTGTGCTATCTTCAGAGACTACAGGCCCTCAGAGAGTCAGGTCTGCTTGGCTGAGGCTTCTCATTTGTCTCAGTTTGTAGTTTCTTTTGCTATAGCATGCTCTGGCCTCTGTGTGCACTTACACCTAAGGTTCTAAAGGCTTCTCTGGTAGGGATTCTATTTCTCTTTCTTAAACAAACCTCTGTTGCTCTCAGTAGGAATTCTTTGCCACTTTGCCAAAGGTTCTGAAATAAAAGTATGAGAATCACCTTTCAGGCCTGTTAAAATGCAGATTTCTGGGCCTCAGCTTCAGAGATTCCAGTTCAGCAGGTTTGAAATGGGACCCCAGATTCTGCATTTCTAACAAGGACTCAGAGGCTATTGCTGGGGCTGCTACTGGGCCAGGGGCCACACTTGGAGACCTACTGCTTTATAAACAGAAGCTATGTTCATGCATGTTATTCTTAACTTTGTAGTATGCAAACAGATAATGAAAGAGGCAGAGAAGGAAATAATGCTTGGCGTTTACCAGCTGCTCCTTAAATATTTTTAAATGATGGAGTTGAGGACTGCTTTTACTCTCCATTTGCTTATATCAGCCCCTGTCTGGAAAAAAAATAATTATGAAGCTGAATAAATTCCAAAACATTTCTGTTTTTCCCCTACCCTAAGTTGGATTCAAATCCAGCACTCTCTAACTTTGCAAAATTGGGAAGCAATTCTGTTATTTAGGATTTATAAACCTTGGTTTCCTCAGTTGCAAAATGGGGGAAATGAAGATATTATAGGGATTAAATAAAATAGCTGTTGTTCTAGTTCTTAGCAAAATTCCTGAGTGCAAAAATGTTTATTCCTTTTTCCTCATTTAACAGTTGGTAAATTTTTTTGTAGATAAAGGAAATGAACAGGAGGCATTCTTTAAAATAAGAAGTGAACCTTTAATTATGCCTCAGTATATAATTCTCCAAATATGAAAAAAGAAAAAGTATATAGCCTGTTTACCAGTGTGGTTCCATGTGAAAAAGAACAGAAATCTCCTGCACTAAAAAAATATTTTTCTAAGAGCATTTGGATGCAATTAATCAGTTTGTTTTAATTTATGCGGAACCACTCAATTGTTTAATGGTTTAGTACATAACAAATAAGTGATGAGAAACTTTAAAAATCAGTGCACCAAGTGTCCCAGATGTTCATCAGCTGTTTAGAAGTACATACACCTGTAGCTTGGTATTAAAAGTTCAGAATATTTCATGCAGCTGTTAGTTTTCTTGCAAGATATATATTTAAAAGATCTTGAAACACTAAAGAAAAAACAAAATAAAGAACAAATAAAATAATATGATAAAGAATTCAGAACAGATTGAAAGTTAGGTTTTATATTTTTTGATAGCCTTGTGGTCAGATATATGTACTTTGTTTCTTTATATAAATGACAAAATAAAAAGGATTCATTTTAAAAATTAACTCCTTTCATTGAATGAAACTACAAGTATAAGTAGATGGCAATTTCTATAACACATATATTATTTGTGTACTTATTTTTCGTTTAATTTATGTAAAAATACTTACATAATTACCATGTTCCTGCCATTATTTTAAGGGATTTATGATATTTAAATGATATCACAAGTATGAACCCATTTAATCCTTATAATAACCTTATAAGATAAGTGTAATGTGCATCACCTCCATTTAGTAGTTAAAAATATAATTATATATATGATTTTATTTCATGTTCTAAAGTACTTGTTACTTATAGCTATTTACTATGCTTTTTATTTCCTACCAATCTCTCAACTTTAATAATATTTATAACAATAATATAATATTAATAATTTTTATAATAATATTTATAACAATTTTATTCTTTCTTCTTTAAAAAAAGAGGCATCAATAAATTAAAAATTATCCAGAATCACCTAATTCATAAATGGAGTGGCAAGGATTTGAACCTGGTGGTGGCGGTGGGAGGCCGTCTTACATTAAGCACCTGCTCACCTTCTGCCACTGTCTAATAATTCACCATGTGACCTACACTGAGATGGGGATGCAAGTGATAAGTGACTCTACCTGCTAGATTTCACTACTTCACTGGGGTTAAGAACACTATAGGATCTGTTAAGTAAAACTTCAGGTGTTGAGTGACAAGTGCCAATATTTATAGGGTATAGACAGAGGCCCCAAACTGGAGAACTTCAGGCCAAATATGGTTTATGGAATTTTGTTTGGCTCATAAAATCGTTTAAAATTTCTGAGCTAATGTCTTAAAATTAAAACTGTGTAACAACATTCCATATTTTTGACCTAAAACATTAGTTTAAGAAATATTGTGCCCAAATTTGTACATAAAATAATAATGATGGCACCAAATTCTCTCCTGACATTTGAACAACATATACACATGTGTTTTTATCAGATCACGTACATTACTTACTAAGCTCATGAGTTGAGCGATATGCATGTGACCTAAGAAAGGGGTACTGGAACCCTGGCCAAAACTCTTGCCCGGAATATTTGTAAAAGTCTCAGGAAACAATGTCATTTGAGCTAAACTTCAAAAGAGGAGAGGACCAGTGTTTGCAGCAAGACCACAGTGATCCTTCTGATTCTGACACCCTAGAATATGTTCCTACAAAATAGCTCTAAATGCAACTGAAGTACTCACGCCACACTGTAGCATTCCAGTATTATTTTTTTATGGTAGATACCATTTGACTAGATGCAAAATACACTTGCCTGGATAGTGGACATTGTTCATTCACTATAGTAAGTATTGCTGGTTTGACTTCTCTGAATTAGAATGAAAACTCTCTCTAAAATACACCCTATATAAAAACAGGGATCTGTGTGTATTGATCAATCACAGTATTTCTGGAACCTAGTGTTCTGACTAAGAAGTTGTGAAAGCTCAGTGGTGTTCTAGTAAGACACATGGACAGATGGAAGAAAGGAGCGAGAGGAAGAGAGAAATTAAGGGAGAATAAAAAGGGATATGGAGAGAAAGAAAAGAAGGGATGAAGGAAGTAAGAAAACAGAGGTATCTGGTGGATGTGTCTCTCTCACTGCTGAATGTGAATAATGGTCACTGACAACATCCAAGAATATTACAAAAACAGTGGGAATTGTAAGATTGTACAAGTTCTTTCCACGTTTGGTAAAGATCAAACTTGTGATTTCTTTAAGAAATGGTCAGAGCCACGATTTCTGAAGGTATATTCCTTGAATCTCCCCATCTCGGGGGAGTGTTTGCTGTACCCTGACCCCACCTCCAGATCTATGGAATGCAGTCATTATGCATTTATGCATACCAGGTAATTACTGCACATGGCCAACCTTCCACATCAAATTTTGGTAGAACTACCATTCAGTAGAGAAGAAGGTTTAGCAACCTGTGTTTTGAGCCTGGAATCACAAGATTCACCCAATCCAATTAAAGTCAGTTTAATTGGAAGTTATATGGTGAGTTTTGCACAGATGCTAAATCAGTCTGTCACTTCCTGATTAAGCCAGGGTTTTACCTGACTGGTGAGTGCTTTGTTTAATGCAAGTTTATGTGTTGCCATGTATCTTCCAAAGTGTCATTTAAAATTCTTCAGACACAGGATTAATGAGTCGGTTGTTTTATTTAGTCATTTGTTATTTCAGCTAATTTGATTTTTAACTAAGAAGAATGCAAATTATAGAGGCTACCAAATTTTTGGTTTTTGTTTGGCTGATGCAATAATATTTTTTTAAAAAAAAGAATTTGCATGCCTTAATGGGCACATTTAGACATAGGATCTGCCCAGTTTTGCCATAGGACCCAACACTTCCTATTTTATATACCAACCCATTTCCCACTTTGATGGTACCTGCTTACCTATTTGGGTTTGCATCCTCAAAAAGCAAAACAGAATAGAAGAGAAACTTGGGGGTAAATGCTCAATTATCTCTCTCCTAAGTTATTGCTATAGTCTAGTTATAGGACTTCTACTTCCCTCTTGTTGCCTTAACTCCTTGTTGTCTATACAAAGTTCAGATGATCCTGTCAAAGGATGAATCCCTCATAAGTTCCCATATCATTCTTGCAAAACTTAACATTCTTATCATAAAATTCATAAACAGTGACCTAACCTCTAACTGTCTCTCTGCCCTCATCCCCAATCTCTCTGCCCTTCCCTATTCTGTTCTTCTGCTTTTGTATCCTCTTGTAGTCTAACTTCATTCACAACCCTGGGTTCTTGCACTAATGCTAATGACCACTTCTTCCCATACTTTCCCACTTTCTCCTGATCTTTGCTTAGATGTCTCTTTCTTAAGGTAAACGTCCCTCACTATATGTTTAAAATAGTGCCCTTGACTACTTTATTTCTACCTTGTTTACTTTTGTGTCACATTAGATGATTTTTCTTATCATTTTAGTTTTTGTGTCTACAACTAAAAATGTAAACCGCCTGTGGGAAGGAACATTTTGTTCACAGATGTTTCCCCAACATCCTGAGCAGTGCCTGGAATAGACTAGACAATTAATAAAAATCAATGTTGGTTGAATGTCTAATTACTCATTTGTTCATAAAGCCTAGACATCAATTTTTTTTTTCATCTGAAGGTGATGATGAACATGACTCTCAACCTACCCCATCAGCTTATGTTAGATACTTTGAGAAATAGACAGCATAAAGTGTTTTATTTTCATTCCACAAAAGCAGGTTAATTCACTTAATTGTTGCTGTCTAAAGTGTCAGGAAGAAACATCTTAGCAATAAATAATGCATTTGGAGTCAATGGGTTTGGTTTTTTTGGTAGCTTGGGTATATTTTACCACCTTATACTTGTTTCTTATCTTTAAATTTTTCCAGAAGGAACTATGAGCACCAGCCTGCATTGGGAAGCTGTAAGGGCCATTGAAACCCCTCCTCTCCATGAAGAATCTGTGTATCATTTATCTTCAAGGCACCAACAGAGTTTTGCTTTGTCATACAAAGTTTATTGATTCTTTTGTAGCAGCTTCATTTGAAAATTAATTTGGAATTTAAGCAATGACCTCTTTGAGAAATAGTGAACACCTAATTTTTTATGCCGAGCCTTCTGAACATTTAGTAATGTGGTCTGAGTCACACTGAAATAGAAGCTTCATTTTCTACTCTGAATTTTACACAATACAATTTTACCTATAAAAGACAGCACATCTCAGTAAACTCTGGAAATATAAATTTGCAATTTCCCCCTTCTTAGAGTCGGCCATACAATGCAATTACCATAAGAAGATTGCTTTAAATATGCAATTATAAATATGGCATGATTCTGTAAATTATCTGTAATTTATTTATAAATCTGCTGAAAAAGCTAATGTTTAACACATGCACACATTTTTTTATATTCCCTTTCCCTTCAGATCTGTCATATCTTTAGATAAATATACTTAATGAGGGTTTATTATGGAAATAAAATAATCTAAACAGTATTTTATGGTCTACTGTACTATGAAAGAGTTATTTTAAAAGCCTATTAAAGTCCCTGCTTGGGCTTGTCCAACTTGGTATAAGTGAGGAATGAAAACCTAGAAGAAAATTCCCATTTTGATTCTTCAATCAAATACATTCTTTTGTATTATTCAATCAACAGGCCTTCTTTTTTTTCCTGCTACCCTGTATCTTTAAATCACAGATGAAATGATGTCAAGAGAATAATTTTTTCCTCATGAACTGTTGATATTAAAACAGACCAGGTTTTAGAATCAACGTTTTCATCCATTAAAAATAGCCGAGGAAATATATATATTTCTTCTATAAAAACTTCTTTGAGATCTAAGCATCAATTAGCTTTTTTTAAAAAAAGAAATATGTTAAGAAATTATAGCTAGCTTCTGCAAGTTCTTTATATCACTGACTAGTTTGATGAGACATTGTAGTCAAAGAGGGGTATTTTAGGGGTGCTCACAATGGCGGGCTTCAGTTTGGATTCCCAAAATGGTATTCCCCCAATAAATGGGGAATGAAGGGCAATTCACAACATTTTTGGATTACAGAAAGGGCTTACATGCCCAGCCCCCAATCTATATGTTGAAAATTCAGCCACCCTACAATACTCCCCAAAGAAAACAAACTTCCTTAAACTCCTTAACTTGAATTTTGGGGTCCTATCCCAATCATCTCTGTATCCTTAACATCTATGGCACCCTCCACCTACAAGTGAGATAGTAGAGTATACAAAATGATAATACAAGTGACCTATCACCAGAAAGGCACTAAAAAAAAGTGAAGGAGAACTCCAAACATCTTTATGTTCAAATGTAGATGGCCAGGGGTGGGGAGCAGACTATGGCGAAAAGGCTTTAGCTTTATGACATAAACAACACTGATCTGTATATCACCTCTAGACATTAGGCATCATGTGTTGAAGCATCTGAGCACATGACTATTTTTTCCATTACTTAATTTTCACACAATATTCTAATAAAACCTTCTTATTGGTGCATTATAATTATACATAATAATGGGGATTCATTGTGACATATTTATACATGCACATAACATAATTTCAAGTCTTTTGAGGACAATCCAGGGCAACGATGATCAAAAAAATTCCCATTTTCTTTTTCTTCTTTTTTGTACTGGGGATTGAAATCAGGGCCACTGGACCACTGAGTCACATCCCCAGCCCTATTTTGTATTTTATTTAGCAACAGGATCTCACTGAGTTGCTAAGGCTGTATTCAAACATATAATCCTCCCACTTGAGCCTCCAGAGTCAGAGGGATTACAGGTGTGGACCATACTTGGCTTGAAGGAATGTTTTAAAGGCAAATGTTGTACTACATTCCCTGAAATAAAATCTTACTCAAAATTTTAACAACCTTTATGTATAAAAAGATAAGTCAAAGTGGAAGACTCAGCTGGTTTTCTTTACTTGCCACATATGGTGACCATCATGGTAGTTCCAAGGACATTGCAGGGAATTCTAGGGCTCCTGGTTAGAAAAGCAGTGACCCAGATCTGTAGGAAATGGATGTTTTCCAATTGTACCTGATAGATTCATGTTTATTAATGTTGCACTCACTAAATAGATACATGAAGATATAAATTTATTATATATGTTTATGTGCAAAATATACCATATATTGCATGCACGGTTTACTGGGTTTAATGTTAACATACACATGTCCAAATCTATATAGATAGATCATTCTTAAACTGGTAGGTAAGGACAAGTAAAAAAGATAGGAAGCATAATTTGGCTCCAAATTGTGATTATGGAAAACAAGTGGTGATATATTTTTTCTCTATTGGGCATATTTTCAGAATCATGTGTGGGGATTTATATGCATACCCTGTGCCATTTATAACAGTGCTACAAATAACAGGGATTATGCTCATTAGAAAACATTGCCACTTTTTTTTTTTTTTTTTTGCAGGGGATATTGGGCAGATACGGCTGAAATGGAAGTCTTTTTTAGAGAG
The DNA here is from genome assembly GCF_052094955.1 of Ictidomys tridecemlineatus. NCBI lineage: Eukaryota > Metazoa > Chordata > Mammalia > Rodentia > Sciuridae > Ictidomys > Ictidomys tridecemlineatus. Next base: position 20,922,555 of record NC_135492.1, on the reverse strand, counting down.
AAAAGATAAACCTGGAAACAGGAATCTGTATCTTAGTTCTGTGACTGTTTAGTGCACTGTTTCATGAGCTGAAGAAAAAAAATGAGGGCGAGTAAGAGCGAGAAACGATGCTTTGTTTAATACAAGCACCGCAGAGAAATCTGACGTTCATCTTTAGCAGGTACCGTGATGATTTTTACCATCTAGTTTCTCAGAAATATTCAGTATGTTCAGAACTTTCAGCTTTGAGAATCTAAGACCACACAAGAAAGGAAGGAGTAACTCAACCAAGCAGTTATTAAAAAAAAATTAAAATGAAATTATCTCCACTAGTAAGTTTGGACAAATAATGGATGTGAAGAAAAGAGTGCTTTTTATACAGAATGGGTTAAAACTTCACTGACAAGTTGCCCTTCAGTTTCCTCAATTCCCCAACTGATGCCATTCTGTATCCGTCTCGATTATGTTGTTGCATGAGCACTTGTTTTTCTTAAGGATCATTTTGGCTTCTAAATACTGAGAAAGAATAATTAGGTGCCTGAGAAGTGGTGTCTCTGCTCATCTCCCACCACGTGACTGCTTTCTGTCTGGTGCTTTGTCATGGTGCCTTCAGAACAGACTTCCTCAGCTCCCTTTGTTATCCTTGGCTGATAAATAAACAGCACAAAATTACTGAACTTATATGGTAATTGAGAGAAGGGAACGGAATGCCGAGCCTGCCCCCCACTATCTATTACACTGCCACTGTGCAAGTTGGGTAAACCTGGGCTAAACCTCAGCTGATGTGTAACATCAGCCCCTTTCCTGCACCCCCTTTTATTTCTGCAGCCCCCCAACCCTTGGCGATGATTGTTTTCTGTCCATCTTGAGCTGGGTGTCAGTTCATTTAGATTTATATCAAGTAGTAAATTAAAATAATCACTCATCAAACTCTCTGAGCTCAGTTTTCCCTTTCAGTCAGGAGTTGTGCGAGCTGCTTGAAGCATTCAAGCAGAAAATATTGCTGTCTAGATATTTGTCCTCTGGGTGATAAAGGAGGCATTGTCTTGGGACCCACTCAGGCCTCCGAGCCGATCGTCGCTGTGCATCACAGCTGTGAAGTGCGCTTTGTTATGTGTCTGAGAACTCGGGTTCAGGACCTTGTTTTTCTTGAAATACCAGACTGATCAGAGCTGCATATGTTCGAGGGAAAGCAGGGGTCAGTGGTTCTCTGTCCACATTTTTACTAGATTATTCTTGGACAGAACTCTGGGAAAATACCCTGCAGCATAAACCATCCCAAGAGTTTTTGCTTTGTTTAAATTTGTTTTCTTTCTTCCTCTTTTTTGGACCCCCCCTTCATATTCTGCATTGTTACAATCCTAGAAAATACTGGAGTTGATCTGCATGAGTTGGAAACAAAGGCTTATGGCACTGGCTGCTTCCCCTGCTTTGAACCCGGGGCCATAATGTACCAAGTTATAAACCTGCTTCTTTGTGTTCTCATTACAGTACATCTATCTGCCCATTTAGAAATCAAAATGCAGAGTTCGGTCACCTGGGATGGAATATAGAGTGGGCTAAAGAGGTTTTTCAGCATTGGTAAATGATCAGTGGAGTCTTGAAATAAAAGAAGGAGTTGATAGGGGAAAACGAATCAGAATTTTTGCTCGGTGCAAGAATTAAAAGGAAAGATAAGAATGATGACTTGCAAGTTTCCTAGTCATCACATTTTTATTTCAGCTTTTTTTGGTAGGCGTGTTATTGCTTAGAGTGTGAAGGAGTAAAATATTTGTGACTCTAAGTAGTGAGAGAAAAACATCAAATGATAAGAAGCGTGGTTACAAGCATCTGAATGAAAATTGGAATTTTTAGTCAATTATCTGAATTTTTCCAAATAGTTCCACATGCTTACCTAATTGACTGCTATTATTGATTTTGGGCCAGATATTTGGCATTGTGTTGTATTTGTATTTAAGCCAAGATATCTATAGTGAATGCAATATCTGATATGTTCTCTATTTCCATGCTACAGCCAAATACACATTTTTGTTGATTAAAATTCTCCAGTCCTATGTAAAAAGAGAAGTATAATATTAAGCAAAAAAAAATCAATATTAAAGAAAGGGGACAGACATATACATATTTGCATAGGCATATATATATGTGTTCACATGACTTTCTCATGAATGCATGCTTTCCTATTCTTGAATTAAAAATGGATTCCCCTTGGGTGTTTTCTCTCTGTGGCTCTGGCCATTGAAGCCATGCCTATGTCCTGTGACCCCACTACCAGCTGCAAAGCTCACCCTTGGACCACATGAATCTTTTTAATAAAGCTCTATCTACGAGAACCAGAGTGCCATTAGAACTGGCAGTGCTAAGCCCTCAGATTATGCCAAGCCCTGTGAAAATAAATTGAAAGAATCACCAGACCAGAGAGTAAAATCATAGATCGATTCCAGTCATATAATGTGGTTTGTGATGTTTTACGTCTACGTCCCCATTTAGTTCAGAAATATAGGTTAAAGGAACCAACCAGAAGATTTGGTATTGCTTTGCTTGGGCTCCAGAGTCAGAGAACCTTATTTTATTCTCTGCTTATAGCTGAGTAACCTTGAGTAAATTACTATTCACTGAGGACCCTCAATTTTTCCACCTTTGCAATGGAAATATTATCCATATATACTTCATAAGGTTGTTAAAATTATTTAATGAATAATTCATTTTAGATGCTTGCAACTATGGCTGGCACGTAGGTTATATTCAACAGTTATTTTAATTTCTTAGTGATGATAACAGTAATGATAATATATATAAGAATAAGGGTAATACTATATCCAAGAAACACAACTTGTGTTGGATAGATATATGCTGTTTTCAATGGTTGACATACACATTAGAATTAGGTCCTCCTGATAACTGTGTGCATAAGCAAATTGCTTAGCTTCTCTAGTTTTGCTTTCATAATAAGATAATTACTGGATTATTGTGATTGTTGTGAAGATAAAAATAGCTTGTGCCCATAAGTTGCTTAGCATGGTGCATGTCCAGCAGCGTCTCCTCTGCAGTATGCAAGGTTCCAAGTCAAACAAAAAAAATTCATTTTTCTATGTAGATCATGTAACTTAGAAAAATATTTAAAATTTAAGGGTCATTCATTGAAGATTTGGTAAAATAGCTAGACCACACAATGTATGCATATTTTCCTATGTAATTAATTCATGTAAAATTGTTTTAGTGTCTGGGTACCATCTGTTCAGGTACAGGTCTTCCTCTTTATGTTTTTTTCTTTCATTTTTTTTTAATTTTTATATTCACCATTTTTAACTAAAATCACAACTCTTACCATTCAAAACTGGTAGTGATACAATGCTACTATACTTAGCAATATGTTCATGACTCTTTGGAACCTGTGTCTATAGAATCAATATAGATCTTGCTTCTCTGGTTCCATAATACCATTTGTTTAAGGATAGTTACTATATTATTTATGTCACTTCATCATCCACTGAGCAGTTCATGAATATTGGCACCCAACAATTCTCTCCAGGCCTGTTTTTGTGCTTTATTGGTGATAATCACAAATGTAAATCTTGCCCAGAATGTGCAGGAAAATGTAGAGAATAACTTGTTTGCAGAGTATGCTAAGTTTATGATTCAGAGTTCTGTAAAGGACACATAGAATAATACAACTTCAACTAGGCCTTCTCTTCCTTTAATTAGGCTGTCATCATTGCATTCCTAGAATGTGATCTCTTTCAATGTTGTCTGTGCTCCTGCCTTCCACATACCTCCATCAGCTGGAAGGGTAGGAAAGGGACAGGAAGCTGAATAAGAAAAATAATCCCATTTGCACACATAAAAATGTCTGTCCTTTGACCAACATGGCTTCAACCTACCTGGGATACTATGAGGTGGTCAAGTCAATCAGAGGTAATAGAGGACACTGATAAGAACAATTCATTGATGTGAGGGGCACTGGTCTTAGAAGCCCCCAGTAGCCTCCTTATGGATTATCTTCCACATGGCACAGAACTTGTAGAAGGAGTAGAATGTCTGCTCTTGATGCCAGTGATTATGGGTACTTGCAGCAAATGTTGTCTGTAGTGACCCCCACCACCCTTAATACTGTGGACTGAGGGTAGCAGTATGGTTGATCAGAACATGGGCAACACATATGGCTCAAGTTTAAGATTGGCAGATGACTTTATGCAGCCTAGAGTCCTAATCTCCTGTGTCTGACTTGAAATCACACAAAATCAGCATGTCAGTACTATATGACATGATACCCACAAAGTGATGTTGCACTTCACAGCAGGAAAAATACATTCACCAAGCCACCCTCCTGGAACTGGTAACCATCCATCCACAGGACAATCCTAGGATGGCTCCAAAGTTTAAGAGCCATAGTTCCTGGGACATTGGTTAACCCTATAAATACAGAAGTGAGATTAAGTGTCAGAGTACCCTAAAGAAGAAAAAAGGGTCAAGACTCAGAAAGATTCTTGTCTGAGTTCAGGTAGACTATTAACATGCTTCCTGTGGTCAGAGAGAAACTAAGGGAAATTTGAGGAAAAATTGCAAACTAAATATTTGAGGAATGAGTTTTTCTTATAAGGTACAGAAGGAGGTGTGAGTGGGGGTGTATGAGGCAGAAGCAACCACCTATGCACAGAGAGTGCAAGACTAATCATTGAAGGAAGTTCAAGGAGGAGAGTCTGAGCTTAAGCAGGAGCTTCAAAGGTCCCTGGAGTAGGTGCAGGTAGAGAGCAGGAATGAAAGAGAAAAGTGAAGTTGAGGCCAGGTTTTGAAAGGCTTTGAGTAAGAACCATAACCCTATAAGTTTAAGGGACCTGTTTGTTCCAGGCTTTGTGCATTGGGGACACTATTCCAGGTTTGGGAGGGAGAAGGGTTCTGTTGAAAGATTTTCAAGGAACATAATGATCTTTGTTTCAGAAAGATTCCATTGGTAGAAGTTTAAAAGCTGAACAATAGTGAGACAGGTCATGAAGAGAAGATTCATTAAAGACTGATGAAATTACTTTAAGGAAATGATGACCACAACTTTCACTGGGGCAACAGAATGAGGATGCACAAGGGAAAACCCAATGTTCTCTTAGAGGTGGAATCTCTAGACTTTGAGGACCAACTGGATGGCTGTTGTGAATAGGTGGGCCACTTGGAGTCATGGTGACTATAAGATTTGTTCATTCATTCAATCCATGAAATATCGAAGAGTGATGTGTCCCCAGATGCCACAGCCTGGGCAGGAAATACAGAAGGCAGGGTAGGTCTGATAGTAACAGGCTCTCAACAATGAGAATCAGCTGCATGTTAAACATGCAGACTGTCAACCTTCCCTCTTGGTTGTCATGAGTCCTAGAGCCCAGGGGGCTGTGTTTTCACATTATCCCAGGTTACATGTTTAATCAGTAAAGTTTGAAAAACAGTCTCTGAGACACTACGTTTAATTCTGGATGGGTATTTGTAGAGAGAAACTATAAAGGCATGTACATTAAGGGAGTCTACTACATTTACATGGGCATCAGGGGCAGAAGATGTTAAAAGGAGATTTGGTAAGCTACTCTGTGGAGAAAAACAAGCAAGCAGAAGAAGCTAAACAATAAGGAAGTAAGAGGCTAGAGAGCGCTTCTTTCTGAATCTGAGAAATGGAACTGGGAAACCTCTGCCAATAGAAATGTCTCATTCACTGACTGAAAGATTGGCTCCAGCCTCCCATCCAAATGCAGCTTTGGGCTTTAGCATCAATTACGGTGACTGATATTGTCATTCTTCGTTTTTGTAGTGTGGTGCCTCTGATGAAGCACACACAGTGCTCTCTGCTGCTCCAGTGGAAAGCCAATGCCAAGAAAGGCAAAGGCTCTTCTGGCTGGAGAGGGGGAGAGTAAGAGATGGTGTCATGATCACTATACTGCCTCCCTTCCCATCAGAACTGTGAAGAAGGTAAAATTTTATTTTGGTGCACTTTTTAGCCAGTATGCTTGCCCTATCCTTACAATCCCTTACTACTATGAAAAAAAATGTACATTCATTTCCCACATAGGCTACAACCTCAAGGACTGTCATTTCTGGTTTCTACATCTAAGATCTAGCTTTCTTTCTCTTAGAGTTCCATTTCCTTTATCTATACTTCCATTTCACCGAAGACAATGCTGTGTTAATATGACTACTTGATTTCTGTGAAAAATCTTCACTCGGGCATATTTTATCTGACCTAGGTAACATGCACTTTAATAGGTGGAATTTGCAGAGACAGTGTGTTCAACAGAAAGAGCAACTTCAATGATGGAATTTCATCTAAGAGCCAATATTTTCTTTAGATGGAGAGAGACTAATTAAACAGGACAAGCTGAGGATGAAAAGATTTTATGGAATAGTCTTTTTTAGCATTAAAATTTTAATTATAAACTATAAGTATCAATGCAAGTAATATCAGCTTCTGATGAAACCATTTAGGCCACTTAAGTGAGATAACATAGATATAATTCTAGCTACAGGACTTAAAATAAATATCAGGTTTTTTTTTTCTTAAATCCACATTCTCACCTGGATCTGTAATCCTTTATAGTGAGTGTGTATTTATTTCTTCAAGCAGGTTACTGAATTAATAATTCTATTAATTCCAAATGTAATTAATAATTAATAATTCTATTTAATTCCAAAGAGATAAGGATGTAAATAAAGAACTGATATTTATATATCAGGAATAGATAGATAGATGGATGTATCTCTATCTGTAAGGCTTGGCAGTATATTATCTATCTATTCTCATTTAAATACTGGAAAATAGTCCTGAATAGAAATTATAAAAATACAGTAGAAACAGTTGCTATGTGATAATGTCAAGGTGTGGATTGTAGAACAATCATTTTAGGAGAAAGCCATGCTGTTCCTATGAAAAAATTAAGTAACTTGGTGCCCTTGAGAAACAATATGGCTAGCTTGGCTTAATTTTTGATATCCAAAACATCTTAAAAATTGAGGAATTTTTCCAGTCAGTCCACATTGGCAGCCCAGTTTTGCCAACATGCTCTTAACATCTCATACTCTGCCTGAAATAAATGCACTGTGAATAAAATGCTAGAGTCTTGGAAGGGGACCTCACTGCGGTGTTCAGATGCTGTCTCCCCTTTCATCTCTTTGTTTCTCAGGGGTTTTGAACAGTAGAGGGTTGTCAAAGACTCTGTGCTGGTGGATGGAGTGAAGCTACCCGGCTCTCCCGGTCCACATGGACTCCAGGGATGCGTGCACTGTGCATTCTGGCCGTTTGTAAAGACTCCAGTCAGTAACCTTGCCAAAGAATAAGTTTGTGAACCTCCTTTTCAGAGGTTCTGTCTCTGATATTTCAGAACCATTCAATTATAATTCTGATGCTTTCTTTTATGTGGTAGTCATGGATTGTCAGCAAGGATAGAATTAAGAGAGGCGCGTGAAGTGTGATACAGCGCCTCATGCCTAAGGATCTTTATTTCTTTTGTTCATGGTGACAAATGACAGCCTTAAAGATATTTGTCCTGATTCTTCACTGTCCCTATGCAGGTAAAAACTTCCATTGAAGTCAAACAAGCTTCACCGAAGTTAATGGAAAGTAATGCCCTTGAAGGGAAGGGAGAACTAGGGTGATTAATTTTAATTAGCCAAACATAAACAAGCATGTGTCTACAAGCAGTGACAGGAAAGGGGATATCTGTGACTCCTCACTTAGCTGAGGGAGCCCTAGGTATGGCTATTTTGGAGAGAATCAGAATGATTTCAATTCAGAAAGGTAGAAATGTCCATAAAAAAATAAAAACCTATCCTCCATAGGCGTGTCTCTTCAAACCACTAATTAAAAAAAAAAAAACCTACTAAAATATGACCACATGTCACCGTTCAGGCCTTGAGGATAGAAAAATGAATACAAGTAGCTGCCCACGTGGGACTCACATTTGGACTGTAGAAATAGCTTTGTAAACAACTGTGGAACAAGGCATTCTTTGGTGCCTGAATCATTCAATTATTGATTGATTCACTCGTTCAGAAATATTCAGCAAAAGCTTTCTGATTTTTTTTGTGTTATTTTTTCTAAAAGAAAATATGCATGGTACTACCTGAACTCAGTGAGATAGGAACCCGACTCTGCATGGAGGGGTGAATTATAATCATGGGAGCCGTCTCAGAAATAGTGTCACTTGAGCTTGGTATCTCGGGAAGAATATGTTCATTTAGGCAAAGAAGAAAGGGAAAGAAACAAGAATATAGGAGTTATGAAAGGCCAAGTATGGAAAATTATCAAAGAAAAAGTATGAAGTTATGAGAGCAAAAGTATGTGAGGTGAATAAACTCATAGCCTGTTCAGAAAATGTTTGAACTTCTCCAGCCTCTTGGCCTACTTCTGTATATTAGGATTGGGACCAAATTGTGAAGAACATTAGATATTATTTGAATTAACATGGATTTTATCCTGTAGGAACTGATAAATTCAAAAGTCAAAAGATATATTTATATATTAAAAAATAACTTTTTGATAAATGTATTCATTAAATGGATCAAATCTTTCATTCAAATGTAAGAGTCACATGACCTTAGAGCTGTAACGAGAATATTTAGCAAGTCTTTATCTTTCTTAAGGCTAACTACAAGGTAGCTCAGGTGGGTCTCAAGGTTATGGATCAAAGGGGGAAAATGAGTTTTATGTTTAGAAAATTCCCAGCACAATCATTTGGCAGAGATACTTCCCTAAGGAGTTGGACATATACCTACTTTATGGACTGAAGACTAAAATGAAATTGATTTAAGACATTGCTTAAGAAAAATGCCTTCTTTAATGTCAAAAAAATTATAGGCCATTTGCATAGACACAGTTGTACCCTTGTTGTATAAACATGCATAATTTCATTATACATTTTAAATTCATTTTAATTTTGTATATTCAAAAATAGTAGTACAAATGTATGTTAACCTATTCAATCTTTTGAGTAATATTTGGTGCATGTGATTTCAGGGATCCTTTAAAAAAATGGAGGAAACCAAATGTCCATGGTGAAAGATTAGGAGTCGGAGCCATGCTGACCCAAATTCTTAATAAATTGACTTAATAAATTGACTGGCATTTCCATACAGCCTGTTAGAATTGTTTTCTTTAAAGCCAAAGAAACACAAATCCAGTTTTAAGAAATCATTGAAACCAAACAATTTAGTTACCCATGCACTTCTTAACATCTGGATGATTTCTTAGAAGAACATTTCTTGGAAGCTATTTCCTTGAATAGTGAATTGATTTGTTTTCAGATCAACAGAGAAAGGTCATGCTAAAAGTCCAACCATACCCCACACTCTGTTTGGCTTTTGGGCTCAACTTCTTCACTCACCTTTTACTCATATAAATTCTAAAACTAACTCAGAAATAAGTTGTAGAACAGGTCTAAAAATACTAGTCTTTTGCATTGTAAAATAACCATGAATAGCTTTTTCCTTTTTCAAAGGTTATGTTTTGGGGAGTTGTTTGATTTTTTGTTTGTTTTGCTTTGCAACAGCTTAGGAGCTACCTGGAAAATGAAAAATAAAGGGTTAAACAAATTGGGGCAGTAGACCAATATATGGACAATGTCATCAGTGGTAATCTTGCCACAGGGGCCTTTGCCCACACAATTTGAAAACAACCATTGAAACCACATTACTCTTGCTTTTCCTTCAGGAAACTTGGCTGAATCCAGCTTAAAACTGCACTCAGAGAATCCTCTAACATGTTGACTGAGGGGTGACCTGGAGGTCACACTGGGGTCAGGAGTAGGGCAATGTGGTGAAATTTCCAATTCATTGCCAACCATGCATGTGAATGAAGTTCTTTATTTATAGACAGAGTAAGAGCTAAAGGCCAGTAGGGATACCCTGGGTTGTCAATTACTGAGTGTTTTATGTCTGGAATCATTGGCCCTAAAACCTGAAGAACTCTTTCTGTCTGTTTGTTTGCTAAGAATTGACCCAAGAGCCTCCCTCTCACCCTTGAATAGGCAGTCAACTTCAGGGTCACTATCTATGTTATAATTATGATCACTACTCCCAATGTCATTCTGCTTACATATTGCTTTTAAGATTTTTATCACCCTCACCTCTAATCCATTTGACTTTTCACAATAGTCCTGGGTTGGTCTTTCCATTTGACAGATGAAAAACATACTTGGTGGTTTATTTAAAAAAAAACAAACTGTAAGTCAGACATATTTTTTCTATTTCAGTACAGGAGTTTTCTGTGAGTTCCAGAAAAATTCAACTGTTCTTAATTATATCTGCCCCTACTCTACATCTTGCAGACAAATTAAAGGCCTATATTTGGTCAGGTCTGTGTCTGATCACTTTACTCCTAGCTGAACATTAGCACAAGAATGGACTAATGGCAGTGTGGTTGGTTAATAGGCAGTTTTTCCCAGAGAAATTAATATAGTTTATAGCTCATCAGATGGATTCTAGATGATACAGGATTAGGATCCTGAATCAAATTAGAAATTCAGCAAATATCCATCAGGGACTTTTTATGGACAAGGCATTATCCTAGGCACTGGAGAATTTATAATAAATAAGATAGAGCTTTTATATTTGCTATGTTTTACAAATCCACTAAAAGAAATGTGTTAGTTTATTAAAGCTCAAATAGGACCTGTTCATTAAGATTCCACTCTAATCTAAGCATTTCTGGGGGGGGGCAAAAAAGTTCTGTATTCAAAGTTGAACTGAGACTATACAATACCTATATGACACATATATGGAGATAATGATAATTAATATTCTCTGAATTGAATTCAATGGGTGGAAGCTCATAATGTGCTCTAAACATCATTTGGGGAAAACATTAAATCCAAAGCTATATAGTGGAATAAAAATGGTTTACTGAAGAGAATTCCCCGGGTCTAGCTTGGTTCTGTTATGAATTACTTTGATCAAATTACTTAACTTCATCTTTAAAAGTGATGGTGGAGTTGAGGTATGGGGACTTAGGCTTCATAAGTTTAAAACTTATTAAATGTTTATTGACTTATTAATAGCAATCATGAGGAGATCTATGAACACATCCCACCAATGGTAAACAAGGTTCATAGTACCTGGTTTCCACTGTAGGAGGCAAACTGTGAATTGCTGTGCTCAGATTTGCTGAGAGTTTTCTTATAGGCTGATACTGGGCAGGGGTGACCAGCTTTCATTGCCACACACATTAGAATAGGTGATACTAGAAGTGGTAAAAAAAAAAAACATGGTGGAGGAGAGATGTGAAAGAGCTTCTAGAGAGGTTTTGTTTTTCAGCCCATAATGACATAATTTTAGCCTTTTTCAAACTCCTCAAGTCAAAGCAACAAATACACAGGTGCTAGCTTAACTTTCCTGATAAAAAGATGGACTGCTACATCATTACATTGAAGTGGAGATATAAAACAGTTAACTGTTCTATAAATTAAAACAGTCTTCACAACAAATATTTGCTAAAGCATCATGAAGTATTGCATTGGTGTCTAAGACAACTCATGGGGATTTTTCAACTTTGCTTGGTTTAGTTCTTTGTTGGAGACAAAAACCAAAACGTAGTGAAATATCAGCAAGAGCACTAAGCCTGAGACCACAAAGGGATCTTTATCTCAATTGCTTTTAAATGGCATTAGGCGTGCCCGGGTAGAGGCACCAAGGTGAAGCATCTTGTGTGGATTGACTGTCGGGCCAGACTGGTAATTCCTACTGAGATACACTTCAATGCCAGCCCACAACACAATGCTGGGATTGGATTTAGAGCCAATGTAAGCTCTAAATGGAGTTTTACTGTGAAACAAAACACCTATCTTTCATCCCAAGCTAAATTGATAAGCAATAATTTAGATGTCTAAACTGAGAGCTTTCAGGATTCCAAACTGCATAATGTCAAAAGACAATGTATAAAGTTGCACTTGGAAGTTCAAAGGTATAACGCCATGTAGGCAAACATATTAAATGACTGGTCTTACACCTCTCCCTTGAGTTCTTTCTTTCTGTTCCCTCTCCCTCCCAGTTTCTTTTGCTACCTTTGCTTTAGGGGAAAGAGGACAAGGGGAGGAGTGGAGGAAGTTTGTATCTATAAAAATCGAATGAGTGTATGACAAAGGAAACCCTAAAAGTACCCATTTCTTCCCTCACGCACCCTGCAAGGTGAACATTTAGTATAGTTAATGGAATTAATTAGCCATTACATAAACTGCAATATCAATAGGAGAAAGCATGCTTGGGGAGATTGCTAGATTCTTCCACCATCTTCCCCCAGAAATGCAAAATAATATAGCCTGTGTTTTGTGGCACTTTTTTTTTCCACACAAATTACTCTGCTTTTTCTAACTTCCACTTCAGTTGTGTTCATTAAATTTGGGTGCCTGGCATCAGGCACCTACCCTTGACTATATCTCACCCACATTTCTAAAGAATACATGTATGCAAATTCTCATTTTTTAGGATAAATAGTAAAAATAGCCATGGTCGTTATTTCCCACAAACTTCACAGACACACACACACACACAGAATTTCTTTTCTTTCTTCATTTTTTCAATCCTTTCCTCTGTCCTCTTTTCCAAAAGAACAAGTGAGAGAAGCAGGGTCAATTAGCAAAATGAAACAGATGCTCCAAAAGTAGTTAGTTAGTTGTCTGCAGAGATATCTGATTGGACTCTGCCAGCTGTCAATTAGCATTTCCGTGTTTTGTTGATAAAGTGGTATTTACTCTTCTGGACTGCCATTGGCTGAGATAGTTAGTGTAATGAATGCTAAACTGAGCCTAGATCATTCTTTAAGTCATAGCTTGGGGCTTAACAGCACTTTAAATGAATTGTATAAACAAGATAGTTGTTAATTCTCAATCAATTAATCATTAATCATCAAGTAGTATTAAAAAGGAACTGTTTTTTAAAAACTCAATAAATCCTATTAAAGTTACTAAGTTATCCATTCAGGGGCTATTTTTCTCTTTCAAGGGAGTATCACAGTTTTAACAGAGCTATATTTTGAAGGTACATATTTCTGTGGTCTAGTAACTGAGGGGTGTGTGTGTGTGTGTGTGTGTGTGTGTGTGTGTGTGTGTATCTATATATTTGTCTTCATAAATTAATATGGCCTCAAGAAATTAGGAACTATTATAGCCTTAAATCTGTAATCACTAATATAAATGGAAGTCATATCCCACAGTGAGTTCCATATGTCTTTAGATTATTGAGACCCACTAGCAAGCATTGCACTAATCACAGGAGAGGAGGCTAAGAATGGCAAGGACTAGACAACTGAAAGCTATTCTTTCCTGTACTCTGTGTTTAAATGCATCTCTGATCCCATAGACTCAATACATGGGAATAATGATTGCAGCTGCCCTATCTTTTCTATTTTAGTGCAACTCTGCCTCACTAGTTCATGAGATCCTAGCAAAGTGCCTGACATACCATACACAGAAAATATTCATTTCATATTGAACAAATACAGGCAGGGGATATCAAGGCAAATGATATTTATTTGTCTTTTTTATTTCTTGCTGTTAAGCTGTATACTTGGTACTCATGTGACCCTAGTAACATTTTCATCTAGGTAAAGTTATTTTCCCATGTGATTTAATTTTAGTATATATTTATATATAAGCAAGTACTTATTCTAATATTTATTTATATAAAAATAATTATTTAATATTCTTATTTGTAGTAATTAATTAATATAATCAATTATATATAGTCATATTTCACATATTGTAGCCATAGTCCTCTGCTGTTTTCTTTTTCTCCTCTGGGACATTATTATTACTTTTTTGGGCAGGGGGCCAGGTACCAGGGACTGAAGTCAGGGGCACTCAACCACTGAGCCACATCCCCAGCTTTATTTTGTATTTTTGTTTATAGATAGGGTCTCATTAAGTTACTAATGCCTAGCTTTTTGCAGAGGCTGGCTTTGAATTCTCTATCCTCCCATCTCAGCCTCCTGAGCTGAAGGAAGATCAAGTTCATACTTTAGGAAGATTTAGCAACATTGTGGAGAATGGATTGGGAAGCCAAGGAATCAGAATCCAGCCCACTGCTTAGGAGGCTGTAACTGCAGTCATCCACAGGACACTCACTGGAGACCTGATTTACAAATATATACTTATCCTGATCACTGTTGTGACCCTCCCTCAAAAGCCCAACTCTCACCCTGTCATTGGCAACTGAATTCCACTTGTGTTCATGCATCCATGTGCTAGTGAGCCCCTCACACCTCCAGTTCAGGGACAGATCCTGATTTAGTCAGGATGTGAGGAGAGTCTTGCAGGGAGATTTGAAATGTTTCTTTCATTTTATAAAATGACACTGAGCTAGACAGCTTGTCTAGTAGATCTTTTCATGTTCAGATGCAATATTTTAAACTGCAGCAAAATGTCTGACCATGTGAGAGTGCAGAAAGAAAGAACCCGGACATTTCATTACATTGTTGTACTACTGTATTAATTCTTATTCTTCCTGTTGTACAAGGTAATAAATTTTACTTTACTCAAATTGGTACACCTTAAATCCTCCCCACTCCCCACCTTCCTCCTCTTCCTTCTTCTTCAAATTACACCATGTGTTTAGGGACTATTACCACGTACCAAGCACCATCTAAATCTAGCCTGTAAAACAGATTCCATGGTTATCCCTATCTACTGATGCAGACACAAGTTCACTAAGGTTAAGTCCTTTTCTGAATGTCACAAAGCTATTGAGGAGTAAGGCCAGCCAGAATTTGAATCCGCATTTATATGCAGACTACCGTGTCACCTCTCAAGGGATAAAAGTAGAAAAAGACAGGGTGTAATTTTCAGAAATGTGCAAGAAGTAATATCTAGAAGCTTAGGATAAGAGTTAGGTATCAAAGATAAGAACGATCATTTGTCTTTTAATTAAGTGATATTGGTACATGGTGCCCAGACTGAGGTTGCAAATAGGAGCAAAGGTTTGAGGTTAGGAATTAGAAATGCTATGTAGTTGAGTTTGGAACTTACTAAAAGAAGAGTATCTGGAATATGTTCAATAGATATTTGGGAATGTAGAACCAGGATTTTTATTTACTGCTGCAATGCTTTGTCCATGGTGAGTATATAGCAAATGCTTATTTAATAGAATCAACTAATAAGTAAACTATCTCTGAAGATGTATATAAGTAATCTCTTTCCCTCACTTCAAGTGTCCGCCTCCTCACTCAGATGGATAAATAATCAAACATTAATGTAACAAGGAGAGAGGTAGAATATAAAACATCTCTTCTGAAGCAGGCTGTCTTATACATATATAGGTAATAAATAGCAACGATGAAATCCTTTATTTTCTAAAGATTCATTGGTCACACTTTTTACCTGCACATCTTCAAATAGGAATCTGAGGTCAAACACAAATCATAAATATTTTTATTCCTTTACTAGTAGTTTCTGTTATCCAGCTAACAATTAGATCATCCCACAAAGTAGTTCTTCAAGTGTTTTATAGAATTTTCCCCTGAAAGCATTGACAGCAAGGGTCAGTAGCCCAATGATGCTTTGGGAATGACAGCCAAGTAACTCAAAGCACTGCCTCAATTCATCCAAGCCTTCCTTATGTTTTAGGTGCAAGTGCAGAGGTGTCAGTGCGATTACTAAGCAATGTGCTCTTAAATAGTGAAATGTTTTCTTGAAGTAAGCTAACTTGTTGGAATGGTAGAGTTAAATGGAGGTTTTTTTTTTTTTTTTTTTTTTTTTAGAAATAAGACACTTACCCAAGTTTTAATGGTGATAACAAAGTGGAAAGTAACTACATTAAAATCCCCAGCTAACTGCTTTGCCCAGGTATTCATATTTCCAGGTATTTGTTTATTCAGGGAAGTCAGATTGACTGAGGCACTCCATATCCTCCAATTGTTTTAAGCTTAACAAACGTGTACATAGATAGGGAGCTTAGCTCATTGCAGATAATAAATGGTGCCTGAATAAACAAATAACTGGAAATGTGAATACCTGGGCAAAACAGGTATTCATAAAGAGAGACTCATATGAGATAATGGATGAGGATTGCTAAGCATGACCTGGGTACCAAGCAAGTGCTCCACTGAGGATAGGGCATGCAGTCCTTGTGTGTTGCTGTCACATGGGTGCAGTCTGCCTTAATCCTCATGTACACTGCAGTTGATCAAGGATTCCTGGTGGCTGTTCACTGCCATCTTTGTTATACCTTATCCTTTATGGATAATAACTAATAGTGGTTTTGATTTTTACCATTGCTTTTCAGTTACTATTCTAAATAAGCAAGGACTTTGAAGGAAAAGTTTAGGGCAGTAACTCAAAAATGTCATTAGGATGTAAGGAATTTCATTTCTCAGTGCTTTGTCCTCTTTAATTGGTTTGAGGGATTGTGTCCTATGGTTGCTGTCTTATGATTATAAAGTGGCTACTACAGCTCCAGGCTTTATTTCTGTTTTCCAGGCACAGAAATGACCAAAGATTTAACATTTGCAGCTTTGTGTTTTTATTCCAGGTATGCTAGATCCCTCCTGCACTAACATAGACTCCTTGACAGTCTTTCAATTATATCCTATAGGCCAGAAGTGGGTCAGTCAAATATGCCATTTGCTGATAAAATCAATGAGATTTCAATTATTAAACTAGATAAAGAGGACACTTATCCAGATTTTCACCTCCTACCTGAATTCACAAGGAAGAGAAAGTTCCACGTTTCATTTTAAATACTCAAAAGACCTTATGAGAAATTGAGTTTAAAATTAAGGACAACAAAGACATTTTCATGACAAATGGGACAAGTTTGGGCAAGGGACTGAGCCACTGAGAGCATTGGTAGCATAGGAAAAATGAAATCAACCTGAGAGGTTGCCATATTTCTGGCCCAGTCCCTAGCTGATGGTAACTTCTCAATAAATGTCAATCTCTACTGTGATGTTGGCCAAGTTTACTTTAAAATTCAAATCTCAGTTTCTTCATCAGTAATATGGGCACGCTAGTGCTGGGACGGACGATGCTTGTCCCACTTTCAATGGACCTTTGAAAGACTTCAGCTCATGACTGTAACTCAAGGTATGAAAAAATGGCATAGATAATGACCAGATGGTCTACCTGTGTGTTCTCTGAGACACTAAAGAAAAATATGAATTTCTTCATCACATTCTACAGGGGCATTGAAGGTGGGCAGTTTGTTAACTGTTGCTAGCTGACACTCTCAAAGAGATGGGTGAGAAGTGTCCAGGTCTTTCCAGTAACTGTTAATAACTGGGTTGGTAAAGAGAGAGAATATACCTCGTCTCTCCCTCTCTGATCCCTTCGGCCCAATTGCTGCCCACAGCTACAAGAAAACTCATTTATAGGTGCTCCAGTTCATCAGACGGCTTTGGATCCAACTTTTCTTTTATGATTTTAAGAATTAGTTTCAGTGGCCCAGCAGGACTGGCTTCTGCTTCAGGCTAGACAAGCCCACCCAGAATGGTCACAGGTTAAGCTCTTGCTGGTAAACTCCTGCCAGAGTGGAATTTGGCAACAATGGATAAAAGCTCTGCCTTCCTGAGGGAGTGCCCCAGAGTCTCTGCTTCTCACTTCTGGGGAGATCTGGAGAGTGTTTGATTTCCTCCCTTCTCCCTGTTCTCTCCTCCTCTCCCAACAGTTATTTCATTGTTGAAATATTCCAAATAAACAGACCCTTTTCATTTGTTTTGGAGACAGACGTCCTTGTCTTCCCATGGGGGAGCTCTGGAAGCCCAGAAGGTGGTGGAGGATGTTTCTAAATAAAATCCACCTGCAGAAGGGAGCCCATCAACTCCAAGCCCAGCTGACCTGACTTCTAACAGTGGGGTCACCGACCCGCTCCCTCCTGCACTCACATAGACCCCAAACCTGCATGGCCTTTGCCTGTGCCTCTTCCTACTCTTCCAGCCAATGTCCTGTTCATAAGCTCCACCTGACTGATGAACCATCTCATTTAAAGTTGTAGTCCTGCTCTGTCCCCACAGTCCAGATTCCCTTACCAGGCTCTACTTTTATTTGTTCTCTATAGCACTTGTCACCCTATAACCTCCTTCATTCATTCTGCCTGTGGCTGGCTGCTTGTCTTCTCCACACACAGCTCAGAGACTATGAGCTCCTTGAGGCTGGGAGTCTGCATGCACTGACTGCAGGTGGGTGAGGGAAGAAGCTAGCTGATTATGTCTTTATTGAACATATACTTCTAGGACCCTGACCACATGCCAGGCAGGCACTATTCCAGACACTTGCCAGCCTCCATTTACTTAATCTTAGCAGTGAACCCATAAGGAAAGTTCTCTTATTAACTCTACTGTGCAGGTGAGGAAATCAGGACATGAAGATGCAAACTGGCCCACCAGGATACCTAGCCAGGAGGCAGATGCCACAGTCTTTACTCTTTACTACTATGCTATGCTGAATGAATATTGGCATGCTAGTGCCAATAAAGGGGTGCTTTTCAAACTGGCCTCCAATTTGAAACTTTTTAAAAATATATATATTTATTTTTAACTGATACATAAAAACATAAAATTGTACATATTTATGAAATATCATGTGCTATTCTGATACATAAATATACTGGGTTATATTTAAATTGGGTTAGACACATCCATCTTCTCAAACATTTTTTCATTTCTTAATAGTGACAACATTCAAACTCCTTTCTTCTAGCTTTTTGAAATATGTAGTATGTTATTGCTACCTATATTCATCCTAACTTGCAATAGCCCATGAAACTTCTAAAGCACCCTTCACCACCTTTTCCAATTCAGAGTTAGCTCTTCCTCCTTACTACTTACACTGCATTATTCACCTTCTCCACCTGTAGGCTGTATGTCCTTTGAGAGTGATGGCCTACCTCAGGAACTGGCTGAGCAGATGCCTAACAACATTTGCTGGACCAGTGGGGTTGAAAGAGAACAGACTCATGCACTGTTTGTGATATGAACCTTACAGACTATGGAGTCCAGAATACTCCAAGATCAAGATCAGATATATATACTTTTTTTGAGAGAGAGAGAGAGAGAGAGAGAGAGAGAGAGAGGGTTTTTTAATATTTATTTTTTAGTTTTCGATGGACACAACATCTTTATTTTATTTTTATGTGGTGCTGAGGATCGAACCCAGAGCCCTGCACATGCCAGGTGAGTGTGCTACCCCTTGGTAGCACTTGAGCCACATCCCCAGCCCCAAGATCAGCTATTTTTAAAGGTAATCTTTTTGCTGGTACCCCCCCAATAGATGTTTCCTTGCTTGTCTGATAATATTTGCAGATATTTTATCACCATAAATACAAGTTTTCTAAAAGTTGGATATGCCTAAATAGTAGAATTGTCACTGATTAAAAAGATAAAGCATAAAAGAGTTAATTTCTTCAGTAGTAAACATCTTAACTTTTCTTCTTGTTGTAAGTCCATATCTATATTAGACATATGTTCAATATTCTCAAGAAACATAGAATGGCCGACCATAAGACACACTGTTCATTCATTTTTTTTCCTATTCAGCCAACCTGTAGGAGGCACTGTGCTGTGCACTGTGGGGTTACAGAGAGTCCGGCTGTGTGGCATTACACACAGGATGTTGGCCATCTATAGGGAAGGTGTAACTAATAGGCATCAAAACAGATAGAGGGAATTCAAATAATAATATCAATAACAGTAGTAACGGCCACTATAATAATAGGTAACAGTTTAAAACTCTTCCAACTTATCAGACATTTTGCTAAAGGTTTCATTTTAGTTTGATTTTTTTTTAATTAGTAGACAGTAGAATGCACTTTGATACATCACATATAATAGAGTATAATTTCTCATTCTTCAGGTTGTACATGATGTAGCATCCTACCTGACGTATAGTTTTATATGTATAGTGTATAGAGGGTAATAATATCTGATTCATTCTACTATCCTTCTTACCCCCATATCCTCCTTCCCTCCCCTCTCCCTAATCTAAAATAATTCTATTCTTTTCTAACCCCCCCTCCACCTGGCCTTATTGTGAATTAGCATCCACATATAAAAGAAAACATTTGACATTTGGTTTTGAGGGATTGGCTTATTTTGCTTACTATGATATTCTCCAACTTCATCAATTTACTAGCAAATGCCAACATTATGCTAAAAATTTTATATGCAGTGTTTCTGTTTAATTTTCATAGGGAACCCATAAAGATATTATTTGTGTTCCCATTTTGTGGAGAAAAAGACTGAGATGTTACACAACGTATGCAATTTACCTGGTTACATAGTTTCAGAGCTGGAAATCGACCCCAGGTTTATTTAACACCCAATTTTATATCCTGAGATTGAATCTAATAATGAAAAACCCAGGACCTAGAAAAGGGAAGGTTGCTAGGCCATGAAATATGTATCAAACCTAGGCAAAGTCACAGTTAAGGAGGTTAATGGGAATATTATTATTGTTGTTATTAATTCTAAACGGTGATGATAATGTTGAAAAAGTGAACCTGCACCTTTTCCATTCCCACTATGTTAAAGGGAAGGTGTTTGGAGTCATAGTCTAGATGATTTCTTTTAGATTCTTTTATTATTCTTTTCCTCTAGCTTTCTTTTTTCCTTCCCTTTTACTGCCTAATATTGATGCATCGTACTTCCATATCACATCAAAAGCATATGGGATTTTGAACTTACTGACACTGTTCTGTTAAAAATTACATTTAGAAGCATGTTAAAAGGTCACTTCTATGGTTACTTATTTCTTGACACTTTGCTAGCACGGACTGTAGCCTTGGTTCATTAGTCAAGGATATTAACAGCCAGGGTTCGGCTTTCTGAGGTCACGTGGTACAGTCTGGGCCCACACATATTTCTAAGGCTTGTTAGAGTCTTTATTCTTTAAGAATTGCCCATTAATCTCTGCCCAAGAAGTGCAATAATAGGTTAGTTAGTCATCAGATACAAATCAAAATCATTTCTACAAGTACCTTTAATAGCATTCATTAGTTCTGTGCTTATGTTTTGAGGGAAATGAAAGTGGGGGTGGAAAGTGCCCCCTAGCCAACACACAACCTTTTCTTCTTCAAGAGGATCTCATTTTGGAATCACTTAAATTAAGAAAGACAAGTTCTCCCTCCTCATGGAGCTGGAGTTCTAGTGGCGGGGACCAGCGATCAACGAAAGGCGCTAGTTCAGGGGCGTCAGGTAGTCAGGTGTCTCGGGGACACAGCAACCATCCAATTTCCGCCACTCTGTCCACCTGGAACCTTCCCCAGCGCGTTGCTAGGGACGCACTCCCGCCGGGCTGCAGGCATAGTCTCACGAGAGTCTCCGAGATTTCGTGCGGGATCTCCCACGGTTGCTGGGAGACAGGGCAGCCTCTGCGGGGCTGGAGGGCTGGGCGGCGGGTGGCGGTGGCTCTGGTCAGCCGGCGCCATGGTGAGGCTGGCGGGGGCCTGGGCCTGGGGGCCTGGGGCCCCGGGCCGACCTGCGCTCAGAGACCCCGGGACGGGCTGTTCCTGGGATCGAGGACTGGATGCCCTCGTAGGGTTCTGGGGAAAGCCCGGGGTGCAGGGGTCTGCGCCCTCGGAGCTGAGAGGCTTGGGTTCTTCAGGATGCCATGCTCCCTGGTGGGCTTAGAATTGCCGAGACCTCAGGCGCGGGGCGCGGGGTGTCCAGAAGACAGAACCTGGGTGTCTCCGATCCTCGGAACCCGTGGTTTCACTTCTTAGGAGTTCTGGGGCACGCAGAGGCCCCATGGAGGAGAGTCGGGGACAGGGGTACCTTAGGACTGTCCCCCACCTGGAGGCTCCTCTCCTCCAGCACGCCCTGATAGAAGGCTGGTGCCCAGGAGTGCCAGGTCATCAGCTGGGGGTTCAGAATCTGTTCCCTTGGAGAGCCTGGTCGGAGCCAGGCCCTAGTAGGAGAAGCCATGCGGGACCTCGCTGCTTCATCTGGGCTCTCTCCCTTCTTTTCTCATGGAACAAGACCCGCCCCTTTGTAATTTAGGAGTCGTCAGTAACCGAGTCTTTGGCAGCAGCGTGGTATCAGCTGGTGGGGAGGATGCCTCACCTTGGGAGAGGTCCAGGAGCCCCACTAAGCCCCTTCAGCTGACTGTGAACATCCCAAATGCTAACTGGTGCTGAATCTGCCTCCAAGGCTTATGACCTTCCAGGGAGGTGCCATTCCTAGAGTAGAGAGGAGTACCTTAGGAGTTAAGGTTTCTGCGTGCATCATTTGAAAACCAACTGGGAAGGGGGACCAAAGTACTTATCATGAGGTTGTGGGAATATTTTTTTTTTTAAAAGAGACAAGGTTTTGCTATATTGAGTGTTCTGCCTGCCTTGCCTCCCAAGTTGCTGGGACAACAGGCACCTGCACCACTTCATCTGGATCTTTTTTCCAACTGTTTTTCTAAGATTCTTATGTAAAACTGGTTATCATAACGTGAAAGCATAAACAGGAGAGCGTTGGCAGAAGGATAGGGCTTCGAAAATTGTATCTGTTTGAATGGCATGCATGAAATGAATGGGGGTAGAAGCTACCTCTCTCAGCCTTGTAAAAGCTATTAAAATGAAACATGACCCCATGACCAGTCCTTCTGCTGACCCCATTTACAGATCATCTCTAGTGGATACCTTTTGATAAATAATTCTTGGTTAGTGTTCCTTGAAGGAGTTTAATATTTTGAAGAAAAGAATCCTTATATTTTCAGGATTAGTTATTGCTATGGAGTCATTTCTCCCTACATTTATTTAACATTTTCTTTAAGGGGTGGTTACCAAGCATTTAGGCAACATGGTAACTTTTGGCAGAGTGGTATTGTGGGCTTCCTTTCTGACTCAAGTAAAATTTCCATTCTCATCAGTGAAATCTGCCATATACCATGGAGTGAATGAATTTGGAACAGATTCCTCCATTCCTTTTATAAAGAGAAAATGTATTTTTCTGGAAAGGGAGATGTCTCCTTTGTGCTTATCCAAATGTGTTGACAGGGTTGTGTGTGGTTAATGGTGGGAAAACCCAGTGCAGAGTGATGTGTTCCAGTTGAGTGCTCTTGTGGCGGGGGAGAGGGGGGTTAGAGTGAGCCTTAGGGGTAGAAGTTCCAAACAGATATTCACTTCCTCCTAAAATGCCCCATGGGAGCAGATCAGAGCCAGCAAAAAAGGGAAAGCCATTAGAGTGTCCTTTACTTACCCAATTGTCTCTTCAACCAAAGGCACCCAAAAAGAAAGGGAGGAAAGGCAAAGCCAAAGGCACTCCAATTGTCGATGGGCTGGCTCCGGAGGACATGACCAAGGAGCAGGTGAGCAGGCCTGGGCTGTCCAGTCCTGGCTAGGGTGGATACCGCTCCAGGTACCTTGGTGTGCGTTTCATCACTACCCAATTCAATCTTCTCCCCTCAATCTGGATCTTCCATTTCTGTCCATAATTCCCATCAACTCTGCAGTTGCAGGTGCATTACATATTTTAAAACAGTGAAATATAGCCACATTAAGAAACTTTCTAATAGAGTGGTTGGAATTTGGAAGAAAATATTTTTCTGAAATAATAACTTTTAACTCTGTTATCTATCAGTCTTGCCCTCTTATGCATCTGATGTTCATAGAGCTATTAGTATGCACGTGTATGCCATTCTCCTTTATTTACCATTAAGCATCATAGCAGAAAGAAAATTTTTGAAAGGAACATGATTTACTTAAAATCACATTTTCTCAATCTTATTAATTATTCGTCTTTTTTTTAGATAGATAGAGAGAGAGAGAGAGAGAGAGAGAGAGAGAGAGAGAATTTTTTAATATTTATTTTTTAGTTTTCAGCAGATACAACATCTTTATTTTATTTGTATGTGATGCTGAGGATCGAACCTAGCTCCCCGCACATGCCAGGTGAGCACAATACTGCCGGGGTCCTGCCCCAGCGGGGTCCAGGGAGTCCTGAAGGATGAGTGGAGTCGGCGAAAAGATGAGACAGGAGTCGTTCCTTTTGAGCAATCTTCAGAGAGAGAGCTAAAGCAGCTTTCTCTGGGTCCCCCTTTTATTACAATTTTTCTCATCATTATAGATTCACAACACGTCATTAATTATATCATTTAAAACTTTGCCAAGACATGACATTTCCTTAACCATGATTGAGAGCACACCAATCTACATCCTTCCAGGATATGACCCCCAGCCATACAATCATCAAAAGTACAGAATCATCAATAAAACATGTCACCAATTTACACCTTCAGATTTTCCCAAGAATTACTGTTTTTCCCAAGATATGTTATTTTCTTATTAACTAATGCCAAACTACGTAATCAGACTCTAAGTCTCCTAACCAATCATTAACCTAAAGTACACTTGTACTTTATTTTTAATCTAAAATTCCCATCTAAAAAAGTCCCTTTAAATCTTATATTTAAAATATCCTAAAGTTTATGAATCATCCTTAAAACATATTAGAAACCTATACAACTAAAGACTTAAGAATTTCTAAACTTAAGAATCTAAATAAAATAATATTTCTAACATTATTCTAAAACTGTGTTTTATAAAGCTATTTTAATTAATTCCTAAATTTATTCTCATAAAACTGGTTGAGCTGCTGTCTCAAAGAGTTTCTTTGTTTCTCAGTCAAGGTACACTAGTTCTCAAAGAGTTTGTTTCTCAGTCAAGGTGCACTAGTTCTCATGACCTTTCAGAGGATGATTGTTGTCCGTTATTAGGTTTGTCCACAATGTACTAAGATAGAAGAATAGCCTTTTACTTTGTCCTAGATATGCTGAGGGGTATTAGAACAGCCTCCAAGGCATGAACTACCTGTTTTGTTCTAGCCATCTGAAATTTAATTTGTTTGGCATTTAACATACTCATGCCTCCTGTGAGAAACATAAGCATGAAAATGCAAAGTCCCAATTACATAAAAAAGGGTCTCATGGTTTTGGTTACCCACCAACCAGTGTGGCTTTCCCAGCATTCATCCTCACTGTGACCCTGTCAAGACAGTGGGAGAGCGGCTTTGCCAACACTTTTTCTCACTGTGACCCTGTCAAGACAGTGAGTGGGGGATCGCCTTCACCACACTACCGCTTGAGCTACATGCCCAGCCCCTTATTTGTCATTTTTGACAAACATTCGAATAAGGAGTAACAGTGTCAGGGCTTACTTTTTGTTACTGCCTGTGCTTAGTTTGGAGAGGTAGTGAAGTCTTTATAGTTTCTTTGTGGTAATTATTATTTTTTATTTTATTGGTACATTATAGTTGTATATAAGAGTTGAGTTCATTTTGAGTTAATCAGACATCTAGTAATCATTTTAAGCTACTTGTTTATTTTGATGTAAAGGGCTAGTAAACTTAATTATGTGATGACAATTTCATTTAAAAGGCTCCTGACAACTCTAGAATGTGGCAATCATGGTGGACCTGTGGCCTCTGTGTTGATGGATGATGGCCCTGTGAGCATATGACAGGGGACCTGTGTGATAGTATTAATAAACCTTACTTTCTTTTTTAATATTTATTTTTTAGTTTTTTTGGTGGACACAACATCTTTGTATATGGTGCTGAGGATTGAACCCGGGCTGCACGCATGCCAGGCGAGCACGCTACCGCTTGAGCCACATACCCAGCTCCTTACTTTCTTTTTATAGTTTTAAGATTGAAAAATAAAGAGTCATGTGAGCTGAAGTGGTGATATGTGCTGTATTTTAAGTGCAAGGAAACCATTGGCAGTTTAAGCAGAGGTGTGGTGGGATCAACTTGTGTTTTAGAAGGATCAGTGGGGTGATGGGTGGAGAGTGGATTGAATGTTGTATTGCCCCAATGTATAAGTTGTTTCTTGTACCTGTGTATGCCCCTCCCTGTAGAAGTGGAATTTTGATGTAGTACTGGTCCTAACTGGATTGTCTGCAGAGAGCGGGCTGGCCATGTATACTGAACACTTGAGCACAGAAGCCTGCAGGGTCAAGCAGGAGGGTAGAGACTGGGGTGATCTGGAGAATTGTGCCCTCCCCTGGCAGAGAGCATCTGCAGTCACTTCACTGGGTTGTTTCCTTGAGGCATTAGACTTCATTGCTGTTTGTTTTCTGATTTTTCAAGAGAAGCTTGAAATTGGATATTTACAAGAAATCTAAATATTGAGTGATGGCAAAATCTAGCACCACGTGAGCCCAACAGAGCAGATTGGTTTCGGCTGTTTGAGTGACACTAATGGACTGTGATGGAAGACATTTGGTGTTTTGCTGAGTCAGAATCTGTGATGCCTTACTTCCTCGTGGGGTCCCAGACTCCTGCCCAGTGTCTTCACCTCAGAGGCCCCTGGTTGGCTCTCTTGAAGTAAGAAATGTGCTTTCCCTGTGTTTTGGGAGAGAAAAAAATGTACAATAAGTAGCCTGGGGTTGTGCTCAAAGATAACCAGTTCTCAAGAGAAATGAGATCCCAAGAAACCTGTAAGCCTGACCAGCTTTTCTCCTTAACCTATTTGCTGATTTGTGATTGGCTCTGGGCCAAAACCTGTTGAGTGTTAGAAATCTACTGGTTTTGTGTATTTCTGCTTAACACTGTGTCTTTAATGGTGAAGTTTTTTCATTTTCTAGACATGTTTACATGCTGCTATATTATTTTCATATGTATTTTGTGTAAAATTTTCCTATCTCATTTTCTTTTTAATATTTTTGTAGTTCTAATAATGGCAAGGCTAATATCTTTGAGCAAAAAGCTTTTATGTTTCTTTTAAGAAATTTCTTTAGTATAAATTCCCAGGAACTGCTGTAAAAATAGAATTATTGTGTGAATACTGACCAAATTTGAGAAACTTTTGCCATGTACTGGATGTACCCTGTCCTGATAGCCCCTAATATCATGGTTTAACTTTTACTGTTAGTGCTTATTATTTTGGTAAGTGGCCCCTCCCTCTTTCTTTCTTGCCCTTCTTCATCCACCTGCCTCTGCTGTGGGTGTGTGCCTGGTCAGGTGGAAGAGCATGTCAACCGTATCTGTGAGGAGCAGGACCCCGTGAGCGGGAAGAGCGCAACTACTTCCAGCTGGAGCGCGATAAGATCCACACATTCTGGGAGATCACATGGAGGCAACTGGAGGAGAAGAAGGCTGAGCTTCGAAACAAAGACTGGGAGATGGAGGAAGCTGAGGAGAGGCACCAGGTGGAGATCAAAGTGAGTAAGGCTGGCCTGCCTGTGCCCATTGGGCTCACCTGCAGCAGCAGAGCAGCTGAACTAGGTGGTGGGGTGGGGACGTTTTCCCCTTGGCTTTGGGATCTAACTTTTTTATACTGGAAACCTGAAGGTGTCTTTTTCCTAAAAGAGCTTCACTTGAAGAGAAAGAAGCTTCATCCCTCCAGTGGCAGGAGAGGCTCTGCAGAGCCTGTATTTGAATCCCAGCCTCCATAGTGTGGAAGGAGCACAAGCTCTGGGGAAGGTTGACCTCCTTGCAGTTGGTGTTCCCTCTCGGCCCCATGTAAGCTGGCAGGTGTCTCACCACTGGCTGAGGTGGTGTCCTGTTCTGTGCCTCAGAGCACGAGTGAGCAGATGGCCTCCCCCATCCCATAGGTGTACAAGCAGAAGGTGAAGCACCTGCTGTAGGAGCACTAGAACAACCTGACAGAGATGAAAGCTGAGGGCACTGTGGTCATGAAGCTGGCTCAGAAGGGGCACCGCTCGCAAGAGGGTGCTCTGCGCAAGGACATGAGAATATTGAAGGTGGAGTTGAAGGAGCAGGAACTGGCCAATGAGGTGGTGTGAAGAACCTGAGGCTGGTAGGTATGAGGAGCGGGCACCAGAGTGAAAAAGAATGCAGCCCAACAAACCATATTTCAGGGCTGAGTGCAGATTTCTGTCTTAAGCCCAGTCTACAGGTTGTCTTCTCCAAAGGAAAATCCAGCTCAGGATCTAATCCTAGTACTGCTAATCTCTGACACAAAGGGAACAGTATTGGCTGCTTTAGAGAACCAACCCTTATATGCCTGTGATCCAGTGACTGGGGAGACTGAGGTAGGAGGATCTCAAGTTCAAGGCCAATCTGGGCAACTTAGTGAGACCCTCAAAATAAAAGTAAATAAAAAAAAAGGACTGGGGATGTACATTAATGGTAGAGCATTCCTGGTTGCAATCTCCAGTCTGCAAAAAAAAAAAAAAAAAACAGAAAAGAAAAAGAAAAATCAACATGTAAGATATCCTGGGCAGCAGTTCTTCAGTAACTGCTGGCCTTTGACTCTTGGGGTTTCCAGGTAGAGACTGAAATTCATTTGCTGAGTGTCCATTAGGTGTCAGGCCCTGATCACGATCTCTGTCAGAATGCCTTCCCAAGTGGGGCTAAATGTTCAGGAAAGAGAGAGTCAACACATAGGAGAGAAGACAAAATAAATGTGCCAAGTGCATACAGTAAAGCTGTTAGGGGTGAAAATTATAGGAAGAGCAAAGTGGGGTGAGTGTAGGGAGCTAGAGTTGCAGGGAGGCTGCAGTTTTTATAAGAGTTCTAGCATTACCTCATTGAGAAGGTAACATTTGGGTAAAGGCTGGAAGGAGATAGATGTCTGGGCTGGGGGAATTCCATCCTAGAGAAGGGATGGGCCAGAGGGAAGACCCAGAGACTAGAGGAGCAAGGAGTAGAAAGGCTGGAGGGATGATCAGGGCTTGTTAGCCTGGAAAGCCCTGGTGAGGATGGGGGCTTTGGTACAGGTCAGTAGGGAGCCCTCTGAGAATTGAGGAGATGAAGGATGTGTCTGACTTTAGTTTTCAGAGGTTCTTCTGTGTGCTGGGTAGAGGGGCCTTCTTAACACATCTGCCTCATGCTGGGAGCAGCCCAGCTTCCACTGTAGGATGTAACTCAGTGGCATTGCAGGCTGCAGCAAAGCACGGGGAGCTGAGGGCCTCCAGAATTGCATGGTATTTCCTGAGAACCACAGAGTGGCTGGTTTCAGATCAAGTCAGTGTGCTTAACCTGAAGTGTGGGTATGTGTTACGTGTTCAGAATGCTCCTTCATGTAAAAATACTGCCTTAAAAATAATTTAAGTTTGTAATTAAAAATTGTACTATATAATAAATTGTTTTTAAAGAATATTTATTTATGGGCTGGGGATGTGGCTAAAGCGGTAGCGCACTTACCTGGCATGAGTGCGGCCCGGGTTCAATCCTCAGCACCATATACCAACAAAGATGTTGTATCCGCCAAAAAATAAAAAAAGTAAATTTTTAAAATTCTCTCTCTCTCTCTCTCTCTCTCTCTCTCTCTCTCTCTCTCTCTCTCCTCTCTCTCTCTTTCTCTCTCTTTAAAAAAAGATGCTTTAAAATATTTATTTATTTATTTCAATATACTAGTAATTGAATCCAGGGATGCTGTACCATTGAACTACATCCCAGACCTTTTTAGATTTTTTTTCTTTCAAGACAGGGTCTCACTAAGTTGCTCAGGATAGCCTTGAACTTGTGATTGTCCTACCTTAACCTCCTGAGTCACTGGGATTATAGGTGTGTGCCTCTGTGCCTGGCATAATAATTGTTTATGAAAATAATTTTTGAATGTTGCTCTGAGCAACAGTGAGGTGGGTTTGCAGGAGCTATTTGAGGCTCCTGGGAAGAGCTGTAGCTCTGTGTAGAAGTGGCTGTTCTCCAGCCTATGGGAAGGCACCAGGAGGAAACCAAGCTGTCCAGTACTCAGATCTGTTATATCTTCCAGACTCAGAGGTGATCTTGCTCAGGGAGATGACTTATGAAATATGGAGATTACCAAAACCATATTATTCTGGGCAGATTCCATGAACGTAGAGGGGAGGGGAACCCAGCAACCAGTAGCATGAGCAGCATGGGGTTTACTGAGCTGAACTTTTCTTAGGGGGGAGGAACAGGGTTGGCCTGAAGGGTATGCACCCCTCTCTGCTTCACTGTCTAGTAACTTGCTATTCTTCACCTGCCAGAAACATGCTGAGGAGATCACCAAGATGTGGAATGACTTTGAGAGGCAAGTTCGAGGTCAGTTCCTAATATGCACATTGGTAAGATGGTGTCAGAGACCTACCTTCATCAGAAAGTAATTTGCCTCCAGAGCTTGTTAATTCAGAGCATGATAAGCAGATTAAAATAGCCCTCCCCCACACACACAGGGAGAGAATGGACCCACTCAAAATCCCAGAACAACTATTTCTGTGTGTTTGGGAGGCTGTGGATACCTCACACTTCCCCACTCCTGTCTAAAATCAGTAGTTAACAGCAGGCATGAGTTATTCAGTCTTGTGGGCAGCATTTTTCAAATAGTCTTCTGACCTAGAAGCCTCAGATTTCAGAAGTCCATGAGGTTTACTGAGTAAGCCCTGTATTCTGTGGCAAGGTGTTGAATGCCCATTGGGGTCAGCTGACAGTGTTGGGAACCCCAGTGCAGGCATTGATATGCCTGTCACTGGAAAAGGAGGGCCAACAGTGGCCCTTGCGCTGAGTGTGTCCCTTTGAGCATTAGCAGGAAAAGCTCACCTAAGCCTTTCCTGTTCTTTGGCAGAGCTTGTTTACACAACCTTTGTTCTGACCATCATGGCAGTTCTGGGGCCCTATTATCAGGTTTCATCTATTCTTGTAGCCACACGGCATTTGTTTTTCCTTTGTTAAGCTGCTGGATGTGCTGCTTCCTTTCAGAAATTGAGGCCAAGTATGATAAAAAGATGAAGGTGCTAAGGGATGAGCTTGACCTGGGGAGAAAGACTGAGATCCACAAGGTGGAGGAGAGGAAGAACGGCCAGATCAACACACTGATGTGGTATCATGAGGAGGCCTTCACTGACATCAAGAACTACTACAACGATATCACGTTCAACAACCTGGCCCTCATCAACTCCCTCAAGGTGCTCACCTGGGTTGGACTCTTTGCCTGTCTTTGTTGTGGGCTGCAGACTCCAGCTCTCACAGTCCCCTGGACCCAACACTACTTTCTGTAAATGCACTGGACAGAGCCCCTCTGCTACCCTCAATTGAAATATGTAAGTAATGTAACTTATCTCCACCCATAATTGAGAATAAGCAGGCAAGGTGTAGTGGTGCATGTCTATAATCCTAGCTACTTGCGAGACTAAGGCAGGAGGATCACAAGTTTGAGGCCAGCCTGGACAATTTAGCAAGATCCTATATCAAAATAAAAAATAAAAAGAGCTGGGGATGTAGTACAGTGGTGGAGCACCCCTGGGTTCAATCACCAGCACCATAAATAAACAAACAAAATTCCAGTTTCCCTAACTACTGTGAAGCAGTAACAGGGTATCCTGACACATCAACACCCAGGTACCATGCCATGGCTGCAGTGTGGCCAGAGTGGGCAGTTGTCATGGTCCCTCAGATGCTGGCAGTGGCAGGGTTTCCATGGTGAAGAGCAGCCCCGGTAGAGTCGGGGGCTGAACAAAGTGCAGGCTCTCATTTTGTATGGAAGCTGCATTCCTAGAAAATTCAGAATAAGTTTAGACTTTGCAAAATACAGTTTATACACAAAGCAAGCCTAAGTCCCCAGCGTATGTGATACTGGAAGGACATGTGTGGTCAGGAGAGCACCCAGTCTCTGCTCCACACGCTGAGCCCCTCCTGCACCTGCACCTGAGCCCATAGGAGCAGATGGAGGAAGAAGGAAGAACACCTGGAGAGGGAAATGGCAGAGGTGTCTATGCAGAACAGGTGTCTGGCAGACCCTCTGCAAAAGGCACGGGAGGAGATGAATGAGATGCAGAGGAAGCTTGGGAAGTATGAGAGGGACAAGCAGATCCTGGTGGTGAGTTCCCTGCTGAGTTCCTCTTTGGCACATGCATTCCTGGCCTCAGGAAAGTGGGCACATCTGGGGGCATCTCCTGAAGGCGGGAAGGGAAAGGGAGGCTGGACTCTTTACTTCCATTGAGGGTGCTAAGAGAGATGAGGCCCTAGTCTTCCACTATCCTACCAGCCAGCCTAGGTGGGGCCCGGCTGTTGGAAGTTTTCCAGCCAATTGTTCCTGGAGATTATTTCTGGCCTTGCTGTATTCCAGAAGCTTGTGGTACATGGATACTTGTGAATCTGAATGCTTTCTGTCCCTACTCCCTGTATTCTCTCTAGAGCACAACAGCATGTTTGAAGGTTACTGAGAAAGAGCTGAAAGACCTGCAGTGGGAGCATGAAGTGCTAAAGCAGCGGTTCATCAAGGTTGGTGAGGCTTGAGGCCCTGGCTGTCTCTGGGACTGGGAGCTGGAGATTCTCTTGCCTACTTCTCAGTCCACTCAGCTTTTATGAGTCAAAAGACTATGGTGGTGTTGGTGTGTGACACTTGTCTGCAACTCTGGAGGTGGCTGAAACAGGTTCAGGTTAGCCTGGACAACTTAGTGAGACTGTGTAAGAATAAAAATAAGAAGGTCTGGGGATGTAGATCAATCATCTCCAGCACCACAGAATACAAAAAGAAAAACAAAAAGCCATCCTGGCATTGTACAAGGCCTGGGGCCTCAAGGGGAGTGCCTCCCTGTCCCTTCAGAAGCTGACTTTGCAGTACATGGAGGAGACCTGGCCCAGGCAGCAACTATTTCCCACTGCATGAGTGTGTTTCTGAGCATTAGCCTGTTACACGCTCGTTGTTCAGAAATACTGGGATCCTGAGGGTAAGTGAACCAGCTGCTCAGTGCTGTCCCCATAAGAGCGGATGGTTTTGTGAGCCACTTTCCAGGCTTCTTCCTGCATCTGTTAGCATAGATGTGGCTCTGTGGTTTACAAAGTGGGAGCATGTCAACAGCAACCTGCATTTTAATCTCACGGTTTGTCCAGGCTGCACACACACAGCAGCCTCATTCTTTGTGATAGCTGCATCTGCTAGTTTATAGTTCCCCTTGAGGAGCTGTTCTTTGTTTCCAGTCTTTTGTTCTTACTACATTGTTGTTGCAATTACCCTTTCCATTTCATTCTGCTCTGTGTGATCAGTCCTTGCAGTGGAGTGCTGGGTCAGAGGGGTCTGTGCTAGAATGCTGATGAGTCACTAAGAGGGCTGCTCTGGGTGATGCTCCTGACAGCACTGCCTGAGGGCCAATTCCTGCCTACTCTAGAGCTGATGAACTTCCTCCTTTGCTGATAGGATTGGGCAGACACTTCTCATGGATAGTGCAGGTTTGATGTCTCTTGCAATGTTACTTCCTGCCTCTGTGGTTTGAACGTCTGGCCAAGGATCACCCTGCATCACAGGACCCTTATGCTGAGTCTGTGGCTCACGCGGCTGAGCATTTCATCATAAGCCATAGTCACTAGAGAGTTCACAGATGCAGACCAATAATGAATTGGCCCCATCTCCCCATAGCAGACCTCTCAGGAGCCTCGCATCTGTGTCAAATCTTAGTTCACCTTCATAGGTGCTGAGGGTTTCACAGGGTGTGGATCACTGGGCTCTGCCACTGGCAGCCAATGACCTGCACAGACAGTCCCTTGACCCCTAGGCTTGTCTGAGTCCTGCTATTCCCTTCTTCCTTCCTGTGAATTTGGTGGCCAGCATTAATGGGAGGTACAGAGCAGAAACATGTCTGGGTTGCATCCTGTTCTCTGCTGCATCTTGCACATGAATATGGCTCATGATGTGTGCCAGTCAGTGTCTCAGAGAAGCAGGAATTCAGATTTGTTGGCAAAATCTAGAGGCTAATGATCCACAGGTTTCTGACAGGGAATTGAATATAGGCAGATCCATGGGACTCGGCACAGTAGTTGGGGAGGATATGGTATTCTCTGCTTGGAAGGCTGTAGGGTATGCTGCTATGTGGAAAGTTGCAATGATGTAGCATGATCCTCCTTTACTAACAGTGATGAGAACATTCTGGAAGGAGTCATACCAAATGATCACAGTTGTGGCCTCTGGGAATTGGGGTTAAACAAGTGTTTACTGGGGCTGGGGTTGTGGCTTAGCGGTAGAACGCTCACCTAGCATGTGCGAGGCCCTGGGTTCGATCCTCAGCACCACATAATAATAAATAAATAAAATGAAGGTCCATTAATAACTAAAAAATACCAAAAAAAAAAGTGCTGGTGATGTGGCTCAGTGTTTAAGTAACCTTAGGTTCAATTCCTGGTACCAAAGGAAAAAAAAAAAAGAAATAGAAGGGGAGAAGAGACATTTTTACTTACTGGTTGACAGACTGCTGCTGCAAGGCTTGCTTTAGACCTGTCTTGTAGGACATATTAATGGCAAGGAATCAATATGTCAATATGTAGGAAACTCCAAGGGCTGTCCTGCAAATATTGCCTGCTTACAGATGGACAGGCTCTCACATGGGGGCAATCAGTGGTACATCTCCTCTGAGCCCACAGCCCTAATTCAGGCAAAGCTGGGCCTGACCCACCTATGGAGCAGATTTTAGAGTGGGGCTATTCCTGCTGTTAGCACACCCCATTACTTCTGCTGCTTCTGCCTCCTCCTCCTTCCTCTTCCCTCTCTTCCCCCTCCTTCCCCTTTTTTGACTACTTTTTTTGCAGTCCTAGGGATTAAAATCAGGGTGCTCTACCACTGAGGCACATCCCTAACACTTTTTATTTTTATATTTTGAGACAGAGTCCTGTTAAGCTGCTGAGGCTGGCCTCAAATTTGTGAACCTCCTGCCTCAGCCTCTGGTTACAGGTGTGCACCACTGTGCCCAGCCCCATTGCTTCTTGAGGGGGTTCATGCTGCTATTTCTCTCTTGCATTCCTCTGTGTAGATAGTTGCATACCTTTAACTCTGCACAGAAGATGGGGTTTTAGGCAGTGGATGGCACATAGACCATGTATTCTAGGTGTGGTCACCAGTGTAAGTGAACTTTTGTAGTAACAGTGTGCTCCACAAAGGGGCAGGGTAGGAAGTGGCTTCTCCCCAGTGAGATGTCCCAGTGGGGGACTTTGTTGCTCACCCCAGTCTCCTTGCAGGTACAGTAAGAGTGGGATGAGCTCTACCAGAAGTTCACTGCAGCCATCCAGGAAGTGCAGCAGAAGACAGGCTTCAAGAACCTGGTGCTGGAACGCAAGCTGCAGACACTGAATGCTGCCATGGAGAAGAGGGAGGAGCAGTTCAATGAGGTGCTGGCGGCCTCCAACCTGGACCCTCCAGCATTGACACTCGTGTCCCGCAAACTTGAGGTAGGCCCAGGGGATCCAGGGGCAGGGCTGGTGGCTGCCCCAACTCTTACCTACAGTGGGAAGCCTAGTCTCCTGTGGTGGGACCCTTTGGTCTTGCACTGTGCCTCCTGAGCCAGAGGCAACGTCAATTACCCAAGGGGAGGGGGAGCGGGGCGGGTTTCCTGCAGGCGTCTGTGCCTCAGGCCTGCATGGGCCTGCAGTTTCCTTTGAGGGGTTTTGCTTATGTTGCTGTTGGCTCTTGCTTGACCCTCCTTAACCGCATGGCACCTCATAACTTCTGAGCCTTGCCATTCCAGTTCTCCTGTGGCTCATCATGATGCACCAAGTAGAACTGAGGATATTCTAGAAGCAGAAAAGCTGCTCTGGGAATCTGCAGGACTGAGTCCCTCAGTCACTTGACAGTGGACTCAGAGACAGGCCTGGGGACAGCCTGGGAGTGGAAAAGCCATGCTCAGCACCCATGCACCTGTATTATAGGCAGCTCTTCTACGATGGCTCATCACAGTTTAAAACTCTAGGCCCAAAGAATGAGCTTTGTGTCTAGGCACCTCATCTCTATTTATGACACTCCATCCTGGTTTGCTTCACTGCCTGTCTCCCCTCCCATCCTGACCTGAGGCTGCATGCAATACTAGGCCTCACACTGAGCACCCCAAGCTGCCTAGGGAGCAGAAGACCCAGAACACCCAGGGTTTGTTGGAAACCCAGGACTAAGGGCAACTGCAGGCTGTCAGCTGTCAGTGTAGGGTTGGTCAGGAACCACAACTCTGTTCTGGGCACAGAGGCCTGATCACAGAGAGGCCCCTCTGCCTCAGATGGAGAATGCATGGCCAGAGATAGCAGATAATGTCAGTGCAAGACAAGGAACAGAGATCCAAGAGCTACTAAAGACCAGCTCCACAGGACTTATCCTGATTTAGGAGGGGCTGGGAGGATCCAAGGTGACAGGCTGTTTCTGGACAGGGAGACCGAGTGTTTACAGGAGAGCAGCAGGGCCCTGGTTGTACCTGTGGGACCAGGATACTGGGAGAGGCCAGATCTTGGGCCTGGGGTGGTGTAACAACACAAAAGGGGAGGGGCCATGTTGGGACTGGCAATAACCTGTCTCTGGGATTGGAGGCTCACCTGCAACATGGGTAGGTGTGAGAAGTGAAGTCCTACTGTTTGGACACAGAAAAGGGACAGTTCCACCTCTGTGGATGGGTAAGCCTGAGATGGCAATGATAAGAATCAGTCCTGTCCACCACAATCAGGTGAATACTAACTAACTGTGGGTTACAGTTGGTACTAAATGTGGGTTAGCTCTTGTTTTCCCTGGTTATTCTTATCCCAATTTATAGCAAGTAGCCTTGCAGTGAAGTGACAGCCGTGCCCATAGGATCTCTCTTAAGAGAGGCGAGAGAGGGTTTGGGGAGCTTCTCTGAGCCAGGCTAGGTCCAACTCTTAGTCTGGCACCTTACAGCACTCCTCAGGTGGGAGCATCCCAAGGGGCTTGGGTCTTGCAGATCTGGGCCCATTATTTTTGGTTCAACACTTAAGGTTTTAAAAGTTACACAGACTACTCTTTGTGTTTAAAAATTGGATAATAATGCCACATGATTCAAGAAGTTTAAAAGTGTAAGTTTTTTTGTTTAGTGCCAGGCTGTTGCAAAGTGAGATCTTTGGTGTCCCTGGTAACCCATGTTTATTACTTACCATCAAGACAGTTTCTCCATGGGGTGTGGATGGCACCGGGACATACTCCGGTTCTCCCCTTCCTCCCATTCTGTTTTCTCTCAACCCGTGAGGACCTATATCCTGCTGATATACCCTTGTCTAGATGCATACATATATTGAGCCAGGACTTTATTCCCTTATCTTCTTGGGACCCCCAAGGGAGCTCCCAGACCATCATCCACCTCCTTCACCTTGGCCAAAAGACCTGTCCTAAATTCACCTCTGCCTCTGTCCTCAGGATGTTCTGGAGTCAAAGAATAGTACCATCAAGGACCTGCAGTATGAGCTGGCCCGAGTCTGTAAGGTATGCACCTGCCTCCCTGCCTCCTCCCTTGGCTATGACCTGGCATCTGGCTTCAGCCTGTGGACAGTGTGACTGCTGACCATCTCTGAGGACCCATCCATTTCCCATTCACATGTCATTTGATGAGGCTGGTGGACCATCCCCATGTGAGGGGCAGACACGGCACGAGGTCATCTGTACCTGCCTAGGACTGAGCCGACTGCTCTGTCTGCAGAGGAATTCACCAAGAGCAGCTGCCCCACCAGTGCAACTCAGTTACACCCTTAACTCTGAGGGGTGGATATCACTTCTTGGTTCTGTTGTTTGGGGACAAGTCCAGATGTTTCTGTCATCCTGTTTCTTTAAGACCCCTGGGTGCAGGCACTGTCCTCCACAGTTCCCAGGTTCCATGGCACCCACATGATCCTGGTTTCCTGACCCTCCCAGCCCCTTGCCTGCTTTTTCTGCACATGCTGGTATTTGTCTGTGCAGAGCTAGGGCCATTTGCTGTGAACCTCAAGGGTCTACACCCCAGTTCTCTCTAGAGCCTATCTTTGCCAACACTGGAGTCATTTCTGAGCCATAGTGAGGACAGCTGCCCTTTTGAGCATTTGCAGAGTCAGGCCAGGCCTGAAGCATTTCACATATATCAATTCATTGAGCTTTTAAAACCACCCAGTGAAATATGAACCCTTCTAAAAATGTGCACTTTCTACAGTTGGAAGCAGGCACCTCTGGCATGGTAGCTGTGTTAGGCCCACCAGCATTGTCTCCCAGGCCTTGTCTCTTGGGACAGATCAGGGGTGACCAGGACTCTTCTCCAGGCAGGCCCTGCCCCTGGTGAAGATGCAGAGTTCCTAGGAGATGCAGGGTGCTGTGCCCATGGGAGCAGAGAATAGAGGCCATTGACAAGGGTAGGAGGGAACAGTGGCCCTCACTGAGACATGCTTGCTGAGGAGCTGGGGGGCACACTCAGGCCACAGTTCTGCTGAGTTCCTCCCTTTGCCTCAGCATACCTTCACGTGTTAACACAGCTGCAGCTGTGTTAGCACGAGGCTGGCCTAAAGTGACCACTAACAGATGCTGGCCCTGCCCTCTATGGAGTAGGGGTCAGCTCTGGGTGGGTCAACTCCTTGTTTCTCCCTGACACTGCCTTGTTCCCACAGGCTCATAATGACCTCCTGCGTACATACGAGGCAAAGCTGCTGGCCTTTGAAATCCCTCTGGACAATGTGGGCTTCAAGCCTCTGGAGGCAGCGGTGATTGGGAAGACGCTGGGTCAGGGCCCTGTAGGACTTGTGGGTACCCTAACCTAGCTACATGCTTGGGGCTGTAGCCCACAGAACTGATTAGGGACACTCCCTAGGTGACCCCCTCTTTCCAGGCAGTAAGTTTTTAAATTTTAGATTATCATCAGTGAATGAAATTTTTTCCACATTTCCTTTGTGTCCTCTTGCTGGACTCTGTAGGGGAGAATCACCTGCAGGAGAATCTCCTTCCCTGGGGCATGTCCAGCTTGTGCCACACCACACCTGAGTCCTCCAACTTCAGCAGCACTTTCTCTGACAGCCCCCTTGTTCACCTGGGGGCCAAGGTGGCAGAGATCTAGCCACCCATAAATTGCTCCTGTCCCAAAGATGGGAGCAGTTCTGCAGATGCAGCGCTGTCATTAGAGACCTGAGTGATTCATAGCTGCCCACAGGAAGTACTTCTGCAGATGTAGCACTGATTTTATTGACCCAAGTCATAGCTGCCCACTGAGAAACTCCAGAGGGGGGCCAGAACCTCCCCAAGGAAGTGGGTGACCACTGAGTGTGGCTGGGCAGGCATCCCAGCCAGAGCAAGGATAGGTAAATAGCTCCTCCAGCCAGGCTGGGCTCTAGCTACCTCTGTAGGTGGTGTAGGACCATGGGCTCAGCAGCAGAGGCACATGGAACTTCTGGGTCTCCTTTATGATGGTGAAAACAACCTGAGAGAAGCAGAGAAAGCACCAGAAGACAGTGAGGGACCACAACCCGGGAGCTACCTGACCCCATGACTCCCTGGGAAAGCAGCTCAAATGGTGGGGCAGGGTCAGCTGAAGCCAAGTGGTGGACTGCAACCTCCCTGAGGGCTGAGGATGGGCAGAAATCCTCCTCTGGGCATGCTGGATGTGGAAAAGGCCAGATGATTGGAGAGAGGGGGAGCAGTCAGAGAAGGCCCAGGAGTTGGAGGGGGGCAGATGAAAAACTGTCTATGAAGAGGAGATGAGTCACCCACAGCCTGCCTCCCCCAAGCCTGACTGGGACAGTTCATGGATGGGCATATCAACACGGAGTCTCATGACACCCGAGGTCCTAGGGTCCCCTTTCTTGTGGGAGCTCAAAGCAGGCAAGCTCAGGTGCCTGCCACCTCCCTGAGAGAGGTGGGACCAGTCTGTCCTTGAGGCCAGGCCGAAGACCTGGCCTGCAGGTCAGTGAGTCAGGGTCTCCAACCTCTCCATCCCCCATGGCAATCATCTCTATGTATGGATAGAAGCTCTCCTGCCACCTCTCCTTCCAGTAGCCCTGGGTTTCAAAGGACAGCTTATAGGTGCCAGGCTTCATCTGGCATGTCCTCAGGAGCCCAGGGCAGCAGCCATCTAGGTCTGTGTAGCTGGGGAGAGGATGGGCTGAGATCAGATGCAGAGCCAGCTTCCCTCAGCCCT
This sequence comes from Ictidomys tridecemlineatus, assembly GCF_052094955.1. NCBI lineage: Eukaryota > Metazoa > Chordata > Mammalia > Rodentia > Sciuridae > Ictidomys > Ictidomys tridecemlineatus. The sequence goes on along the minus strand of NC_135492.1, from coordinate 20,882,874 downwards.
CCTGCGTCAGACCCCCGTGGGGGTCAGACACTCCACAGCCTGACTCAGACATGGCTGAGCAGGTAGTGGGGCAATTGTAGGGACGCTGCTACACTGCCTATTTAGGAAATCAACACAGAAGCAAAAAGGGAAAACTTCTTCCATAGTCTACCACTTTGTATTTGACATATGTTTCTAGATTTTATTCTATGTTTATATGTTTGTTTACACGTTTTGTTTTGTTTTCAAATGCACCATAGATTATGATTCATGAAGTTTTCTGTGTTTTTAATATAGTTTACTGATCATGGCTTTCTGGGGCAATAAAAATACATCTATGTGGTGGCCTGTTTCCAACTGGATGGAAGGTCCATGTTGAGTGGGCTGATCCCTCATGGAGTGTTTTGAAGGCCTGCACTTTTGCCTTATCACCTCTAATTTCCCCACATTCTACATACCAGCTGGACCTAAAGGGTGTCCCACAGCGTTTAGGAAGGGAACTGCAAGTATGGCGTGCATGGTTCCCTCTAACCCTGCAGTAGCTCCTGGCCAGAGCTTTCCACAAGATATTTCTCAGAAATATTTATTTTCTTGACATCCATATTCATTTCTGAATACTCAAAATGAACTTCAGTGAACATTGAGTACTAACCCTCATGTTTCCACAGTAAGTGACCCAGTTTAACATCAATGAAAGTATATTCATATGGGACATGATGTGTATTTTGAAGTAAATTTCCATTCAAAATTGTTAAATTCCTATTTCTTCAATAATGATACTTCATAAAATGTATCATTTCATCCAATATTCACAAATTGATATGAATATGATTCACTTACACTCACTCCCTGTATCAGAACCCATGTATTTCTCCATGTTGCTTTCCTTGCTTCTTCATGAGATTTCTTTTATAACACATTACTTTTGAATTCCATCATCATTTTCGAAGCAAAACTCAAACAGAGTTTGGTATAATTAGCAACTTAATATTACCATTAGATGTATAACTACATGGATTGAATGTTTGTATGTGAATACCAGATTTCATGTATTTTTTAAAATATCAATTCAATCCATTACTTAAAATAGTAAACTGTTATATTTTTTATACACTGTATGGTCTATTCTTGCATCATCTCTATATACGTAGACCCATGGTACACCAATTTTAATCCCCAAACTCTAAATGATAGGGTTTCAAAACAAGCTCCCAGAAATGGTGGAAGAAATACACATGTCACCTGCTCCATGTATTCCTTCCATCACATCATCTTCTGGACACAAAATACAAGACTCACACTTATGATTCTTCCAAAGCCTAATTTTAATGAGAGCATGGATTACTAAAATCATCTACGTCTGTGTTGCCTATTGTTTTCAAATTTCAATCCTATGGTGAGTATACACTTGTTTCTTTCTAGGATAGTGTATTCAACCACCCCCCTGTTGAAAATATCCCTGATCTTATTACTCATTTTGTACTTTGCCCTATCTCCTAACATCCCTCTTGATATCTATTTCTCTAAGTGCCTTGTTGTGACTGACTCTTCGTGTGTGCTGACATTCCCATTTACACTCTAATAGAAATTCATTCGATTGTGAAAGGGGCCTTTTGCCCAAATCCTAAACTCACTCTTCTTCCTTACCCTACACTGGAATCCTGCCTACTATCTCAATTTCACTGGAAATTTTCTTTTACATTCAGTAGTCCCAGGTACAAGATCTTATGCCATTGTATATGGATTTAGAGGATTCATCTCTGCAGAACATAATTCAAAACTATGTATCCAAATCAAGGGCCCAAAATCCTTGTGTGCTTCAGATCTTACCTAGGTTTCTATTTTCATACTTACATTTCACCTTAGATTCTTATAAATATCCCAGTTGCCCAATACCCGTATTCATTCAGCAGAATGACTCCTAACCCAAATCAAACCTGATATGACCCTTAACCATACTCTGTTCCCTCCATCTATTTTCACAGAACAGCAGGTCCTGAGTTGGTCTTGCCATACAGGTATGTAGAGAATCCTACAGCTGCTGAGAAGCTCAAAGGTAGATGCAGCAGTGATCCGTGGAGCAAATGTAGGCAGCTAGGTAGGACCTGTGAGGTCTAAAGTCATCTTCCATGGCCAACAACCCAGTCAGGATGAAGGGATGTGGCTGAATCAGCCTCTCTCTTCTCAATGCAGGGAAGATGGACAGAAGCAGGCCTGTGTGGGTTGCTGATCCTGGGCTCCTAGGGTATATAGACATTTATGGCTTGTAAAAATGTCACAGGAAGGTGGGGCATCCTCCATCTCATGGGACCCTTGGAAACAACTATTAGGACAAAGTGGTTACCAAGGCAGTGACCTCATTCACTTCCCTGAAGGAAGTGACCTCACTTCACTTCCTTGGTGATGGAACTCTCTGAACTTGGGATCCAGGAGGCGAGGCACCCAGAGGCAGTTCCGGTCCCAGTGGGCTCACTTGTTTGTCCGAACCAAGGCCAGAGTCATTCGTTCTTGGGACCTAGTGATGTGTGGATAGCCAAATGCCTTGAATGGTCTGAACTGGGGCCTTTCCTGAGAAGTGTTGTCTCATTGCTGGCTCCTGACAACTACACAGAGATGGCCAAGGAGACCAGAGCTGAGACAGGACAGGCCACTGCTGGGGAACATATTTTCACCCAACAGTCAGAGGACAGAGTGGATAGATGCAGACCAAATACAGGGGTGGTTTGTGTGTCTTAGTGGGTGTGTTTCAATTGGTCGTTTTGTTTCAGGTTCTGAGAACATGAAGGAAAAACGTTTTGTTGTTGTTGTTGTTGTTGTTGCTGCTGCTGGTTTGAAATGGACTGTTAACTAGTCAGTCTTTCTATGTCAGTGGATCCCACTAGGTTTGTGGTTAAAGAGAGTAGAGAGAAGAATGCCGCCATGAATGTGTCCTGTCTAGTGAAAATCTTTGCAGGACTCCTCATGGCCAATTGAGGAATGGACTGCTGTTTGCCTTGCAGATGGGCAACACCTACCAAGATCCTAAGTTCCTGAATTCTTCCTGAATTTTGGCCACTCTCTGAAGGGGTTCGTGTATTTGTGTCCAAGATGTATACCACCTTCAAGCTCTGTGACATGGCCATGGACTGGATTCCTGATGGGAATGCCAAGCATCTCAGAAAAGTCAACAAGTAGCATGACTGCTAAGGATCTCTCTGGAGAATCCCTGCTTGCATAGATAGCCACCCAAGTTGCAGGATTAGGAGCTGTCAGTGCCACAGTGTTCAATTAAAGAAAAGTTTTTCTCTAGGCTTCTATCCTCCCTATTGTTCTGTTCCCCTGAATGTCAGGGAGGTGTTTGCCTTGGGGCACTCCTTTGAAAATCCACAAGAAAACAGTTTCAAATGGAAATGAAGAGGCCCAATCTGTGCCTTTTAGGTAAATTGCTTGGTAAACTCTGTGTCTGAATCAGACTCTTGGCCCTGTGTGTGGCTGTGAGTGACATTCTCAGCACCCCAGGAAACTCAAGAAAAATCCCATGTGTCCATCCAAGTCTAAAAGGATGAAAAAGAAGTGTAATATTGGATGAAGTCTCTTGCCTTCCTCTGGTCAGGCTCATGACCCCTATGAAGTAAGAACAGGGATCCTCTGGGTCAAATGAGTTGTTGCAAGCCCTCCAGAAACTAGCACACAGGTGTTTGGGTTTTTCATGAGTCCAGTACGCATCAAGAATCTACCCCTGGCAGGCAGAAGGCCTCTAATTTGAGAAGCAGAGCAGTATTAACAACAGGCCCATTTTATCTATCCTGTTTCTCAGGAAGGGTGTCCAGGCCACCATGACATTGGGCATATGATGGGCATGAGAGCTTACTTTGCACACCATCTTAGACTGCTCCCCCTATGGAAACTCCCAGCCAGAAGGTTATGATGCGTGTCTGTATGGAAGAAGATGAAGGCCATGTGGGAGTGTTTTTGTTAGAATAGTGGTCTTTTATGTGGTGGTCGGAAAAGATGACTGGGTCCACCTCAGCTTGAACTTTGGTGTGATTCCATTAGAGACTGAGTTCTGGAACTGATCTCAGAGAACTCTTGCCATGAATTGTGTTGGGATTTTACAAGGCCAGGCATCAGAGGAGCCTTTGGAAACTGAGATCTGGGCCGAGGGTGGCTTTCTCCACAGCACTGGGAATCTCTGCCAGGATTTCACATGATTTTGCTGTTAAAGCCTTTTCAGCTATAGTTGAGAGCCCAAACTCACATGAACCTCATAGTTTATACCCCAATGGGCCTGGATTCCAGTGACCTTTCGCCACTTCTTGAAAAGCCATGCCTGCATGCCATCTCCAGAGCTTTTACTGACAAGAGATTCCTCAACACTTAATGGCTCCTGAATGAATCAAAACCCACAGTGCCCATTTCTTCATTCTTGAAATATAGCTAGGCCAGTACCATGAAGTTTTTGAGAATCCCATGACCAGAAATCCCTGGAGAACCTTTAGATCTCCTGTTGCTCATCATGACTGAATCAGCGAGTGCCCTCTTTGACTGAGTGGAATTCATGACCATGGTGAAGAACAGAGATGCCAGTGAGTAGGAGCCAGCAGGGAACTGGGCCTGGAGCAATGGAGTGCAGGTGTGTGACCAACATCTGTGGTGGGCCCCTGTGCTTCTGTCATTGGCTTCCAAATGACATGTGACTGACAAGGTGCAGCCAGCAGACCCTAAACTATAAAGGCATGTTGTTGTGGGAGTGGATTTGGTGCGATGCTCAGAATCAAGTTGCTATGCTCAAGTGGGAAAGAGATATGGGGTAGCAGCCCAGTTTGTGTTTTCTCCTTCAGACCTTGACTCACCCCACGTGACAGAGCTTCCTCTAGCACTGTGTCCTGCTTGACTTTTATGTATTTCAAAAACAAACACCAATTTTCCAGGGAAGCTGCAAGAAATGCCATTAAAACTGGAGGGTGAACCAAAGGCTTTACAACCCACCCAGGGCGACATTCATACCCCAATGGCCACAGTTACCTACAAAGAGAGGATTGAGCTCTGCTGCCTCCTGTTCGTATTGGAAAATATGAAACCATGTCCTCCTGTTCACATAGACTGAGACCAAGCTTTCATGGTCTCACTGCAAAGGAAGCTAAAGCACAAAGCTATATTTCTAGAGCACAAATGTCAGAGGCAGATAGTCAAGAAGTCATTAGGCCAGCAAAGTTCCATGTTTGCAGAATGTTTACCCTGTCCCCTACTTTGGGGATCTCTTCTGCCACACCCGAGTTTGTGAGCTCTTCAGAATTTCCAATTTGAGATATGTATTCTCAGATTATTTTTCCTCTTCTCCTCTCATTGTGTCTTATTTGGGGTGATAGTAATTTCAAGGCATTGTGGTGGATGATAATGGAAGATTTTTATGTGGCACCTGTTTGCATATATATTAGACTCATTTTCCATTTTGCCATTTGAAATATTGAATCTCTGACACAAACCCATAACCTACTGGACTCTGACTATTTATCATAACATCGATAAAATAATCCTAAAGGAATAGAAGTAGAGGCATTTGATAGGAAGCATGGTGTATCCTTGGACTTGCCTTACGCTTCATCAGAGATACATGTTATAAAACCTGTCACACATTTTTCTCCTTTTATTTCTTTATGAATTTTCAAAATTAACAAATATGTAACTTCCTGACTCCATGTCTCTGTCGCCTGGGTCACAATGTATATTTTTATATACACATATATAATCCTACTGCCATCACAGGTATATTCTTGAGAGGACTCTGATTTTGGAAAATACAAATTTCATGAAGAGGTCACTGCCCCCTAATACACTGAGGTAACTGAAAATTCAATCTGTGGTGTGCTTATTCTTCAACAGGTTTATACATCAAACAACATAGAGGAAAATGAATATTTTGGGTACATATGTGAAGGATATACGTCCCCTTAGGAATTTCAATTGGCATTCATACTATTACATTTCAATATATTAAATATATAGTATGGATTTGAAAACATGAAATTTATGTGTCATATACTTATACTACCTTGAATCTTTTATGTCCATCTGTGTGGATTTATAATCAACTTTTCACAAGATATTTCTCAGAAATATTAATTTTCTTGAAATCCATATTCATTTCTGAATACTCAAAATGAACTTCAGTGAATATTGAGTACTAACCCTCATATTTCTACAGTAAGTGACCCAGTTTAACATCAATGAAAGTATATTCAAATGGGACATGATGTGTATTTTGAAGTAAATTTTCATTCAAAATTGTTAAATTTTTATTTCTTCAGAAATGATATTTCATATGGTGTATCATTTCATCCAATATTCACAAATTGATATGAATATGATTCACTTACATTCACTCCTTGTATCAGAACCCATGTGTTTCTCCATGTTGCTTTACTTTTTTATGAGATTTCTTTTATAACCAATTACTTTTGAATTCCATCATCATATGCAAAGCAAAACTCAAACACAGTTAGCAACCTAATATTACCACTAGATGTATAACTACTTGGGTTGAATGTTTCTATGTGAATACCAGATTTCATGTATTTTTTAAAATATCAATTCAATCCATTATTTAAAATAGTAACCTGTTATAATTTTTATTCATTGTATGGTCTATTCATGCATCATCTGTATATAGGGAGACCCAGGGTCCACCTCTTTTTCTCCCAAAACTCTAAATGATAGGGTTTCAAAACATGCTCCCAGAAATGGTGGAAGAAATACACATGTCACCTGCTCCATGTATTCCTCTCATCATATCATCTTTTGGACACAAAATGCAAAACTCACACTAATCTTATGATTCTTCCAAAGCCTAATTTTAAAGAGAGCATGGATTACTAAAATCATCTACGTCTGCATTGCCTATTGTTTTCAAATTTCAATCCTATGGTGAGTATACACTTGTTTCTTTCTAGGATAGTGTATTCAACCACCCCCCTGTTGAAAATATCCCTGATCTTATCACTCATTTTGTACTTTGCCCTATCTCCTAACATCCCTCTTGATATCTATTTCCCCAAGTGCCTTGTTGTGACTGACTCTTCATGTCTGCTGACATTCCCATTTACACTCTAATAGAAATTCATTCGATTGTGAAAGGGCCTTTTGCCCAAATCCTAAACTCACTCTTCTTCCTTACCCTACTCTGGAATCCTCCCTACTATCTCAATTTCACTGGAAGTTCTCTTTTACATTCAGTAGTCCCAGGTACAAGATCTTATGGCATTGTATAAGGATTTAGAGGATTCACCTCTGCAGAACATAATTCAAAACTATGTATCCAAATCAGGGGCCCAACATCCTTGTGTGCTTCAGATCTTACCTAGGTTTCTATTTTCATACTTACATTTCACTTTAGATTCTTATAAATATCCCAGTTGCCCAATACCCGTATTCATTCAGCAGAATGACTCCTAACCCAAATCAAACCTGATATGACCCTTAACCAGGCTCTGTTTCCTCAATCTGTTTTCACATAACAACAGGTCCTGAGTTGATCTTGCCATACAGGTATGTAGGGAATCCTACAGCTGCTGAGAAGCTCAAAGGTAGATGCAGAAATGATCCGTGGAGCAAATGTAGGCAGCTAGGTAGGACCTGTGAGGTCTAAAGTCATCTTCCATGGCCAACAACCCAGTCAGGATGAAGGGATGTGGCTGAATCAGCCTCTCTCTTCTCAATGCAGGGAAGATGGACAGAAGCAGGCCTGTGTGGGTTGCTGATCCCAGGCTCCTAGGGTATATAGACATTTATGTCTTGTGAAAATGTCACAGGAAGGTGGGGCAGTCTCCATCTCGTGGGACCCTTGGAAACAACTGTTAGGACAAAGTGGTTACCAAGGCAGTGACCTCATTCACTTCCCTGAAGGAAGTGACCTCACCTCACTTCCTTGGTGATGGAATTCTCTGAACTTGAGATCTAGGAGGCTAGGCACCCAGAGGCATTTCCAGTCCCAGTGGGCTCACTTGTTTGTCCGAACCAAGGCCAGAATCATTCTTTCTTGGCACCTAGTGATGTGTGGAATGCCAAATGCCTTGAATGGTCTCAACAGGAGCCTTTCCAGAGAAAGAATTGTTGTCTCATTGCTGGCTCCTGACAACTACGCAGAGATGGCCAAAGAAACCAGAGCTGAGACAGGAGGGGCCACTGCTGGGGAACATATTTTCACCCACCAGTCAGAGGACAGAGTGGATAGTTGCAGACCAAATACAGGGGTGGTTTTTGTGTCTTAGTGGTTGTGTGTTTCAATTGGTCGTTTTGTCTCATTTTATGAGAACATGAAGGAAAAACGTTTGGGTTTTTTTGTTGTTGTTGCTGGTTTGAAATGGACTGTTAACTAGTTAGTCTTTCTATGTCAGTGGATCCCACTGGGTTTGTGGTTAAAGAGAGTAGAGAGAAGAATGCCGCCATGAATGTGTCCTGTCTAGTGGAAATGTCTGCAGGACTCCTCATGGCCAATTGATAAATCGACTGCTGCTATCCTTGAAGATGGGCAACACCTACAAAGATCCTAATTCCTGTATTCTTCCTGAATTTTGGCCACTCTCTAAAGGGGTTCGTGTTTTTGTGTCCAAGATGGGTACCACCTTCAAGCTCTGTGACATGGCCATTGACTGGATTCCTGATGGGAATGCCAAGCATCTCAGAAAAGTCAACAAGTAGCATGACTGCTAAGGATCTCTCTGGAGAATCCCTGCTTGCATAGATAGCCACCCAAGTTGCAGGATTAGGAGCTGTCAGTGCCACAGTGTTCAATTAAAGAAAAGTTTTTCTCCAGGCTTCTATCCTCCCTATTGTTCTGTTCCCCTGAATGTCAGGGAGGTGTTTGCCTTGGGGCACTCCTTTGGGAATCCACAAGAAAACAGTTTCAAATGGAAATGAAGAGGCCCAATCTGTGCCTTTTAGGTAAATTGCTTTGTAAACTCTGTGTCTGAATCAGACTCTTGGCCCTGTGTGTGGCTGTGAATTACATTCTCAGCACCCCAGGGAACTCAAGAAAAATCTTATGTGTCCATCCAAATCTAAAAGGATGAAAAAGAAGTGTAATATTGGATGAAGTCTCTTGCCTTCCTTTGGTCAGGCTCCTGACCCCGATGAAGTAATGTTGAGAGCCACAACCAAAGGGGCCCCAGCAAACTTCCAGCTACCAGCAAACTTCCAGGTGCTGGCTGATGATTGGCTCACAGCGGCCCCAGCAACATCTTGCTGATTGGCTCCTCTGTGGTGATGTTCATTGGGCTGTTTCCCTGCCCTTCAGACTGCCAGCTGATGATTGGCCTACAGCGACCCCAGCAACATCTAGCTGAGTGGCTCCTCTGCGGTGATTTTCATTGGGCTGTTTCCCTGCCCTTCAGACTGCCAGCCGATGATTGGCTCACAGTGGCCCCAGCAACATCTAGCTGATTGGCTCCTCCTCGGAGCTGCTCATTGGGCTGTTTCTCTGCCCTTTCAGACCACGGAACTGCTCATTGGGGGAATTCTTTGTCTCTGCCTATGCGACCCAGCCAATCAGCCTCAAGAGCAGGAGGATTGTGGGAGGTGGTGAGGTGTGTGTGGGATAGAGGCTTGTGGAAGCCGGTGGTGGCAGTTGGGCTTTGAGGGTTTTTTTTCCCTAAGGAGCTGTTTTGCTTGGCGTTTGTAGTTCCAAAAATAAAGTTAGTTTCTTTTGACAAGTGGCTCCTGAATTGTGCCCAGCCAGATTGCGGAATTTGGTGGCTCGCACGGGGAGCGACTGTGGGTAAGTAAACTACTCGCCCCTGAGGGAAGGGTGAGAGGATGGGTAGCCATTCTAAGTTTTCTCTTTTGTTTTGCTTCATTTTTGTTTTAAGTTGCCTCTCCCTGGAGATGAGTGAGTCGGAAGAAAAACCGCTCACATCTGAGAAAAAAACTATTTGAGTCTGAGGAACAGATAGGGAGAAAGGACGGATGCACATGTCAAGAGGATAGAAAGGCTATAATGAATTTTTGTTGTTCCATTTTTATTGGATTCTGTCTCGGTTTGGTTTGGTGTTATCTTATTGGGTTGTATTATAGTAGAAATACGGGATCAGCAATTAGTAAAAAACAAACCAAAAGAGTGTTAAGTAAATTGTTAGAGGAAGGAGGCATTTCAGTAAAATCAAGAACAGTCAGGGCATATGTTGATACAATACAAAAATATAGCCCATGGCTTTTTAAGGAAGAGTTGTTAGATAATCACAATGGAAGCATCATGGTGAAGATTTAAAAAGAATAGAAAAGAACAACCCAAAGACTCTGCCAGTTGGCATATTGATATTGTGGGCACTGGTATCTGGTTTGCTTAGTCCAATGCCTTCAGTTCAGACAAAGGTAGAGGAAGGAGAAGACATAAAGATTTAAGTAAAAGAGAAGGTCTTTTGAGCTAGTGAGACAGAGGAAGGAAGTTTAGAGCATAAAAAGCCATCAGGGGAAAAGTTACAACAGGAGACTGCTAATAACACCTTTCTATCAGAGAGCGTAAGTGTCCAACCAACAGCACCACCTCTACAGGAGACTGCTACTAACAGCATTCTATCACCAGAGGGCATAAGTGTCCAATCAACAGCACCACCTCCATATGCTAGGAGACTCCCAACCCCCGCAGTTGATAGTTGGGATCCTGAGACAGAATCTCAAGTATGCCCTGTATTTGAGGTAGGAGGGCAGCGAATTTACCAGGGTTTAAATTTCAAATCAGTGAAGCAGCTAAAAGAGGCTGTAACAACCTATGGTCCTCAAGCACCCTTCACTGTAAGCTTGGTCAAATCCATTACCAACTTAAACATGACGCCAGCAGATTGGGCTAATATTTGTAAAGCTGTGCTAACTGGAGGACAATACCTGTTATGGAAGGTTGCCAATGAGGAATTTTGCAAGGAGACGGCTAGGCGAAATGCAACAGCTGGTTATCCTCAGAGAAATCTAGATATGTTGTTAGGAAAGGGACCTTATGAGGATCAGCAGCAAAAAATTTCATATGATCCTGGTGTATATTTACAAATTGCTGTAGATGCAGTTAAGGCATGGAAGACTTTACAAGGACATGGAGGTTTACAAGGTCAATTATCTAAGATAATACAAGGAGCTAATGAAACTTATGCTGAATTTGTAGATAGGCTTATTCAAACAGCTACCAGAGTTTTTGGGAATACAGAACAAGCAATGCCATTAATAAAACAACTGGTTTATGACCAAGCGAATTGTTGGTGCAGAGATATCATTAGACCATGGAAACAGGAAGATTTAAACACATATATTAAATTATGTAGAGACATTAATGAACAAGAGCAAGTCATGGCAGCTACAGTAAAACAGGCTTTAGATGCCAGAGACATTAATGAACAAGGGCAAATTGTGGCAGCTGCAGTAAAACAGGCTTTATATGCCAGGCCAAGAACATGCTACAATTGTCAACAAACAGGACATTTTAAAAGGAATTGCCCCCTAGGAAGAGGGTTTAACAAAACTAGTTATCAAACGAGTAGAATACCGGGTATTTGCCCACGATGCCATAGAGGAAGACATTGGGCTAATGAATGCCGTTCTCAAACCACCATAGAGGGTACTCCATTACATTGGGCTAATGAGTGCCATTCTCAAACCACCATAGAGGGTACTCCATTATCAAAAAAAGAACAAGGACAAGGTGTTTATCCACAATATCATGGACAAAGGCATTGGGCTCCGTTGCCAAAAAATGGACAGGGGGCCCCAATGCTCCGGGGCCCCAAACCACAATTATATGGAGCACTGGAGGAACCCAGCAACCCCAGCAACCCCATCAGGGTAGTGCCCAGGACATCAGATCCCTCATCAGACAAACCAGAGGGAGCGCAGGGTTGGACATCTGCACCTCTGCCAAATCAGTACTAACTCCAGAGATGGGAGTTCACCCACAGGGGAAAAAGGACCTCTTCCCAAAGGAACAGTAGGCTTATTATTGGGACACAGCTCTTCTACTCTAAAAGGACTTTTGATAAGTCCTGGGGTAATTGATCCCGATTATGAAGGTGAAATAAAAATTATAGCCAGTTCTCCAAAGGGTATATCAGTAATTTCACCAGGAGATAGAATAGCACAGTTACTAATAATATCAATCCTACATGATAAATTTTCCAGTCATGCTGTAGAAAGAGGTTCCAATGGATTAGGCTCCACAAGTGTAGATTGAGCTATGCTTTCTTTAAATTTAGATTCTCTCCCCATGCTAAAACTAAATATTCAAGGACATGAATTTAATGGGCTACTGGATACAGGTGCAGACCTTAGCATCATCTCTCGTCAAGAATGGCCAAAACATTGGCCATTACATCAAGCCACTCAAATGCTTCGAGGCCTAGGAGTGGCGACTAATCCCGATAGAAGTGCAATGGTATTTTTGGTGTGTATATACACAGCAAATAATCAGGGGATATTGTTATTTTCCAAATGAGAAATCTAGGAATTTACCATCTCTCCCAAGAGAGTAAGGTGGGAAAAATACTTTTTCTCTTCAGTTTTCTTACAGAGGCATCAAAGTTTAGTTCCTCATGTTTGAATAGTTCATTGTCATACTTGAATTGTAGATAGTTCCTCTCTATGTGTACAGTAATGAAAATCAAGTATTATTAATGATATGTAATTAGGAAAGTAAAGTTTTCAAAGCCAAATAAAAATGATATTTTTGGATTATTCTCATTTGGTATAGGTAATAATGATAAATTTAAGAATTGAATTAATTCTCTAAAATTCCTATAATGTCTCATTTGTTCAATAACCCAGTCACTACACTAGTTATGTCAGTTTAGTAGAAAATACCGAGTAGACATCCTGCCACTTTTTAAGATTTGGTCAAGTAAAGACCAAGATGAGTAGAAGTAGGGTTGGTAGCCATTTGAGAGTTCAGGAAGGAATAATGATGATTTTCTTAACTGTCTCTTTTCTCTCCTTTTATAAAATAATCATAAGAGCAGTACAGATTAAAATGAATATGATATATATGTATATATATGTCTGTCCCAAAAAAGCTCAAAGTTCAGTATATGAATAATTATAACAATAATACACAATTTGATTTTATTCTTTATTGTAAGACTGACCAAATCATTCAAAATGATAATGAAGATAACCTTAAAAACATTCCAAGTTGGTAGGAGATATAGACTTACAAATAAGTTGACAGCAAAAGATTATGGTTAGCTGCTTTTATCAGGTATGTATATAATACTGTAGTGACAGAAAAAAGGAGTAGTCAGTTAGTATTCAGTTAGTTTTAGGGACACAAAGTGTTTTACAGAGAACAGGCTTGAATTGGACCTCGAAAAATGAGTCAAAGTCTCTCAGGGTTACTTCATTTCATTCTATACTATTATTATCTTCCATAGACATATATACTGGGAGAAGCAATTTTAAATGTCTACTTACAAGTTTTAAGTTCCAGAGCCACATTTCTGACTCTTGCTAGATATCTCCACTTTTCATGATCCTAAGCACCCGGAACTTACTCTGTTCAAAATTGTAGAGAATCAAATGTGACTGCGTTACTATTACTGTCCTTGATGGAGTTTGCCTGCAAACAGGATATTCTGTCAATATATAGAAAGGCAACAGTGGACATGCTTAAAAACGAGATGTTTGCTGTCCCTGGGAGAGTCTGCTCGCAAACGAGAGGCTTCTACAAGGTTTAGATAGGTAACAACAGACATGCTTGAAAACGAGGTGTCTGCTGACCTTGGGAGAACTTGCCTGCAAACGGGATGTTCTGCCAAGTGGGCTTGGAGGGCGCTAAGAAAAATTTTTCATCTGTTCTAAACAAAGAGCAAAGCTCAGCATACTCCAGGCCAAGAGTAGATTAGCCATGAGAGGCGGGTCACTTCTGATTAGAAAGTAAAACTTCTGTGTGCTATGTTTAATTAGCTGAAAGACCTGATTTATTGATGTTGGAAGGCTGCCTTCTTTGTTCACAATACTATAAAAAGATTGCTTGTACACAATAAAGGACTTTTTTTCTGCTGCTGCTTTGCTTGCTCTGCTTCTTCTTTTTCTTTCTTTTCCCATGCTGACCTGCAAGTGAATTACTGCAACAAAAATGAAACTAATTACCTTCTTCTAGTAGTTTTCCTTTCATTATCTCACAATCTATTAATGATATCTAACTTCTATACTAGAAATCTTTATTTGTTTATATCTCTTTTATTTCCCTTTTATTCTCCAAACAATTGACCCTCAAATTATATTGATTTACCCTCAAAAATTATCTTTGTTCCATCCTAACTTTTGATTTTAACATTTGCTATACCGTATTCAGGCCTTTGATATCTCTTTCTGAGGCTATTGCTACAGTGTCCTAAATGATTTTTCTTTCTCTAATACTTCTAGTACATTTTCTCCCTTTACTGTATTAAAAAATGGTACTCAAACTTATTGGACTTAGGAATTTTAACACAAATTACTGAACATCTTAAGTAGCTTGAACTTTTTTATTGTATTCATCATTATTGTCAGACTAGAAATTAAGCATAAATTTCAAAAATTATTAATTTTAAAAAGTGACAATAAAGCCATTACATATTTCTATAGGCTGCATTGTGTTCCCAAAATTCATATGTTGAAACTCCAACTTCCAATGTAATAGTATTTGGAGATAGGAATTTTAGGAAGTAATTAAGATTAAATAAGGTCATAAGGGTGGGTTCTTAATCTGATAAAATTGTCAGCCTTACAAGATAGGATGGTGTCCACCACACAAGAGCAGAGCATGAATGCTACTGTCTGCAAGCTAGGAAGAGAATCATCACCAGAATCCAACCATACTAGCACCTTGGTCTTGGACTTCCATCTCCATATTATGAGAAAATCAATTTCTGTTGTTTAAGCTACCTAGTATATGATATATTTTTTTATGGCATTCTGAATTGAATTGATATTTTGATACTAAGAAGTATGGTACCACTGTAACAAATTCCTCAATATGTATAAGTGACTTTGGAACTGGGTAATGGGCAGAGGCTAGGAGGGTTTTTAGGTGAAAGTCCAGAAATATGGACATTCAAGGCAATTCTGGTGCTATCTTAGAAGAAATTGAGGAACATGTTATTGGAAACCAGAAGAAAAGTGATTCTTGTTATACAGTAGAAAAGAATTTGACTGAACTGTGTTTAGCATTTTATGAAAGGTAAAATTTGACACTGTGAAATTGGATATTTAGCTGAGAATATTTCTAAACAAGGTATTGATGGAGTAGCTCATTTCCTCCTGCTTTATAGTGAAATGTAAAAGAGGAGAGATGAATTCAAGAAGGAATTCCTAAGCAAAAACTGAAGCAGAACCAGAATTTGAAGATTTGGAAAATTCTCAGCCTATCTGTATTGTCAAAAATGAGAAAACTTATTCTAAAAAGAACTCCAAAGACGTGACTGAACAGCCTTTTGAGATAATATGTCCAACTCATGGACTTGACTTGATCAACTATCAGCAGAATTCAGGAATAGAAGTGGATTTATTCCACAAAGACATTGCCAGTTTGTACTAATGGAGACAAAAAAAAAAATGAAGGACAATGTTAGACTGCTTGGATTCTGCAGGATTGTACCATAAAACTACATAGCTGCAAGATACTGCCTTCAAAAAAGATCAACCCCTCAAGGGGGTTTATTTTCATATGTTTCTGCACTGTCTGTTGTGATGTTTTAATTAAAACATATGAAGAAAATCTAGGCTTGCACAGGTATGGAGTTGGAAAGGGGGAAATATTTTAATACATGTTTCAGAAAATTGTAGATATTCTTTTTTTGGGTACTACATTAAAACTTGCTGAAGGGTGCTTTCTGAAATTGTAGTTTAATATGGAATTTGAACATTGTATTCTCTGTTAAAATCTGTTCATTTTGAATGGATCTTTTTCCCATAGTTTTAAAATATTACATGTGTTATTTGGAAAATCCTTGTTCTCTGTGTTATGCTTATTTTAAATGTTAAAACATTTTATTGCATAACATAAGAAAAATCACATTTGTTAATATCACTACTAATTCTTACAAAAAAGTCTTTAGTATCATGAAATTACCAAACTCACATTTGGAGATACAGATTTCTCAAGCTTTTAACGTTACTTGAAAAATTTTATCTTTTGCAGCCAATACTGTTAGTTTTCTTCCTTGAGGTTGACATCCTCACTTTTTCATTTTTAAGAAAATGTCTTTTAGGTACCAATTTGAATAATCACCAATTTGTCTTCTTGTGGATTTTTCAAGTAAAAGTATTATATGACAAAAGTGACCAGTTCAACTTACAAAATAATTGATTTTATTGGAGCTAACAGTCATAGCTGATATAATGTTTAAAAAGTTGCCTTGGTTCCCCAACACTGAAAAGAGAAGGTTGGGGAGGGGAAGGAAGGAAATAAATTTGCCAGTGGGGATGCTTCTCAGTGTTAAGAGTACTTGCGTAGCAGGCATGAGGCCCTGGGTTCATAGCAATGTGGAGGTCACCCTGCCTGGCAGGGAAAGGCACCATTTGATTTCTGCTTCCCAAGGTCATTTTGGCCAGGATATAGAGGTATGGGTAGCAAGGAAAGGAGATCAGTTAGAAGAAAAATATAATGGTACTGGGGAGGGATAATAAGTCTATGATGAAGTCAGTGACATCAGCAATGAAGAAGTCTTCAACAGCAGAAAATAAAATGGGCAGGAATTTCTGGCTACCCAAAGGAGAAAAATTATATTTTATAGTATCACACAGGCTTAAATTTGAGCACTAGTCATGTCACTTACTAAGCTTGAACACATGGTCCTTTGGTGGTCTCCCATCTATAGAGTGGAGAAAATAATATAAGAGATGGTCCTGCTAGGCTATGTAATGCTCCATCATAATGTTCCAATGACTGTGAGCTCCTTGAAGGCAGGCACTGGGCCTGACTATTCCTTGTATTGCCAGCACCCAGCACTGAGCCTGGAGCACATATGTGCTCAACGCTATGCCTTTGAATGAACACTAGATGGTTAAGGTTGAGGAAGGGGAAGAATCGAGGATGAGCTCAGGCTCTGCCTTTGGCTAACTGATTTACTATTCACCAAAACTACAAGTATGGAAGAAAGGGGGCACATTTGAGGGGGCAAGATCTGCAGCTTTGTTTTAAATAGAGATAAATAACAGCAATCACTGGATGAGAGAGTTCAGGGAATTGCTGTAGGAGTGAGTGGGTGATTGTGGGTGATTAAGGAAGTGAGGGAAACTTTAACGTGTTGAAAAAGTTGTCCACACAAATGTTAAACAGACTTTTCTTTTACCACTGAGTTACATCCCCAACCCTGTTTAATTTTTATTTTGAGAATGGATCACAGTTATTTAGGGTATTGCTAACTGGTTGAGGCTGGCCTCAAACTTGTGATCTTCTTGGGTCAGTCTTCCTGTCCCTGGAATTAGAGGTGGGCATCACTGTGCCTTGCTAGAAGCTGAACTTTTTAAAATCAGACATTCCTGTCTCACCTGGACCTGTGACTTTCTTTCTAATAGCCTCTTTGATTTGCTGCCTCCAATTCAGCCTCCATACTGCTGCCCAATAGATCCTAAAAAACAGAAATCAGATCATGCCAGATTCATGTAGACTCTACAAGGCACTGAAGAGCAAGAAAAATACAATACTATTTTGTATAAAAACAGCAATGTGTGTTGTGCATTGAATTGTGTCCCTCAAAAAAGATATGTTCATATCCTTATTTGGAGATAGAGTTTTTGTACATATAATAAAGTTAAGATGAGGTCATGCTGGACTAGAATGGGCCCTGAATCCAATGATTTATAATTCCTTATAAGAAGAGGAAAATTTAGACACAGAAACTATGTCAAAGGCCATGGAATGATGGAAGCAGAGATTGGGATAATTGAGTTACAAACCAAGATGGTTTCCAGCAACCACCAGAAACTAGGAAAAGGCAAGCAATGATTCTTCCTGGAGCCTTCATAGAGAATGTGATGTGTCAACACCTACCAATTCTGGACTTCAAGCCTCCAGAACAGTGAAATAATAAATTTCTGTTTTTTCAAGCCAATTTGTTTGTGGTACTTCATTACCACTATCCTAGGAATATAATAGACAGGGAAATAGGAATATATACATAGGATTGCTTATGTTCTAAATACTAACAAAAGAAGGAACAACTAGATGATGGGTGATCTCAGTTAGTCTTGCTGGAATGACTGGCGGGGGGTTACTCTCTCTCTCTCTCTCTCCTTCTTTATATATAAAGAAGGAGAGAGAGAGAGAGAGAGAGAGAGCAGTTTTTTTTTTTGATCACCCAGTAAATGGGTCAGAGCAACACATCCAAATGAAGAATCCGATATCTTTCAAGTGCAGAGGTGCCCACTAGGCACCATGCTGCTTTCTTGGATGTAGGGGTACCAGATGGAGCAACTATAGAAGGGTATCTCAGCAAACCCACACTGTGGACCCCTAGATATTTTGCTGAGGTAGAAGGCTCTGAATTCCAGCTGGACTTCCTCCCCCTACCCCTCACATGCACATGGATCACCGAGTGTAGGACAGTCACCACTTCAGCGTGACATTGTCCATGGTCCATGTAATGGGCCAGGTGGTACCTCGTGGAAGAGGAAGGTCATCGAGATCTCTGTGAACGAAGTTGGGACGTTGGCCTAGAGAGTTGATACACTCCTGAGGCAGGACAATGAAGGTGTCTTGCTGTCTTTTCCAGATCTAAGAAAGTCCCTTGTGATGGCCATGATGGACAGGGAAGGGGAAGGAAGGCAATTTGCAGATCAGTAGCTGCGTGCCAGAATTGGGGATTGGAGTGTGTCATTTGATGGTGTAGGATGGAGGTGAGCATGTCACATGGTGGCTTACGATGGGTGTGAGTGTGTCACATGATGGTTTGGGACCGTGGGACCAGATCATGACACTGTATCTAGATGGTGGCTGCAATAGAGTCACTGACCTTATAATAACCCACACTCATCCCCCTGAGCCTTCTGTACAGACCAAACAGATGGGAGGGGGATGGTATGTGGTGGGAATCACCACTCCTGTGTCTTTCAAGTCCTGACGGTGACAGTGACCTCTGAAATCCCTCTGGAAATGCAGTGTGCTTTTGGTTTATGAATTTTTAAGGTAGAGGTGTCCTAGTGGCTTGAGTAAGGCACTGGGTTCAATCCTCAGCACCATATAAAAATAAATAAAACAAAGGTATTGTGTTCATCTACAATTAAAAATTTTTTAAAAGAAGATTTCATAGAGTACAGGTCTGGTAGTAATGAATTCTCTCAGCTTTTATTAATCTGAAGAAGTCTTTGTTTGACCACATTTTTAGAAATTTATGTATGATAATATTGACTTTTTGTATGTACAGTTTAATGAGTTTTGAAACGTGTATAGAATCATGTAACCACAATCAGGATACAGAAAAATTGTGCTTTCATTTTAAAAAATCCTTATTTTAAAATAATTATAGTGTGCATGTATGAACTTTTAACAATGAATCCCACTATTATGTATGATTATAATGTACCAATAAACAAATTTTAAAAAATAAAATAATTATAGACTCACAGGAAGTTGAAGAAACTTGCATAAAGATTCCTATGTACCCTTTCCCTATCCTGCATAAATATAGCCAATGTTAAAACTGGATATAATCACCTCAAAAAACTGTACCAGTATAATGCTGTTAAGCAGAATACAGACATTATTCAGATGTCACTAGTTTTTGTATGCATTCTTTTTTTTAATAGCCTTATAGTAAGGTTTTTATTTTTATTTATTTGTTTTGTTAAGCACTAGGAATTGAACCCAGGAACACTTAACCACTGAGCAATATCCCCAGCCCTTTTTTCATTTTTTATTTTGAGACAGGGTCTTGCTAAGTGGCTTAGGGACCTGTTAAATTACTGAGGCTGGCTTTGAACTTTTGATCCTCCTACCTCAGCTTCTCATAACACTGGGATTACATGCATGATTCACCATGCCCAGCAATGGATGCATTACGATTTTTGTTGTTGTTGTTGGTTGGTTGGTTTTTGTACCAGGATTTGGATTGAACCAAGATGCGCTTAACCACTGAGTCATATCTCCAACCTTTTTTTATGTTTTATGTTGAGACAGGGTCTCGCTAAATTGCTTAAGGCCTCAATAAATTGCCGAGGCTGGCTTTGAACTTGCAATCCTCCTGCCTCAACTTCCCAAATTTCTGTGAATACAGGCGTGTGCCACAGTGCCTGGTCAGGCTCAAATGATCCTCCTGCCTCAATCCTCTGATTGGCTAAAACTACAGGAACGTGTCATTATGCCCCACCAGTTTAAAATTTCAGAGTCTGTTTCTGCACCTGTAAGATGAAGCTAATAATGGCCATGTCATAGCTCATGTGAGGTAATGGTTATAAGGGCTTTTCTTTTGGCACAGTGGCTTGTGCCTGTAATCCCAGTGACTCAGGAGGCTGAGGCAGAAGGATCACTTGTTCAAAGCCAGCCTGGGCAACTTATAGAGACCCTGACTCAAAAAAAGAGGGGCGTTCTGGGGATGCAGGTCAGTGGTAGAGCACCCCTGGGTTCATTCCCCAGTTGTGTGTGCACGCGCGCGTACACACACACACACACACACACATAATTTAGAGTACTTTGTGGTATATAGAGCTTACTAAGTATCAGGTTTTTCCTTTGCTTCATTTTAATCCATTCATTAATTTAACAAATATTGAGAAGCTACATGTCTAGGAATTGTGCCTGGTGCTGGGTGTGCCCCATTGAGTGAGATTGAGTGAGATGGGATTCTTGTTAACTACAATAAAGGCAGTCATTGCATAAGTAACTGCAAGTCCAAAAAGCACTCTGGGAGTGGCATTGCAGGGGAATATAAAAGTGCGTTCTTGGGCTGGGGGTGCAGTTCAGGGTAGAGTGCTTGCCTAGCAAGGGTCAGGCCGAGGTTCTAAACAGTGCATCTCTGAGGCAGTCGTCTTTCAGCTTCACAAGCAGAAACTTAGCAATTTTCCAGATACAGGGTAGGGAATTGGCTAGGTGTGGGGATGTGTGTATAAAGGCTGACTTAGGAAGTGGCTCGGACAGACACAAGCAATTGGAAGAAGATGAGGAGGCTGAAGATCAGAGAGAGACAGGGTGGAGACAGGGAGAGAGAGAGGTGGGGACCATTGACTGTGTCCTGCAGTCCATAAGGAGGATGAACTTCATCCTCAGAAAATGGACTCTAGAGAGAGTGTAGGGGCTGAGGATATAGCTGGTTGGTAAAGCACTTGCCTTGCATGCACTAGGCCGTGAGTTCAATCCCCAGCACCACCACCAAAAAAAAAAAAAAAACACTATGGAGAGTATAAGCAGGGAGTGGAGTGAATAACATGGTTCATTTTGGGTTCTCTGGCTGCTTATGCAGAGAACAGACTGGAGGAGGCTGGAATGGAGTCAGGGAGGCCAGTCAGGAAGCTGAGAAAAAAGAGAGTGTGGCACATCCGTTCAGGACAGCAAGGAGCCTATGCTTGGACCTAAGCACCAGTTCTATTTCCTTCCAGAGAACTAGAGCAAACACCTGGTTCCAAAGAGGGCTTGGGCTGGTTCATTAGTTAGGTCTGATGCAGTTTAGGATATTACCACTAGGCGGCGCAAGAACCCAAAGAGACACTTAGAATCAGCAGAGCACTTGGGGGAACTGAGTCCTGGGAGGCAAAGACAGCCAGAAGGGGGTCCCCTTCCTTTGCCCAGTCAGATGGCTGACTCTCGAAAGCAGGAAGGAAACTGGAAGGAATCCTGGACTGTGTGTCCGAAAATGTGAGTTCAAGTCCTTCCTACACAGCTTCCTGTCTTAGGCGAGTTATTTTGGAGCCCTCAACATCTGCAAGAAGGCAGCTAATTATCCTTGGCAGTGGATTTAGAGAGAGGTCCTGAGTTTAATTTCCCCCTTCGACTGCATACTGACTCTATAACTTGGTGTCAAGTGATGTCACCTCTCGGATAAACAGTTTGCATCTATGTTAAATGCATTGTGTGTGTGTGTGTGTGTGTGTGTGTGTGTGTGTGTGTGTGTGTGTGTGTGTGCCAGGGATTGGACCCAAGGGCACTTTTACTATTGAGCCACATCCCCAGCCTTTTTGTATTTTATTTAGAGAAAGAGTCTGCTAAGTTGCTTAGGGCCTTGCTAAGTTGCTAAGACTGGCTTTGAACTTCTGATCCCTTTGCCTCAGCCTCCTGAGCTGCTGGGATTATAGGCATGCACCACCACCCCTGGCTTCAATGGGAATTTTAACCTATCCCTTGGGTGGGTGCAAATTTTAAATGAGATACTGTCGGCATGTAGTTAATGCAGGGCTGACAGATAATAATTGTTCAATACATGTGTATTATTATAGAAATTTAACTCATATTTATTACGTATATCATGAATTTCTAGGCCTGGGTCTATGCTACTATCCTCTTCCAATAATTCTGTTGGGGCAGAAGAGAGAAAGAATCCTTCTTTTCTGAGCCTCAGTTTCTCCAACAGAAACACAGGGAGTAAGATGGGATTGGATACTCAGTAGGAGCCTTCCCAGCCCTGATATTCCAGGCTTTTCTTCTCCCTCCCTCCTTCCTTTTCTTTTCTTCCATTTATCCATCATTTATTCATTCCTTCAACAATTATTTACTGACAATCTACTATATTCTGGGTGCAGGAACCAAAACAGACCCACATTAAAACAGTTGGGCATCACTGGGAGCCAGTCCACTGGAAAAATCTTGGTTCAAAAAGCTTTGTTCTCCCTTCCAGCCATCAATCCTTGCGAGTTATTTTGTGTCTGGAATAGGAAAAAATCATGCCAAGAGTTTATTTCCGTGCCTCTCTGTGTGGCTATGTACACACACAGGAGTGCACAGACTCATTTATATAGAATATTTGCAGCCCGTTGTCATGGGAACCATTTTTTTTTCAGTGTCTCTGGGCATGAGGGCTGCCTGTGAGTAGAGGAGCTTTTATGGAACACTCCCTGCATGCACTTTTGTGTGGTGTGAGATCCTGCTGCGAGAGCTGCCTCCAGAGCCAGTGTGGGCCCTTTTGATCATTGCTGCCTGTTTCCCTTATTGATCTTGTCAGATATGAGTGAATTTGACTGAGGGAACTGAATGTCTAACTCAGTGACTAGTGGTCAAGATCCTCTGGGACATTTGCCAACTTGGTGGGACACAGAGGTCAGAGTTTGAGGTTTTTTTTTTTTTTTTTTTTTTGTGTGTGTGTGTGTGTTTTGAAACCTCCAATTTGAGACTGTTTAAGGATTTGGGAAAGACTTGGATGAAAAGACAGAAAGCAGCCAGGGAATGTATTTTCAGAAACGACAGCTGCAGCAGCCACTTTTGAACTCAGTGGGCAGTGCCAGAGCCAGGAAGGGGCAGACCGCCAGCCCAGAAGGTGGGGCAGGGAACCACTCTCCCCTGAGCCTCCACTCTGGGGGGGGGGGGCTGGCTCCTTTGTCAGGGCTTTGCATGTGGGATCCTCTGTAATCCTTAAATCAGCTCTGTGAGAGGGACATTGTCATTCCTAGTGGGAAACTGGGATCTGGAGGGTAAAGGAGCCAGGAAGTGGTGGAACAGACTCAGACCTACTTTGAGTCTGACCTCACAGTCCAGTGTCCTGGTCCATTTTCTATTGCTGAAACTGAGTGCCACCGACTGGGTAATTTATAAGAAAAATAAATGTATTTCTTATAGTCCAAGAGCCTGGCACTGGCATCTGGTGAGGGCCTCCTGCTGCAGGAGAACATGGCGGAGTGCCTTACACAGTAAGGCAGAGCAAGCAGGCTAACTCCAGTCTCTGTTCCTTT
The DNA here is from genome assembly GCF_052094955.1 of Ictidomys tridecemlineatus. Lineage (NCBI taxonomy): Eukaryota > Metazoa > Chordata > Mammalia > Rodentia > Sciuridae > Ictidomys > Ictidomys tridecemlineatus. Next base: position 20,859,096 of record NC_135492.1, on the reverse strand, counting down.
TTTAATAAAGCTACTACTGCCATCCTAGGGGCCCCACCCTTGTGACCTCATCTAATTCTAATCACTGCAAGACAAGGGATCTTCATATATTGATCTCCACCTCTAATTACCATTATCAAGATTTCTGGAGATGAAATTTCCAGAACATTGGAGGCTTATTTAAACCATGGTACCCAGTACACTGAGCCACCTCTGCAGTCAGGTTTCTCCTCACCTCCAGGCCAGGAGTGGAGTGAGGGTCAGCCAGGAATGGTAATCAGAGATTCTAGTCCTTACAGACCTCAAGTCATGGTGGCAGGTCCTGTCACGGGGCAGCTATGAGGCTGACCAGACCAAGTATAGCAGGAGACTTCTTGAACACAAGAGCTGGCTTGCATTCTAGTTTCTTGAGAGCTTCCTATCTATCGGGAGCTCTAATTTATTTTGGTGCTGGGGGTGGAACACAGGGCCTCATGCAGTCTAAGCACACACTCTACCACTGACCTTTACCCCCAACGGGTGCTTTCCACTTTTTCATTTATAAAGTCTTAGGAGATCAAGGCTGGTATCATCATGACTACACCACAGATAGAAGCTGAAGTTCAGATCACACGGCTAGTAAGCTGAGATGGGAACCCAAGTAACCTAGCCCCGAGGCTGGGACTCTTAACCACTGTGCCCTTCTGGCCCATGATTTAGAGCTCCGTGCTGCTACCACAGAGCCGTGTGGCATTTCCCCTCCCCAAAGAGCTTCAGCTGTATGAGAGATCAGGAAGAGCTGAAGAGGGAGGGGGATCCCCATTGAGAGTCTCCTGTGTGTCCAGAACTGTGCTGGATCTTTCCACCTTGCAACTTCCTGGGAACATTGGAACTATCATCATGTCCTACGCACAGAGGAGAGGAATTGAGGTCCAGAGGGTGAAGCAATTCAACTAAGGTCTTGATCAGTCTGGGAGGCCCGTCCTGACTTCCCTGAGCAGGGGCCAGTTGGTCTGAAGCCGGTGCCCTCCCCTGCCAGCCTCTTCGTGGACTCCTCCTCATGTCTTCCTGACTACGTCCTCTCAGCCAAGCTAGTGCCAGTCCCTGGACAGTCCAGTGATTTCCCCAGGAGCCCTTGACTGTAGTTTCATTTAAGTTTTGAAAACAAAAAATTAAAATCTCCTCTGCGTCTCACTCTGCCTGCACACCTTGGGCTGCCCAGGTTGGCCAGGAGATGACTGACTTGGCACACATGTGGCATCGGTTAAAAAAAATCAGCCAACCAAAAGGGAGGCTTTGAGGACCCACTGTGTACTAGACAGTCCCGAGCACCTATTTCGTACAGGGTAACAGAGGCCAAGCAGAGTTAGAATGACACCAATATCAGTTGTCACCACGTACTGACCAGTAAGCCTCTTTGCAAATTCTTGGGCTATTCCTTTTGGATCCTGGTGAGTGTTAAGGCTGGGAAAGCTAGAAACTGGACCCCAACCAGAGCACGGGCTAGGTCACCTCAGACGGTCCGACTCTGAGTGGTCTGACCTATCAGAACCCTTGGTCCTGGTGATTGACCAAAGAACTGACACATGCCTCAATGAGAGCCAATGAGTCTTGGATTGGGGAATGTGGTTGAAACTATTGGGAACAATGAATCCGTATTTCTGTTGGAGGTGCTGAGGCAGTAGGGTGTGAGCCTGGTATTGCTGGCAGCCACCTTGTCATCATGAGGCGAGAACTGCCAAAAACAGGCCAGGAGAAAAGGAAACTGTTCTGAGAGATGGAGTGAAGGATATTGAATCCTAATGGCATCGTCTGAGCTCCTCAAGGAGCCTTGCCTAAAGCTAGCTTTCCCCCTGTACTTTGTAGTTATATAGGCAAAAGAGTTCTTTGTTTTCGGTTGGCCAGATTAAATTGGCTTTTCTGCCAATTTGAGCCCTGATGTTCTATGACTGAGCAATCACTGTGATCAGAGGCTGGAGTAGCTCTCCATCTCTAGGAGTCTAACCAGGGAAACATGTTCTCCCAACCACAATCACCATGTGTCGGTCAGAGAGGGCATGAATGTTGAGCAGAAGCAGGAGGCCAGCAGATGAGAATCCCTTCAGAATAGCTGTGCCTCCTGGAGCAAATAACTTTCCCTCTCTGAATACTGATTTTCCCACCCTCAGTGTGGACGTGGGTGGCCATGGGATATTACGGGAATCATAACATCTGTAATATAGAATTGTCAGAATTACTAAGAAAATGCCGCAAAGCACCTACCAAATGATAAATGTCTGGCACAAATTAAATGATCAGTGCTTACTACAGCTGGTGTTCCCAGAGAGCTTGGGAGAGATGACCTCTGAGGATCCCAAGGAGACAGAGGTAAGCATTGGAGTTGGCAGCAAACTTCAAGTGCTTCCCCTTGAGCCGCGTAAGACCAGGGGCTGCGTCTCCCAGGGCAGCCTGGGGGATGGAAGAGACTTGTCTTGGTGTTGGGAGGCCCTGGTTCTGCTGCCAGCCCAGTGAGTGGCTTGGGTGGCCCTCTGCTCTTCACCTTGCTCCCTACCTGTGGCACTCCACACGCCTCCTGGCCATCCTCCCTGTGTCCTTCCCTCTACAGTGAAGAATTCTGAGCACTGTCAAACAAAGGGGGCCAGTGCTGCAGAGAGTTATTTGCTCAGAGCCCCTCCCCACCCTCCCGGTCCTCATACCAGCTTCCCAGGACTCTGCACCTAGCTCTTCTCTCCCTGGTATTCCCAGGGTCACTCTGAGCTAGTTCCTGGACAAGGGTCCAGCCAACTGCTTCTACTGTTCCCTCCCAGTGGTAGGTTCTCTTTTCTCCTCAGTCCATTGTCATCTCCAGCCAGTTCAACCCTTCGTCCCCTGTGGGGAGTAGGCAAGACTTCCCAGGTCTTTCCTTGGGAGCTCACAAACTCTTAGTCATGCTTCAAAACCCAAGTCCCAATTCCTCCAGGCTGCCTTTGCTTTCCTTAACAGGTACTCATCATGCCAGCTCCACATTAGTTCCTTAACCCAAACATAGAGGATGGTGAAACAGACACAATGAATGCTCAACGCTTTCACGGCACACACAGTGCTTTTCTCCCTCTGTCTCACAAATTGGGCCACACACAAAGTTGTAGCAAATCCTAACCACATCCCTCTCCTGTGCACACATACACACATGCACAAGAGACACCAAAAAAACCCCACAGGGATTTGCTCTCTTCTTGATTATAAAAGAGACACAAAGTCTCTTTCCACCACACCCTCGTGCATACACAACATAATGCAAATGTACAAATTACACATCATAAAAACATACAGAGAGGCATGTTTTCTGTTTTATTTTTCCTGCTTCACCCGCACCTCCACAATATACATGTAGAGACAGTTTCTCTGCTGAATCTACCAATGCACACGCCTGGAGATCCCGCGCTCCTCTCTGCTTCCCTCCCACACCCACTCGTCCCTCTCTCTCTCTCTCTCTCTCTCTCTCTCTCTCTCTCACACACACACACACACACACACACACACACACACACACACACACACACACACACACACACGCAGCTGCAGAGCCCTGGGTCATACTCCAGTGCAGGCGCCAGGCAGGAAACAAAGTTCGCCAAGACTCCCGCGCCCCGCACCGGACACCACACAGCCTCTCCCGACTCCTCCTACCCTCAAAGCCAGTCTCGGCGGGTCTGGACTCTGCACCCCGAAGCCCGAGGCTGGAGCCCGCCCGCACTGGCCCCTCCGAGGTCCCCAGGCAGCCCTGGCCTCTAGCTCCCGGCGTGTGATTGGCTGCGCCGCCCGGGCCCGGGCTCCCGCGCCCCGCCATTGGCCCGCGGCGGACCCCGCCTTCCTGGGAGTGGGCGCCAGAGCCGCACGCTCGCCGGCGGGGAGCTAAGCGCACGCGGCTGGGGTCAGCCAGCCGCGCTGTCCAGCTGCGCAGCGCGCTGGGAGCCAGAGCCGGAGTCGGAGCCGGAGCCGCCAGCCGGAGCCTCCAGCCGGAAGCCGCGAGCCTGGAGCTCCAGCCGGGCCGGAGCCGAGCACGCGCGCTATGGTGAGTGCGGTTCTAGCCTGCGCACTGTTCCGGTCCAGCCTCCACGGTCTCTGCCGGCCGCCGCGGATGGCACCCGGGCCCGCCGGACTCGCGGGGGCTGGGCGCCCGCTGCAGTGCAGCCCCCGCTCGGCCCTCGGGAGCGTGGAGCGGAGGGGCGCCCGGGCAGGGCTCGGCTCGCCCCGGTCCCCACGCCCCGCGCTGGCTTCATGACCTGAGGCCGGTCGTGCGGAGCTTGGTTCTGGGCAGTTGGGCCGGGCTGGGTGGGGAGGACTCGCGGTGGCCGGTTCGGCTTGGGGACCGTCGGTGCGGCCTGATTTGGGGCATCTGGAAGTCCTTTCACCCTGCTTGGCGTGCAGACCCTTGGCAGCGGGCTGGGTCGGGTTTGAGGGTGGTAGTGATTCCGAGGCTCTGAATCCACCTGGACCTGAGTGTCCGGAAAGCTGGGGGCGTTCTGGGGCTCCATTGGGAAGTGGTGTGTGGCTGCACCGTGAGCATTCGCAGGGCTAGACTGGGACACTCCGAGACTGCTGATCCCGCTGTGGCATAAGGGTTGGTGATTGTGGCCAGGCCAGGATGGAGGCTGTCAGAGACCAGGGGCACTTGGAGGCTCCACGTCCAGAGGTCTGGTCTCCCCAGCGTCTCCCAGCAAGTCTTCAGAGGAGGGGCCAGGTGCTGGCAGGGATGGGCAGAGGCACCAGAGAAAAGGGGGACCCAGGGGAGGAAGTTTCATGGGGGTCTCTGAAGCCCTCAGGGAAATCCTTTTGGTCCAGGCTAATCCAACATGGTCCTTGACTGGAGGGAGTTTGCTCCGCCCAGAGCCAAGGCCTCTGGTCACCTCTCCAGGGCCTGGAGATTTCCTCTCCATTACCAGGAAGAGGCCACCTACTTCTCTTTGGCCCTTTTCCAATGGACAAGTCCCTCTGATTCTGTCGCCTACCAGTAGATTCTGTGCCTTCTGCAGTAGGCACAAGGCAACAGATCAGGCCCCAGGAGAGCAGGTGCCAGTGATGGTGGATGCCAGTCCCAGGGATGCAGCTCTTCTATTTCTCTTGTGATGCTGCTGCCAAGACTGAGGGGCACATTGGGAACAGCTGAAGAGCCCCCAGTTACTACCCAGGACCACTCCCTGCTCTGCTCAGCTCCAAGAGACTCCTTACAAACTCCCTTTCCCTGTCAGTCACTTCTAGAATTTTCTTCCTTATGCACCAACTAGAATCTTTCTCCTGTGTACCACCACCTACCTCTTTAGAGAACTGTGGCTTTATTCTACCTGCCAGAGCACCCAGACACGGTCTTGGACTCCACGTACCTCTGATTTAAGATTCCCACAGGAATGCTCTGCTTGGTCAGTTTCACTGTTAGGGTGCATTACCCGGGGACCAGCACTTGATTCAAAGTCTTAAAATATGAGTCATAAAAGAGGGTAAGTCTGTGAGATCATGTCACCCATTGTGCCTTCAAGCCCACTCTGACCTAAGTTACATGGAAGGAAGTCTTTTTTCCTCCTTAAAATCCATCATAAAGAGGAAGAGGGAGAGGTCCCCACCTTATCTTGGTGACACTTTCTAGAACCTCACATCTGAGAAGCCTCCCCGCCCATCAGGAAGATTCCAGATTCTGGCATCAAACAGGTCTGGGTTCCAGTTCCAGCTCCTCTACTTCCCCACAGGGACTTTGGTCAAGTTGCACCATTTTCCCTGGGTTACAACTTGGCTCATCAATGACACGAGATGATAAGTCTTATCTTCTAGGGATGACTTGGAAATTGGTTGAGATAACCCAAGTGAGAATGTTTTGCTTGGATATAGCTTAGTTTCCTTACTTTCACAACCTTGAGCTCAGGTTGGGAAGTTCTACCTAATGTCTGACCTGTTTGAAAGTCTGGAAGAAGGATTAATGTTTATCATGATATGAGGAGAAGAGGACAGTGATATGTAGATAATATTTTGTGTGTCATTCAACAGAGATTTATTGAGCACTTATTATATACCAAACCTTGTGCAGGGGAAGAAAAAACTGAAATACCATGTTAAGAGAGCGTCCACGAGTCCTTCAATGTCTACCTGGTCCTCAGGCTATGTGGCATGTCCTTAGGAGAGGTGGCAGTATCACACCAGGAGAGGGCTGACTTCTGGCTGGAGAGATGAGAGAAGGCATCACTGAGCAGGTGGCATGTGAATTGGAAAATTCATCCCAGTTCAGGGACCTGGGTGACATAGGAGCTGAGTGACATGGAACTCTGAAAGCTCAGGATGGAGCTGGCCTGGAAAGTGTGTGAGGGAGCCGGGAAGAGGGGGGAAACAGGTAGAGGGGCACAGGGGCAGAGAGCAGGCTGCAGCAGGCTGAGTGGAGGCCCCAGGGTGGATCCTTGACACACCACCTGTGATTGGGGTGGGGCTGATGCCAGGCTTCCTTGGCCCCTGTCATTTAGCTTTCCCCCAAACCTGGGCCGTCATTCCTGAGGTGGGGGCGATTCAGGACTGCCAGAGCGTTTGCCCCTGATCTCCTGCTCTGTGGACACTGAAGTCTAGTGCCCTTCCCCTCCAGTGTGGCCAAGGTCCCCCTGGCCCCTGGGTCCTGATGGGGCTCCTTGGCAGACCGTGTGGGCTGCTTCCTGCTCTGCTGCCCGACTCCCCCAAGCTCCGCTCCCCACCAGGTCTCTCCCCCATGGCAGGGAGTCAGCACTGATCTTAAAACTCAGTGGAGGGGCTGGGCTGGGACTCCCGGGGGGAGCGCTCCCCGGGTTCCAGCCTCAGCACCACCTAAAAATAAATAAAATACAGGCATAAAAATATAATAACAGTATTAAAAAGGAAAAAAAAAACCAGTGGACCCACCTCACCTCCGTGCAGGCTGGGGATGAGGTGGCTTTTTGTACCCCCTGCCTCTTGCTGTCCTCAGACCACCCAACATCAGGCACAGAGAGGTGTGTGAGGCTGCCAGGGCACAGTGCCAGGACAGGCGCCCATCGCCTGGATGTTTGAGACGTGAGCCAGACAGGCAGGCTCTGGGGAAGGAGACCAGCCCAGCTTCCCCTCTGCCCGCACGGTGCCTTCCCGTTCCCAGCGGGAGCCTGAGAGCTGCAGGTCATCTTTACTTCCAGTGGTGGAATTGAGGACAGGTCCAGGGCCCAAGTTTGAATCCTGTTGAACTACCAACTTGCTGTGTGACCTTGGGTCAGCCACCCTCCCTGTCTGTGCTCCTTCCCTACCAAGGGGGGCAGATTGCTCCATTTCTTGGGGTACCATTGTGAGGACACAATGGGTGCGGACACCATTAAAAACACGAGGGGCAAGGTTATCATTTGCAGGTAGGAGGACGGCCGCACGCCAGGCCATAGTCGCGCCTCAGCCACTTGGATGGCCAGCACCTGTCTGGTAACCGGGTTACTCATGTTTCCTTGCATTGCTAGGTTTGGGGTAAGTAAGGATGTTGTCGATTTGTGTCGAGGGGTGAGCCCTCGTTTCCTGCCAGCAGCCGAGGGCTCACCCCTGGCAGACGAGGAGCAGGGCTCCGGTGCGAAGCCCTGGGGTCGGCAGCAGTGCCCTGGCCTGAGCTGAGATCGTGGCTTAGCTGAAGTCCACGCTCTGGGGTTTATAGGGAGGGGGACCTTCAGCAAATGGTGACGACCTTTTGTGCCTCTGCTCAGTGTCTTCAGCTGGCAAGGCCAGTGCCCGGGCCACGGCCAAGGAGCTTTGTTCCTATATATACCCAACAAGTGCCTGGCTCAAATGGCGCTGGGGCCGGGGTCAGCATGGAGGGCAGCAGAGTCTCTCTGCCACAGCTGGGGACAGGCTGATGTGGGCAGGAAATGACCAGTGTAGTTACAGTTGCCAAGGAGACATGCAGAGCCAGGGGAGCAGAGAGGGTACCTGAAGGCAGGAATGGTAGGGGGCAGTTAGGAGGCCACAAGAGGGGCCTGGGGGGACACCGGTGGTCGGTCGCCGGGCACTGCCCTGCACCCCCAGGCCACTCCATCACGCTGCCTAGAGGGTCACGAAGACGAGGAGCTGAGGGCCCCTGCAGCCCCTTCCCCTGTGGGCCCCGGCCTCCCCCCCCAACCTTCCTCCCACCAGGACAACACCAAGCGCCAACCAGGGTGTGATGCAGGCCTCCCGCCAGGGTGCGCGCATCAGGGAAGCCATCCCGGGGAGGTGGCGGCTGGCGGCAGTGCCCCTAGGTGCTTCACTCATCCACAGATAAGAATGGGGGGCTGTCCGTCCTTCCAGACCCATGTCAGCAGGCAGTGAGGAGTGGCACCAGTCTTCGCCTGGGCTGCCACCCTGTCTCGGGGCCCTGCAGGTCAGGGTGGCTGGGGTGTCTGCAGGCCTCTCCTGGCCCCTGACAAGCTTAGGAATGGCTCCCCCCCCCCAGGGCTTGGGGGGATAATATACAGAGGAGCAGATTTCTGGAGAACATTCAGGAAATCAGCTGAGGGAGGGGCTGCCATCAGGGCCCAAGAGGGAGCTAAGCCCAGAATGCTTCTGCTAAAGGGGGATTGGGAGCCATGGGATGTGTATGGGGGAAGACTGAGGCGTGAAATGAGCACCTACTACACGCCTGCCTGGCACCTGAATGTGCCCTTTGCTGGGCGTGGTGGTGCACTCTATCATCCTGGTGACTTGGGAAGCTGAAGTAGGAGGATCGCAAGTTTGAGGCCAGCTTCTGCAACTAAGCAAGGAACTGTCTCAAAATAAAAACTGAAAAGGGCTGGGATGAGGATCAGCAGTAGAGGGGCCCTGGGTTGGATTCTCAATCCCTCAAAACAAACAAACAAACAAATCTCCCTGATCTTTGCACCACCCCCAGGCAGCAGCCACATTTTGAGTTGTGGAAGACAAAGGCGAGGCTCAGGAGCCTCTCAGGAACCAGGGGCTGGCGTGAGGCAGCGCCTGCCACCCCATTCTTCAGAGCCATGGCCTCACCCCAGGGTGCCACTAGATTTAGTGAAACTCCACTTTCCTGGGAAAGCCCCCCACCCCCACCAGGGGTGAAGCTCTCAGAAGCTAACGGGGTGGACAGGGTGGACGCTGGCCATGCTGAGCTGCTGATTATTTATCTTTGACCTTTGTGCTTGTGACAGTTAGAAAGCCCTTTCGTCATCATTCACTAAGTGTCTTGGAACCCACTGGCAGGGCCAGGACTCAAACCCAGGCCTGTGACCCCCATCTCCCGGACTCCAGGCCCCCCCAACTGTGGATGTCCCGGGCTTTCTGACCCCATGCCCCTGGCCCACAAACCTCCTCTCCCCACAGACTCCTTCCCTCCTTGGCTGGGAGAAAGGAGGCGGCAGCCAGGAGGAGTCCAGTTACCGTGTAAACACAGTCATATCAATATTTACCTCTGGCTGGAACCCCAGCCTCCCACCACCCTGCTGCCTCCCACGCCCAGCCAGGTGCACGTGGCCTGATCCTGGCTCAGGTCTGGCCACTGAGAGTGAGGCCAAGGGTGGGGACCTGCCTTCCAGCCCAAGATGGGCCACTCACCTTTGATGTGACCCTGAACCAAGCACTCTCCCTTCCCGGGCCTCAGTCTTCCCATCTGTAAAATGACACAGCTGGGATGGACCAACGCAAGGGCTGTTTTCAGCAGTGACATGTAGGGGGATGAGCCCAGTGCTGTGGCACAGACTCGAAGCTATGCAGACTGGAGTTGGCCTCGGACCCTGCTGCTTCCTCGCGCTGAGGCTGCGCGCACGTGCTTGACCCCTGGAGACTCGGTTTTCTCATCTGTAAGTGGGATCCCGACGGCACCTGCTTTGGAGGCTGTCGGCTACTTGCCGTACCCAGCAGAGCTCTTGGCACAGGAGAGGAGAGGGACAAATGGTCGTGGTGGTAGTTGTTATTCCAAATAAACATTTTATGACTCTCTGAATCCAGACGCTGGGTTGCGTCACTTGGGAATCAGAGCCAAGGGTGGGGACTCTAACCTCAAGCCCTCCTGCCTCTCTGGGGCCACGGGCTGGGCTAGGGGATCCCAGGGGTGGAGAAAGACCCCTAGTCAGCACCGCCGCTGTCCCCAGCTGCCCTGTGTTTGGAGTTCCTTCTTATCGGGCTGAGGTCCAGGGCTGAAATGACCTCAGAGATGTGCCCTGAGAGGAGCGAGGGAGGGTGGAGGGAGCGGGAAGGGGAGGAAGGATGCATTTCCTAAGCTGCTATTTCACGCAAGCTCCTGTTCCCAGGCCTGGAGCGGAGGGTAGCTGTGGGGAGGGACTGGCAGCCCAGAGTGTGGACAGGGCAGGATGGGGACAGGGGACTCCCGAGGTAGTAGGAGTGGGCCTTGGAGGTCTTTTGCAATGGGCCCAAATTCAAACCTGACTGCATCACTTTTTGCTGTGTCATTTGGGACAACGTGTCCCCTCTCTGAGTGGTTGCCGCCTGTTTTGTTGGGAGGGTTTCATCTGAAGTGCTTCAGAAGAGCCAGGCTCTGGCTGGCAGACGGGGGCTCCATGGCAGTCTGCTGCTGTGGCTGGCGGCCTGCACCTTCCCCAGGGTGGAGTGGTGCGTTCTGCCGGAGAGAGAGGGTACGTCGCAGGCAGCTTGACTGTCCCAAGGACACACCTACACACCACTGGACCAAAGTGCAGATCATGTCCCCAATCCCCACATGGCCCTTCGCCAGTCCCCTGCCCTTGCTGTCCCCTTGGCTAGCCTGGTTTGAAGCGCTGTCTGCCTGGTCCATGCAGTGCACCGTTTGTGCCTGGTTTCCTTCGGCGGCAGGTGGCACCGTTTCTGAGGCCCATCCCGGGGGCATGGGCTCCGGCCTCTGGTCTCTTTAGGCTGAGTGTGTTGGGGGATGGACATGGCAGTGTCCATGGATGACATTGGGTTGGCCCAGTCTGGTGCTGCTGTGGCCTTCTCGGGGGTCTCCGCAGACCTGTAACCCCCGTCTCCTGGCACATAGCCAGTAGCAGAAACTAGCCGTTGTGCGGGTGGCCTGAGTCTGACCCTCCCAGGAGCTGCCCAGGATCCCAAGGGGCCATCCATTCTCAGAGCAGATGGGTCTCCTCTCTCCTCAGCTAAGTGGGTGCTTGGAGGCAGGTGGGACTCTGAGGGCCTTCCCTGCCCCAGGGCCTCAACCCCACTCCGGCCTTCCTGTCCCCAGTGCCTGGCAGCTCCCAGCTGCATTCTGTCCCATGCTGAGCCTCTGCTTCACCTGGCGCTCTCAGGGGTCCTGGTGCTAGAGTCCTCAGCATGGGGCCTACCACTGTTAGGCTCTGTGGCCTTGGGCTGTCCTTCCCCCTCCCCATCCTTGGTCTCCTCCCACCAGGAGGCTGAGGAGTCCCTGGTGTCTGGTGGCCTCCCTCCCTTGGTGCCGATGGCTCCTGCTGACTGCGTTCTTCCACCGCAGGCTGGAGCAGGTGGCAGGTCCTTAGGAAGTGTGAGCGGTGGACCTGCGGCCTCCCGGGACGCAGCCTGGTGAATGGCTGCCTCCTCACTGTGCTGCTGCTAGGCCTGCGGAGCCGGGAGGTGAGGGTGGAGCCAGCCAGTCTCTTCAGGAGGACCGCTGGGACAGTGGGGCGGGGCTCACGTCCTGGTACCCTCCCTGAGAGCGTCATTGTGGGCCAGTGTCCTGTGGGCAAGAGCCCCCGGATGTGGACACTGCCTTGTGAGGCTCTCCGGAGACCGCCTGGGCACCAGGCCACCTTGGGTTCGAATCCTGCCACCCTCTTGGCCGGGCCCGAGCAGTCCTCTCCACTTCCCTGAGCGACAGCATCCCCTTCTGCCAGGCTGTGGGGACCCAACGAGGCCGCGACTCATTGCTGAGACCAGCGAGTGGGCAGCCAGGTCCCTGCCCCTGGGGAGCTCCATTCCAGGGGAGGAAGCAGGACGCTAAACGGGAACATCGGCCAGCCAGAAAGAGCACGTCGGAGAGGACAGGACAGTGCCTAGCGAGTGGCAGTGAGGGACGGAGCTGCTCCAGGCGGTGCCAGGGCAGGAGCCAGGGCCTAAGCTGAGAGCCAAGGTCGTGGGACTTCCCAGCAGGAAAAACAGCAAGTGCAGAAGGACGGACCGGGAGCCTGGGTGTTATGGGTGGCGGGAAGGCCCACACAACCGGGCAGAAGCAGTGAGGGGCAGGGAGTGGGAAGAGGTGGGCATGGCGGGGGGCCATCAGGGAGGGCCTTCCCTGGAATTGGGGGCGGTGGCATTTTGTTCTGAGTGATGGGAAATCACTGGAGGTCGCCAAGGAGATGACTCAGTGTGGACTGTTCCGAGGCCCTGGCTGCCGTGTGGAGCATGGACTTCAGGGGGCAGCAGTGAGGCGGGGAGGCTGGTGGAGTGAGGGGTGAGCCTGACCTCCACTGTGCACCTGTCCCCAGGGCCCGGAGGCTCCAGCATCTGGGATTTTAGCTACTTCAGGGACAGGAGTGAGGGGACAGGGCCTCCCTCCCAGATGCCTCCAGACATTCCCAGCAACAGGGCAGAGTGGGCAGAAGTTCCCTCCAGAGCCACAGACCTGTCCCCAGACCTCCCCTTGAACTCAGCCTCAGGACTCTTCTAGAGTGACCTCCATCCCACCCTCTCAGCCCCCAGAGACCCGGAGGGCACAGAGCCTGATCCTGCCTCCCCTGCTCCTGTGCACCCTGCCTGCTGGGAAGTGGGGAGAGGAAGTCCTGACTGCATGGGATGGCTGTCCCCTCTGCCCTCTGGGCTGCTACTCCCATGACCAGGGGCAAGGAAATCCTTTGGTTTTGTGGTTCCTGGTGTCCTGGGCTGGTTTGGGCAAAAACCAGTACTTCGTCTTTCCTTGCCCCTGAGTGTCCGGGGTGGTGACTTGGTGTCCTGCTGGGCTTTGGAGAGCAGTGGGCAGGGGAGGGTGGCAGGGGCCACAAGGGCTCACAGGCCTGAGTGGAAATGAGCTTTGGCATCGCCCACACTAACTTACTCCTGGAGAGGCTGAGACTCAAAAGGGGAAAGGGACTCTGTCTGAGGCCACATGGCAGGTTAGATGCAGCCAGAAAGTGCCACTTAGTCCCAGCTGGCTGAAGCAGGTGTCCATCTCTGACCCTCAGTTTCCTCCTCTGTGGCCAAGATGAAGCTAAAGCCCTCCTCAGGGTGGCGCTGTGAGGAGTGGCGGGTGGCTTGTGTGGAGTTGAGAAGCTCGTGGGCTGGTGTGTGCAGCAGGTGCTCAGTGAATGGGAGCTGAGAATACCAGGGAGGGTCTGTCACCTGAAGCCTGGGAAGAGCTGGGAGGGTGGCTGCCTGCTCGCTCTCCAGTCCCGAGGAGCGCAGGGAGGGTGGGAGGGAGTGAGATCTCCATCCCTGGCCCATCTGCAGCAGTTTGTTCTGTTTGCTTCCCCGTAATAGGGGGCAGGCCCTTTGCCCAGGCCCTTGACTGCCTCTGTCACCCAGAACATGCACACACGCTCATGTGAGCTGGAGCTATACCCTCAGCGTGGGGCAGACAGGCAAAACTGTCACCCCAGGTAAAGACCGGGTGGCTCTTCTCTTTCTGCATTGGTCCCTCCCTCTTGTCCCCAGTACCCGTTTGTGATCAAGTGGTTAAGATCAGGGACCATGGGGCCAACTTGAACTTCAGCCCTAGATTCCCACTTATCAGCGGGCAGGTGAGTCTCCCTCTGAGCCTGCGGTTTCCCGTCTGTGAAGTGGGGTTGATGGCTTCCCTTGGTGATTGCAAATGTTAAATGAGAAAATATGCCCAGACAGGCCTGGTGCGCTTGGACTCAAAAAAGTGGGCGGCACTAATGACAGATTGGATCCTAAACTCCCTAGGCCCATTCTTCTTTCCATAGCTGCTCTCCCAAGCTTTCTGGGTCACCTCCTGGACCCTCGTGCATTTCTGCACCGCCCCAGCCTGTCTCCTCCCAGCTCTTTCGCATTCTCTGTGCTCTGGCAGATGAGGAGCTGGAGCTATGGCCCAGCAGCCCCCGTCTGAACTCCCAGATCCCGGGTACCTGAGCAGCCATCGGCAAATTGCTTAAGCCTTGGCCTCTGTTGCTGCATGAACAAAATAGGATCACACTCAGAATTGTTTAAATAAGTGATCGAAATCTTGTAAGGTGATAGGATGGGTGCCTGCCCTACAGCAAGTGCCTAATAAATGTTAAGTTATTTGACACTAGGCAGTTTTCCGCTGGACAGAGCCCCTTGCCTTTTCACTCTGATCCCCAGCACCTTGGAAGGGTGGTATTGGCTCACTAGGGATCTGCACTGTGGGCAGTGGAGAATCCATTCCAATAAGACTATGTTTGAGACTTTGGTCAAGGTCACACTGTGAACTTATCTAGTGGGTGGATTGACAGGCTTTTCCCACAACCCTGCACCACTGTGTGCTGGGGACATGGAGGGGAGGGTGCTGCCCTTACCGAGCTCATATTCTGTGGAGGCATGTAGGGCAGAATGGCCCTGACACCGTTAGAAATGACCAGCCCAGAGTGGGTCAGGTTGCTTCAGATTGGTCTTCCTAGGACCAGTGACACTTGATTCCTAGGTGACACCAACTCTGACTATACTGGGTTTTCCTGCCTCTAGTGTTTATTGGTCTTGGCAGTAATAGAATGGTGTCTGTTCAGTGTTTGCCAAGTACAGAGATAAATATTCTGTAATAAAGTCACTTAATCTTCCCATCAGTCCTACAAGGTGTTTTTTATTATCCTTCCTTTCTTGGTGGGAAACTGAGGGACAGAGCAATTGGTAGAACCTTCTGTCTGTGGGCAGCAGACCCAGACAGGTCCTTAACCCCATGCTCCCACGCCTTCTCTGCAACTGAGCTTTTCATCATCCCTGATGACGGCCTCGCAGGGACTCTAGAGAGGACTTCACCTGGAGAGATTCCACAGGGTCTTTCTGAGGCCTCCCTCTCGGCTCTGTGGTGAGCTGACGTAGGCCTCAGGAAAGGGAGTCTGATATTCAAACACTGGAAGATAGAGAGAGGGTGCAAAGCACCTAGCTGGGGGAAGGGGAGCTCAGAAGGGGAACGGCTGGGATTCCAGTTGAACCAATACTAGGCACGGAGGTGCCTGGGTCCCCCAGGAAGGCCCAGCCTGTGGGAGAGGTGAACAAGTCAGGGGGGGCATTGCCAAATGGTATTTGGTAAGCAGTGGACAGGAGCCCTCGTGAGGCCCAGTGAGACTGGACAACTAACTGGCGCAGGGAGTCCACGAGTTGGGTCTTGAAGGATGAATAGGGGTTTACCATTCAGGGCAGTTTATCCCAGGGTACTCTGGTCTGTGTTCCCACTCACAGCGGGTGCTCCGCTCCACTGCCCTGCAATGTCTGATCTTGGGAAATGTGACTTCTGTGTCACTCAGTGGGAGCCAAAAGCAGTCCCTGTTCTGTGCCTCATGAATTCCACTCCCAGCGCCGTCTGGCTCACAGGTGTGAGGCACTGGGTTCGATCCTCAGCACAACCTAAAAATAAAAAAATAAACATAAAAAAACATTTTTTAAAAGTTAAAAAAAAAATACCCAAGACTGAGGTGTCCCGAGCACACAGGGCCCTCACCCCTGATGTGCCTGTGGCAGGGAGAGCCCAGAGCATTGAGAAATCACTGGTGGCATAGCAAAAGCCTATTTTCTGTGAGTACCAATTATTTAGAAAAGAATTTGAACAAGATATGAATCTCTTGAAAGAAAGATTTAGAAAAGTGGTAATTTTTAGCTTATTGACATAAGAAATGTTCATATTATGGGGTACCATGTGAAGTTTCAGTCTATTCAACACTGTATCATATTACCATCAGGACAGATTTTGAAGCATATTGACCTTATGTCATGGCTTGGATCTATATTGTCCCCGAAGACTAATGTGTTGAAGGCTTGGTTCCTAATGCAGCAATGACCAGAGGTAGGCATTTAAAAAGTGATTGGATCATGAGGACTTTGACCTCCTCATTGATGGATTCATAATTTGATGGCATTTTCTGGGAAGTGGTGGACACCTTAGGAGGTGAGGCCTTGTCGGAGGAAGTGGGTCACTAGGTGTGTCCTTAAAGAGTATACCCTGTCCCTCTCTTACTCTTGTTTTATTTGCTTCCCCATGACTGTAAGACAAGCAGTTATGAACTATCACATTCTCTCTGTTATGACATTCAGTCTTGCCTCCCGTCAAAGAGGTGGGACCAAGTGACCAGGGACTGAAATGTCTGAAACCATGACCCAAAAGGAATCTTTAGTTGTTTTTCTCAGTCATGTTGTCACAGTGATGAAAACCTCCCCAGCACAGCTGAATTTTAAATAAAAGAAATCAAATAAAAGATGTCTGAGTTCCCCAAATATTAAAGCAGGTTTTCTGTTCAGTAGCAGATAACATTTAACTTATAAATCATTGTTGGATATTCCTGTTTCAGGTGCTAATTAAATTTGAATCCCAATACAAATTCATAATATAATAAAAGGTAGTTAGAAAAAGTAAAATGAATCTTAACATGATGCTAATATTTTGAAGCATTGGAAACTTCAGCTAATAAATTATCTTCCAAAAGCATAATTATAACACTTTGGCTGCAAACAGAAGCTTGATGTATATAAAATAAATCTGACTTGGTATCCTGACTATGATGCCAGTGGATCAAGAGCTTAAATACCTTAACACTGATGATGAAGATAATAACTGGTTGGTTGTTTGTCTTTAAAAAAGAAAGGGTCCTGAGTATGGCCAGTTACCCTTCCAACTATGAACTGGCATCCTTTCTTTGTTATGGAGGAAGAACAAACAATTGGTTCTCTTAAGTTGATTCTCTTTGGCATTTGGGACTGGTAATGTCAATGTAAGTCTATTTTCAGATTTAATTTGCCCCAACCACATGTTATTAGAGTGGTAAATAGTGGCGGTTAGTAAATTAACTTCTTTCAGTATAGATAAACACAATCTGATTTCAGTTAACGCCTTTCCAATGGAAAAATCTGTTTAAAAGTCATGGTATTTCCTCCATGCTGTGCCATAAAAGGAGAAAGTATTGGCTTTCTTTGATGGCTTCAGTTCCAGTCCTGCTTCATTTGGGAATAGAGATCATTCCCTAGTTCTTTATCCATTAAGTGAGAGGAATCAAAATGTTCTGTCTGATTTCATGTCTTCAGAGTGAACTTATCACTGGATGCTCACATAGCAGAAGCTAAACAGTCCCAGTTAATTTGATCTGTCTTTCAGGCTGGCCACCTGCCCTGTTACACAGTTCTCCTCTCATTGATCCTTTAAAATTTATCATGATCTTGAACCCAGTCTGGTCACTGGCTCCCCTGATTTAATCCATGCACTGTGTCTTTGCTCTCTCCCTGAGTCCTTGCTCCAGTAACTACTTGTATCAATAAGACCACTTACCTATCAATGACAAAATTATTTCAAATTGTTCTAATGAAAAAAAAATCAGGGAATATTGGTCAATAAGATTTTAAATTTCAAAAGCAATGTTCACTGCAGGACTACTGAGATCCAGCAGCTCAACAATGTCAGTAAGTCTCTTCCTCATTTTCATCTCTGTCATATTAACAATATAAACCCAGGGCTTCCTAAGTTGTAGAGGAGATGGCCACTGTCAGCTCCAGCTGTGTAAACTACTAGCTTACTAGCTCCTTATAGTTCCAACAAAGTTGTAGGCTGGAGGATCATTGGTTCTTATTGGCTTAGTTAAATCACACGATGCTACTTAAAGCACTTAGATCATTACTGTCATATATCAGATACAATTAGGTTGTTCTAACCATAAAAGGCAAACTGGATTCTAGATAATCATAAACATCTACCTTCCATCCACCACATGCCTTGTAGGAGAGAGTGTCCTACTCAGCATAGACACTAGATGTGCTCAGTGTTCCTGGGTGTCAATATTTTCAGCTTGAAGAACAAGGAAAAGTGTGTATACTAATGTATGTAGAGACACAGATCTATAAACTTTTTTATGTAACTGTATCTAAATTAAGCTAAATGTGAGTTCATATCGTTGTCTTCTACTCTAATTAATTAATTCATGGGACATTACAGTGACTTCCTTTTGCTTACCTGGCACTGAAAAATGTAACCCCCAAATCCACCATCCATATACTTATTTGTTGAATTCCAGCTTTTATATATGATAACATCACAGTCATTAACACATGCACTATATTGGACTGCAGTGCTTATATACAGTTCCTCTTTTCTTTGGTCTTATAGACTTTATTCATTTCCACAGTTACATAGGATAGCACATTTCCCTCACATCAATGAGTTGTTTCATATATTTATGCCACAGTTAGCTTGTTAATTTATAATTTCATCCTGGATCTCTTTTCCTCCCAAATGATTTTTTTTGTACCAGAAATTGAATCCTGGGGCACTGAGCCACTGATCCACATCCCCAGTCCCCAGGCCCTTTTTTGTAGCACCACTGAACCCAGCCCTCCCTAGTGATTTTTGGATTTGCATACATTAAGGTTTGCTCTTTCCTTTTTTTTTTTTTTGATATTAGGGATTGAACCTAGAGGCACTTTAAAACTGAGCCATATCCCCAGCCATTTTTATTTTATCTTTTTTATTTTGAAGTGAGAGTAGGATTTCACTAATTTGCTGAGGATCTCTCTAAATTAGCCAGGTGGCCTGCAACTTGTGATCCCCCTGCCTTTCAACCGCATAGTGCCATGTGTGTGCAACTGCAGTATCATACAGACTACATTCATTGCCATAAAACATTGCCCGTAGGCAGCCTATTCATCCATCCTCTGAATGCTTGGCAATCCATAGTTTTTATTATCTTCGCAATAGTTTTGTCTTTTCTGAGAGGTTTCAAATTGTCTTTCTAGACAGGCATCTTTCACTTAGCAATATACATTTAGGATTGATACATGTATTTAATTTTTGTTTCCTTGTCACTTTAAAGATTTCTACTTTTTTTCTATTTATCTCAAATGAGATTTAGCATCTTGAGTATGTGTCTAGGTGATAATTTGGAGGCTTTTCCTGACCAGATTTTACTCAACTTCCTGAACATGTAGGGTAATATTTTGTGATGAAAATATTTTGGGATATTTTCTCACTATTATCTTTTTCAATAATTGTATGTACTTCCTCTATATCTTTTTGGACTCCAATTATATGTACGTTGTGGTGTTTAATATTATCCTATATGTCTCTGAGGCTTTCCATTTTTTTCAGTATTTCTATTATTTGAACTATAATTTTCTCTTATTCTTAATTTGATTTCCTACTTTTTCTTCTCTATTAAATATGCCCTCGAGTTCATCTGATATATTTTTCAATTTAATTACTGCATTTTTTAGATCTAATTTTTCCATTGTTGTCTTTTTTTGTAGTTTTCATTTCTCTCTCACAATTTTTCATTCATTCATTATTTGAATATATCTCTTAGATTACCTTAACATGTTCCTTGTAACATATCTGTATCATGTGCACAGAAATATTTGCTCTAGCTAATATGTGGTCCCCCTTAGAATCATTTTCTATTGCTTTCTTATTTCCAAAGCAGATAAAACATTTTCCTGCATCTCTAAATTCTCAAAAATTTTTGGTTTTGAACTATGCATTACAGAGAGCACATTGTTACAACTTTGCATTCTGTCTTAAAAAAAGTACTTTTCCTATCTATGAAAATTTTTCATTTATTTTCTTGTTTGTTTATTATTTCCTTAGTTTTTCTATATAATTAGTAGTCAACCAATGATTTGAAGTTAAGTATTTTACACTTTTGTTGCTTGAATTTTGTGGAAGTTGAAGAATACATGTAGATGTATAGGGGATTCATGTTTCCTAGTGCATTCAATATTGCCAGACTATTTTCCCCTGCATACATGTAATTTAGAAGTCAGATAGAAATGTGTGAAGAGTATATGGCCAGAGCTCTTCTACAGATCTCCTCTCTCCATGTCCGTGATTTAAGTTTCTTACTGTTCTACTACCTGACCCAAACTGAGTCCACCACCTCTTGCTAGCAAATATTTTGAGTTTTTATTGCTCAAGCTGGGAGAGAGACATTCATCAGACAAGAAAGTTATAAATCTGCTATTCCTGTTTAGAATAATAATGACACAATGTGTAGTAAAGACATAAACCAATATGTTTATGTCAGTAAATTACTTATCTTTCTAAAAACATTTTATGTATGTACACACACATTTCGCTTAACAACGTGGATACACTCTGAGACGTGTTGTTAAGTGAACTTGTCCACACATGGACATGATACTCTGCACTTTCCAAAACCTAAATGGTGTGGCCTACTACATGCCTAAGCTAATTAGTCTGTATGGCATGGCCTACTGTTCCTAGGGCCATGATGAACAAAACAACATGAGATTGTATAAAGCACAAGAGAAAGTGATGCCATCAAGAGATGCAATACACATGGAATGTATAAGGCACCACCATCAGAGCTTGCAGAATGTCTTACAGTACACATTTTTAAAAAATGTTTCTATTAGTGCATAATATTTACCCATAATAGTGTTTTGACCTACTCATATATGCATGGAACGTGATTTGCTCCACTTCAGTCCCCAGTGCTTCCTCTCCTTCCCTCCTTCTTCCCCCTATTCCCCTTTCTCTACACTACTAGTATTTCTTCTATTTATTTATTGTTTCTTTAATTAAAAACGTGGAATACTTTACAAATTTGCATGTCATCCTTGTGCAGGGCCCATGTAATCTTCTAAATATTTTACATGTACAAAGACAATTCTAAATTTCTTTATGTATTTATTTTATCCAATAAATATAAATTAAATTTATGTATTTGATACTTACATATTTAATATTTTTAAAATATTTTGTTATCAAGAAAAATGCCACAACTAGCAACTCACCCCCAATTTTAGCAGCAGTTTTTGAATCAAAAGTTCATAAGTAGTTTGGCTGTTGGTTCTAAGAAGCTGTAGAAGTAATTAGTTCTCCATCCATTCCAAGTCAGGCAGGCCTTCAGTTTTAGTGTCTGGCTTCTTTTACTTTTAATTATGTTTTTGAGTTTCTTTTATACTCTTATGCAAGCATGTATTATCACTTCTTTTCTTCTTAGGGCTGAGTGACATCACATCACATGGAAGTACCAGTTTTGTTTATTGCTTCATCAGCTGATCGGTGTTGGTTTATAAATCATATTGCTGCGAACATTGTGTGTGTGTGTGTGTGTGTGTGTGTGTGCACTTCCAACTTTTGGATATATACCTAGAATGGAATTGCTAGGTTGTATAGTGACTATTGCTAATCGTATGAGCAATACCATTGATTTCTGTATCTTGATGTATTGACATTACCAAACCATACTTTCAAAATGAAAGCTATTAGCAATGTTACAGGAGTTTTTGTGGAGCAAGCACATTGTTTTTCTTTTTCCCATAATTTATTTATTTAGTTTACCAAATAAATGGTCAAGAAACAGAACTGGAAAGAAACAAAAACTAATTACCAATTAAGAAAGTGTATCATTATAGACTCTGATAAATACCTGAGAAGAAATACTTGCTCCTCCACCTTCTAATCCATTTCTGGGAATAGGGCATTTGATGACTCATTTTCTACCCATTATAGGTAATAGGCGCCTTCTCTGGGGTGTTTTAAGGTTGTGTCAGCTTAAGTGAGTTCTGTTGTTTTTGACAATGGTGACAATGTATCTTGTTGTGAGAGTAAACCAAACATCTCTTGGAATAAGAAAACCAAAGAACATTGCATTCGATATTATTTTCCTTGATTTCTATGATTTTTCTCACTGGCTGTAAACTAAAGAAAAACATTGCTTTTCTATCTGAAGAACTTTGCTACTTTGCATCAAAGACAATCAGAACTTCATTAAACAATTCAGAATTGTGTACAAAACAACAATGATTTTCTCCTGTGATTTTGGCAGCAGTTTTGTGTTGAAATATTTCATCTTTATTTCGATTCAGAGCTTTTGTGCTTTTTGGTTTTGTTCCTTCAAATATGCAGTTTAGGTACAAATGTTTGCAGATGTTCCAAACTTGATTTATTAAAATAGTTTCAGTACAAATCCCCTATGCAATTAAATGCCTATTCATGTGTTCTTTTCAGAATGAAATGTTGTTAACAAATAGCTCTAATATAATAGCATAACAGTTAAGGGAAAACTTGGGTGCAAGTGGCTAATAGGTATGAGCTGGTTTGACTTTTTTTAAAAAGTAGCATAGTTTTGTTTACTCTGATTAAAAAGCACTCTGTGCATACTGTGGAAAATTTAGAAAGGACAGAATAGTACAAAGACTACATGTGGCATTTAATCCCAAACTCAGAAATGAGCATTCTCCTTTGCTATTTGTAGTTTCCAGCATTCTCCTTATTCTTATCTTGAGATTTAGGAATTCAGGGATTTTATTTGGATTCATCTCAATAACCATCTCTTTTATGAATTTTGCCAGAAGAGAATATATGTCACACTGCTTTGGGCTTGATTGTCTTCCTTGAAGCGCTTCTTCCTATCCCACTAGGAAAAGAGTCCCACGTGCTTGCTACAGCTGAGCCAGCATGCCCACATCCAGCCTTCTCCTGCTCTGGTTAACCCTCCCTCTCCAACCTCATCACCACTGAATTCTCATCAATCCGTGTTTTAGATGTGAGGACTCAAGGAATTACTGCTCTCTTTTTAGTTTAGAAAATGTATTTGTACTTTTACTTTAGTTATTGCTTGTTTACTTTTTTCCTCTCCTCCTGAAATTTGTGATGTGTATTATTTTCATGTGTGAAGCCTATTTTAGATTGCACATATAGTAAGTCAGAGTGAGAAGTATGTTTCTTGCTGTGTGCTGTTTATTTCACTCAGCATGAAGGTTCTCCACGTTGTCATAAATGGCAGCTTCTTGTTAAAGGCTGGTGATGTTACATTGTGTATATATACCAATCTTTCTTTACCTAATCATCTGTGGATGGACACTTGGGTTATTTCCCTTCTTGACCTATTAGGGCTGATGCTTCAATGAACATAAGGGTGCAGATTATCCCTGTGAGGCACTAATCTCATGTATGTAGAGTACACATATAGAAGACAGACAGCTGGATTATATGGTAGTTATAGTTTTCCTTTTATTTTTGAGGAACCTGTGTATCATTCTTCATTAATAGCTTTAGCAGTGCACACTTCCACCAACAGGGTACCATGGCTTTCCTTTCCTGTACCTTCGCCAATACATGTTACTTTTTGTCTTTGGTAGTAGCTAATCCAAGGGTTGTGAGCTGATACTCATTTTGGTTTTGACTTGCATTTTCCTCAAATGCAAAATACTAGCCTCATTGAGTTCTTTTTCATTCATCTTTTGGCCATTTGTATGTCTTTATTGGAAAAAAATAGTTCCTCAGGTTTTTGTCCATTTTGTAATTATTTTATTTATTTGTTCATTTACTTATGTTATATTGAGTTGTGTGAGTTTGCTATGTGTTTTGGATATTAACCCTTTATCAGATGTATGATTTGTAAATATTTTCTTCTAATCATATGTTGCCTTTTCATTTTCTAGAATGTTTTCTCTGCTGTGCAGAAAAGTTGTAGTCTTGTTTATTTTAGCTTCCATTGATTAAACTTTTGGTGTCATACCCAACAAGTTTTGCAGAGACCTATTCCATGAAAATGATCCACTGTGTTTTCTTCTAGGAGTTTTATTAAATTTTACTTGTTAGTGTTAATCTAGTTTTACTTGATTTTTAGGTGTGATCTAAGTGTCCAATTTCATTCTTTTCCATATGGGTATTCAGTTTTCCAAGAATCATGCATCAAAGAGTCTGTCCTTTTTCCATTGTGTATTCTTGGTGTCCTTATGAAATCTTCATTGGCCGTGCAGGCCTGGATTCATTTCTGAACTCTGCACTCTGTCTCATTGGCCTGTAGGTCTGAATCATAATGCTTCAGTTACTATGGTTTTGTAATGTAATTTGAAATCGAGAAATGTTTTTCTTCATTTCTTTTTCTCTTGATGGAGATTGAGTTAAATGTGTACATTGCTTTGAGTATTATAGATATTTTAACAATATTGACTTCTCATTCATGAATAAGAATATATTTTCATTAATGTGTCTCTCATTTATTTTCTTTCATAAATATTTCATAGTTTTCAGTGTGTGGATCTTTCACTTCCTCAAGTATTCATAATTTTCTGTGTTTAGTCATATAGCATTATTCTTTAGCTTATAAGTATTTTATCATTGTTAATGCTATCATAAGTGGGTTGGTTTTCTTGATTACCCTGTTAGATAAATCACTGTTAATGTATAGAAACAATTGATTTCTATGATGGGGTTTTTAGCATGCAACTATATCAATTCTGTTAATTAACTCTATTTTTTTTTGTTAAATATTTAGGGTTTCCTATGTATAAGGATGTGTCATCTGCAAATAGATAATTTTCCTTCCTCAGTCTCCGTTTGCATGCTTTCTATTTCTTTTTCTTATCAGATTCCTCTTTCTGGTACTTTTGCTACTATGTTGAACAGAAGTGTTGGGCACCCTTGCCTTGTACCAGGTCTTAGAGAAAATAACTTTCATTTTTTCCCATTGACTATGATGTTAATTGTGAGTTTTTTATAAATGTTCTTTATTGTGTGAAGAAATTTTCTGTTTAAATTCCTATTTTGAGTTTTTATCATGAGTGGATGCTTAGCTTTGCAAAATGCTTTTTCTGCATCTATTGAGATGATCAGGTAGTTTTGATCTCCCATTCTGTTAATGTGATATGTCACATAGTTTGATTTGCAAATGTTAAACTACCCTTGCATAATAGAGATAAATCTCACTTGATCCTGATGCATAACCTTTTAGATTAGTTCCTGCATTTGGTTTGTCAGCATTTATTTAGGGTTTTCTGCAGGTGTGTTTATTCAGGGACTGGTTCTCTTTCCTCATTCCCTACACCCCCAGCTTTGGTACTGGGGCAATTCTGGCCTCTTAAAATGAGTTTGGAAATATTTCCCCCATGGAGAGATCTTTTCTCATTTTGTTTTTATTACTGCAAAATTTACAGCATGACAGTGCTTTAGCTTGCCTACTCCTTGTCTCTCTTTTTTTCTTTTTTTCTGGTCTGAGCTAGAAAGACTGCACTGCAAGTGAATAGTTATATGCTTAGCATTTAAATGAACACAAACAATTAGCTTTGCTAATGACAATTATGCTGAAAGTGCACTTCCATTATTTTCTCATCTGTTTAATGGCAATTTTCAAAATCTAAATATGTTTAAGGGGAATTTACATAGCACGTTTGATTAATTTTAATAGCAATTATCATAAGTAAAACAAATTTGTGAATCTGAGCTAGATGCCCTTCCAGGAGCTTTTCAGGAGCTCTTTACACACAAGATTACACAGATTTTATGCTAGTTGAGAGTCAGTCTTTTATCATTTTGATGTAGTGTCCATATATGTTAGTACTGGTCATTTCTGTGTCCTCTCCAAACTCCTCTATTTTTTACTGATTTGACCTTTAACTTTGCAGCAATAGCCTGTGTTCATTAATCAGTCAATGAACTGATACCTTACACCATAGCTTTGCATGTTAGTAATTCCAGTGCATAATCTCTTTGATTAATCCAGTCAACTGGTGTGGCAAGCCTGTGACAATGTGCCAGGCACTGAAGTAGGTCCCAGAGATGACATGACCCCTTGCCTTTGCAGATCTTCAGCTCTGTTGACAGGCATGGACAATGTACAAAAGGTAGCCTCATCTGGTCCCAGTGAAAACATAGGACTTGAGTGCACACTTAGAGCCACTTATTCCAGACCTGGGGAATAAGAAGAATTGACCTAGAAACTGCTATGCCACTGGTATGTGGAAGAAAATTAGGCAGAGGGGTCCTAAGGAGATGGCAGTGAGTAAGAATAGGAGTTTGGAATGACAAATGGGCAGAGTGCAAAAGACACAAGCTAGTGAGACATTTGGTGACTGAGAAAGCAAAAGAGGGTGGTGGCCTAATCTAAGTTTCTTTAGTGGGGTGAAAACTGGATGGAATCAAGAGTTATTCAGATATCAGAATACTATACAATTTTGCAATTGATTTAATTGGGAGGAATGAAGAAAGGCATTTGTCTGAACTGTTCAATCATAAAGACCAAGTGAAAAAGGCTTTAATTCACTGATTCTTACCCAGCCTCAAATTTGTTAAATAAGAAGATAAGCAAAACTTACATTTAGTACATAGTACTGGTAGTGCTGATAATCTCAAAAGCTTGGAAACACTGGGATAAAGGACAATGTTCCTGTTGTTCACTTAAGTGACTGAGTAGATCAAATACATTGACTCTGATAAGGACACCAGAAGAGAGGATGGGTGTGGAGAATGTGGAATGGAGAAAACGGTGAAATTGATTTTTGAAACATTGGGGGTCAGCACCTGTTTAGATTTGGAGAGGTGGTTTGCAAGCACCCAGACAGGGAGGATTGATGCTCATGGACACCATCTGATTACAGGTGCAGCCTTGAGAAGCAAGCGGGTGGTGGACTGTGTGTCTAAGAAGGATGATGTTAACAAAAGTCTGAGCAGGAGAGGAGAAGAGGCCTACAGCCATTCAGGTGCCTATGGAAAGAACTTCCTGCAAAGAAGTCTCAGCAAGAGCAGACAGATATTCCTGAAAAAAGTGAGTGACCAGTATGCTATCCATGGTGACAACTCTCCAGAAAATTGAATGAAACATTGAATAGACATTAAATCTTTGCATTTAGCAATAAGATGTTTTTGGATAGTGAGCTACATGTGGTAACACATGCCTGTAACCCCAGCTACTTGACAGACTGAGGCAGTAGGCTCCATTGCAAATTCAAGGCCAACTTTGCAACTTGAGGAGACTGTGTCTCCAAATAAAATAAAAATGGATGGGGATGTCACTCAATGTAGAACACCCCTGGATTTGATCCCTATAGCATGGGAAAAAATTCAGAAGTTAATTTGTGGCAATAATTCAGTTGAGTTTTGGGTAGTACAGTCAATTTTAAATGGCTTAAAAGGCTTTATTTTTTTATAGAGTGTATCATAAGAGTTGTTTATATTAAATATATAAATATATTTAATATAAATATAAAATATATTTATATTATAAAAGATAATATAACTCAAAAGCAAATCTCTATTGCGTATATTTCAATGGGATCCATGTCTCACCTGTATTTGTACTGAAGTTTTATGACTTGTGCCAGTAATATTAGGGATTCTTGGGTTATTCTTGTTTAACTAGTTGAATAAACAATATCTTAAGATAATAGAATTTTACCCAGCATGTAAGTTCAATTTCCATTGGATGTTTTGGTGTCCAAGGACTGGTTACTCTCTTCCCCACTAAGTTGCCTCCCAGCCATTAATCACTGCTGATCTTTGATAAATGGGGTTTGCAATCTTTCCTCTTGTAAGAATCCCTCTAAATTAAAATCACCCACAGAAAGCCAATAAGGCTAGTGAATCCCTAAATAAACTGCTTCACTCTCAGTCTCTCTGAAGAGTTAAAATTGTCGGACTAACTTCTGTAAGGCATTTCCTAACAATTTTAGTGTCTGGGCAAGCAAATTCAAATGATCCCAGGTTTGTCTGCAGTTCCAATATTATTATGTTGGAAATAAAACAGGAGTTGTTTCTATAGTGCACTACCTTTATATTCATAGATTAATGTTGCCCTAGAGTCAACCAAAATTGAAATAAAAATGAAACTATTGAAAAAACAACTTTTTATCTGATTTTTTAACAGCTTTAATGTTTTACCTGATTTGTGGAGTAATTATTAATTAAATGAGTACTATAAATATTTTTAAATGCCCAACAGTGTATATGTATAGTAAAATATTCTATTGTCTTTTGTTTGCTTGTTTGTTTGATTTTCAGTCTAGTCTTCAAATCCTTGGTCCTGTTCTCAAAGCAAATTATTATTGCCATATTCTCTCCATAGCATACATAAAGTTAAGTATGTGTGCATCATGAGTCTTAACACAAACAGGAATAAATTTTCATGTGCTTCAATTTCAAGGAGATTAGACTTCATTTAATATCTTCACATTTTTAAAAGTGTTATAGCCTATGAGTTTATTGTTATTGAATAAATTCTAACATCATAGAAAGATACTAACATACTTGGTCTATGTTAATGACAGCATGGTCATGACAATTACTATTTAGCCACGACATATTATATGTCCAACCCACTGCATTTAATGCTTAATTTGATCTTTACATCTTCTCTACATGGTAAAGATCATTTGCATTTTTCTATGACAAAACCATGAGATAATTTCCTCAAACTTAATTACCAGTAGCAAACCCTCAAGTCTTTGACTCAAATACATGTTGGTTTCAGGTAATAGAAAATATCTCCTAAAAGAATCTGGGATTAAGGGACTCTATCCAGCAAGAACTACAAGGTATTATGAGCAGGACAGATCATAGCCAAAATCACTTCACATACAGTCAAAAAAATGGACAGACAGTAATTTTAAAATCAAAATAAAGGGGAGTAAATAATGTAAAACATATGATCAATGACCAGACTGAACATACCATCAGAATGGCAAGGGCCTCAATCTAGTGAGAGTGGGTACATTCCAATCTGAGTCCACAACTTTGGACCTATCACTTACTTTCTTTAGGCCTCCTTTCTTCATCAGTTCTTTTATTCTTTTTTTTTTTTTTTTTGGTATGGAAGGTTAAACCCTGCGGTACTTAAACACTGAGCCACATCCCCAGCCCTTATTTTTTTAATTTTTTTTCCTTTTTTTGCATTTCAAATATTTATTCAAATTTGTTATACATGATGGCAGAATGCAATTCATTTCACATTACACATATAGAGCACAATTTTTTCAGTCACTGATTATACACAAAGTATTTTCACACCATTCGTGTCTTATACATGTACTTAGGGTAATGATGTCTAACTCATTCCACCATCGTACCCCTTGTTCCCTCCTTTTACCTCCTTCCCCTTTGCCCTATCTAAAGTTCCTGAACTCTTCCTATGCCCCCCAGCCCCATTATGAGTCAGCATCTTCATATCAAAGAAAACATTTGGCCCCTTACTTCACTTAGCATTGTATTCTCCAACATCATCCATTTACCTGCAAATGCCATGATTTTATTCTCTTTTAATGCTGAGTAATGTTCCATTGTCTTCATATTTCTTTACCTCATTATTCTTAGTGTTTTATGTGTATTAAGAATTTTAATAAAAAAACAAGTACATGTATAATGGCATAAATTGATGAACATACTTTATTTACAGAGATATGAAAAATTGTGCTTCATATGTGTAATAAGGATTGTAATGCATTCCACTGTTGTCATGTATTTAAAAAAATAATAAAATCAATAAAAAAGACAAGCCAGGAATATTCAATAACTCATGTCATTCTTCTATTGGAGAATATTTAAACTATCTTCAGGATTTTGTAATTGTAAACCATAACCCAATAAACATACATGCAAAAAAAGTTTTCATAAACACAGGTGAGTGAATCTATATCTCTAGGAGACATTTTTGAGCAAAAGTTATTTTTAATACTTGAGAAAGCCAACAAAAGTTTTTCTACATTTATATATATTTTATGTAACCATTGCAGATTCTACTGAAACAAAATCACAGTGGTGAATGTGAAACTATAAATGTAGGGATGCTTGGAACAATTCTGATTTTTATGTTTTAATCCTTCTAACTCTGTCAGTGAGCATAGCCACTGGTCTACACAAACTCTGACACAGGCCAAGCCCTATGCTAAGCATCTGTGGAGTCGAAGGCTGACATGGTACATCAGTTAATCTATACCTCACAGTATCCTAGGATGTAAGCCGTATTATTATCTCCATTGAATAGATAAGAAGACTGAGTCTTTAGAGAATCAAATTCCAAAGTTTGGCAGCTTTGTGACTTAGAAACTCTTTACTTTTATATTAAAATTAATGATGGCCTAGGATGCTAGTAAATACAAGATTTGAAGTTATACAGGAATCACATCAGCTGTTTTATATAACCCATTGAAAGCTAAAAATCATGGTTTTTTTTAACCAGCTAATCTAGAACAAGAGATGGGGATTCACCTTGGGATATCATTAATTAATGACTTAATTAATTAATTAGTACCCAATTAATTAATATCATTAATTGGACAACCTTGAGACCTGGTCATTATGACCTTATCACTGCATGGTTGCCTAGAGCCACGAGGCTACGTTTTCATTCTCCCTGTTTGATGCTATTGTACAGAACTTATTTCACTGGGTCTCATAACTTTGCATAAGTGATATCCTCCTTTAAATTTATTATTTATTCTTTCTTTTCTTCATCCATTCATCCCTCTTATTCACTTATCATTCAATTATCCATCCAATATTTATTAAACAGGAGAGATTCAGGACCATAAGAAAATTATAAACTGAATATTTGTAAGAGAAATGAGCTTTCTGGTTAGTTTTCCACTAAGCGATTGGGGAATATGTAATTACAGAATGTTATAAATGGTAGGGTAGATATCAAAGTGTGGCTTGTGCCTGGATCTGTGCATAGACATGCCATGGGTGCTTGCTGAAGGCACGCTGTAGTTGAGCAATGGGAGTTTTATTTTCCTCAGCTTCAGTTAATTGAAAAGCATGTCTGTTAACAGCAAATGTCCAGTACATGGTGGACCTTATTTATAGCACTGAAAAGTTTCCCATGCTGTACTCCTGCTTCTGTGCCCAGGACATTTCGGACGTTATTTCTCGCTTTCACCCTTGCTCTCCCCATGGGCTTTGTCCTGCCCCCACCCCCAGCCCAGGGGCCTTCCTGTCTAGGGACTTGAATTTTGCTTTTTGCTCATTCTAAAAATGAGCTCATTCTAAAAATGTCCCTTGATTCCATGTGGTTTTTTATTCACTCTTTCAGGTCTCTGTTCTTTTGCATTGTTCTGTTTGGGGCCAGGGATTGAACCCAGTGCCTCCTATATGCTAAGCAGCTCTGTCACTAAAGGACGTCCCAGTACCCACATTATATTTTGAGACAGGTTATCACCATGTTGCCCAGGCTGACCTTGAACTTCTAGACTCAAATCATTGTCCTGCCTCAGCCTCCCGAATAGCAGGGACTACAGGTGTGCATGGCCTCCCCAGACCAGGTCTCTATTCTTCTTCGTGTTATCCAAGGAGCTTTTCACACCACGTCATGTAAAAGAGGAGGTGGGTGCCCTGCATGTCTCACCAGCTGGCATCATTTCTCACTCTATCTTCCCACTTGGTTTTTTATTTGTTTTCTCATGTAAGTCTCACTGTTAATAATCAAGTTCCTAAAGTGAGGCACCTTTGTTGTTCTTAGACTTTGTGAGGACACTATCTAGAGTTGTGCGTCCAGTGGGTACTTCAATCAATATTTGATGGTTGAGTGAGTTGCTTAATTATTTTGACCACAGACAATGAATGAGTCCTATTCTAGACCCTGACGTTCCTAGTAATTGAAGAAGAAAAACTGAAGGAAAAGTTTGGAACATGGCGTGCTTAGCTTAAAGACCACCCAAGGTTTTCATCTCCTGGTTGTTCACTCAAACATGGAACTTCTGTATCTCCAGGAAGGGGCTTCATAGAATTAGACCTTAACACATGAGGACTAGTCTCCTGAATTACCCTGTTAAGTTCAGTGTAACCTGGAGTCATTAAAGGCATTGAATCCTTAAAAGCAGAAAAATTTCTCAGGCTGGAGTCGGAGATACGAGAGGAGAGTAGAAGGGATAAGGCAAAGAGATCCAGAGTAAGAGAATGGCACCCATTTTGGAGGGGGTTGAAGATGGAGAAAGGGGGGTCTCGAGTGGGGGGATGGCACAGCTGAGAACTGCCTCTGCCCCCAGCCAGCAAGGACAAGGTAGCTCAGGTCACCAGGCATGGATCCTGCCAACAGCCTGAGTGGGTGCAGACCTGAACCCTCGCCCACGACCTCCAGAACTCTTCACTTGGGGCTGAAGCATCATCAGCAGAGATCCAGCCAAACTCACTGGACTTCTGAACAACAGAACTTGAAGATAATAAACAGGGATTGTTCTAAAGTGTGGATTTTTGTAGGAAGTTGTTTTAGCAGCACAGAAAATTATTATGTGTATTGAAATTATACTCTTTGTTCTCAGATAAACACCATGGTAGTAAGCAATCTGTACATAAAGTAAAGGGAGAAAAATCATAATGATCTAGGCAGAATATGTTTCCAGCTTCTTAATATTTTGCTTTTTATTCAGCAACTGGAGACTGATAATAGAAATCATTGAGGTGAACTGTGTTTTACTAATATAATTATGATTCTGTACTGCTGATCTGAGGAGGAGTATGTATTTCACTTGTCAGTGCCTAAAAAGGGGGTTTCTTTTACGTGACAATGAACTTGGGGCATTCCTTGTGCCGTCTACAGGTAGTGCAAGGGAACAACCCACCATGTCAAACTTCTCCCAGAGCTTCAATGGCAAATCCCAGCATTTTATTTAAAATAAATAAATGGAAATACGCTCACATGCTACTCTGAAAAATCACTTCCATTTTAGTAGTTAAAGGCCAGTACAATTAATCAATTATCTGCAGGATTTTTAGCAAATCACTTACCCGCTGTTCTTTGAAGATTCTCCTGCCTGCAGGGATTGATCTAAGAGGGCAGAACAAGTGCAAAAAGCCTTTCATGAAAGTTTGCCCATTAAGCCTGTGTTTGGATAATAGTTACAATCAGTCTTCTGTTAAATTTCTATTTCCTTTTGTTGCACTATTTTTTAAATATACCTTCCTAGAAATTCCTTATTCTTTTGAAAATTATTGGGGTAAATCTTCCTCTTGAGGGCCATCCTTGAACTCCTCCAGTTTTCCCTCTCATCACTCCTCCTTCCCTTTCTTCTCCATTTCTCTATCACTTGTGTCCAAACTACGTCTTTCCCAGGAATCTTCCCCTAGAATGGTCCTCCCTGAAATGCACAATGGCCTGTCTCAATCAGAGGAGCTGGGCTATATCCAGAAGTTCACCATGTACTAATCTTTGCCCTGGAAAACACTTCCACAACCCCAAGCCAGAACCAAGAATGAAAACAGAAAAGTGGTTCAGAGAAGGCTATTCAAGGCAGAATTACTGTTGATAAAAAATGAGTGGAGATATACATATGTTCATTAATGGGGAACTTGTTAGATAATTTACAGTGTATCCACAAAATGGAATGTTTTGGGGGGAAAAAAAGAGAAAGATCTCTTTTAGACTATCTAAGATAACCAAATAGTTAATGACAAAAAATTCTCTTTAGGAATGTTTTGGTTAATCAATGAAAAAGAATGATGGAATAAGAATACCATTATTTTACAACACCTGAGAAATTAATGGATTTAGGCAAGAATCAGTAAGAAGCAGCCAGATGTGTTCTTCTAAATGTGACTTAATCTTGCACACACACACACACACACACACACACACACACACTCACACACACATGAGAGAAAAAAACACACCATGTATACACACAATTGAATTTGAATCTAATCAAGCCTGGAGATTTAAATGTCAATTTTCAGAAAATCCTTGGAACTTTCAGACCTGTGGAACCCCACCAGAAGGACACAATCAGCTAAATTCAAACAATTTAAAATCAAACAAGATACTTCTAAATATCCATGGATCAAACAGGACTCATAGGAGAAAAAAATTACATAGAACTGAGTAGAAATAAAAATACAATATGTCAAAATATGTGGGCTGCAACTAATGCATCTCTGAGAGGGAAACTTGTGGAACTAAAGTGCCATCATTGGAAGAGAAAAATAAAGCTCCAATTAACGTTCTAAATATCTAGTTTAAAAAAAAAACTTGAAAAAGAAGATAAAAATAAACCAGAAGCCAGAAAAAGGAAAGAGATAATAAAGAGCAGGTATTAAAATTTTTTAAAAAGAAGATAACAAATATAATTAATCAAATTCTGATTCTTTAATACAAACTACCCTGGGGAAAAATAAATCATTGCTAAATCTCTAGTATAACTAACAAAAATAAAAAGTAAAGATAGCAATCTCCTGTATCCAGGATGTAAAGGGTAGCTGCAGAGCTCACAGCCATTGGGAAGGCAGGTATGCTGCCGCAACAGGCGGACTTCACAGCTTAGATGAAATGGAGCCTTTCCTTACATGACAGAGACCATGACAACTCATCCAACAGGAAATAGATCACTTAAATTGTCCTATAATTATTAAGGACATTTAATTCATAATTTTAAAACTCAAGTAAAAGAAATTTTCAAGCCATTGTAGTATCAGTAGGGAATTCAACCTAACATTTTAAATAGATTTAACACAAATTATACACAATCTCCTTCAGAAAATGGAAAAGGCAGAGATATTTCTGATTCCTTTTGAAAGAATGATCAAGGCTTGCCATCGGAGAAAATGCCTGTTTATTGAGGAATATCTCTGCATGTTATAGAGCCAGGGGTGGTTTGACAGTTGGCATGGGGTGCTTTTTGATTGGTGGGTAAGGATCAGGTGAGCCAGCAGGGCTAGTCAGTTTGATGGGTAAGGATCAGGTGAGCCAGCAGGGCTAGTCTGATTGGTGGGTAGGAATCATGTGGCAGGATTATGAGAGCCAGCAGGGCTCACCATTGGACAGTTCTTCTTGGGGGAAGTTAGTCTTTGGAGCTGAGATGACTTCCAACACCTTTTATGAGTCTACTCTTCTCACTGGGGCCTCACATGGCCATTCCTTTGTGTGCATGAGAGAAGGAGAGAGGGAGATAAGGAGAGAGAGGAAGAGAGGGGGAGAGGGAAAGAGTGAGGGGAGAGAGGAGGAGAGAGAGAGAAAGCACATCAGGTAGGAAAATGAGCTCACTAGAGCAGATTCTCTTTGTCTCTTCTTACAAGGGCAATAATGCAGTCTATTCTCAGGCCTCACCTTCCAAATATAACCACATTAATCTTTAACATATGACTTTTGGGTCAAATAAACATTTAATTCAAAACAGCACTACATAAAGAATATTTTTTTAAAAATATCCTCAAAATTTAGCACTGAAACTTCAATTAGAAACCAAGCAAAAGATATGAGCAGAATAGTTGTTGCTTATACAAACAGGCATGTGAAAAGATGTTCAATGTAATTAGCCTTTAAAGAAATAAAAATTAAATCCACAATGAGATATCATTACAAACTATGATTAAAATGTTAAAATAAACATGAAATTTACAAACAAGAACTCCCTACGTGCCCTGCTGCTACTCAGTGTCCCTCTCTTGGAAGTTTGCACATGAGGTACAGAGCCTGGCTCTCTAGGGGGCGCTCTGGAGCTGGGCTCTGTGTGGCTTTGCATTGGGAGGCTCATTTGTCTATGGTCAAATGAAACATCTGTCTGCAGATTGAAGCAAAGGCAAGAGCTAATCATTTCCCTTGGGCTGGGGAAGGGGAGGGTGGGGCAGTGCTGTTACCTTGGCCCCTGCCACCATTCTGCTTCATGGATCCAGTATCTGGTTCACCCAGTAGCACTTGGAGTACTTGTGATGAATCTCCCTTCCCTTGGCGTGACTGCTTTTGTTTCTCTCACAGGGTCTTCCTGACTCAGAGGGTCCATTTAACAACCTCTTGGATCTTCATTTTCTTCCTTTCTTGCTTCTACTGCTTTATTCTGGATCCTTCTCTTCAAAATACTGAACATCAGAGCACTGGAGATCAACACCTTGGAGCTGGCAAACTTGCTTCAAGTACAGCTTGACGGTTTTGTGAGATGGTGAAATGACTAAAGTTACCTATTTTCCAATGAAAATACACTCCAATTCCACCGGGTAATGTCACTCCTAAACCCAGGAATGGAACAAATGTAAAATTTTAAAATAAATTTGAGACACTATACCCAGTGCCTACATCCATTGCTTGTCTGTGAGGATGTGGACATATTTTGATCACATTGAATAGTTGAAAATTTTAAATATTATAAAATGGCAATTAAAATTAAATCACTAAAAATCCTGTGTTGATCAACTAAACTTATAGTAAAACCAAAGCCTATATTCTTGTTTATTACATACTCTACTATACTAAACCAGTACATTGGCACTGTTCTTTGTTTTATTTATCTAACTAGACCTGGTAGCTTAGATGGGAGAAAAAAATAGCCGTTAAACCAATTTATTGGTGTTTCATGTCTTTGATATCTAGGTTTGATCTCAATTTCTTACTTTTCCTCTCATGATTTGTATTGAGGCAATAATTTCTAAATATATTTTCTGAAGAACTTTAAAGCTTTCATAAAAGTAGAATAATTTTTTAAAGTATTTTCCATTCAGGTAATACCATAATTATGATGAGATTTGGAATATTCTCTTCTCATGGAAATGAAAATTTTGATGGATAGAAATAGTTTACATAAAGAATTAAATGCAACAGCTTTTTAAAGGTCTATTTGGCAATTTATTTATTTACTTAGCATTTCATTTGTTAGACTGGAAGTAGTCAAATAAACTCTCTCAAAATAACAGTTGAATTTCTTCACTTAATATGATGTTAAATGCACATGGAAGCAAGTTGAATGCAAAGCTGTCTGCACCCAAATACTTTAATAGTTGAGAAATGAGCCTCCACAATATCTCCAGTAAATTAATACATCTGTAGACTTTGGGACATGACGGTGTGGCTTAGTTTAATTTCACTTCAAAAGTCCATTAGAAGTAAAATAGCTGATCTTTTTGAGTGTTTTTATGAATATGACATAAACAAATAAGGAAAGTCTAAGCTAAAAGTCTAAATTTTAAATGGTTTGTGGAGATTTTTAGACAGAAGCAGGATAAGTCTTAGTTTACTTTGGTTTGCTCTGTGGATCTGTTATGTCATCTGAATGTAAGAGATTTCTCAGTAATAACAAGCAATAAATTCAATAACCACCAGGTACTTTTCTCACACACTGAGGCTGTAACCTTATAAAACAAAGGAAATTTAATTATTAGCCTTTGAAAATGAAAACCAACACTCAAATGTTATGTACAATTTTAATTTGTGTTTATTCTAAAGAAAATCACATTAGTAGAAACCACTTCCTGGGCAGGAAAGAGAAAGCTTAAATAATTTTAGCACAGCTAAAGCACCCAAAGATATGGATTCTAGAGGAAAATAACAAAAATATAAATCTGGAATTTCAACAGGCTAGCTTTCAGAGCCCTCCTGGGAGAAGATGAAGGCAAACGCGTCACTTCCTGATTAGTTAGAGCTGAACGTCCAATTTATATATTACATGGCTCAGGCCTGGGGCGTGAAGCTCTAAATTGCTTTGGATGAAACCCCAGTTGTCAGTCTTTTTATACAGCAAAATCAGTTTGCTATAGAAATCAAAGACATGTACTATGTACCAGACCCTGTTCTAGGCTGAGTGGATATTGCAACAAAGAAAGAAAGGGTGGGTATCTGTAGCTGGTAGGGCAAGATGGACATTAAATAAGACAAAGGAGTGGCATAGATAACATGTCAGAACAAGAGGGCAATTGCCAAAGAGAAAAAGAATCAGGAAATGTGGACTGGCAATTTTGTAGTGAAGAAAGGTACAAATTTAAATAGAATGGCCAGGGCAGAGTTCAATGAGATGTTTTTTGACTAAAGACCTGGAGAATGACAGGGAGGAAATGAAGAAGGGAACTCCGTGGACCTGAGGCAAAGCATGCTAGAGTGGCCCAGAAGAAAGAGGGGGCCAGTGATGCAGCTCAGCACCTAGTGAACCTGGTGAGGAAAGTAAGAGGTGAGGTTATGAGGAGTAGCGTGGGCTTCCTGATATGGGAAGGTGCTGGAAGATAAGTGAAGGGCTGACTTGATGGGATTGAAATGGCCACCGTCTGTTGTGCTGGAAGTAGACTGGGGTGTCTAGGTGGACAGTTGTAGAAGCTTCGAGAACAGCCCTGCCATTTTCAGGCAAATTACCCGCCACCAACACACACATGCTTTAGTTTTTTCATCTTCGAATTGAAGATGATCATACCTCTCCCTCAGGGTTGTGAAAGCAAAATAAATTGTTATCTATGAAATACACAGACTAGTGCCTGGTACCTACTGCACTGTCACCTTTTGCCAACATTGCTGTCATTACTGTAACAATGTAGCAACAGATGAAGGCTGTTTTCCCTAGACTGGTTGGTAAAGGGAGCTCTGAGTTTATCTTCTGAAGGTAAAGCCAACAGGATTGGCTGCTCAGCTGGAGGGGAGGCAAGCACAGGAGAAAGATGGTGATGTCAACATCTGAGCAGTGGGGAGTACACAGGTCGAGGGCCCTCTAGATGAGTAGCTCTGGGGGCAAGAGACTGTATCAGGATCTCAGTGTCATCCCAATTCTTGAGATGCCTTTTATTTCATCCAAACAGGGACCCTACTTGAGTGAGCACCTGTATATAGAAATTTGTCCATATAGAAGGCCTCAGCTCAGTTGATTGAAAGTACATATAAGATTATGATTCCCTTATTTTCCTACTTAGCATTAGTTTTATATAGATTTTCTGCTATGTTCCAATGACCAGCATTTTTACATCAAAATAATCTGTTTGATATGAAAAAATCACATTTAGCACACAATTGCAAAACAATCGAGAATTATCACTTCCAAATCCAAGACACAATGAAGAGGGCTGATGTCACTTGCAGCTGCTATCAGAATCCTAGTTACTTTCAGGATTTTGTATGCTATTAATATAATAACATCACTTGCATTTACTGTTAGCATGCAATTATGAGCACATATTGACAGTTTACCAGCTTGATACTTGAACTCACTTTGCAATACTGGAAATATTTCTTCTTTTCTAAAGTCATTAGAATGGGAGTTAATGGTAGCTTTTACACATATCCTTTTGTGGGAGACAATTCTAGAATTGTTGATGTGCTTTTAGTGGTAAATAAGGAAAGCCACTTGTCTCTATCTATAGCTAGAAGTAGAGAAAAATGTATAAACAGTGCAGATGTATAGAGAGTCTCTTGTGTCTCATGTGCTGTGCTATGCATTTTAAATGCATCCCCATTTTCACATACAGGTAAAGAAACCCAGGTACAAAAGGGTTTAGAATTTTGCCTCTGGTGACATTCTACAGAATGGAGCTGGGGTTTGAGACCCAGACACCTAACTCAAGCCCACACTCTTTACCCTACAGCAGACTGTTCTGAGCTCCAGTTCGCCTGCTTTTCCTATCCCAGACCCTTAGAGTTTTATCCTTGGTGTGTGCTCTAACTTAACCTAGGTTTCTACTTTCTTTCTCTACCTGACTATCCTACTTCCCAATTGTCATTTCCAGAAGGGATAAAGAGTGTACAGAGAAGCTGAGAAAACAAACTAGTAAAGTTTTTCTAGTTGAGATATACTTAGATGGTTCAACTTGGAGCCATCGCTGTCTAAAGGCAGAGTGCAGGGGATGGGGTGGGGCACAGGATAAATGTAATAGACAGAATGAGGTCTGTGGATTAGTTCTGGATTTTAATTTCCTGGTCACTCTATTCAGTAAGGAGTATTCTTTCTAGTGGCCAGAAGAAAAGAATTGCACAAAGCTCCCTAATTCCTTCTTATAAATACTTTGTTTCATGGATGTCACTACCTATTACCTCTCACAAAAACCAAATACCTAAAGACCAGAATTGGAGATGAGAACTGAAAATGTGAAAAGTGCTGACACAGGCTAAATCTATTTGAAAAAAAAAGATTAAGAAACTCCTTTCCCTTTGGATTAAGTGCAGGTTATGTATTTTTATCTGGGAATAAGTCCTATTACTGACATTCAGAGGCCGAGCTTCAGCAGCTTTTAAATATCTTCAGGAGTGAGGAAGACTATTTCTCAGCATTGCTTGGCATTATGTATTAAATAATTTGCCTTAGCTCCTTTCAGAGAAAGAGAAACAAAAGATTTGCAATTCCTTTGGCTGCCCTTCTTGATAAAACTCACTCCGCCAGACAGAAGCGCACATTGTGTTCATCCACAGCAAAGAGCAATTTTTTTTTGTCTTGAATGTCATCATGACCACTGGGATCTGAATTAAATTAATGTTAAAAACAAATTCTGACATTCAGAGTTAATGGTTTCTTAGAAATATATCTGCAAGGGGCCACTGCTATTAGATCATATGCATTATTGTGTGTGTAGTTATAGATGATAAACTGGTACTATTTTTGATTACAGAATCATAGAATCATTATGGTTATTTTTTTAAGATGAGATTCTCCGATGCTATTACATAAAATTTCACAAATGTAGTTGTGTACCATGATGAGAATATTACTTCAGAGAAAAACATTTTTTTTTTGGTTGCTGGTATCTAAACCCCCTTCCCATTTTGGGGAACTTCTTCATTAGGAGGGGTTTGATGGGAGGAAAGACCCAGCAACCCTCAACCTCACTTCATACCTGAGAAGCACCAAAGGATCATGTATATTTTCTCCCTCTCACAGATGTGCAGCTGTGGGCATGTAAATTATGCTCAAGCAAATGGAGTTTCTTTTTGACATATTGAATTTGAGCAATAATGCAAATATGACAGAATATATGGACTACTTTAGGATCAGAAACCTTAGGGGTTATGTCTAAGGTGAGTCCAGTGGCACACCCTCCGTGGGACCAGTAGCCATAGCTGATGAGGATGAGCATGCTTGACCTTGGCCAGAGACACAGATGCTTCCTGTTTTCTGCTCTTTATCAAGGCCTATTCTCAAGGCCCCTCTCACTTCAGTGACCCAGTCAAAGGCCAATCAATATATACTGTATACATAGGTAGTCAAGAAATGGTTTCTCCAACCCATAACTCAGAAACTTGCCTGGTAAAAAAAAGCATTTGTAGATATTTACTTTAAAATTCATTTTTGATTCTCAAAATGGTTCATACTAAAAATGCAGAGAAGAAAAAAAATATAACTGAAGAAGTCCATTACAGTCTGGACTCTCTATAAACCACTTCTTCTTAAGGTGCTAAGCTTTATGGTCTCTTTTCCTCATTCTATTTTTTATTGGCGTCATGCAGGTAAATTTCTTTTTCTAATTATTTATCTGTAAGAAGGTGAGCTCTTTTACTGAAGTATAATTAACAAACAAGAGACCATTTCTATTGCTATTGAGTTTACCCACTGACAACTCTAACAGGGTTGCTTTTAAATGTTTTTTTTTTTCTGAAAGACATATTTGAGAATAAGACTTGTGTAATCATATCCAAGCAACAAATTGTCCAAGTACCACCTACTGCTTTTATGAAGAAAAGGGACACAGGGCTTACTGCAAAACAGGTCCTGCAAGCCTACTGCTCAACGACACAACAGACCTTCAAAACCTGGAGAAATCCTTTATGTGTGTAGATGTTTTTTCAACCCAGTGTCCAGTAGATATTGACTTTATATGTTAACTGGGGGCTGATTTTTTTTCCATTTCTACTACAAACCAGCAGAATGTTAACAAAAGTAATCTCCCATTACATGTGTTTATAACCCAAGTGTTTAATCTCCTGATGTGAAGTATCTTACCAGGCAAAACCAGCTCCAGAGTCTGCTCATGCCCTTTTATAGGATCAATTCAAAGCAGGTAGTCTGTTGGCTGATTGAAACCTGAGTTCAAATCCATGAGGATTTTTTTTTTTTTTTTTTGTGTGTGTGTGTGTGTGTGGTCTCATTAGCCACCATGGTAGCTGGGGCTCATTCTCATAGTGGAAGCAAGGTTCCAAAAGGAAGCAGAAGTACAGGACCTTGAATACTGGGCTTAGAGCTAGAATTTGGTCATTTTTGCCACATTCTTTTGGTAAATCAAGTCATAAGGTAAATCAAGTCAAAAGGTCCTGCCAAGTTCAAAAGCGAGGTAAATAGCTCTCTTTTGGGGAGAGCTACACAGTTCACCACTGAGAACTGGAGGCCTCTTATGCAACATTCTACCATAAATTATTATAAGACAAGTGCTGCTTTACAAGCTTTATTCTTATTTTAATGTACAATATACAGAGTCACTATAATATTAGTGTATCTATTTGATGATAAATAACATGGAAGAAAAGGGAATAGTGTCCCAACATGGAAAAATACAGTATCTTATCAGAGGTCAGCAAGGGGGCTTCTCTTCCCCTTCCTCCTCCTCCTCCTTCTTCTATACTTTGTACTTTTAAATCAGAGGAAGACAACAGAGGAGAAAATAATGCAACTTTTATGATGACAAGTTTCTTAAATATTAAATGTTTATTAGAAATTATGCAATGTATCTCTATGTTAAATATATCTAGTTGATGAAAATTAATAAAAAATCCTGTCTAGTAGCTGTGGTAAAAGCTATGGTTGGAGTGGTCTATGTGCATTTATTTCTGAGTTATAAGCATTTTGGTATAAGTTTGGAGTAGGCTGGCATTGACACCGTCTGTCTACTGGAAACAGGAGGCTCTATTTCTCTGAAATAGATCTCAGCCTTGGCTACCATACAATTCAGTCCATACCACATCAACTAAGCCAAGCTGAATGACTAGGGGGGCTGACTCCAAACAGTTCTTGATAGAATTTTTAATATTTTTCTTTGATTTAGGCACATACTACCTTTCTAGTAATTCTACCCATTAGTCATTTCTGTGATTAACCTACCTAGTAGAACCTTCCCTAACATTTCCTATTTACTTACATTGGTTTATCTTTATTGTTGTGCTTCCAGTCACTTCATTTTGGAATTTTTGGTTTGGCTTGCTTTGTATATCACTATTTTTCCCACCAGCACATTCACATTGAACCCTGAAGTTAAGGACTTGGTTTTGTCCACTGTTATTATCTGCCAGGCATAGGACACTGTTGAGCACATGGGCAATTAGTAAACTTTGCTGGATATATGTGTGTCCCCCTTACTAGACAATAAACTCTATCACTACTTAGCATGGGAAGTCCAGAAATCTGAGAATACTGCTTTTTTTTTGTACCAGGGATTGAACCCAGGGGTTCTTAATCACTGAGCCACATCCCCAGCCCTTTTTATGTTTTATTTTAAGGAAGGGTCTCACTAAGTTGCTTAGGGCCTCCCTCGCTAAGTTGCTAAATCATTTGAACTTGTAATCATCCTTTCCTCAGCCTCCCAAGCATCAGGAATTACAGGCATGCATCACCTGCCTGCCTTTTATATGTTTATCAAAATTCCTGAAAGAATGTTTAAAAATGGAAGCTGTGTAAAAAATAAGGTGGAAGGCACAGAGATATTACTGAGATAGGGGCATAATTAACATTGTTTGGATCATTATTCAAAGTTACGAATCCCCTACTGGTGCTTTAATCCAGGTTATATTTCTCCATGACTTTAAAGATATGAAAACGACATCTAAGTCAACCAATGCATGATTGAAGGTAATAAGATATACAAAGAAGGAATAGGTCAATTTAAAAGAGTCATAAAGAACAATCATATTTTTAAAATAGGACAGTCACAAGGGAAAATTACATATATCCATCCCAGGGAGAGAGTTAGAATTATCCTTCTGTCTGAAGAGAGCTGTCTCACTGAGAAAGTCTACCACCAGTGGACAGAACCAGTCCTCCCATCTAATGCTACAAAACCAGACCTTTTTCTTTATTTGGATTTGGGCACAGCATGTCAATAGAGAAAGGATGTATTGCTTATCTGATGCCAGTATCTTATTTCACTTTTGTTTCTCATTTGAATTCAGAAGTTTTCTGCCATTCTAGAAAAGCCTGTTAATCTCTGAGCCTTGTTGCTATGATTCAGGATCAACAAGTCGTGTCAGCTGCAGGACAATGACAGGAGCATGTGTCTGAGTTTGGAAAGTGGAAAGACTCAGGATTGGGCTGAATCCA
Source organism: Ictidomys tridecemlineatus (assembly GCF_052094955.1). Classification (NCBI taxonomy): domain Eukaryota; kingdom Metazoa; phylum Chordata; class Mammalia; order Rodentia; family Sciuridae; genus Ictidomys; species Ictidomys tridecemlineatus. The sequence continues at coordinate 20,815,443 of NC_135492.1, read as the reverse complement.
TCTTTTTGAGAGCCAGGGGCCTTCCAAGGCCTGGAGGCACCAGCCCTGTTGCTGGTGTGCAATGCTTTGAGTATCTCTTGCATTCAAATCAGAAATCATTCATGTGTGTTCCCAAAGTAGACCACTGAGACATTTTCATCAAGCAGTGTGACTATATTTTTGTCCCCCAAATCAAATACATGAAAAAAAAAGTAATTGAAAGAGTATACTCCTTGCTCTCAGGATCACCTCCCAATTTATTTTCCCAAATTATCTAAAACCATTATAGGAGGGGACATTAATATTTCCTTATGATTTTTTTCTGCATTTGTATTTACTCCAGATTGTTTTTTTTTAATTCAGAAGCATAATTCTCTAACTAGTGAACATAGCATAAGACTTATCTTTAGGTAGCATCCTTCATGCTGTTGTGAGATCTGGCTTCCAGATCCTTGGTGCAGATTTTTATTGCCAAAACTATTTTGTTTCTTCCTTTCTTTTTCTTTTTTCCTCTTGTATTAAGTGACACAAAAGAGTTGTGATATGCTCTGGGGAAATGAACATGTTACTTGCTGGATGCAATGCACGAGCTTCAACTATAATGGATTCTGTAAGAAAGACCAGTTCACAGCTAGAATTCTTTTATCCCACAGTGGTGACAGGGTAAGAGGAGCCAGGGATTTTCATCAGTGAAGAATAAGAAATATGGGAACTTTTCAAAGGATATCATGATGTACAAGTTCTAAAAATATTCCATTTGCATTTAAAACATGCTCTTATAGTTGACAAAGATTTTTTTTTTAGATTTTAGATAATTATACTGACACATTGGTGCTTTTTAAAGTCACTGGCTATCTATTAGTTAGAAGAAAATAGAGTAGATTTAGGTATAAATAAAAAGTTTGTATGTATTTTGTGTACTGAGAAATATTAGTTTTTTTCCCCTTAGGCATCAAGTTGAATAATAGGAACACATTAGACGATTTTTAAAACTTGTTTATTTCAAAATGTGTGTTTCTAATGCCAAAGTCAAGTTTTCCTCTCTTTAGGGTTCTGTAGTTTTCATTGTATAAGTCTTTCACCTCTTATGTTAGGTTGATTCCCAAGTATTTTATTATTTTTGAGGATATTGTGAACAGAGTGGTTGTCCTCATTTCCATTTCAGAGGATTTGTCGCTGATATACAGGAATGCCTTTGATTTATGCAATTCACAATAGCAAGACTGTGGAAGCAACCTAGATGCCCTTCAATAGACGAATGGATAAAAAAAATGTGGCATTTATACACAATGGAGTATTACTCTGCATTAAAAAATGACAAAATCATAGAATTTGGAAGGAAATGGATGGCTTTAGAGCAGATTATGCTAAGTGAAGCCAGCCAAGCCCTAAAAAACAAATGCCAAATGTCTTCTTTGATATAAGGAGAGTAACTAAGAACAGACTAGGGAAGAAGAGCACGAGAAGATCAACATTAAACAAGGATGAGAGGTGGGAGGGAAAGGGAGAGAGAAGGAAAATTGCATGGAAATGGAAGAAGACCCTCAGGGTTATACAAAATTACATACAAGAGGAAGAGAGGGGAAAGGGAAAAATAATACAAGGGGGAGGAATGAATTACAGTAGAGGGGGTAGAGAGAGAAGAGGGGAGGGGAAGGGAGGGGAGGGGAGGGAGGATAGCAGAGAATAGGAAAGGCAGCAGAATACAACAGACATGAGTATGTCAATATGTAAATCAATGGAAGTGTAACTGATGTGATTCTGCAAGCTGTATACGGGGTAAAAATGGGAGTTCATAACCCACTTGAATCAAAGTGTGAAATATGATATATCAAGAACTATGTAATGTTTTGAACAACCAACAATTAAAATAAATAAATAAATAAATAAATCTATTTGTTCTTTTTTAGTTATACATAACAGTAGAGAGTATCCCCAGCCTATTCAGGCCTCCACAGTTTCTCTTAGAATTTATACTGCATTCTGAATAATGTGTTTTACGGGGCCCCTTTTGAGAGTGGGATCCTATAAAGAACTTCATTCATAAAGAAACGATAAATACTCCACTGTAAATCTCTTCATCACAGAATCTAGAATAAAAGAACGCAGTATTTTAACCAGTACAACATAGTACTACTATGCAGATTAATCTGAGGGAAAATTCAAGGAAGTTAGTGACAGTTTTTTTTTTTCTCGTCATTTCTCATTCTTTAAGTTTCTGATGAAAGATTCTCTAACTTATTATTACTTGATTGTTTTGTTTTTGTTTTTGTTTCTGTTTGCAGCACTACAGATTGAACCCAAGATGCTGTAAAGTGAGCTATATCCCCAACTCCCATTTTATTTTCAGTTTTGAGATAGGGAGGGTCTTACTCAGTTTCCCAGTCTGGTCTTGCATTTAGGATTCTCCTGCACAGCCTTCTGAACATCTGGGAAGTGGGATTATAGGTGTGTGCCACTGCACTGACTAAATCTGACTTTTTCTTTTCTTTTTTTAAATTTTGATTTGTTATATATGATAACAGAATGTATTACAATTCATATTACACATATAGAGCACAATTTTTCATATCTCTGGTTGTACACAAAGTAGAGCCACATTGTTCTTGTCTTCTTACATGTATTTAGGGTAATGATGACCTGGATAGGGTGAAGAGGAAAAGTGAAGGGAGGGGCCATAGGGGTAGGAAAGATGATGAAATGCGATAGTCATTATTTCCCTAACTTTGTCTTTTTATATCCATCTTTGAACAGGGCTTAGTCTCATTCTTGACTAAGTTCTAACTTGGTGAAAGGGTGGGGGCAGGGGGGCAGGGAGTTGTCGGTTAGTTTAAGAGTACTTTGTCTTTTGCAGAGAGACTGATGCAGCTCAGTGAGGAGCACGAGCCCTGAAATAACAGTCTCAAATTCTTATTCTAGGCCCACCTTTTAGCACCCTATGGTGGTCAGAGAGATCAACCACTTCTTTATTCAGCACAGAAGTGTCCTGCTGCAATCTGGCTGGGCAAAATAACCAGGGGGGGGGGCGTGACAAGCAACTTGTGAAGGTTGATACAGTGGGAGCCGCTTTATTACGGGACAGTAGAGGTATATATACTTAACTAATTACACACAGCTTAACTTAATTAACATCATCTAGATACAGCAGTCAGTCATTAAGGAATCCTCATCATCTTAATGACTCACTGGCATTGCTTCACAAACCACTCCTCCTGGCAAAGTGCCAGGCACCATCTTGACTTGATTGTGGCCCTCAACAGTGTCCCTAAGTGGAAAAGATTTCACTGTTTCCAACTATTTCCCTTGTTTCCACTGTTTCCCTTGAGACCTTCAGATAGGCAAGTGGCCTGTCTCCCTGGTTCTTTATCTGTACATCATGGGTAATAGTTTAAGTTAGTCTTGCCTAAACTTTCAGGATCTACTTTCAGCTTTCATTTGATATGATCAAACATGCTGGGTTTTAAGGAAATGCTAGCAAACCCTGTTTTGTCTATATGGTTGCAAAGACACCGTTTTGGTGAGTTAATTATGCATAAACACTTTTCTTCTGTGTAGACAATGTGGAGATTTCTTTGCAGCTTTTAACATTTCTCAGTTATTTACTTGATTATTTATTTATTTATTTATTTATTTATTTATTTATTTATTTATTTATTTATTTATTTATTTATATGTAGGGCTGAGGATCAAACCCAGGATCTTATACCTGCAAGGCAAGTTCTCTAACACTGAGTCCCAGCCCCAGTTCTGTTTTGCATTTTATTTAGATACAGAGTTGCTTAGTGCCTCACCATTGCTGAAGCTGGCTTTGAACTCTTGATCCTACTATTTCAGCCTCCTCAGCTGTTTTTTTTTTTTTTTGAGTTCTTTATATATCCAGAAGATTAATGTTCTGAGTTGCAAGTGGTAAAGACTTTCTCTCATTTTGTAGGGTCTCTGTGCATGTTTTTGATAATTTTCATTGCTGTGAGAAAGCTTTTTACTTTGTTACCTTCCCATTTATTGATTCTTTATTTTATTTTTTGCAATTTAGAAGTCTTGTTGAGGAAGTCAGTTCCTAGGCCAACATGATTTCAGAGTTGGGCCTATATTTTCTTCTAGTGGGTACAGGATGTCAGGACTAATGCTTAGGTCCTTGATGTACTTTGTGTTGAATTTTGTTATGGATAGAGATAGGGGTTCAATTTGATTATGCCACATACATATTTCCAGTTTTCTCATTACCATTTGTTTAAGAGGCTGTCTTTTTTTCAATATATGTTGTTGGTGCTTTTGTCTTGAGAAAACAGTATTTATGTGATTTTTTCTCTGTGATATCTTCTCTGTTCCATTGGACTTTTTGCCTTTTTTGGTGCCAATACCCTGCCATTTTTGTAACACTATAGTATAATTTGAGATCAGATATTGTGATGCCTACTGCCTCCTTCACTTTTTTCACTAAGGATTGTTTTGAATATTCTGGGCTTTTTATTTTTCCAAGTGAATTTTCTGACTGCTTTTTCTATTTCTTTATGAAATATAATTGACATTTTAATAGGAGTTGCATTAAAAACCATAGCATTTTTGTAGTATGGCAATTTTGGTAACATTATTTCTGCCAATACATGAACATTAGAAATCTTCCATCTTCTAAGATCTTCTTCAATTTTTTTCTTTAGTGTTTGGTAATTTTCATAATAGAGATCTTTCATTTCTTAGATTGTTTTTCAATCATTTTATTTTTTTAATTTTTTGAGCCCATTATGATTCATCACCTGATGCATAATTTGTGTACAAGATCATAATTGATTTATGAGTGTTAATTCTATATCCTGCTAGTATTCTGAGTGTGTTTATATGTTCTAGAAGTTTTGTGGGGTAGATTTTGGGTCTTCTAATAGAGAATCTTGTTGTCAGCAAATAGGGATATTTTGAGCTATTCTTTTCCTATTTATATCTCTTTAATTTGTTTTTCCAAACTGCACTGGTTACAATTTCAATATTCATAAATTGAATAGAAGTGATGAAAGAGGGCACCCATGTATTGTTCTAGTTTCTAGAAAGAATGCTTCATTTTTTTTCCCCATTTGGAATGATGTTAGTCTTGGGTTTGGGGGTATAAAGTTTTTAAAATGTTCAGTTATATTCCTATTATCCCTAGTTTTTCTACCATTTTGAACATGAATAGATGCTGTACTCTGTCAAATGTTCTTTCTTCAACTATTGAGATAATTATGTGATTTTTTTAGTATATTAGATAGTTATGTTTTGATTTTTATAGGATTTTTTTATAGGATAAACCAACCTGTGACCCCACTTGATCATGATGCACTATGTTTCTAATGTGTTTTTGTATGTAGTTTTTTCAGTATCTTATTAAGAGTTTATGCATGTGTGCTCATTAGGGATATTTGTCTAAAGCTTTATTTCTTTAATATATTTTTGTCTGGTTTTGGTATCAGGATGATTTTTCCTTCACAGTGTGAGTTTGGAAGTATTCCACCCATTTGTATTTCATGGAATAATTTGAGGAGTATTGGTGTCAGCTCTTCTTTGGTTTTGTAGGAATTGCCAGAGAATTTATCTAGTCCTGGACTTTTCTTTATTGGTAGGTCAAAATACAGATACATGAAAAAAGCAGCTTCAAAAATGCTAGAAATCTCTTGGCTAAGTGGTTCACACCTATAATCTCAGAAGCTTGGGAGGCTAAGACAGGAGAATCATGAGTTTAAAGCCTGCCTCAGCAATGGCTAGGTGCTAAACAACACAGTTAGGCCCTTTCTCTAAATAAAATACAAAGCAGGGATGGGATGTGGCTCAGTGGTTGGGTATCCCTGAGTTTAATCCCCAGTACAAAAAAGAAAAACTAAAAATGAGGAAAAGAATGATGAATATGTGTAAATGTTCATTAATTATTCAGGTCACAATTAAATGGGAAAGGAAAAAATATACTTGAAAAAAAATAGATCTCAGTGATTTTCTGGTGCCAGTGATTGAACCCCTAGCATCATGAAATTGAGGCACATTCTCTGTGAGTGGGCTACACTTAAAGCTGTTGTCTTTCATTTTTAGTACTTTTTATTCATTAGTGTAGGATATGAGGGCATGTAGATTGCATGCTGAAGAAGTGTGGAATCTATAAATGCCTTACACTTATAAGAAGGATTGAGAAAATTGACATCTTATTGTATAACACAGTTCTAATTGGACCATCCTGCTCTGCTGGGACCAGATAAACTCTTCTCAATGGAATTTAAGAATCTGAAGAAATCATAGTTTGGGCTTAGTTTGTGGTTCAGCAATATAGTGTTCACCTAGCACATGCCAGATGCTGGATTCAAACCTCAGCACCACATAAAAATAAATAAAATAAAGGTATTATGTCCAACTACAACTAAAAAAATATATATATTTTTAAAGTCATAGTTTATAAAATTGTCATCAAAGGTCTTTCACATCTACCTTGCCATGGGAAATAAGACTAGAATGTGAATAGAATGCATGAATTGAAATACTCCTCTTTTTTTGAGTGGTGAATATAAACTCAGTCTATATAATTTTAACATTAAAATTTTTTTTTGGTGTTTCCCCAATGGCTGTTGAATTTATTTGCTCAATCAATAATGGTCCTGGCAAAAATTAGTTCACCAACGCTGAGACAGTTGTAAGGAGACACTGATTTTAAAAACCCATGATACCATTGAAGAAATCAGAGTTCACACCAACAGAAGAAACCTTCAGTATTGCCAGCAAATACAAATTAACGTAAGATGTTGGACAGAACAGCAAGAAGGCGTTTATACATTTATATTTGACACCTGACCATATTTCAGTCACCATAATTTCTTCTCTCCAGATTTAAAAAAAATAGTATGCTGATTTCTATAACAAAGCTTTTTTTGGTACAAAAATCAAATAATGGCTGACAAGTCACAACAGTGCAATAGGTAGAGGATAAAAAACCGCATCAGACAGGTGCTGGAAATAAATACTAACCAGGAGGAGGACAGGGCCTCGGGGTGCATGGGGTCTGTCTGCAGAGCTGCAGGCGGCCTCTCGGGGCGGCCGGCAAGCAGCTGCCTCAGGTGCCTGGCCTCCCAGGAGCCTCCCGGCAGCCATCTGATCTGAGGGGCCAGAAGCAAAAGGGGCATCCCAGTTACCCCCAGAAGGCGTCTCTTCCTATTGCTCGATCCTGTCGTCGGGAGTCCCTCAGCGGGCTCACTGAGAGCAGGCGACCTACCTTGGTATAGGAGCATACGTATGGCTTATTCAGGCAGAGACGGGTACATTCTAGCCCAAGCAAGCAATCCAGGTCACTGCTGACGGGAGGGTCTGTCACGTGGAAGGTTTCGGGTTTGAGAAACATTGGTGGGTGGATGCCTCAGGGCGAGGGGGCCGCCTCTGGCTACCCCAGTGCAAAGGCCTCTGCTGATCACTGGCAGTGAGTAGCCGGAGCCGCGGGCAGCGCAGGCAGGCTTCACGCAGCCTCCGCCTGCCACCAAGGCCACCTGGTGTCGGGCTGCGGACTGTGGTTCAGAACTGTGGGAGGGCTACAGTGGGCAAAGGGACCCGAGAGCCACCGGCAAGCCGGCACATGGGAGGCAGCTCCCGGAAAGGTCTGCACCGATGAGGTGTTAAAGGCACAAGCAGGAGCCCGGGCCACAGCCACAGGCGGCGCACAGACCTGGCTTGGTGTCCCCACCTTAATGAGATCCTGATTCTGCTGTGATACAAAAGCAAAGAAACACGATTTTTTTTTGGGGGGGGGGCGTTAAAAAGAAGCCACTCAAGGGTTAACATAGTTATTTTAAGTTAACAAAGAAAATTAATTCCCCATAAGCTGACACTATCTGGAAAACGTCTGCTGCTCCGTCCCCGGGACCCTGAGCCTGACCAGCCAACGTGACGAGGAGTCTGAGGAGAGAAGGCGTCTTTAAAGAAGGGACAGCGCCGGCCACGCTGGACACTCTAGGCCACAGGCGCCTTCCAGCGCCACTGCCCGGGCACTCAGAGAGGCGTCTTCTGGTGGTTTCTGCTGGGCGACGGCTTTGCGGGCTCCTTAGCCGCCTTTGCCTCAAGCGCGCTGTCGCGGGGCTCCTCGTCCTCGGGCTGCTGGGCCCTGGCGCACTGTGTTTGGAGCAGGCGCAGCTGCACCCCAAGCTTGATGATGGCCTCGCGCTCCTCATGGTCAGCCTGGTTCAGAAGGTTGTTCTTTATCTCTAGCTCCTCGTTCTGCTTCTGTAAGTCCTCCAGGATGAGCTGCAGCTCCTCCTCATCCTTGCTCTCGCTCTCCGAGGAGTACTCCTCTGTCTCGCTCCGGCCATGCTGCTGGCGACTCTGGATCTCGGCGATCTCGGCTCTGAGGCGCTCGATCTCCTCCTTCTTGGCGGCGATTTGCTGGCGCAGGAACTGCTCCATGGCCAGGAGCTCTTCCTGCTCCGTCAGGATCTCGTTTTCCTGGACAAGGAGAATGTTTATGACTTCTTCATTTTCATTCATTTCTTCTTTGGAAATGTCCACTTTTGAGGCTATCTCTTGTGCAATATTGGTTTCACACTCCTGTCTTTTAGCTTCTCTCAGTTTTCTTTTGAGGGCTGTCAAAATTTTTTGTACTTCCCATAATCTTTCTTCTTTAAATAAATCCTTTATCCCACCCTGCAGATCTCGATGTAAACAATTCAAAAGAAACTCCTGTCTCCGGATCTCCTCCTTGATACCCGCCTGGGTCTCTGGCAGCGTGGGCATGGTGGCCATGTTCGACCACCGCAGAGGTCTCGTCACTTGCTTTAGTACCACGTTTCCAAAGAGCTCTTGCAGGTGTGTGAAGAGCACATACAGCACATACAGCACGATTGCTGATCTGCACAGTGGGGCTGAGCTCGATGGAGATGTTCTGTATGTTCATCTTCGTTTCCAGTTCCTTGGCAATGACGTGGCCCATGTGCACAATGAGCCAGGAAATGAGAAGGTAGTTATATTCTGGCAGTTCCTGGAGCAAGCGCTGGAACTACTGCACTTTCTCACTCTCTGTGGCCCTCCTGCAGGCCTCTTCGAATCGGGGCATCAGCTCTTTGGTAAGCAAATTCTCTGGCAGCTCTGGCAGGTACTGCTTCAGCAAGCTGGCAACAGTGTTGGGCTCGTATTCTTCCAAATTTGGAGACTCCTCTCGGTCGTAGGCTGCTTTTAGTTCATCCACCTTTGATTTAATTCCTGACACTCTGTAGATGCCCTTGCACTTCATGTCATGCTTCTCCACGTGGTTCACACACTCGTGGAACACGGCCGGCAGGCGGACGCCGTCACACATCATGGTCCTCTCCACGGCAGCAGCCAGAGGGATCCCAAAGACAGGCCTGAGGCTGGGTGTGTCCACCTGAGGCACCTCCTGCTCCTGGATGGGTTTCTTCTTTTTCTTCTTTTCCTTCCACTGTTTGACAACGTCAGCTGCCATCAAGTCCTTTGACTTCTTCTCCTTATGCTTTTCTTCTTTGGGTTTCTCTTTTATTTTAAAATCCTTCTCCTTCTTTTTAGAAATGCTGGGCTTCTTGAAAACATGTATTCCCTTGGACCTCTTCATTTTGGAAGGGCTTTCGGCTTCCTCTCCAGAACTATCTTCCTAAAAAGGCAGTATAGCCTTCAGTCCCCTTCTCCTTCTTGAACTTTCCTTTCTCTTGCCATGGTCCTTCTCATCCTCCGACACAGCATCGGTGGGCTCGTGCAGGGTGTCATGGGCAGGGGGGGGGCGAGGGCTCGCCCATGAGGTACAGTCCAGGGAATTTTGTGGGGCTGATCTCCTCGGAGCTGGGCGTCTGGGTCAGCCCGCTGCCATGCTCGGCCCTGCGGTGTTCGCTGGGGCTGCTGGTGGGGGCCAGGAAGCACTCGGTCATGCTGAGACCAGACACGGAGGTGGCTTCTCCTCACCTGCCCATCACACCTGGGCCAGCCGCCGCGCAACCGCCCACCCCACCGCTGCCACCGCGGCCCCGGCCACAGCCTTCTGCGCCGTGCCCTGGGCCAGCCTCTGCCTTAACAGTACAATTTTTGTACTCCTTTTCCTCCTCCTCCTCCTCATCATCACCATCATTGTTATTATCATCATCATTATTTATTTCACTGTTGGGATTGAAGCTAGAGCTCCTTCATTCTATGCAATACATTTCCACTTAGTCCTTTAGTCTGCCCTACCAGTAGATTCTCTCATAGTAAATGCCACAAGATTCACATTTTTTTGCTTGTTTGTTGTTGTATTGTTTGATTTTGTTTTATAGTTTTAATGAAGTGGGGAGGAATTTCTTCTCCTATCTGGAGAGACAATATTTGGTTCATTCTGAAAGGATGGGTGAGATTTTGGCCTATTTAAATATCTTATCATATCAGCTATTACTACATAACAACTTGCTGCTACATCCCTAGAACTTCTTTTTACATTTCCCCATGACAATGAGGTATGGGTAAGAGTGTATATACTCTGAAGGTTATCATCTTTCAACAGTTTTATCCCTAGAGGAGGTGAAGTTTTGTTTGTACCACAGATAAGATAGAAAAAGTAGCTGGAAGTAAGAGATAAGCATATTTGTTGTTTCCTCCACTGGAATGTCTTTGTAAGCTTTCTGTCCCTGATCTGTTTACTGTTTTCCTCTAATTTCTGTAGATGTTTTTTATATATTTGTTGACCATCTGCATTTTTTCTGTGAAGTGCTTGTTGAATTTCTTTGCTCATTTTTTAAATGGGTCATGGTGGGTTATGGTGTCATTATTAGTTTTAAGTTGTTGTTGTTGTTGTTATTAATATTATTATTATTATTGTATTTTTTGTTGTTGTAGTTGTTATTATTATTATTTTCAGCTCTTTATGTATCCTGGAAGTTAATGCTCTTCTGGAGGTGCAGGTGGCAAAGTTATTTTTTCTATTTTGTAGGCTCCCTTTTCATGTCCTTGTTCTTTCTCTTTGCAGTGAAGAAGCTTCTTATTTTTATGCAGTACCATTTATTGATAATTGATTTTACCTTGTGCTGAGGGGCCCCGTCCTTCCAGCATCTACTGTTGGGCGGTTGAGGGCACAGAGAAACCACTCCAAAGACAGTTGCAGAGAATTGTTTCTGCTATATTATGCAGCAAAATAACATTTATAGTGGCTAAGTGCCAATTTACATATTTCAGTCATGATAGGCCAGAAGTTATACACAACATATCATATTATGGGAGTCCTGACACCAAAAGTCTAGGAACTGTCTTGTACCAACAGGGGAATAACTTCTTGTCAAAGGAGCAGAGAAATGGTTCTTGGCAGTGTTCTGACAACATTCTGTTCCTAAATATAGTGCTGTATGTTAGGACTTCCTTGCTACACAATGAGAAAGATAAGAAGCATTCCTCCATGTAGACCCACCAAGAACTTTTTGTGCTTTAGATATGTTATTAAGAAGACAATTCCTGAGCTGATATGTTGGAGTCTTGGGCCTACATTTTTTTCCAGTAGGTGCAGGGATTCTGGTCTAAAACCTAAGTCATTGATCCACTTTGAGTTGAGTTTTGTGCATGGTGAGAGGATTAGGGTTTTATTTAATTCTACTACATATAGATTTTTTTTCAGCACCATTTGTAGAAGAGGCTATCTCTTCACCAGTATATGATATTTTTTCCTTTGTCTAGTATGAGGTAACTGTATTTATGTAGGTTTGCCTCTGACTTCTATTTCATTGATTGTCTTACCTGTTTTGTTGCCAATACCATACTGGTTTTGTCTTTATAGATCTGTAGTGTAATTTAAAGTCTGATATTGTGATGCCTCCTTCTTTATTTTTCTTGCTAGGTATTGTTTTGGGTATTCTGGGTCTCTTGTTTATCTAAGTGAATCTCATGATTGCTTTTTCTGTTTCTGTGAGGAATATCTTTAGACTCTGGAAGGGAATTAAATTAAAAATTTATAGCACTATTGGCAGTATTGTCATTTTGACAATATTAATTCTGCCTATGTAAGAACATGGAAAGTCTTTCCATCTCCTATTGTCTTCCTCAATTTATTTCTTGAGTGTTCTGTAATTTTCATTGTAGAAGTTCTTTACCTCTTTTGGTAGATTGTTTCTCAAGTATTTTTATAATATTTTGAATAAGATAATTTTCCTAATTATCTTTTAGCTCATTCTTTATGGCAGTATAGAAAAAATGATTTATGAATGTTACCTTTGTAACCTGAAATTTGATGAATTCATTTGTGTTCTAGAAGGTTTCTAGTGAGGTTTTTTTTGGGGGGGTCTTCTAAATACAGGATAATGTCCTCTTCTAACGGAGCTAGGTTTAGCCCTTCCTTTCCTATTCATATCTCTTTAATTATATTCCTTTGCCAAATTGCTCTGGCTAGAGACTAAAGAACCTGATTTGTTCAGCTCTCTATTTATATACAGTAGTGAATTTGGTCTTCTAGTGTTTTATTCTATTATGATCTGATAGACTACAGGGTATTATCTCTACATTTTGTATTTACTAAGTGTTGCTTTGTGTACTAATAGAAGTAGTGAAAGTGGGTATCCCTGTCTCATTCCAGTTTTTAGTAGAAATTCTGTAGTTGTCCCCCCTTTAGAATTATGTTTGCCTTGTATTTGTCATGTATACATTTTACAATGTTGAGGTATGATTCATTCATTCCTGTTTTTCCAGTGTTTAAAGCATGAATGGATGTGGTATTATGTCAAAAATAGTTGCTGCATCTATTTTGATAATCATGTGTTCTCATCTCTGTGTCTATTTGTGTGATGAATTACATTTATTGATTTTCATTGTTGAATCAATGTTGCATTTTTGGGATGAAATCCACTTGGTCATGGTGCACTGTTTTTAAATATATTTTTGTATGGGAGTTAGCAGTATTTTATTGAGGATTTTTGCATCTATGTTCATCAAGGATATTAATCTGAATTTTTTTGATGTATTTTTTTCTGGATTTGGTACCAGTTTGATATTTGTTTCATTTAAAATATTTAAAGAGTTCCCTCTTTTTCAATGTCATGAAATAATTTGAGGAGGATTGGTATTGGTTCTTCTTTAGAGGTTTGTTAGAAATTGGCTGAGCATCCATCTGGTCCTAGACTTTTCTTTGTTGGTAGGGTCTTGATGACTTCTTTATTCTCATTATTTGTAATTGACCTGTTAAATGTTCTATATACTTATGGTTCAATTTGGGTAGCTCATGTCTCCAAAAATTTACTGATGTCTAAGATTTTCTAGCTTGTTGGGGTATAGATTTTGAAAAATAGCTTGTATTTATGCTCTGTTTTAGTAGTGTCCATGCTGATATTTCCATCTTCACCATAGGTTTTGGTACTTTGCATTTTTTTTTATCTTTGTTAGCTTGGCTAAAATTTATCAATTTTGTTTATTTAAAAAATGTTTGATTCATTTATTTTTCAATTTTTACCTCTTGATTTTATCAATTTCATTTTTGATTTTTATTATTTCCTTTTTTTGCTGATTTTAGTGTTTTTCTATAGGCCCTTAAAATGCAATGTTAGATTTTATTTTACTAAATAAGTTTCTATTCTTTTAATATATGGGCTCAATGCTATAAACATTTCTAATAGAACTGCCTTCATAGTGTCCCAAAAGTTTTTATATATTGCATCACTATTCTCATTTACATTTTTTATTTAAACTTTGATTTTTTCACCTATCTATTCATTATTTAGTAGTGAATTTAATCTCCTAGTGTTAGTATTTTTTTATTTTCATCTTGTTGATTTCTAGTTTTATTTCATTATGATCTGACAGAGTTCAAGGTATTAGCTCTGTTTTTGGCATTTGTGAAACGTTTTTTTATGTACTAAAATATGGTTTATTTTGGAAAATGTCCCCTGTGTAGCTAAGAAGAAAATGTATTCAGTCATTGATGAGTGAAATATTCTATGTATTTCTGTTAGCTCTAAATTATTTATTGTAATTTTATTTTTATATTTAATTGTTGTTTGTATGACATTTCTAGTGATGAGATAAGCATGTTAAAGTTTCCAATATCTTTGTATTGTGATCTGTTTGATTCTCAGTATTAAGAAGGATCTCTTTGATTACATAAATGCTCCATAGTTCAGAGCATATATATATAGCACTGTTATTAATTTCTCTTGTATTACTCTATTAAGCAGTATGAAAATGGCTTTTTTATCTGTTCTGATGAACTTTTGCTCAAAGTCCATTATATCAGAAATGAAAATAGAAACACATGCTTGTTCATAAGATCCATGTCAGACCCATATTTCAGGTCAGTTTATTTCCTGAAAGAGAGAAATAGAAAGTACTAGATGAGACACCATTAAATCCCTTCATAAGAGGACATCCTCATCTATCTTAACTTCCTTCCCTCCTTTTCAAAGGAAGAATACTGTCCCCTACCATGTTTAAGTCCAGTCCTTCCAGTCATACCCCTCATTCAATCCCTTTCACTCTCCCAGGAAGCACACGATGTCAATCATCTCTTGTGTTTCAGGTAATCTATTCCTCTTTCTCCAGCACTTCCTTCCTATAAGCATTTAAATAGTTCTTTACATCTTTAAGACAAAAAAAAATTAACAAAAACAAAACTTTTTTTGACCCCAATTTTACCTCTACCCTCTTTTCTCTCTTTCTCTGTTTATGTTGACAGATATCCTGAGTATCCAAAGTGTGTATATCTTCTTAGGTCCCCACTCTCTCCTTACATATTCTATCAGCCTTATGTCCTGTGTGCATATGTGCTCTGCCAAAACAGCTCTTACTGCCATCAATGATTATTCCATGCCACTAATTTCAAAAACCAATTTCTTGTTCCTTGGCTTATTTTACTCTGAGCAGTGCTTACAACTTTAGGTTAGATGTTAGAATAAGGTAATTGTTAAAACTATGAGCTGTGTCAGATGGTGAGGAAGGGATTGGTGAATCTGCACTAGCTGGAATTTGAGTCAATCAATTATAATCTCTCTGTTTTCTTTTCTGTAGATGAGAGACAAAAAGATGGTTACTATTAAGGAGTGCTTCTCTCCTGTAAACCAAGAGGCTATCTGGCTATCCACCATTTACATTAAGTGAGAAACTTGGACTTAACTCTTGATATTTCCTTTATCTTCACTGCCAATAACCAACCACTGAATCATGTCTTTCTATTTGCTAAACTGCTTTCCAAGTCATCCACTGCTCTTATTTTTCACATTTCTTCTCAAAGATTTTGGCACCTGGATCTCCATTGTGCTCTTCAACCTTTCAATATCTGCACAGGTCAGCTGTCAATGTCCTGGATCTAAATTCCTTCACAGACTCTCTCCCAGTTGATCTTGTACAATGTCTTGGAAACTAAATTTTAGGGTCATGCTCTCAGCTTTGTAAAGGCCAACACTGCAATGCTTCCAGGTTTTCAATTTCAAACCTCACATTCTCCAACCAACACCTCCTCCCTTGCCAGCCGATGCTCACTAGGATGACAGCTTAAACAATCCTTTCACCACTCCAGGCACCTCAGTGTATCAGTCCTCAGTCCTAACACACTTTCTCTTTCCATATATTCTTTATACAGTTTAAATTCAAGGTCAATCGTTATAATAATTCCTTGCACATGTTTGGGACCACTTTGCGTTTTACTTTCTTGGTACTGTTGGAAAAAAATGAAAACCCTGTTTAAATTGTTTGCCTCATTCTCTGCTTGCATGGACAGAGATGTCTCCCCTTTACATGGGGATTGCATAATAGTTCATTAAACTATTTCCCTTTCTTCCTAGTTATAAAGCTAAACAATATTTACTAGCATCGGTTGGCTTAAGGTGCTGCCATGACACTGAATTTTAGCGGATGACATATGAGAAGAAATGATGCATGCCACTTTCAGGCCAGACATATATAAAATTTCTTGAAAATCATTTTTTTTTCTTTTCCACAAATTTCCAACTGGATATCAATGACCAATATGACCTTGGAAAACAAGGGTTGAGCTTCTACCAGCCAGTATCACTGAGAGATGGGATTGTATGACCTGGGATTACACCCTTACCATGTCCCACTATTTATTAAATTTTATGTTACTGAAATGTATTTCTATTGGATCAAGTCAGTACAATTTCAGGATTTGTCTGTTATAGCAGCTTGGAATATGTTAATAAATAAAACCATAATGGAACCATGTCTGCAGATAAACACACAGTTATGTTAATTGGTTTTACTTTTAAGTTCATGATCACTAACCTTAATTATTGCCCAGCAATAAAAATAAACTCTCCTATCCTGTTCATATCCTATCTTTTCCGATCCTATCTTACTATCATAGGTAATAACTTTTGGCTTTTCGTCTTTGCTCAAAGTTCATACCTGGTCTCTCTATAGATATCATCAATATTTTTAAAATATATACAGAATTTAACTACTTCTTCAATCCAGGACAAAGCTCTATTTTATGTCTTTTTACCAAAATAGTCCCCTATCTGGTGTCTCCTTTCCGTTTCTTTCAACACAGCCCAGCAGACAGGGTGATATTCTCAAACTGCAAGACAAATTACTTCAGATCTCAAAACCCTCCAGTTTGACTTAGCATTAGTTCAGGTCCAGTCAGAAAAATAGAAGCAACCCTAGATATTTCAAACTTAGGGAACTAATTTGGATGTCGGATGCCTGGAAGAGCAGAAGATAACAGAGATTAAATGCTGGGAGTAGCAGCTGCTACAGCTGGGCCAAGGGAAGTCAAAAGGTTAGCAGAACTAGGAGTTGAGAAGAGGGACTCTGCAGGGCTGGTTCTCTGCTAAGGGAGAAGCCACTGCCAGAATGTGTTGCTTCCTCAGAGAGTGTGCCACCACACTATGCTGGAAGTGTCATCAAACAATAGAGGCTTATCCAGTTGCTGTTTCTGGGGCAATACTGGGAAAGACTGGAAAAACAGGAAGGAAGTCCCCACTGCCCTTCTTTCCATATATCGGGAGGTAGAACCTAAAAGGAAGCCAGTTGGCAAGGGTAACTGAGAAATGTAATTTGAAAAATTCTTTGGCTACTCTGCACTCATAAACACTCCTCTACACATATTTTGATTTCCATACAACAGTTAAGATGTCATGCTTCCACCCAGAAAAGTCCAACTCACTTTACACAAGTGAAGTCATGCATACTTTCTCCATCAAGAGGAGACTCCATTTCCTAGTATTTACCATGCCCTATCTCTGAATGATGGGAACTCTTCTTACTGATTAGTCACATTCACACCAACGATCCTTACATGAAGAATTGGGCTAAAATCAAGGATGAAAAAATTAGTGACTTCTTTGGTCTTAGATCGATTCATGTGTACAGACAGTTCAGCTGCTGGGATGGCTGTGCCTGTCTTTGGATATTTTTGTGCATCTGGACCTAGGGTGGATGACCTGTCCCTGTTCCATGTGGCTTCTCATTCTCCAGATGGTAATCAACAGGCTCTTCTCCAAGGCAGTTGCAGAGCTCCAGAGAGAGGGCACAAGGAAACAAAGTCTGTTAAGAATCAGGCATGGAATTCACAAACATATCATATTCAATTGGCTAAGGTGTAGAAAAACAGATTTCCTGTCTTGAAGGGAGATGCTATATGGACAGCTACTTTACAATATGTTACCTGTACACATAAGCAAGGAAGAAAACAAATGTAACAGAGCTTTCTTTTTCCCACTATACACTTTCTCCCTTAATTACCTTGGTGATATAGATTTTTCCCCAGTTTAACCAGTGGTCCAAAATGTTTGTATTCCTAGGATTAGTATCCATTTTGTCCAGCGCACAGTCTTCTATTAAATGTGTGCAGGCATGTTTCAGGAAGGCTTAGAAAACTTTTATGGGCTATAATTGTAGCAGTGTTGGAAGGTCCTTTCTCAAAAGGATCCAGTCTCCTTTTTGATCAAAGAATTCCAGGTCTGGGAATTGGCTGAGATCTGGGAGGTAGGTGAGAAACCTAATATTTCAAATTTCTTCTCACCAGAGCAGAGTTTTTACTTTAGAAGTCTGCCCATGCATATCACTCCTGTTCTATTTCATTTCTAAGAAATAAAGCAACCAGAATCAAAAATTCCTGCAAGTCAATTCTGATTACCAATCCTTCCTTATTGCACTTATAATAACTAACAAATCTTATTTTTTTAAGTTAGTGTTGTGAATGACTTCTGCTACTCTGTGATCCCATGATACCCACTGAAATAAGAAATCCCTTTTCTTTTCTATTTCTTTTTTTGGTTACCAGGGATTGAACTCAGGGGCACTCAACCACTGAGCCACACCCCCAGGCTCTTTTGTATTTTATTTAGAGACAAGGTCTCACTGAGTTGCTTAGCGCCTTGCTTTTGCTGAGGCTGGATTTGAACTAGAGATCCTCCTGTCTCAGCCTTGAGAGCCATTGGAATTACAATTGTGTGGCCCATCTGGGAATCCCTTTTCAATGACAGCATCTCCCTTTGTCATCATTAGCTTAGCTGCCCTAGAGCTCTCTGAAGATGTTGTGCATGCAGGAGTGAAGGAATGTTTTCTGTGGTCTCTAAAGTGATGCAGTGAGGTAAGAGATAGGCCAATTTCACAAGGATAGTCTACTTTAACATTCTTGTAACTGTAATCCTTTTCTTTACCCTAGACCAGAAAAATTTTCATCCAACTTTACTGAAAGAGGACTACGGCTGAATCCAATAAAAGAAACATATTGTTAGAACAGCTTTCATGTGCTCAATTTACTATGTAAAATCTGGAAGAAATATATGTTGATAAACTTGGCCTAATCCAATGTCATATTTCACCCTCCTTGACCTAATATCCTTATTATATGTTATATTACATGTGCCATAATCACCTATATTTCTAGGATTTTGCCATAATATTTAGGAAAATAAGCCTGGAATGGTGGTACATGCCTGTATTCCTTTGATTCAGGTAACTGAGGCAGGAGGATCATGAGTACAAAGTTAGTCCCAGAAACTCAGTGAAGCCCTAAGCAACTTAGAGCGACCCTAAGTAAAAAATATTTAAAACTGGTTGGGGATGTGGCTCAGTGATTAAGCACCCTTGGGTTCAATGCCTGGTATTCCCCTCGAAAGAAAGAAAGAAAGAAAGAAAGAAAGAAAGAAAGAAAGAAAGAAAGAAAGAAAGAAGGAAGGAAGGAAGGAAGGAAGGAAGGAAGGAAGGAAGGAAGGAAGGAAGGAAGGAAGGAAGGAAGAAAGAAAGAAAGAAAGAAAGAAAGAAAGAAAGAAAGAAAGAAAGAAAGAAAGAAAGAAAGAAAGAAATTAATTGCAATTTTTTTGGGGGGGGAGAGGAATATAGCCTGTTTCTTCCTGGACTGGACTTTTCACTTGTCCCTATTGGAATACACTTAAAATTTTTCTAGCTATATAGCTCTGGACACAATTTTGGTAATAAGTCTTGAGGACAATAAGAATCTCCTTTGAAAGGAAGGCTCAGGTAGATATTCATCTCGATTTGTATCAACCCAGATGTTCCCGCTCCTTCCCAGTCAATGTTCTGATTTTTCACTTAGACACTGTGAAAGTATTTAAAGTCTGTAAATATGCCTTCCATTGTAATTTTTAGAACTGACCCAAATACTTAAATGTTGAGTTTAATTTTCAGCCATTTCTGCCCTGCTACATATGAACTAAAGTGAATATACTAATACAAATTAAAAAAAAAATTTGTAGGATCATAAGAGAAACCTTGAGATTGTTAAGCTGAGTCATCCTGCTTTTGTATACTCTCCATTTCAGTCAGAAGTAGTCATTCTACCTTCTAGTCCTCATGGCTGCAGCACTTTGCCCCTTAGGATTCTTGTCTCAGTAAGCACTTTATTCCAAGGAATCATAGGTGATAATTTAAATAAATACAGTTGGTCTTCCTTCTCTGCAGATTCAACCAAATACAGGCAGAAAATATTTAGAAAAAAACAAACCTGTGTCTTTATTGATGATGCACAAACATTTTTCCTGTCATTATTCCCTAAGCAATAAAATGAAGTAAATATTTATATACTGAATGAAGTAAATATTTATATATAACATTTATAGCATATTAGCTATTGTAAGTAATCTAGAGAGGATTTCAAGGTTACAGTAGGATATGCATAGTTATATGCAAAATTTGGGTGATTTTATGCAAGGGATTGGACATCTTCAAATTTTGGTATCCACAGGAGGTCTTAGAACCAATTTCCAAGGATACTGAGATGACTGGCTATACTGCATTTTTTTTTTTTTTGCCAATACGGTATCCCATTTACTACAACACGAAATTAAGCATTAAGTTCAAGATCAAGGACATATCTAAAAATTCCATAATCCCATCTTTGAGGGTTTCCTGGCATCATTCCCAGGGCTTCACTGACCAGTAGGAAAACAGAAAGCATGCTGAGAAATTTGAACAGAAGGTATTCAAACAGAATTGGTAACATGGTTGTTTGAAGGTTGAAAGGACAAAAAGAGAAATTGCAGCAACCAGATATTTTAAAAAAAACCAGGAGAGAGGGTCCATTTCTAGGTGCTCAGGGCTGAAATAGGTGAAATGAAATTCCCAGGACCTAGAAGCTTAAAGGGAGAACACAATAGAATTGACACTGAGACCAATTCTTCCCTCTGAGAAGAAGGTCCTTAATGGCTGCTGCCACATCTTTGAAGACATACTGGAGGATTGGCAATGCCTGGAAGTCCTTGAAGAAGGTCAAGGTTGAAGCTATTAGCTGCTACTCATCAAATGAACAGCCAAAGTGACCGGTAAACCCCTCATCTCTTCCTATTGCCTTCCAATCTCTTTCTACTGCCTTTATTGATAAAAGTTAACAGGAAGTCTTTTGACTAACAGGGAATTGTAGTTTACAGAGTCCCAGCCCTGGCAGCATTGAGAATACTGTAGGATGTCTTCAGAATCAAGAGATCATAGATGAATAGCTAACACAGGCTTCCCATGTCACAGATAAAAGCTAAATTCCTACAGTGATCCCAGCTTCTACATAATCTAGCTCCTTGATACTTCTCCAGTTCATTTCCTACTCCTATGGTTCCAGCCCTATGGACTCCTAGTTCTTTCCTGAACACACTGTTCATGTTCACTGTGCCTGCAATGCACTTCCCTGAGGTCTTCATGACTAACTCCGTCATTCTCTTCCACGTAGGTATTGCTCTCACAGTGAGACCTTCTCTGGACTTTCCAACTACAATATAAACTCCTTCCCTGCTTTCTTTTCTTTTATGCACTATCACTCTATGATATACCCTATATCTTACATATTTATCTTATTGTATGTCTTTTCCAGTAACATGTGAGCTTCATGGGGTGGAGAACTTTCTTTGTTTTGCCCACAGCTGAATCCTCAGTGAAAAGAACAGTGCCTAACCTGTAACTGACATTGAATAAATATTTTTATTAATAAATATCCACTAACATAACAACAATCCTAGTCAACTCTCACCTGGAAACAACCAGGAGTCTACTTGCTGCTGTCTCTTTATCCATTCTTCTGCTGATGATCCACGTTCAACGCTGCTGCTATACTGATGAAGTGGGACAATCATCCTTGCCCTTTGGTTTTCTCATATTATTATTAGACTGGCTAATGACCAAGGTGTGAAGGATTAGGATTTTGAGCTCTCAGTAATTAGCAGAATACAACCTGTTTTGATTGGAATGACAGAAGGAGGAGGAAGCCTTTTATATGTGGGGGAAATGGAATGGAGAAGTAGGCAGTAGCAGGAATAACTAATTGCTTATTACTGAAAGGTTTATTATTGTGTTGTCATTGCTAACATGTGAGTTTCTTTACCTTCAGCTTCAGGCCACATTTTCTGTGAGAAGAGAGCTGTTCTCATGAGCACTGAAATCAACTGTAAGCTGAATAAAGTGAAAAAAATACTTCACTTGAGTCAGGAGGTAAAATGATCTAATAACTTTAGGCAGTCATTTCGTGTGACAAAGCATGTCTTTAATCAATAGATCCAGAGTTAATTGTTTGCCAATATGTAAAATCAAAGCTGGATTTTAGCACAGGCAGATTAACATTATTTAGACAGGCACAAGGAAGAGCTCTCCCGGAGAGAGAGAGCCCTGAAAGGGATCTCTGAGCAAGCTCAACCAGGGTAATGGCAGTGTATCAAGAGAGAAGACAGTAAATAACAGTAAATCTAGGACTTAAGAAAACAAAAGCTGATTTTTGGTTTTGTACAGAATAAGCATCTGAGCAGGAGTGAGATCAGAAAGAAAACACGCCAATTGCATGGCTGTTCTCAGATTTGTTTTTGATATTATTATAGTTTCTTTGTTTATTCACTGATGTGTGGTTGGTGGATGTTTTAAACTGAGCCAGTCACCCAGTTTCTTCACTGCTTCAGTGCCAGATGAACCACTCTCGACTTCTCAATGGAAATTTCTGATTCTCTTGCAATTATCCACTCTAGTGTGATTTTTCTTTCTCTTTGCAAATTCCAGGGGCCCTGCCTCTCAGTTACACACACTCCAGGGACAGATGGCTGAAAAAGACACCACCTGTCTGACAAAAGACCTTACCTGGTTGGGGCTCAGAATGTCATGCTGAGTAGCAGTAGCTGTCACTGGTGAAGGATCAGTTGTTATATAATTATACATTAGTTTGGCTACTAATTATACACTGTATGATATTTTCAAATTTTATGGGTATGTACTTATATCTTTAATTTCTGGAATACAAAAATCATGTCATGCTTCTTTTAGAGCCTCCAAATAATGCACCACATAAGAGAATTAAATAAATATTTGGCAAACAACATTCCACACTGTACTGACAGCATTCAAGTGGCGAAGTGCCCATGTTATTTACAGTCATATTTCAAATGCTCACTGTAGTTCCTGCACATAGTTAAATGCTTAATGAATATTTAGCAGACTTTAAATTTTTGAATTTTTAAAATTGTGAATAATCTTACCAGCTGAGGTTGAGATTCAGTGAAGGGAAAGAAGAGTGGAAGTGAGACACTTCCTGGTTCTTTTGAGAACACGCAGGCCACATTTTCATAATTGGTTTCCACTTCCATATTGGCTAATGGTCAAAAATACCAGCAGAGTCTAGAAAGCTTGGTTTGAATGTAGTTAGGTTTGGAAATCCTCAGAGCTAGGATGTTTGCTCTACCCACTGACCCATTGCCAATTCTCAATTGTCTCTTCAAAGATGGATTTGGACTGACCATCTCACTTTGTTTTGTTAAGGAGGATCAGCTTATGTTTTTCTGGTCAGATGATTTTTTTATATATGAAGTTCATAACATAGAGTTTTTATCATTTTTAGATTTTAAACATAGAAAAAATGATACATGATTTTTGTTAACATTTTTTGCAAGACTAATTATAGCTCATGACTAAATGATCACTTAGATTCATATACAAGGCACATAGGTTTCAACCTGAATTTTTTTGTTCTGTCATTTTCAACACATTTTCCATTGTATCCTGTTTTTACATACACCAGACACACTAGACTAGAGACAAAAGTTAGGTATCATGCCTGGGGAATTTTTAAAATCTTTTGCCTGGCATATGGCATGTATTCATTGGTATTTGTGAAAAGTGTAAGTGAATGAATGTGTGTGCGTGGCCATTATGTTTTCTTATTCTATTATCATCTTTTCCTTTCAGAACTTCTTCTGAAAGGAGTTGTTATTTTTTTTCAGAAATAATATATCCATCTCCATTCTGATTCATATTCATGTCCTATATTTTAAGACCTCATACTGGGAAATCCTAATTTCCTATGTCATAAGGTTGATTTGACTATACAGGATCTTTTTAACCTTGTTTCGTTACAAGTTCCCAGCACTCTGATTCATGATCAACTCATTAAAATTAGGAGAAACGAGGACATTTTATATACACTCCTTTGGTATATATATATAATTTTTTGGTTATTTTTTTTCAACTTTCCTTTGTCCACCAAATTGAAACCAATACTATAACTAGAAAGTTAAAAAAGAAATAATAAGAAAAAAGAAGAAAGAAAATCAGCTGAACAGTTATTTAAAATTATGTTTTGACTCTCCTGTAATTGAAAATGAAAAAGAAAAACCATACTCTAACCATAATTATTTAATATAGTAGAATGTATTTAAAAATTCATTTAGGAAATTCAAATAATAAATACAGATGCAGTTTTTAAAACATCAATGCACTTAACCTTTAAGTTTATAACTTAAGTCTTCTGTCATCATAATTGCTTTATACTACCAAAGAATAATATTTTGAATAAATGTTCCCTTTAAAATTTTTACTGTTATCTTCATAGTGGAGTGGGTCTTTAGATGAGATAGTGTACAATTTCTCTCCTCAAGTTTATAAGCAATTCAAAGCAATTAATTGATTTGGAGAAGTTTTCAATAGGGTACTACTCTGAAATTTTCTGATTCCAATATTTCCCCCCCATAAGATTCCTGAACCCTTCCTGTGAAATTCTTAGATTTTTTTCAGAAACCCTTATATATTTTGTTCTTATAATTTGCCCCCTAGAAACCTTATCTTTTCCCCCTAATCTACATGTATAACTTTCTAAGGTAGTTTTAGAATATACTCTTTTGATTTTACAGTTATAACCAGAGGATATGTAATAATTTTTCTTGGAATGAAAGCTTTGAGAACTTTCCCAAATTCTTAGGTAGTAACATTAGACTTTGGTAGCATCCCTGTCTGTCCAATCAATTTGGTCCCTGTTCTCTTGGCCTCTCTGGAGCTCAGGGGCTCAACTCTCTGATCTGGTATTAAGTGGTGAGGAAAAGATGTTGGTCGGTAACTTAAATTGTATCATTTTCAGTAACATATTGGATTATGCTCAAGATTATGAGCAGAATATCCTTGAAAATTCTGAGGAATTATTATTGGTGATAGGATTTCAAGGAGACAATATTTTTAGAATCTTAAGATGACCACTTGCTCCACTCAGATTCTAGCTAAATTAGGAAGCATTAGGCAAGTGAAATTTATAATTTCAGCTATAAAATTATTACATTCTGAGGATCTAATTTACAGCTTGGTAATAATACTGAATGATATTGTATACTTGAAATTGGCTAAGAGTGCAGATCTTAAGCTTTCTTACACTCACATGCAATAAATATGTGGGATGATGGAGGTGTTAATGAACTTGATTATGGTGATCATTTCACAATGTATATAGAGAGTGAATCATCATGTTATACATCATATATACTTCAACAAAGCAGAAAAAAGAGCAAATGTTTTTCACAGTAGGTAAAACATACAGGGTATCAGATAATAGACAACTATCTCTGCTATTTATTTCGAACTAAAATAACAACAACCACAAAAACCCTGCAAAAGGCTCACGGATATGCTTCCTAAACAGAAATAGAATGAAGGAGTTATACAAGAAGAAAGAATGAAAAAAGGATTTGGTAATATATGTTCATCTCTACAGGGCACAAGCCAACTACTAGACTCTGTAATCTAAACAATTTTGGGGTGAAGGAGAGATGTGATAGGATAAGTATCCCTGAGCTCTGTTCAAATCATTACTAAAATTTACTGATTGAACAAACTTAGAATTAACTCTCCGATTCAGTGACCTAAGACTTTAAATCTCAGGTCTTCAACTTTTCCACTTAAAAGCTAAAAATTACCTTTAAAACAGTTACCTTTTTAATATTTTTATATTATCTTAAGAGGTAAGTTTCCTGGGACATTTATATATATATATACTTTATAATTTGTGTATGTGCATGTTTGTAATGTTAATTA
Source organism: Ictidomys tridecemlineatus (assembly GCF_052094955.1). Lineage (NCBI taxonomy): Eukaryota > Metazoa > Chordata > Mammalia > Rodentia > Sciuridae > Ictidomys > Ictidomys tridecemlineatus. The sequence continues at coordinate 20,789,784 of NC_135492.1, read as the reverse complement.
CTTTTTCTAAATCTATGGCTAGACAGCTTTACTAATATTTATTATTAAGTCTTTCTTTTTGCTAATCTAGGAGAATAAAACAGAATCTCACTATATTCAAATTTGCATAACCCTGATTATTGATGAAGTTGGATACTTTTTCATATCCTAGTTGTTTTTCAGCTTTTTGTTGCTATGATTAAAGGATCTGACCAGAACAACTGTTAAGGAGGAAAGGTTTATTTGAGGGCTCATGGTTTCAGAGGTCTTAGACCATAGAAGACTGGCTTCATTTTCCTGGGATCCAGATGAGTCCAAACTAATTTCCTCCTTCATAAAACCCCTCAAATCCATAGGCTTGTTGGAAGAATCAGCTGCAACTCAGAATTACAATCAGAAAACCAAGTCTGCTTCCTAGAACTTCAAATTGCTAGTTACTACTAATCACTTCTAGCATTGGGGTAAAGAAAGGTGATTTCCACCAGTGAATAAAACTTAAAAGGACCTGCTATTATTTGGATCCTGAATCCCAAGGACCCATATGTTGATAACTTCATCCCCAGCCTGTGGTGTTTTTGGAAGGTGACAGTGCCTTTGGAAGAAGAGGCCAAGTGGAAGGGTGTGCCCTTGAAGGACTTGTTTGAACCCTGCCTCTCCTCCCTCTCTCTTTGCTTCCTGAATCCATGATGTGAACAACTTTTCTTTCAGTTCACCTGCCATAATGCACTCTCCCACTACAGGCCCAAGTGATCATGCCCCATGCACTAAAAGTTCTAAAAGTGTGCGACAAAATAAGTCTTTCCTCCTTATAAGTTGATTTTCTCAGGTACTTTGTCACAATGTTTCTTAGGGAAATTTATTTAGAGAAAAAAAGGAAATAATCAGTGTGCAAGGAGATTTCATAGACTTCTAGAAGTTTATTTAGTTCTAACAACCCTAAAATTACTGATGCTGAACCTAGGTCTCAGAGATGTGCTAGCACTAGTGAATGGTTGCCCAGGTATTTTTATTAAGGTTTATCAACTGATTTCAAAACTGAAATTCTCATTTTACTGAGAGATTTTTTTTAAAGAAACAAAATATAAATTTTAAATTTCTCTTATGTCAATACAGAAGCCTAGGACACATATCTTTAAAAATAGTTTCTTCATACTATGGCGTACTTATTTTAAGCTGTGCAGCAACTGGAACAAGCACAAGTTGATTACTGGAATGGGATAAGTAATAGGAAATAAGGTTTTTTGAAGAGACTATTTTATTTCTTACAATGATTCTATAATTGAATATTATTTTAAAGTTGAGAAAACTGAGGTTCAGAGAAATTCAGTAGATTGTCCAGGGTCACACCATGAGAAAATGGCAAGTACATCATTTTAACCCAGGTCGTTCACTTGTCACTACCTCATAGTGACTGTGCTATGTAGAATAGGCTAGCCACTAGAAGAAATGGCTCAAAAACTTTAAATGTATCAAACTCAACAGAAGTTTATGCTTTGCTAACATTACAATGCTTGGAAGGGAAAACATTGTTGAGGTATCTCTCTTCCTCATAAAGACCTCAGGCTGAACAAGGCTTGGGCATCTTTGACTTGTGGCCTTCTAGTTGTCTGGGTGTGATTTCCAACTCAGCTAGCTAGCAGGGAAGGGACATGGAAGAGGAGTGTAGGAGGTTTCTACAGGCCAGGCTGCAGGAGATGCACATCAGATATCATGTTCCATTGGTTAGACCTCATATGGCCACATCTACCAGAGATTCAGATATAGAATTTAGACAGGTGCCTAGAAATAAAAGGGGACATAATTTGGGTGAAGAACCTCTGCCATACTGACTTAGAAAATGAAACTATAAAAGAATAGGCCCAAGAATGAAGGAAACTTCTAGAAATCTGTTTTGAGAAAGCACTGTAACTGTGTATATTACTTAAGAACCCAGACTGTGGAATTAGGTACCTTGGTATCCAAGACTAAGCCCCTAATTACTATGTGACTTTAGTCTTCCCCTCTCTGTATTTTAGTTTTCTCATTATTAAGTTGGAGACAGAAATACTTATGTCATGGGTTTGATTGTAGGATTTAATGAGGTATAAGCACAATAGGGAAAATTAATTGCTTCATAATATTCATTCTTTCCTTTTTCCCTTTAGATAATGGAATCTCCTAAGTTAAAGGTGCACAGATGCTTCTCAAGAAGAGCATCTATACACTTCCCCGAATTCCTTGTAGACTGGGTATGGCCATGTCAGTAAGTTAAAGGCAATGGGATACCCACATCATACCCATCAGACCCCTGACAGAAAGCTGTTTGCCCTCTGTTTTCTCTTTTGTCAGGGTGTATCTTTTCTGAGGGAAGGGGTTTAGGTGAGATGTAATGAGCTAGTATCAGTCCTAGAGAGAAGGGGACATTTTGAAGGATGTGAAGTCATACCACAGAAAGTATCTGTGCCTTTAGAGACCCTCATCATAGACAGCTGCCCTGATTCACTTTACTGGCTGACACCTCACTGGCATTTCAGAGTTCTTTATGTGAGAGAAATTTTCTGTTTTCTTTAAAGCAGTCATTTAAGTCCTCGTTAAAGCATCCAAATAAATACGTAGCTGTCAAAACATTGAAGTACCTATCACAGTTCCTGGCACAAAGTAAGTGCCCAACAAAATAACTACTATCAATATTGCATAAAGAATCCATTTCCCAAGTATATTCCAAGATAAGCTGACTTATGATGATAAGAAGTAATAATTCTCAGACTAAAAGTAAGGATTTATGTGGATGGGGTCTAATAACTCTGGGAAAGGAATACTGGATAAAAAGTAAACGAGTTACTCTTCTGTAGGAGTTCTTAATGCTAAGTCTGCTAGTGCTTATTCTTACTCTCAAAGAGAAGAAAAGAGTTTGCAGGGTTTCCTGCAGTTATTAGACCATGACAAGTTTTCCAAGATGCATATTGGTGAAAATGGTAAACTTTGAGGAATTATATTTAACTATGAAATGAACTTCACAAATTCTCAGAGAATCATATTCAGATTATTCTGAATAACCACCTTATATTTATGTGTACGGCACTTGAGTACAATAGAATATTAATTCATAATTATTATGATTAAAAACTGTCTCTATATTCCTCATTCCACCCTCAAAACAAACTAGCTATAATAACTTCTGAGTTACCCATGAATTTCAAAGGCAATTAATGTATTTCCTAGTGAATAACAAAGGTAGTAAATAGAAAGTCAGAAATGGAGAAAGAAAAAGGAAACTAGTGAGGTAGGTTCCATTCTTTTTTCTTATTTTTTTTATTTTAATTAGTTACACATGACAGTACAACGACCTTGACATATCATACATTTGAATCAAGGTGGGTTCCATTCTGACTTTGATGGAAAACATGTGTGAGACCTTAATATATTTTTTCATGCAAACCATTCTAAATAAATACATTAATAATTACATGTCTGAAAAAAATGCCAGGAAAGTAAATCCAACAGCAGCAAAACCCTAAAATGATTGCAGTGACCAGATGTCCTTGACTCAGCAATACAAGTTCCTGGAAAGACCAAAGAATGCCTGAGGTTTAAACCAAATTTCTGACCATAGCAACAACCAATTAGAGTGAGACAGAGAAGATACCTGAAATACGAGGCGACCCTCCCAGTAGTTTAGATGATTGATAACATTATTAGGAAACCCTGCAGTTTAGCATATACACTCTAGCAACCTCTCAGGGCCTAAACCAATTTACCACTTGAAATAACCAATCACCCTTACCTGACTTGTTCCCGCCAATGAACGTGATAATCAATGTTAAGAGTTCTTGTTTGATTTTCCCGTGGTGTGAAATGATTTGCTGTGTGATGTTGTGATACATAGAGTATCTGAAAAAAATCCTATAAATCCTCAGTGAAGTAAGGGTGGGGACTAACTCCTCAGGACCACTTCGTTGGAAACAGTTGTGAGTCCAGGCTCCAGCTTGAAATAAAGGCTCTTGTGTGATTGGAAAAAAAAAAAAAACCTAAAATGAAAGAAGCATGCAGTCAACCCTGGTTAACATGTCATAGGTAACACAGACTATAAAATAAATGAGAAATACCTGTGTGAGAATAGTCACAGCAAAGCCTGAGCTATAAGGGAAATGCTGGCGAGATCATTATACCAGATTTTAAATTATACTCCAGAGCCATAGTAACAAAAATAGCATGGTACGCTCATGAAAACTAACATGTAGACAAATGACATAGAAGACACAGACACAAACCCACAGAGCTACTGTCATCTGATTCTTGACAAAGGTACCAAAAACATACATTAGGGAAAAGAAAGACTCTTTATCAAATGGTGCTGGCAAAACTGGTTATCCATATGTAGAAGAATGAAACTAGATCTCTTTCTCTCTGTACAAAAGTCAACTCAAAATTGACCAAAGACCTAAGTATAAGACTAGAAACTTTGCAATTGTTAGAAGAAAAGATAGGGGAAACATTTTAACAGATAGGAGCAGGCAATGACTTTCTGAATATTGCCCCCATAGCTGGGAAGTCAATAAGAATCAATAAATGGTACGGCACTGAATTACAGATAGAAAAAAAACAACAAAGGCAATAGACAATTGACAGATTGGGAGAAAATATTTTTCAGCTATACTTCTGGCAGAGAATTCATATCCAGAATATAAAAAGAACTCGAATAACTTCAATGTTAAAAAAAAAAACAGGAAAATCAATCAAACAGATGCTTTTCAAAATAAGTACAAATGGCCAACAATAATATACAGATTCTTCAAATAGCTAACAGTAGAACTATGTATGATATGATGCAGCTATACCACTCCTGGTATCTATTCAAATGTATTAAAGTCAGCATACCTTAAGGTACAGGCATAATCGTGCTCATTGGTAGCGCAATTCCCCATAACTAAGTCATGCAATCAGTCTAGGTATGTGCCAACAGATGAATAGACAAAGAAAAGATGATATAAATACACAATGACTTAGCCACAAAGAGCAATGAAATTATGTTATTTATAGGAAAATGAAGGGAATCAGAGAGTGCGTAATGTTGAGCAAACTAAGTCAGAATCTTAGAAAAGTATTAGATATTTCCTATCACTTGTGGAAGCTAGAGGGAAAAAAACAGGAGAAAAAAGGGATTCTGTGAAAGTAGAAGGAAGATCATTAAGGTGGAGGATGGAGATCAGGGGAAGATGAAGGAATGAAATTGATCAAATCATGTTTTCATGGATGTATGAATATGCCACAAAGAAATCTACTATTATTCAGTATAATTAAGATGTACCAATAAAAATAAAATAATTTGGAAATTACAAAAAGAAATATCTGTGTGAGATAATCATTCTATCCACTATGAATCTCCCTTTGAGACATTCTTTTGGTTGATTTCACAGATTATACTAAGTCCATGGTGTTTAGCTAGGATTCTATCTTCAAGAAACAACACTCAAAACCACAGAACAAATAACAAAACATAGTTCCATTAATTTTGATAAAACAACCAGCTAGAACAGTATGCTTTAACTCTGTTTTCTACTATCATTTTAATACAAATCTGAGGAAAGAAAGTAGAAACTAAAGACGAAATAGTCTGAGTTTATGCTTTCATGAGCCAGCTATTAGAAGGGAATCACAAAAGATTTTCTCTGTCAGCCACTTAGGAAAAACACACTAACAGTGGAAGAAAGGTGAATCAATTAAACCACTTACTCATGCTTTAATATAGTTCTGTACGGTCCAAGCACCTGGCTTGGAGTAAACATTTACTTTTTGCTGCATGATATTTAATCAGCTCATCAGGTGGTAGACAGCTCCCTCCAGGAGGGTGGTTCTCTCTGACCTTCCACTTCTCTTAATTGGAAACATTGTTTAGTGCTGGGTCTCCTCCATCTCTTTCTTCTTCAAGTATCTCCTCAGTGGTCCACTGTGATATGTGAGTCCCCTCAGACCAGTTATACCCTTTAATTCAGCACTACTTCCTGGAGTTATTCCCTAAGTGCCAAAGGACAAAAGGCAGTTTGAGCTCAGTAGAAAGAGAAAGTAGGAGACGGATATTCAGTCCCAGAAAACGAGGCCTCTTCACAATTGGCAAGGGAATGGATAAGTAGAAAAAAATCTATATTTGAATTGTTTAGAAAAGTAATGACTGATTGAAATATTTTAGGGAAACAGACTATATTGGATTAAGCAATTATAATCCTTAGCGCTAAAGCTCAAAGAAATATGGAACATGCCGCTAGAAGGGATTGAATAACCTTGACCAATTTCTTTATGGATGAGGAAAAAATTACTGAGATGGGTTGATTCCCCCCCAACCCTCCAGATGAGCTGGTCATCACACTTTCTAGCTCCCCATTCATAGCTGTAAAAAGAAATTGCTTAGCAACCTCATTGCCTTGTTTGATCTTTGGCTCTATCATTAATTGGTTGTGTGAATTTGAGCAAGTTATTTGACATCTTTATTTGTCTGCCCAGCTGGGAATTGAGGAAAATAATAGTACCTCCCCATGGTGTTGTCATGAGGATTAAATAAAATTTTTATGTGTAAAGTACTCCATATAGCATTGGCACCACGTAAGACCCATATGAGTAGTTTCTATTCCGTTTCTCCTTCCCCTAGTTGGCAGACACTACGTGCTGCAGTAATAGATACAAATATTTGCTGGTCTCTATAGATATTCAAGACTAGCAACAATACAAGTGAGGTGGCCATGCTATCAAACCAGCATTAATAAGCAGCTCATTAATAAGGGCTGCTTTAGTCCTGGGAGTATTTCTGGGTAGTCTCAGAGAAGTCTACCTTTCCTGTAGCTCTTTGCTGTTTCTCAGTGTTAGTCAGCTTTTTGTCGCTATTGTTTGTGAGAAAAACAACTTAAAGGAAGAAAGATTTATTTGGGCTCACAATTTTGGAGATTTCAGTCCATGGTTGGCTGCTTCTGTGGACCCTGAGCCTATGATGAGGGAGAACATCATGGCAGGGAGGTCTTGTGGAGCCAAGTCACTTGATCCTATGGTGTCCAGAAAGCATGGCAGGGAGGGGCCAGGGACAAGATATAGTCTCCAAAGGTATGCCATCAAGGACCCCTGGTCTTCTACCTACCTCCTATAGGTTCCATCACTTCCAAATGAGTCCCCTCAAATTATGAATACACTAATGGATTAATCCACCGATGAAGTTAGGGCCCTCATGATCTCATCATTTCCTAAAAGCCCCACCTCTGAATGTTGCTGCATTGGGGACTAGGCCTTCAACACATGAGCCTTTGGGGACATGAGAGATTCCAACCATGTTATGGTTTGGATCTAAAGGTATCTGCCAAAGAGCTCCTGTGTTAGGAAATGTAGCACTATTTAGAGGTGAATAGACTGGATTATGAGAGCTATAATCTCATCCAAGGAGTAATCCATTTGATGGATTAACAATTTGAATGGATTACTGGGTGGTGACTGTAGGCAGGTGGGGCCTGGCTAGAGGAAGGAGATCCCTGGTAACTTGGCCTGGGGGACTATATCTTATTCCTGGTTCCTTCCTCCCTTTCTCTCTCGCTGCTTCCAGGCTTCCCTGAGCTAAACAGCCCTCCTGCACCACATCATTCTGCCCTGATATTAGGCCTTGCCTTACCCCCACAGCAACAGAGTCTGCCATATGTGGACTGAAATCTCTGAAACTGTGAGCCCCAAGTAAACTTTTCTCCTCTAAGTCATTCTCAGATTTTTTGGTCATAGTGATGAAAAATCGAACACAAAACACAACCCTCAGATCCATGGTTCTCTGGAGTTTGATGGATTCAAGTTGAGATTCCTTATCTGATGAAGTAGACAAGATGTAGACAAGAGGCAAAAACTCCTTCACTAGACCTAACAATACCCATTTACAATTGGAATGGCTATGACAGAATAAAGTAACCAGTATTTTTTTGTTTGTTTGTTTTTGTATTCACTTAGCAGGTGCTGGTATGTTGATAGGTATGTTAATAATATTTGCCAATTATCAATCTCATGGCTGTCTGGCGAGAGTTATCGCCATAGCCTTGTGATACTTTTGAAAGAGAAAAATGCCGAAGTTGTACTCTTACTAACATGCTGATTGGGGGGGGGGCTGCTCTATCCTATCACTTCCTGCCAATTTCCACTTTCTTGAGTGAGACCTGCCCATTTTAAAAGACTCAGCTGCAGGAGAAAGGCGTTGCAGGCACAGATTTGTGATGACTCATAGGAAAATAAAATGTTATTTTAAAACTGATTCTGTTCTTTGGAACTGGCTAGCTTTTCTTTTAGCCAAGGCTGGTGACTCAGGCTGGGCCTGGCTAGGTCTAATCAAACAAATGTTAAGTCAGTGCTTTGGGCATTTCAGTACATCGTACATCCTGGCCTAACTACATGGAATAATCCTAATGAGCTAAAGTGAGTTGGAATGGTAAATCTTTGAACTATTTGACTGGATTGTGTTTATATGACAAACTCTTGGATAGCAACAACAGTTGCAACAATTTATTGAGTGCTTATTATGTGCCAGAAACCTTAGACCATGGGCTTTTTTTTTTTTTATCCCAGATGCAAGAAAGTAATAACGAACTGGTACACACCACACATATGCATACAGACAACTCTGAGTTTTATGAAACCATACTTAATTCCTTAATTCATACAATGCACCACAATTGTTCTGTTCTACTCTGCATTATTCTATGTTCTAAAATGCTGGTTTTGACCCATTACATCGATTTCATCACTCATAAATGCTTTGAAAACTTTCTCAAAAGTGTTCTTTGTAATAACCTTTCAAGATAGATTTTTGTATCATATTCCATGCAGCATATGGCATATTTAATAGTGGTGAGTACTCTTTTAAAAGGTCTTGGGGTGGCTGAAATGCCAAATAGGGAACAGTGAGGAATTCAGGAAGGAGCTATCACTGGGAATACTACAGAAGCCCAGCTACCTTCAGCAGACTGCCCAGCAGGAAAAATGAGAATCCAGAAAGTGAGTCTCCCAAGGAAGTTGGGGCACAGAGAGGAGATCAGTCACAACTGGAGATACTTTGATACTTGTCAGAGGGAAATGCAGAGAAAGGGAGTTGGGGACAGAAGGAAGTAGCTTGTTGTTTTCCCTCTCTCCCACACTTCAGTCTCCTAACCAAGGAGACTGGTTAAATCTATCCCACAGCAAATGGGAAAGTGCTCTTCAGGGATACCATGATAAACAGAAGACAATATCTGAGAGTCCCTTGAACAGGTAGAGACAATTTCCTGGATGTATTACCTGCCTGGTCACATACGACCCATGCTCTGATGGAATCCCATGCCTGATTTAATTGCTCTGTATCACAGTCCTGAAGCTCTCCATGATTTTTGAACAAAGAGGCATATTCATTTTGCATGGGCTCCACAAGTTACCTAGGTGTTCCAGAGCATAGCCCTGTTATTACAATTGTTCAGAGGAGTATAACCTGGCTCAGAGAATTGAAGTGCCTTATGTGAGTTTCATAAAAGCGGATAAAGTGCAATTTGAAACCAGCCTGGCGTATCTGAGGCAAAAAACCCATGCTTTTTCTAGTAAGCCATGGGTGCCTTCTGTCTCTTTAACTGTACTAAATGGCAGAGAGGAGAATTTTGCAGGCAAATCTTTTCAGGTTTATAGAGGAAGGGACTCTTGTTCTCCACCACAACTACCCTAAAGTACTTCCTGTTACTCTCTTTTGGCTGCTCAAGGCCATAAATAAACATTAACTTAGTCTTGGGTTGGGGGCTGTTAAGATAGCTGAAAGGATGAAAATAAAATTTCTCCTGTTCCTCCTGCTGAAAAAGTGGATAAATTCATCATAGAGAATGCAACACCCATTTTCTCTTCAAAATCTGCTTTGCAAGATGGATGGAGAGAACATAAAAAGGCATAGACTTGATTTCAATGGTCAATTCTCTTATCTACTCTTTGAATGAATGAAAGCAGCCGGAGCTGAATTCTGCTCCTCCCCAACCAATTCTTGGTTCCGAGTTTTAGACCTAATATTTTCCTATAATAAAACCTTCATAGATTTACTTTCTGGTAAATTCTCATTTTACCAATAATTAAATAAGGAAGGAAGCCAAACAATTTGGCAGGAATCTTCTCAGAGAGAATAATACTTAACTAAAGGGGTAATTAATGAAATTACTGTAAATTCTGTATTCTAACATCCTATTGATGCTTTGCTATTACGTAGAGGAGCTCACAAATGATGTATTGCTTTATGTATTGTATTACTTTATGTATTGCTTATGACACGTGAGGCAGCAATTTAATGCTACAGTACTCGAATTGACAAAATACTATTATTGCTAAACTTCATGTCACAAAATAAAATGTTACCAATTAATCATCATTATCACTACCTGTTTTTCCATTTCATGTTTATAGGATTCCTGGTGATCTGAGCACAAACTGAAATTCTAAGTATCAAAGGTTCATATATGGCATACTAAAGGTCAAACTGATATCTGCTGTCAATTCTACACCAGTTCTAGACAGATAAGGAAACATAGGTGAAGATGGAATGTGAGGGTGATCTTAGGCACATCTCTTCCCTTCATTTCCTGTTCTTTTCCTGGGATGAGATAAGCTTTCTGATTCCCCATGTGCATCTTCATAACAGTCTACATTATGCAGTAACTGAATAAGTATTTATTGTTTACTATTTGACAGGCTGGTGAAGTTTTGAGGACTCAAAGATGAATAAGACATATTCATATGTCTCAAAGGGCATGGGTCATGATGAATATTAAACAATTAATTGTCACACGGTGTTACTGTAATTCATATTTCCAGGCATGATGTGGAAGAGGGAAGGAATAATAGCAGGTTGGATAGGAAGGCACATTGAAGATGTTGCAGAGGAGAGAAGCCTCTGGAGTACTAACAAAAGGGTCATCCATAAAATTCCCATCACTCTCAGCAATAAGGCAGCTAAGCAAAACCAGAGATCATATTTGTACAAAGATGGGCCCTAAGCCTGTTTGTCAAATTGTCCACTTCTGTTGTTGGGGAAATCATAGTACAATACTTGGAACTGCCTGGTCACTGGAATAACTTGCTTTCCTGTGAAATTTCTGCATTTCTTCAGTTTTCAGTTTCTAATTAGAAGAATGACCTAGAAGTAAGAATCAGAATCTTCAGACAGTCATGCTTCTGGGTATTTGCATCACCAGGTGAGTCTGGGAAATACTTCATTTTTCTACTTTATCCATATCTCATGAGACAGATCTCATGTTTTGGGGGTAGTGAATTCGGGAACTGTGGAGAACAGTAAAAGCTATTGAAAGCTCAGTGATTTGGGATCAGAGAGTTTTTGGTCCAGTTCCCAGATGGGGTAGTTCAAAACGATCTGTCAAGTACATCGTTCAATTTCTCTCAGTCACATAAACTGAGGAGGCCCTATTTGATCATATTGTAATATCACTTCAGACAGAAGGGATTTTTCAAAAGAGAGCATGCTCTTGTTCAGGGTCACCATTAGAAAAAGGGAAGAGAGATTTTTCACCTTATTTCAGTAGCACACAAAAGAGCAAAGATCACTCTTAGAAAGTATTTCCTTTAAGAGATGAATCAGAGGAAAATACAGGTGATTTCAACCACTCACTGTGTTCTTTTCTTCCTCCCTTCACATCGTCCTCAATTATCCCCTTTATAAAACAATGTGGCTTCTCTGCTCCCGTCCTCTCCCCCTCTCCTTTCCTTTGACCTTCTGCTGGACATTCCTTCTCTGACACTTTTCCTAGCTTCTCCTTTGACTCAGGGGCCCTTGAAGTTCCTTAATTTCCTTCCCTTTTATGTAGAAACCTTCATTTCTCTGTCTCTCCCTTTCAAGATCCTGAGAATTTTACTTAGGGGTTTCTTTTCCATTTAAATAGTCATGGTCTTCAGAATTTTTAGCAAGGTTCAGGGAAAAAAAAGCCTAACAACGAGATAGCTACTATTTATCCAATACCTATTTTGCTCCAAATAACACTATGGAGTTTGAAAATATTAGTTCCTTTCATCCCTACAATAATTCTAAGACATAGTGTAGCCAGTTCCATTGTACAGAGGAAGCCTAAGCTAGACTCAGGGAAGATGAATAATTTACCTAAAACACCATAACTAGAAAATTAAAAAAAAGAGGTTTAGCCATATTATCACTGAAAGGAAGTCAAATCTTTTTAACAATTCAGTAGTAGAGATTGCAGCTAGCAAAGGAGGTAATAAACACCCTCATTATTCTTTATGACAATGATTTGATGATTCTTATGGTTAAAAAAAGGTCATATTATTCACATCTGTGGATGATGTTGGTTTCAATTACTCTGGAACATGGAACTTTCATTTTCCCCTTGAACTTCTTGGTGTCAATGGGAAAGGTTTAGGGAAGATTTACAGGGATTAACTTTGGCGGCCTGGACATCATGGCTCACTTATATTTGGGTGGTGCTTCTAATTGTGTACCATCTGGGGATGGAATGTATAGCTCTAGTTGGAGTTCATTATGCAAGAGAAACAACACAGCTAGAAACAGAACACTGAGTGACCCTGGGCCTGAATTTTTTCATTCATGGTTTTGGACTAGATGGTCTCAAAAGTTTCTTCTAATTCTCCTAAAATATATTTAATAAGTTTCTTTTCTGGACTCCCAAATCAACCTATTCAAGCAGCATAACTGTGTTTGCGCCTGGGGCTAGTCAAGATGCAGTATCCCTTCACACTGATGGAGAACTTTTGGAACAAGTTAGAGAATGAATGATGCAAGTGTGTGTGGGTTGATGCTTGGGTTTCCACCACACTGCTCTTTTCATTAAGCCCCAGCTTTCTAGACAATTAGTAGAGAAACCACAAGCCTTGCTCTTATCATTGCAATTGACAGACACTTAAGTATAATTCTCACTCTGATTCACGAAGGATGCTTTAATTACATCAAAGATGCCACAGTAGAAAGCAAACTGTATTTAATAAACGTATTTAATAGATGTTCCTTGACCATATGCTTTTTTAGTACACATTACATGATTTTGATCTTAATTGTCCCCCAAAGGCTCATGTGCTAAAGGCTTGGTTACCATCCTTTGGCACTACTAAGAAGAGGTAGAATGTTTGGGTGGTGGGGCCTGTGGTAGAAAGTAAGGTCATTAAGGGCATTCCCTTGAAGGGAATACCAAGATATCCCTTTCTCTCTCTCTCTCTCTCTCTCTCTCTCTCTCTCTCTCTCTCTCTCTCTCTCTCTCTCTCTCTCTCTCTCATTTGCTTTCCCACTGCCCTGAAGTAAACAGTTTCCTGTACCACATGCTTCCACTATGATGTTCTGCCTTGCCACAATCCCAAAGGCAAAGAGGCCAAGCAACCACACACTGAGAACTCTAAAACTTGTGAGCTAAAATAAGTCTTTCCTGCTTACAGGTTGATTTTTTTTTCCCATGTACTTTGTCTCAGTGACAGAAAGCTGTCTAACCCCACATTATTGTCTCATGATAGCTGAATTAGGTTTTATTGCTGCTGTGACAGATCATCACAAACTTGGTGCCTTACAACAATGCCTGTTCTGCCTGGCAGCTCTGTGGGTTTGCAGGCTGGGACTGGCTTCGTGGGGCTGCTGTGTTCCTTCCTGGAGGCTCATGTTGGATTATTTGCCTTTGCCAGCTTTTAGAATTGCCCACATTCCTTGGATTATGAAATTCCTTTCTCCATCTCAGGGCCACCAAGAGCAGGACAGTCCATGCACCTGGTCTTTTGTCTTCTTCCATTTTTAAGGGAATCGGTCATGATTTCATGGGTCTTACCTGGGTAATCTAGGATTAGGTTTTATTTTAAGGTCAATTTATTAGTAATGACTATGGCTTGAATGTGTCCTGTCCCAAATTCAGGAATTACCAAAGTGATAGGATTAAGAGGGGGAAGCCTTTAAGAAGTGATTAGGTCATAAAGTAGCTCCCTTGTGAATGGGATTAAGGCCTTTCCAAAAGGCTGCATGCAGCATTTGGTAGCTGGCTCTTCTGCCAGGTGAGGACACAGTGTCCCTTCCTTCTGGAAGATGCCGTCATGATCAGACAATTGAGTATTTTCATGCCCTGATCTTGGACTTCCCAACCACCAGAATTGCAAGAGAATATATTTTTTATTTTTTATAAATAACCCAGTCTCATGCATTTTGATATAGTCATGCAAATGAACTAAGACATTAGTGTTAATTTCAATCAATAATTCAGTTCCCCTTTGTCATGTGGTATATTTACAGATTTCAGGGATTAGGTCATGGACATCTTAGGTCATCACTGGTTTGCATACAACACTACCCAACTTTTTTTTTTTTCTGAGTTTAAAATTTTGATATGATTCTATATTCACATCTCTCTCTTTGTCTCCATTTAGTTATATATTCATAACTCTTTATGAATCTACAGTGGGAGAACTTGTAAGATACATCAGTCTCTATCAAGAACCTTTTATAAGCTTGCAGTGAAACTCTATACTACCACAATAATATAGAGTCATTATTTTCATAGCTAATTAAGCTGACTTCATCAATAAGTTAAACAAAAATTAAGAACCTGTACATATTTCAAGAGCTTTCAGGTTGTCTTTATAGAAAAGAGATACTGTTATTTTTAACACAGTAGTTGTTTAAGACCATCCTGGGACCACCACTGGAACTCACAAGATTTACTCTTTTACTAGAACATCAATCTACTAAATTAATCAACGTAGGAAATGTGGTCTATTAAAACCCACATATTTTATCAGTTACCTGCCAGAGAATTTCAGCGGGCTACCTTGTGAATATTTTACCATAACACTGAGTGTGAGCATAAAAAAAGTTAAGTAGTCCTGCGATTATTCAGCATTATGAATAAAGAACTGACAATAAAAAAAATCAAGAATGAGTAACTCTAACTCTTAATGGCTTTGGAGCCACTGGAGCCAAAATATCAATATACAAAAGTCAAAGAATGTCAATATGCTTATTTTCCCTATGAAAATTCTCCAGAAGTTCTGCTGAGTTTCTTATTGCTCTTGTCTTTCAAATGCCAACTGAGAAATAGCTGTCATTTTTTATCTTCATGTTAGGTCAACTGAAAGCAAATGCCAAAATGAGAAACAAAAATCTAAAGGCACCTAAAAAATGACTATCTATTATTTTAATATGCCTAATTTTGCACCTACAAACAAATCCTGATATATTCCCAGTATAAATTTTAGCATGTCTTTTTGATGTTGATAGGCCTTTATTTAATTACTTTATTTATATGCAGTGCTGAGAATCCAGCACAGTGTCTCACAGGTGCTAGGCAAGTTCTGTACCATTAAGCCGCCACTCCAGCCCGAAATTTTAGCATTTTAATACAACATGTAATTATATTTCAATCTGATTTTTAAATTGTAAATAGCCCTTAAAATAATATTTACAGGTATGAGTATTACAGGAAGAAAAAGCAATTTTTATTCTTCCCTCAATCTGATTTTTCTGACAGAAGTGTATGTATAATAGAATAACTCAGAAAGAAATAATTATATATGCATTTTCAACTTTGACTACTAATTCTTTCATCAGCTTATCTTTTCTATATGTTTTCATGTCGAATGTGTTATTAAAGTAGTCAAGTTACAGAAGAGATCTCTGTGACATTAACCATGACATCTAAAGAAAGTTGGAGTGCACACATTTTGATTATCTCATCATTAATATAAAGGTAAACTAGCCGGGAATGGTAGCCCACACTTTTAATCCCAGTGGTTCGGGAGGCCCAGGCAGGAGGATCTCCAGTTCAAAGCCAGCCTCAGCAAAAGTGAGGCACTAAGCAACTCAGTGAGACCCTGTCTCTAAATAAAATACAAAATAGGCTGGGGATGTGGCTCAATGGTAGAGTGCCCCTAAATTTTATCCCTGGTACTATCACCCCCCCAAAAAAAAAGGTAAGCTAAAACTTTAAATGAAACTCTACGGACCTTTCTCAGAGAAAGCAAAAAGAAGTCCATAAGTGCCAAACTACCATATTCATGTCTTTCCTGTAATCTTAAACTGAAATTGTGCATCACTATGCTACCTGACCGTCCCTAAGATGATTTGCCTATGTGCAGAGAGTTCTAAAATCAAAATACATTTCATATGGTGGCCAGTTGGCCACAAAATAAAACCTCATGTAGCTATATGCATAAGGAATCTAGTTGTTATAAAAAGAAATTCTGACCAGTATGATTAAATGTGCATGTATGTTAGAGTATAATGGTTAAGTTCCAAGAACAAAATAAGTGTCTCTCCCATGACCAAAATCTGGAAAATCTAAAGAGATATATGTAAGTTCCCACAGGTGTTTACAGACCAAATATGTCTGAAGCAGCTATCTGATCTCCATATTTACATACCACTTTTGTGCCTTTCCATTCTCAACTCTACTTTCCATTATATGATTCTATATCCTAAGAAAGCTATCAAGTCTGTCCATTTGGAAAAATTAGTGGCACATCAAGAACTGCTCTCTGTAGTGGAATAGGATTAAGTTTTCCGATGAATTTCTACTATTCAAAAAAAAAAATCCTGGGTGTAATAGAAATAGAATCATGGAAATTGTTATGTGCAGCGGTACTGTTCCAATTCACCAGAGAGTTTTATTTTATCATCACAACACATTTTGAAGAAATATCATTAATGATAATGCATTCAAAACTTGTGTGCATTAATTAGAAATACAAATAATTAAAACATTCAGAGTTGTGTTACATTGCTTAGTAACTTCTTTCTCAGGCAGTATTTATAAGCCTTGTGAGATTCCACAGAATAGGTTTGAGTGTCATTTTATAGATAATGAGATGAAGACTCAAGGGGTTTATAAAAACCCACTGAAGTGCTATAGCACTATTTGGAATTTACAATTGTCTAGTTTCTGAAGACTAATCTATTAGGGCCACAAGGGTAATTTTTAAAGGCTTTCTTCTTTCAGCAGGAGAATTCCTTAGATGACATCTTCCCCAGAAGACTGGTACAATCCACAGATAAAAGCAGGGCATGTCTGAGAGATGCTGGGGTGGGAAACATCCTGAGCCCCTAGTTCCACCCCTACTTATCCCTCTCTCCTCCACAGCTCTTCAGATGCCTCTCTAGACTCCTGTGGCTTGAAAAACACTGCATGGTACCAAGCTTCTATCTTCCCACCTTTTTCAAAATTTCCCTGTGGCTCCCGCAAGATGAAGTTCTCTAATGACATCAAGATATTATAATGGGGGTTGAAGCCAGAAAGGATTTTGGAGGGCACTGAGGTAATACCCTTAGTGTATAAGAGGACACAGAAGCCCAGAGACACCCAGCTAGTAGATGGCAGTGCTTGACTCCAGGTCATCTGACTTTAACTTCTGTATGCTTGGTAAACCTGGAGACACTTGATGACCTTCCTGAGCCAGATGCTTTCTGAAAGCATGCCTGTCTGTTATCCTCCACAGTGGCACTTGGAACAATTTGCAATTATTTATATATCAGGGTGTTTGTTTATATTAGGTCTCCCTCCCTAGAGTATAAATTTCTGGAGGACAGAAATAGTGTCTTTTTTTTTTTTTTTTACTCCCTGGTGTCTAACATGCAGAAGTCAGAAGTCCTCAGTTCTTTTTCAAATGCTTGAATATTGTTGAAAGTGTATTTGGAAGCAACGATGCTTTTTCTCCAAGACCTTTTATGAAAAGAAAGCATCCCAAGTAGATACAACCCCCAGTCCACCCTGTGATGAAACCTACTAAACTGCCCAAATTTAAATGCAAAGCCCTTGTCTAAAGATATTCTAGAACATTAAAAATGACTAACTGGAAATAAAAAAGCCTATATTGACTGAAAAGTCATTTCATATGCTTTATATAGCCAGAAAGCTTCAAAAAACTATATCTAACATAGAGACATATTAGTACAAAAAAAATTTTTAAAGAGAGAGAGAGAGAGAGAGAGAGAGAATTTTTTTAATATTTATTTTTTAGTTTTCAGTGGACACAACATTGTTATTTTATTTTATGTGGTGCTGAGGATCAAACCCAGCGGCCCGCACATGCCAGGCAAGCGCATTACCACTTGAGCTGCATCCCCAGCCCCTTAGTACAAACATTTAAAAATCCAAAATTTCAGTGCAGTTGGGAAGAAAAGATACATATAAGACAGTTCTTGATTCTGTAACTCTGGAGGGGAATACATGGAACTTGTGGGGCTTCAGGGGTCTTTGGCTTTAATTTGTGCTCCACATCAAATACAACATACCCAGCCTGTTATTGGGGAGGGATGACATATTTTAACCTTGTCTTTGCTCCCAATATTGCACTATGGCTTTCTTTGTGACTGATCAAGTTTACCTTTTAGAGTTAACTAAAAAACTTACTTCAGCTGAACTATTTGAATATAAAATAAAAGAAATCAACATAATCTAGGTCACTTTTTTTCACGCTCCAAATCTGCTTTCACTCAAAATATGAAAAAGTTTTGTTTTCCACAAATAAGGGGGTATGCAAGAAAGACTGCCGACTGCCTTCCTGCTCTTTGAAGGGTATAGGCTTTCTCTTTATGCTGGATCATTGTTTCCTCTGTTTTGAGCAGCCCTGCCTGCTTTGTGGGTGCGTAACACATAAACAGTCACAGGTGGAGATTACCCTGGAACTCTTTTCACTGAGAATGTGAATCCAGGGTCCTGAGGCCCAGAAAAGGTGTAACTATGGCAAGAGGCTTAGAATCACTTCCATCCCAGTAAAAACAGATTAGATGAATGAGACCAGAAATCTCAATGCTTCTGGTTATTTTTCAGCTTCCATTTATGCTGTACTTAATATCAACCAGAATGGGTTGGTTACATAGAGTTGCATATTCTATTTAGGGTATAATTTAATCATCAGAATTGAGATACCAGAAAAAGCAAGCCCAAATAAAACCAATACGTGGGAGAAATACATATTGTGCAGTTAATAAACAGATTTGTCCATTGCATTGCTTATCTGTTCCCTAAAATATGTCATTTGTAATCATCTGATGAAACTAGAGATTGTCACTTGTGATAAACTAAAAATAACCCAACAAATTATTTTTTTCAGATCCCCTAAACTTTTATTACTGAGATCCCGTATCATTAGGTGTCCTGAACAACCAGGCTACTCCAGCATGTCTGACATTGCCTGCTTTGACAGCCTCTGGATTTAGAATATACCCTAATAATTATTCAGCCTCTTTGTTTCTCCTGTCATTGGCCAAATGCCTCTTGGTCCTTGGCATCCTCATTAAGAATGAGAAAAGGACCCAAATTTGCCCCATTTTGTTATATCTAATAAAAAATAAACTTTGTTTGATATCTAAAACCATAAAAAGAAAGAAAAAAAATTCCAATTTTATACAAATAAGATTGTGCTGTACACTGAAAAGAGCATGGCATTTGGAACCAGAGGACCACAGGCTCTGGAGACAGGCTTGGCATACATCACAAATCACTAAGCCTCTGGCAACAAATTTAGCTGATAATAATTTTGGCTTCATCTGTAACAACGGTTTTATATCTATCAACTCCAGGCATTATGGTGTTGATCAAATCGAAGGAGTTAATTACATTAAAGTGGTTTATGTGTTGCAAAGTGCAATATAAATGTTATTTTGAGTTTACCACCACTTAAAATTGTACCCATTGTTTCTTGTAGGAGAGCTGATGGTGAAACATGACCACGCTTCTGTTCCTATCAGCATGGGTTTTAACAAGGCTTGATGGAGAAAGAAGAGAGGAGTAAGGGGGAGGTGAGGAAAAAAGGGGCAAAGAGGAGGAGGAAAGAGTGGGGGAACTGAGAGGGGAAGCAGATGGAGGGAGAGGCAGTGAGGAGAGGGGAAGAAATGAGGGAGAAGAGCAGTGGAGGGGGAGATAGAAGAGAAAGGGAAGAGGAGACAAAGATAGGGAAGGTTTGAGCTAAACACCTCCCAGGCATAGACTCAGGGTCTTGTGTTTGCTCCACTCCCCAACCCATACACTCTGTCAACCCCACATTCAAGCATCCATACACTACCTTCAGCTACTTTCAACCACGGTGTTGGCTCTAACACAAATATCTGTACAAGTCTACCTCTATATGTACAGAGATTAATATAGCAAAATATTCCCAATGGACAACTTTAATGATTTATAAGAGTTGGTTATAATCATAGTTGCCTTTGCATTTTTCACTATTTTTTCAGTTCTGCTAAAGTATAGCTATAACCTTCCCACTCTTTAACCATTTCTATCCAAGCCCAAATGAGCCTCGTCTTTGTTCCCCTTTATCCCTTGCCGTCCTGCCTAGCCTGCGACCTCCAATAACTACTTTAAAGTCTTGGTCTACAGACTCTCCATCTCAGATTGCTTCACTGTGGGAACATTCCCCTTCCACCAGACATCCCTCCATTCCTGCCCCAGTCCTGTCTTTCTTTCTATCCTCTCCAGCCTTCTCATCCTAATGTGAGGCCATTCATCTTCTTTGACCAGAGGGTGCTACCCAGGTTCTGCATCCGGGCATGTTCTTTGGGAGTAAGAACATTCAAACCAACTTCCCACAGCCTGTCACTACATACTTTAAAATACCAGGGCTCCTGTAATGACATGTTTAAAAATGCAATTCCTGGTCCATATCTAGGCAGTTTACAAATGTGAAGATTGAAGGCTAAATAGGTTATATTGCTGCCCACAGTAATGCAAAGGGTCAGAAAGAAACACCTGCAAGGAGATTCAGTTTTATTTATTTATTTTCGGTAAATGTTGAGTAGTTTTTAATATTATTTTATTTTTTAGTTTTTAATCAGTATGTTTGTGTTTATTTATGATGTGTACCCACATTCTGATGTGTTTTTAGCTTATCATTTTCTTGAACAACTTTAAATGTTTTGCGCTTGCCATTTCAAATTCAGGTGCCTTTATTTCTCCACTATCATCTGGCAAGACACAAAAAGAGAGTCACACTGGTGAAAAGGCTTGCAAGGCAGAGTGCAGAGTGATTAAAAAGCCAAGCAGTTTAAAAAGGATCCCTGTGCCAAAAAGTTTTATACTCAAAGTGGTCCCTGGCACTAAATTAAAGTATTGGAGTCAGACAATTTAATGAAGTCATATTTTTACCTAATAGAGTCAAGGCTTCAAACATGTTCAGGAAACTAGAACTAACAATCAATCTGAGGTGTTTAACACTCTGGGATTTCTTGGATCCTGTCAGAAAGATTCAGTGTTGATGCCTTATTTCTGAGATTCTACGTAACAGCAATGTCTATCTGACAGGAGAATCCAAACGACAAAACCAAAACATGTGTGAGACACAGGGTGTGCCAATTTCTGTGTCTCTTCCCTTGGCCACAATCCATGTCTTTTAGTTTGATGTACAATTTAAATGCATTGCTCTCCAAAACTACATCATCCAGATCACACATGCGACCAACCAATTCATTGCCAAAGCTAATAGAAACCTTCTTGTCACCTCCTCAATCATCACTTCCTCCATCCTCAGATGCCTTCAAGACACTAGTCCTTGAACTATCAACTTTTCTCCCACCTTGCCGACTGACTCTTCACAGTCTTTGTTGGTTTTTTTCCTTTACCACCTCTTAACACTGGAGTCCCCCAGGCTGTGTTCAGGACTCTTCTGTTCATATTCTGGGTGTAGATGATGTCATCCAGCCAATTAGCTATAAATATATTCCAATTACTTCTAAATTTTTATCTCTAGCCTGACCTCATTGAATTTCAGACTTTTCTTGGAAATCACTTACATCTTTAATTGGATATATAAATATCTTAAATTAATGAAAGTTGTATTTCCTCAATATTCCCTATCTTATATTGTGCTACCACCATTCATCCAGTTACTTAGAAGCCCCAAGGTATTAATCTTAATTGCTTTCCTTCCTTCCCTAATTACCTCAAATTCTTTGGTAAGCTCTGTTGACTCTACCTCCAAAGTAAATTCCAATTTCTCATCTTGTGCACTCACCTACTAGTTCCACTCCAATCTAATGCAATATCATTTCTTTTCCAGAGTACTCAAATAGTCCCTATCTGGTCTCTTTGCTTCTTTTGTCTTCCTACAGAACAACCAGTGTGATCTTTTAAAATGGGATCACCTCATGAGGCCACTTCTTGCTCCATATTATCTATTAGTTGGCAGTGGAACTTCAAATAAAATACAAACTCCTTTCAACTACTCCATTACTACCCTTGTACAATGAACTCTGGCTATACTGGCCAGAGTCATTGTCATCCATGAGCCTTTCCACTTGCTGTTCCCTCTGCCTAGAATACTTTTTTCCCAGTATGGTTGGCTCTTTCCAGTGACCCAGGTATCCAAGCTGTCAAAGATCTCCTTCTCGGACAGGCCTTTTCTGGAGAAGCAACCTAAAGTAGCCCCCGTCACTTTCTACCATCTTACCTCCCTATGTTTTTAGATCTATAAGATTCTGCATCTTCTCAGTCAGTGGAAGAAGGTTCAGGTCTATGATATTTTTTCTTCTTTGGAGACATAAAAGGGAAATCACTTTCTATTTTTTTATCATACTGAGCTGATATTTTTATAAATGTTGATCTTTTAATATTCAAGACATAATGGCATGCACAACAATTAATTCATCCTGTTGTGATGTTCTTTGCCCAGAACAGAGCTATAAACAGAAGTTATCAAGACAGTCATAAGGCTTAGGGTTATGTATTCTGTACAAAGCTCTACTAGAACAGATCTAGTGAGATGTTATTTTTCCTGTCTGAAAAATTAAAAAGATATTCTATAAATGTACATCATACTATGTCTTCTGACATTACTACAAGTCAGTACTTCTTGCTCAATCACTGTTAAAAAGAATTGAGAAGCATTTCAGTAAACAGTATCATGTAGTAAATATATCTAAGTGGCTGCATATTTTATGTTTATGCAAATATTTTAGAGTTACATAGGCAGCAATCCAGAGGATGTGGGAACTGCCTGATGAGACACCATGATCAAATGCCATGAGACACTGTCAAAGAGCCCAGGCATCTTTCTCAATCCTACTTGTACCTCCTTTTCAGGCTATATTTAAAACAATGAATCCATAAGCTGACATTGAAGAATTCTGCATTGAAAATAAAGATCAGAAATCAAATGTGTAAGCCAAAGGAATTTAATGTTATGCTTACATATTTTAAATAATTGTAGTTGTGCTTGGTATCCAAAGGTATTACAGCCAGTATTTTATTAAAATTGAAAAACTATTTTTTTTTCTTCTGGGTAAAAGGAAGATAAACACCATGTCAAGGTGTTAGTCCTGAGGTGATAGAACCAAACTAAAAGGTAGGAGACAAACACTTGGCTAGAATTCTTGAAGAAGCGCCTCAGAAATTGGGAGTAAAATATCTAATGGTTTCACTATAAAACTAATTTTTTATCCCTCTTGGCAAAGTAATTCTAAATCAGGAAATAAGAAAATATCTTCAATGTTCTTCACTAAGCTTCTTATCAATATACACTATTCATTTTCTGACACCTAGATACATGTTAGAATGACAGAGTATTTAAAAGGTTTTACACATTTTGGGAAATGGCATTTTTAAAATTTTGCTTTAAATTTTTTTATAAACTTCCTCTTAATTTTTTTATAAAGGTATTGGTGTTTTTGTTTTCAAAATACACATTCACTTTCTATCTCTGTCCTTATAAGTCAGACATAAAGCTTCAAACTACATATTGGTAGGAACATTAGGAACAGAAAACTGATTAGATCAAAGTCATAATCCTCCCAAAAGACTCTCATAAACCAGCCCTCACTACTTGGGTCAAGAATCTCACCTTTGCTGTCTGGTTTCCCTGCTCTGGCTCTTCACCAGCACTGGCTGGTCCTCATCTAGATGGTTAAATTTTACATTATCATCTCAGAATGTCTGGCAACTTGCTTCTACATCTTAGCAACTCTTGTCCCCTCTCTGTTTTAGCTGTTCTCAAACCCCTTTCTTTAGGAGCTTTGGTGCATCACATCTAATCCTGGAACCTGACTTTGGCTTCTAATCCAGTCTGGCCTTTGTTAGTCCCACACCGGCACAAGCCGTTCTCCCTGACCCTGGAGTGATGTGGTGCAGCAGTGTGAAAATAAGATGGTTAGCATAACGGTGATGAGGCCTATTGTTTATTGAATCTTATTTCAGCTCCTTTATAGTGATTCAAATCAGAGGTTAAAATTTAAAGTTCATAATGTCAACACATAGATCTACCTTCTTAGTTAAGTCTTTTTATCATTCTTTTGAAAATAAAAAGGCTTTTTTCTCTCCCCTCTTGCTACCATGACCTCTGTGTATGTCATTGAAAATATTATTTTATTAGCATTTAGAGATTATAGGAACTCAGTGAATCACCTGATTCAATTCCTTCACTTGACAAAAGAGAAAGTAAATGTGAGCTGCCTTATCTGTATCATAAAAATATAAATACTTTTAATTACATTTTTTGTTATAATAATGATGATGGGGATGGAAGTGGTAAAGACAAATGAAGAGTATGATGGAGAGGTCCCTAGACTTAATTAAGAAGATCTGACCCCAAATCTGCTCCTACTTCTCCTTAGTCATGTTATATATACAAGTCATTTCCCTCCAATGTTGGTAGTAAAATGAAAGAGTTGGTTCAGAAGAACTTGAATGTCTCTTGCCTTCTGAAGTTCAAGTGTCTTTATGATAAGCTCATGGTTTCAAAAATAACCTCCTACTAAGACTTCTTGAGATCTTGTTCATGACCATGACTCAATGTATTTCAAGCTACACATAATTTACTAATTCTTGAAGCAAAATCAAAGTTAATAATACACATTGCTTGCATATTATGCTAAAATTTTCTAAGGCTCTCAGCTATCTTTATTTGTTTCCGATCTATAGAAAGTATGATTATATCACTTGTCTTACAACCTTTAAAAGGTATACCAGATATGAACCTGCTGCTGATAGACTTTTTCAGTTATCAATATAGAAGAGTTTCCTCTTATGGTTTGGATCTGGAATGTCCCCAAAAAGATTAGGTGTTGACTGTCCCTATTGCAGCAATGTCCAGAGGTGGGCTTTTTAAGATATGATTGCATTATGACACTGTAACCTCATAGGTGGATTAATCCATTTGATAAATTAGTAACTTGAATGGAACACAGGGAATGGGTAGGGCACCTTTTCTCCTCCATGCCCTTCTGCCATGATACTCTGCATCACTTCAAGCCCAGAACAATGAAGGCAGCAGACCATGGAATGAAACCTCTAAAGCTGTCAGCCCAAATAAAACTTTCCTCTTTTAAGTTGTTTATGTCAGATATTTTGGTCACAGCACTGAAAACTTGACTAATAGACCTTTTATAATTTTCTAAAAAAGACTGACAAATATAGCTACTAGAAAAACTAATAAAGGAGTTCTGCTTCATAACATATGTGATTAAGCCAGGTAAACAGATAAATAATAAAAAATAATTATATTACTTGGAACATAAATAACAGAAAATGTACCATTGCTTTTATCCCCAGAAAGATTTTTTTTCCACAAAGTGAAATTCTTGCAGCTTTTTATCAAATTCATCCTCTTCTCTTCCCTTCTCCTTCTTTCCTACAGTTGTCCTCACCCAAAGTGCCTGCCCCTTCTTTTCTGAATGTTTGCTGCCTGTCATCACTGAGGTCCAATTTTTAGCTTTTAATGCATGTTCATTTGCTTAACACCCATAATGTTATGTGGCAAAAAGGAATTTTACCTTTATTATGCTAGAGGTTTTTAGTTTGAATTAGAAGACATGCAAAATGAGAGTTACCCTAGAGAAAAAATAGGCATTTTCATATTTTTTGAAAACAATACAAAAAAATATTTTATCCACTACTCCTAATCAAAGTGGTAGCATATTACTGTTTTTTATAGCAGAAAAAAAAACACTCAGGTTTAATATGCAAACACAACATGCTTAATTGCCTGGCAGAAACCTGCTTTATAAACACATTAATTGTTTCTGTCTGCTAAGTGTGGGCCACACCACAGGGTCAGGAAGGCTCTCTTTGCAAGAGTACATTCTTGTCATTGTCAAGAGCCTGATATAAAATACGCACCCAAGATGAAAGGAGTGTGTCACCACTTTCCAGCAGTTGCACCATTGCGGTGGAGTGTGCATAAGCCAGAGGTGAGTGCACAGGCTGCAGCGGGGGAGTCCACAGCTTCTAACTGCCTCTCCCCACCTCCAGCAGGCACTCCTGTGCACAACACAAACACAAACGCACAAATACACATACACTTCTTCGCACCCAGAAAATTACAAACGTCTTGACATGGACCTAGCATCTGTTTTCCTGACAGTTTAGAGACCAAAATAGGTGGTGTGTGGGAGGTAATCCAGCTTCCTATAACAAAATCTAAGATAGGTTTTGGAAATTCAGGTTCTAGTCCTATTTCAGCCACTCTTTGTTTAGCATTTAGGAAGTCGTTTCATTCTTTGGATCCATGTTTTCTAATATGAGGTACTAAGAGATTAAATTTAATGACCTCTAAATTTCCTTCCACACTCAAATTTCTATGAAATCAAAAAATAGACTAGAAAAGGTATCCCTTGTTTATGGAGCCATTCACTATTCTAGTCTGTTTTTAACCAGTTAAGAGGTCTGAGAGTTTCCTTTCCACAATGTTTACTTTTGTCAGATCTAGTCTGGAACCTATTTTACATGACTATTTATTGGACAACATATACTTATTGCATATTCATTAACTCTTTAACTCTAAGGCCCAGTGGAAGATTCAGGAATGAGGAAGACCTTGACCCTGACCTTCAGAGGCTTTCACTCCTAGCAGTAGAATTTCGAGATAGACTATTCACACTCAGTCTTTATACATGGTGCTGTGAAGTGCTATTAGGGGTATTGCAAAGGGCTACTGGTTTTCAGATGAGGCAGGATTGAATTCTGCCTCAAAGCAAAAGGATGGAGTCCTAGAGGAGCTAACCTGTGAAAAGGATCTTGAAGGGTGGTTAGAATACTTACTACCTGGAAGGCTAGGATGGAAATGGAAAGTAGACATAGTGAAGTTAAGGAGGTAAGAACTATAAGGGAAGTAATGAGAACAGCCTATTTGACTTCAGCTAAGTCTTGGTCACCAAACTACTTTAGTTAAAACTTTAGTAAAAGGTGAAAACATAGATGAACCTACGTATAGAAGTACAAAGACTATAAAAATGCACTGATACACTCAGAAACACTTTGTCTTCAAGATAACTGCAGGAGGCTAGTCATTTAGGACAATGCATTTTAGAAATTTTAATTATATATGCTTTATTTGCATCCAAAATAATTACCATTCCGCCCCTTGTATTTACAATACATGTGGTATGCAATTAAAAAAAAAAAGAAAAGAAAAAGAAAGAAACACTTTGTCTTGCTCTTATTTTTTTTTTGGCAAACTGCCTGAATTATTTGAGTGAAGTGATTGGTATAGGCCAAAAATACATGTTTTAACTAAGCTAAGAAAGTCCCATGCTTTTCTTCAATTTTTATAATGCTCATTCCAAAACATCAAAGGAGAGCTGGGGATGTGGCTCCAGGAGTCACACGCTTGCCTGGCATACGCGAGGCGCTGGGTTCGATCCTCAGCATCACATAAAAACAAAAAATAAATAAATAAAAAGATGTTGTGTCCACCAAAAACTGAAAAATAAATATTAAAAAATTCTCATCTCTCTCTCTTAAAAATAAATAAAACATCAAAGGTATATTTATGCTAGATTATACCCTTTAAATTGCTATAATAAAATATCCCCATTAACAAGATGCTCATTTACAAGAGAGTTCCAAATACCTAGTATCATGAAAATGTTATGAGAACATCATTTCTCTGTCGTGCAAAACTTGTGACTCTTCAAAATGCCAATCAATCTTGCTGTGCCTTATGAGGACTTCACAGGACTCTGATGGAAGTGTCCTCTCTTCTTTTGAGGAACATGGTGTATGAGATGGTATAAGAAGTAGCTAAGAGGCAGAGCACCGAGCATCATAACCTGGTTGTAGCCTCCTGTCTAACTTTGGGTGAAGCATACATATCACTTCAAGTCAATAGATTCCCCCACTGATAGCTTCAGAATCTGTCCTGAACTACTCATCCCTAGCCTAGGCATTGGGTTTTCCTTAAATTCTGAATACCAACTCAAATTTCAGAAATAGCTAAATTGGAAATAATCCATATAACCTCACATTAGATACTAATTTTAATTACAAATTGCAGTTAGAGGTATATTTAACTGTGCGAGACATCAACATAATGTAGAATCATTAACTTTGGAATAAATGACAGATAAATCCTGCAGTGAACACTCAGTTTGATGATTAATATCTCTCCATCTAGAAAAAAAGAAGGTCTAGAAAACTCTTTCCATCTAGAAAAAAGAAGGTCTAGAAAACTCTTGCACAGTTTTAAAGGAAGGAATTATGAGCACTTTTTTTCCTAAAGGCATTTATAAGACAACATTCATCTTAAGGGAAGAACTACAGAACTTCTAGCATTGCCATCAAATAGCATAATTAAAATATAAAACAAATTCAGTGAAAACATCACAACCTAAAATACCTCCAGCACAAGGGACAAATGTTCTGTCCCAGAGAGACAGTTAGGAAAGACACTGAAGATTTTCTTCAATTAGCAGACTTGTTCTTACACAAGAAAATGACCAGTGAAAGAGGACAGAAAGATTTCTCGTACACATAGCTTTTTAATGCCATAGAATCAGTCAGGTTAAAATTAAAGGATTCAGTGCAGCGATTGCACAGAAAATTCCTATCTCCTTCAAGATAAGAGTTTTTATCAATAGACTAGTGACCCAGGGGTTTGTGAGTAACTCCAGAATATCACGTCCCTGAAGTTTTACCGGTGCTTGATGGTAAAGAAAATGTAGTTGATTATGTAGCCTGGAATTAATTCATCTCTATGAATTAACTTTTACTATTTTAACCTAGTTCTGAATTAAAGGCACTCCTTCAAATATATATTCACTACTTTTTACAGAACAGTGGCCAACTCCTGTTCTGACCTTGTCTTTGCACCCTGAAGGCTCCTCAACCCCATGGCCCAGATCTCATTCAGATCTCTCATCTGAGCATGCTATCAGCATTCCACCATCTTCCCAGACAGATTCCAAGTTGGTCCTTTCAATGCTGGATTTGGTGACCTTTAGCTTACCTATCACTCTGACTTAGAATTATTGAGAAAAGAAGGTTTTCCACAAATGGTACAAGTAAACTAGAAATTTACTCTTGGTAGATCTTACCAAGACCTCCTAATGTTTCAAGACAAAACATTTTGAAGTAACAAATGATATCTTTTAAGATTTTTTTTTTTTTGCAAACTCAATTAGGCCAGTGTTTGTATGCAAAATGGTCTCCTAAATAAACCACTGGAAAATATGCATAAGCCTTTGTTGTATATAACTGAAACAAGCTGTAATTTATACATTAATATTCACCATCCAACCCAGCTACTTCACATCACTGACAACCAGCTTTGCTTCTTTATTTATAGAATATTCCTGGAAAGGATCAGCATTTGCTGGGAAACTAAATGACTATGTTCTAATCATGCTTTTGAGACCTCATTTGAAATCTCAGAAAAGTCTTCCCCCAAAACTCTAAGATAATAGTTTCATAATGAATGTCTTTAATAAGGGTGATGGATCTAAAAATAGTCCCCTCATGTAAGTAGCAGGAAGTTACAGTACAAAATCTGAGTACTCCATTTTTAGTTTCTATAAGGATAATGAGAATAATGATATTATATTGGCATAACACTTCACATTTGTCTTAATTTAATTTTTTTTCTTCTTTTGTGGACTATCTATGTGTTAAAAGGTAAGGGGGAAATTCCAGAGAAGGGATGCAAAGAAAAGTAAAGCAATTATATTGTCTCACACCAACAGTACTCTTTTGGGGTAACTTTCATGCCTCGGGCTTTTTCTATCACTTTGAAAAAATTCTCCCAGTCATTTTTCTGGGAGACATTTCCTTCAAAAGTTGCTGAGATTTCTTTGTTGTTATCATTATGGGCTACTGGGAAAGAGTCAACTCTGAATATCTGATTGAACTATAATGTATATGACATTTTATTTCTATTTTTTAGTGCATTATATATATAGTTCTAATATAAAATTTGGAACAAACCAGGTATATTTCCAAATGTGCAACAGAAGTAGCATTGTGAGCCTAACTGAAGATATTTGGTTGAAGCCTTTTCACCCCTATATTTTAGTAAAGCCATGTTTTCATTTCTTTGCTTGAGGGAAAAGAACATGGCTTTTGGACTTTTCCATTTCCTGCCCATCACCTGGTATTAGTAATTCAGCTTTGTGCATATGTATGCTTTCAAAAGTCCTCATAAATGCACAATACCAGGCATTTTCAACAGCTGTTGTTTTTAAGTATGTTGGGTTTAGCGGTGTTAATGATATAGGCTTACTCTTCTCTGTGCCCATGTTTCTAGCTGGAAAACAGATTTATGTAATTCACATCACCTTTGTTGACAGGGGGTCAGCAGTTTGAACAATTTTATTTATTTACTCACTTGCCCTTTATTCAGTTTTTAGTGGAAGAGAAATTGGGGATAGGGCAATGTTGACATATGTATTTATCTAGAATGATGATAAGCATGCAGTTTGAGTTTTAGAAAATTGAAATGTTTTTTTCACGTGTCAGTTAAACATAGACTTTATAATATGCAATGTGACTATATGCAGAACCATCGGGGAAACTGATTTCTGGGGAAGCAAGCTTATTTTATCCTCCATATTCTATCTGTTAAGTTGAATCTTCAAACAGATCTTAAAGTTGGATTTGAAAAGCACCTGAGTGTGACCAGGTAGTAGCAACTTTCCTGGAAGATTGAGGATTGACAACAGGAAAAGAATATTTGGCGTGTGGTCTTCTGCTACTTTCCTGTGCTCCTATTTGGACCTCAAGTCCTAGAGACACATGCTAGGATGATGGTTTAGCTCCCTGTAGCTCTTTAAGAAAAGACATGAAAATATGAATTCCCCATTTGAAGGTATACCTGTACAAAGAGATAGGCCATGTCCTGATGATCAGCTTCCCTCATCTTCAGCATGTTTTTTTTTTTTTTCTCAACAAGCTCAAATTGGATTTGAGAATCTTCACTAGGATTTTAATTCATTGATGTGTGTCTCTTGCTGTAATCTACATTCTTTGCAAGAGAGATTGCTTCTGCCACCAGCTCTATCTCCTTTGTCAGAGCCCAGCCTAGATCTTGCTCATTGAAGTGTAAGAGATATCTGTGGTTCCAAGTCAGATTTGCGAGAGGCTCTCAGATGGTATGGTGTCCATGTTTCCTTAGGTAGAAACAGTCTAATCCTAAGAAACCAAGAATAGACTGCATTTCAATAGATAATAGCCTGCAGTTATGAATATCTGTATTCATTTCTGAGTGGCATGCCATATTCCTAAGACTGAGACACCAGCTCTTCCTGCTGATTCAACTCTGTATCCCCAAGAAAGATGTCCCAGCCATAAACTTAAAGTATTTACTGTTAACTTTCTACTCCACTAAGCTATGCTTTCCCTTGTCCAGTTCTGGAGCTATTTGGATCATGTGGAGCACCCTCAGTCCTTGTTCTGAGCTTCATCCTCTTCTCTTATTAAAGGTTAGATGTGTGGGAGATGGAAATAAACAAAAGAGAACTTCCCTCTTCTTCCAATTATCTTTGCCAAATGGAAAAGGAAAGCCCACAAGGTGTGCACCGAACTGTGTATCCCCAAAATATATATGTTGAGAGGCTAACCATCAGTTCCTCAGAATATGCCTGCATTTGGAGATTAGGGATGGTGGGAAAAGAGACATACTGGCAAGTGGATGTGTGATGGTCACTGTTATGTGCCAACCTGGCTGGGTCACAGTGCCTAGAAATTTCATCAAACATTTTGAGTGTTTCTGTGAGGATGTTGATATTTACTTTTAAATCAGTGAACTTAAAGTAGATCAGATTGTTTTCTCTGGTGTGGTGGGCCTCATCCAATAAGCAGAAGGCACAAATAACACAAAAAACTGACCTCCCCTGAAACAAGAGGGAATTCTGCCAGTAGAAAGTCTACAAACTTGAATTGCAATGCTAGATCTTCCTGGAGTCCCCAACCTGCCCACACTGTAGATTTTGGACTTGTCATTACTATGCAAGTCAGTTCCTTAAAATAAATCATTCATACATATATAAACATATAACTGGTTCTGTTTCTCTCAAGAACCCTGATTCATGTGTCCTATCATAGACCATGGTAGTGCCCCTGTTCTGATCTACTGATTATAGAAACCACCCTTGGGATCTTTGCTGTTGTACTTGATTCTGTGGAACCTACTCTATAAGGATGGTTAAGTGGGAAGATTAGTTTACATTTATGTAATTAAAACGTGAATCTATCCTAATGCCCCACACTCTTATTTCTACGACTATTTCTCTAA
This sequence comes from Ictidomys tridecemlineatus, assembly GCF_052094955.1. NCBI lineage: Eukaryota > Metazoa > Chordata > Mammalia > Rodentia > Sciuridae > Ictidomys > Ictidomys tridecemlineatus. The sequence goes on along the minus strand of NC_135492.1, from coordinate 20,757,375 downwards.
GTCTCTTCTAGCATGACTATCACTATCTGAGCTTAGGTTCAGTAACTCTGCTTCTGGTCAAGGCTGATCTAAATGAAAGGACATGACCTGGGGCCCTCCTGCTCTGTAGCTTCAGCTTTTCCTTGGAGGATGGTTAGGGATGCTCTTTTTTTTTTTTTTTTTTTTTTTTTTTTTACATCTTGCTTCTGAGATCCTTTCTTTCATTTACTAGGACACCTGCATACAGCTTCTACTGGTAGAATTCTCAAATCCATGAACAGAATCTTAAGAGTCAGATGTGAAACTCATCATCATGTTGAAAATTCTTTTATTCCCCACTAAGACTGGACAAATAAGAGAGAAAATTCTTTTTTACAAGTAGGAGAAACATTGCAGTTCATTCTCTATAGTAGTGGTTTTAAAAAAGCGGTTGTAGCCGTTGCCAAGTAGATGCGTTTTGCGCTTGTTCAAGAAATGTAGGTATTTCATTCTTTTTTGTTTCCATGTGTTTTTCTCTCAGCCCTGAATCTTGTCCCCTTTGCTATGTTTGTTCCATTAAAACTATATATTTTTTCATTGAAGTATATATTTATATATAGGTTTGTATACATGCAACATAGAGCTTCTCAAATGTTGAACTGTGTAGATACTGAAAATTTTCCCAAGAATTACCATAAATATATAATGAACTTGTGACACATTATTCCCACATGCCGCATTTCCCTGCTCTATCATTCTGATCACTTTGTCCCACGTGGGAACAAACCCATTGCCCTGAGGTTTTGCTGCATTCATTTTGCAATGCAATCGGGAGAAAATACTGTATATGCCAGTTAATCTTCCCAGATGTAAGCACCAGCTGCACTTCCCATTCTGTTTATAAGCATATTTTTCTTCAGGTAAACACTGTAATTCTGGCACAAATTTCAGCCCAATGGATATGAATCCTGCCATTATGTATTCATTATTTTTTAAGAACATTTACATTTGCTCAGGAAAGTATACTAAATTGAAGAAAAGGGAACTTGAATTCTTGTCTTAGCTCTACCACTTTGATTTAGGCAGGTTAATTAGGCTTACTTTCCACATCTGCACATTGGGATAATATTATTTACTTCATAAGAGTTGCTGTGAAAATTAACAGAAATATTTTTTTATGAAATTTTGCAGTACCTGGATGTTGTTTTTGTTCAGTTAATTATTGTTTTACTCATTCTCTTCTGCAAAGAGAATAATTGTAATATCAGCATTACTTTTTAAGCAAATTATGAGGAGATAAAGATAACAATAACCACAAATACTCTTAGAGGTAGCTTTAGAAGGAAATGCAAATGTTGAGTATGCTTAGCTGCATGTGTGTGTAGGGGTGTGGGTGTGTATTTCATTCCACATGCATAAACATTCTGTGTTGAATCCATTAGTTTTAGTTTTAGCCGTACAACACCAATCAGCATAACTGGTACTTCTTGCTTCCTCCTATGTGTTTGTCCCGGTTTTTAAGCCTGGCTCTAATCAACATGAGAAATGTGAGTCAAAATGTTTCAGAAATGGTTGACACATAGTCAAGTCATTGTTCTTGTTGGAAATTAATGAATAACTGCCAGTTAATATCTTGTTTCAACCCTGCTGACAGAATCCAAACGTGCAGGATAGCCTTAGCCAGCTGGAGGAAGCCCTCAGCTGAACGGAACAAGTCAATATTAATTCACTTTCTTAGTTTTGGTGAGTTGAAACGTAATTCACAGAATTAAACAGAAGGGAGGTTATATCTGTGAGAAGAGTGGGATGGAGGTAGAAAAAAATTGGAGTGTGTTTTCTTTCCTTTTCCTTAGAAGTGGAAAAAAGTTAATAAAGAAGGCTCAGTCTGGTAAAATTAATCCATTCATGAAATTTAGAAAGGTTCTGTTTCACATGGTCCAGTTACACTAGAGCTGGCAGAACTGAGCATTAGATTCTTCTATAAATATTAGGGATGCCCCATAGCAATTGCATATGTCAAATTGGATCCTCCCAGAGTCTTATCTATTGCTTGCTTAGAAGGGATATTTTTTTCTATTGCTGTTTTCTCATTGGTAACAGAGACGAGGATCAGAGTAGCATAACCAATTCAGACTGAAGTGGAAAGTTTTCTAGTGACTTCTGAATGAGTTGGAAGAGCTCCATTATTGTTTCCCATCAGGCTCTTTGACAGAACCTAAAAGCACTCAGTCCCCATAGAAAGGAGCTGGTTCTATATCCACATGAGCCAAGCCTCACAATGTTTCTCGTTCAGCTCCCCCTCGTTATAGATCAAACTGCTTACCAATTTTAATAGAGAAACCTGAGCATTTGGATTTGTTTTCATTAAAAGCTTAAGTTTGTTCACTTCATCTAGCATATTACATCTGCATTTGGCTCCTCAAAGTTCTTAATATCAGAAGTTTTAGCCAGGTGGTATGGTACACACCTGTTATCCCAGCAGCTTTGGAGTCTGAAGCAAGAGGATTGCAAGTTCAAAGCCAGCCTCAGCAACTTAGTGAGGCCCTAAGCAACTCAACAAGTCCCTGTCTCCAAGTAAAATCCTAAAAACGGTTGGTGATGTGGTTCAGTGGTTAAGTGCCCTAGGTTCAATAATCCCCGGTACCAAAAAGAAAAGAAAGAAAAAAGTTTTACACTCCACGTAAAACTACCTTTTCAAAGCTACTTTATGGGATATTTTAATTTTAGTTCTTGTATTTTATTTTACTAGGTTTATTTTTTATTTCATAAGTAATGTGTAATCAGCATAAAAATTCATATGTGCCTAAAATAAAGGTTTAAAATGCCTTAAAATAAGAAAATGAAAGTTATTTGCAATCATATGATTAATTCAATTAGTCTGTAGTTATTGTATTTATTGCTCCTACTATGTGCCAGGGACTGTAGATATAAGTACTGTTAATATCTATCATCTAACTTAGGTAAGTGGATATTAACATTTATGCTTGTTATATAACTGGAAAAATTTAAAAGAGTGTATATTTACTTATATTCATTAAGTTCAACTACAATATTATGGAAAGAATGTTACAATAAGATCAGAACCTAGGCCTAGGTTCTAGACAATTTCATAGGTTCACCTAGGACAAATTGCATTAATATTTTTTACTCTTTAGTACCACCTATATATAACATTCTATTAATTTTACCACCAGAAACCAATATATGTATTTCTTTGCAAAGCAAATTATTCAAATAATACTCAGAATGTTTTTCAAATCAGTCTTAGAACAGCTAACCAGAAGAAGGTGCTCAAGGACATTCAGGGGACACCTTAGCTATGTATACAAGGGCACCATCTGGTTATCTTCCTACCTGAGCATGTCCTCTTTATAATTCCCTGGGTTCTTGCATGGTGCTGCCAGACCAATCCTGGTATAAATAAATGTCTGCCTGTATCTGCCATCTCCCAAACCACCCGACCCCCATGGAGCCACAATCCAGTCAGGGTCAAAGGACCCAACTGTCTGTGTATAGACACACTCTCGTCTCACTGAGATGGGAGCAATGGGCCAGTGGCCTGTATGCCAGGTTTGTTCTGGGATGCAGCCTGCTTTTGTGGGTGGACTAGGCAGATACATTGGAAAATTTGGGACTGACTGCCACTACACAAAACAGACTCAGTTATAAGAGCACACACAAAAGGAGAAAATCTTCCAGGACAAAACTTAGGACAAGAGGTGCCAGGAAGCCTCACTGGAGGGAGACTTGAAAAAAGGCAAGTGTACTAGTAGAATAGTGTCCTGCAAAAATTCTTGTCCACACAAAACTAGGTGAGACCTTGTGTGAAAGAGAGTCTTTGCACAGTGATGAAGCTATAAAGAGCTCACATGATGGAACACAGCATCAACTGGGCCCAAATCCAATATGTGATATTCTTGTAGAAAGAGGGGCGCTTGGACCCAGAGACCAGGGAGACTGGGGGAAACAGACTGTGTCAGGTTTGAGGCAGAGACTGGATGCCCCACAGAGGAACCACATATTGTGGGCAGCAGTAGGAGAGTGAGCAAGGGCTGGGAGAGTTGGTGGGGGGGGCACTCCCCTTGAAACCTGTGAGGGAGTGTGGCGTTAGGATAGCACAACACCTGTTGTGTTGCGCCTCTGAAGCCAGAGAAAAGCCCCTTCCTCCGCTGTAGGCCACCCAGATGGCAGGATTTGGTTGCAGCAGCCCAGGACCCGCCTGAAAGTCTGAGCTTGTTGGCCATGCAGGTCGGATCTGGGACACAGACACACTCTGATGACTACATGGTCTCACCCCTGAGGCAAGACAGGCGCCAAGCCAGGCCAGGTGGGGAAAGGGCTAGGAACACACTGTGGGGGCTGGTGCCTGTGTTACTGGATCACTTCTGACCTGTTTCCCTGATCTGCTGCCAACACAGACTACAGAGGAGGGTACAGGGACACAGAGCACGGATCTGCCCCACTCAGGATGCGCAGACAAACACCATGGCCAGGAGCCTTGTGTCATCTTCCCATCCTGAGAGCTCTTCCCTCCCTCACCTACCACTACCTCCCCATTGCCTCTGGCAATATCTACTCAGTGCGATGGCAACATGCCTGGGTGCTGCTCTCTATTGAATGCATGGGGAGCCTGTGAGCCCAGGAAAGTGTGTTTCAAACACCCAGATCAAACGGGCCACCTGGAGGCAGGAAACAGAGGTGGCTGAGGCAGAATGCCAGGTGTGTACTTCTGGCATTTAATTATTTATATTAAAAGACAAACAAATAAACAAACAAACAGGTTTTGGTGTTCGATAATATTTGATGTGCAAATCCTCATCCCCCACCCCCAATATTTTAATTTTTTATTCAACATATGAGATTTTACCAGTATGAACTTAACTTTGTATTATAGAAAATTCATTGAAATCACATTGGTATAAATAACAAATCACCAAACCTTCAATGTTTGTTCTCCTTTCCTTTTAGAAACCACTTTTTTACAAGAGAACAGAGGACAGACTCATGGAAATGCTTGAAATGACAAGAAGCTCCCACTCAAGCTCAGCATTCAGTCCTGGACAGGGTACGACCAGGCCACTTTGACATCTACTCCAAAGAATCTACCAGACACATTCTTCTGACATCACTGACTGAGCCAAACGAACTGACTGGAAAAACCTTCATATCCTGAATACATTCATCACTTCAGGACACTTGAGAATGAATCAAATCCATTTCTCATTACCTTGCTCCACAGCCAACAATTCTTCAACAAATTCAAAGGAGCGACTCATATAAGCACATCCAGAGTAAGGTTAATTTTAAACATCTATGTGTAAAAAATACAGCTGGTATTTCTTCTTTATGCTAGGTATAAATGAAATCTCCCCCACATTACTTCCACAAACCAAAGGAAAATATTTGTGAAATTCCCATGTAGAAGACAAGATACACTTGCCAAGGAGGCAGTGCCAAGAAT